>NC_080571.1:110590253-111337548 GCF_030247185.1 Malaya genurostris
ATATATATATATATATATATATATATATATATATATATATATATATATATATATATATATATATATACATATATATCTTGAACAAATGCTGTTAACAAGATAAGAGTCAATGATGTAGTTTTCGCAAATTTCATCGATATTTCAACCATTTACCTTTCCCAAATTTGGTTTTCGTTGTGTAAAGCTATGCTGACGATGGTTTCACGTCAATATTGAAAACTTTTGTGAACACTCCACGCTTCCCCCTTTTCATCTATAGAGCTTACATGGTTGTTGAATAGTATCAAGATAAAAACAGTCACTAATAACGCCGTTTTGAAATACTTAATTAGAGTTTATTACCGTAAACAATCATCACTGTCTAAGGTGACATTCATCTGTGTGATACGCGCGACATTCATGTATGGCAGTTATACATGGACAACAGGTAACATGGTAATAGCGTTCAGACAAAAACGTCTACAGGTTTAGGTATCAACTCAGGAATTTCACTAAAACTGTTACGTGACGGTACCGTTTCCAGTACAGGTCTACGTTACTGGTTCGCGTGTTTCAGATCCGAATAAGGATCGATTAAATGCAGCCCACTCATGCAATTGCAAATAATAATGAAGTATTATGACGATTGAATTTATTAATAGAAAATTTCGACCGTTTCGTATTTTGGTTGCCTAGTTACACATCAATAGCTCATCCTTGTAGTATTTTCTTTAATCAAATTAACGAATAACTATTGAAAAAGCTACTCCGTTTCATGAAAAATCAACTAATATTTACGACCTTATCAATAAGTCCGTTATGTATACATCCCGCATCAAGAATGAACCTACTTCAAGTTTAGCAAATGCAATCAATGTGATTTTAGGATCCCCCCTAATGAACCGTCATTAGGCGAAGCTCTGACTTCAGATCTATGCGGAAGATACGCCGTTTGCTTTGATCAACAAAATTGAATTTGTGCAGTCGGTGTGCTTCTATCGCCCGGGTCAAAAAGCATGGCAACGTTGAGGAATATCGTGAATCAAACACTGCTGCAACGAGCGTAGAATATCACGTAGGATGTCAAAAGAATGAAGTTTGAAAAAAAAATGAAGAAGAATGCAAGCTTGGGATGTTTGTATGGATATCTTGAACAAATGCAGTAGAATGTGATCGGAAAAAAGTACAAATATTCTTTTGCAAATAACGCTTCTGAATGTGTTGTGATGCAAACAAAACGCTGCCGATTGAATTCCAGGAATGCCAACGATTCGGGAAAGATATTTAGTATTGGAGGATATAAATATCTACGTTAGGTGCTATTTATTATATCGGCTGGTTTTGCTCTCAGATCGACACTATATCATACCGAGAAATAGAACTAACTGTCTAATCGTCCCACCCCCAAGACATCCATTGTCTATTGCTCACGTAAAGCTATGAAGTTTAGCAGGCTTCGCCGTGCTCGCCGCTGGCGTGGGAGGGGGTGGTAGTGGAACCCACTGAAAAGATGCACTGAAGATAATAATCGTTAATTACGCCCTCGGCTTTCAGGGTTTTTTGCTTGCTCGTTGCTCAACCCACCGAGCACCGGTGGAAATCAACGAGCCTTATCCGCGATTTGAATCCGTATAGCTACATCCAGCAGGCAATACCAAGTCGAGGTCAGTCTTGTGAGCTAGCCCTACTACCGGAGGCTCCATCGCAGGGAATCACCATCCATTTGGCGTGGCTGGTCTATTCCGTTCATGGCCGTTTGTCTTAACCGTAAAGCTACCACAGATTATAGGTGAACGCCGGCTGCCAGCCCCCGCACCAAACGTTAATATGCTTACTGCCCGTATACGCATTACTGTCCAATGTAACAGAAACTCCCGCCTTCGATTAGGCTGCTATTCGAAGCGAGCATGTTTTGATCGCATGGAATTCCATTGCTTGGGTTCTGTAGAGTTGCACAGGAAGAGTAGCAAAACCGCCGCAATTTACATATTAACCATGCCATTAAGGCGGCCGGGTGGAAAATCGCACATAAATATTTATTTCAATGTGAAATACATTTCGTTTCCGATCTGGAATAAAATTTTAAATTAGTTTTAATGATAGGCCTCGGTCGTTCATTCCGAAGGATAAGTCCTATTGCAGATTATCTGGACTAGCACAAAATGGTGATTGTATGACCTTGTCAGGGCTTTGAATTAAAAGCTGTGAAAATCAATAAAATGTTTGGAAACAGTCAACGTTGTTCATATATTAATTTAATTCATGTATAAAAGATATCGGTTCGGTTTTTCTAAATGCTCTCGTTGCAAAATGGATGAAATACAAGAAGAAAGTGTTATACCAAAAACTTTTAATCGCTCCTGTCAGCTCAAATTGATCGATTTCCACTATTGATTCTTGGAAATATCTTGGAAATAGAACTAATATTCAAAAAACAACTAAAAAAACTTTTGATACGCTCACTACTCTGTTCAAAATTTCATGTCAATGAATTTTCATTCGCTCTATCGTCCTATATTCATCCTCAACCAATCAAAACAAAATACAAAAAAAATCAATCAAGACAAATCTAAACCTGTTACACTCTCAGGTTCAAAATGTCAGAATTCACCAACTGTTCGTTTCCTTTCGTTTTACAAGCAGTGCTACTAGATCTGACATAATGGTTATTTCATTAGTATTTAACACACACTTTCCAGTAATATTCGAAGCCGAAACAGTTTTATTGAAATATCAATAGTATAATTAAACTAATGTCACGCATACCAAAAATATACTTATTGATGGTAACACAAAGGATAAAAAACATTTTCCATTACATTATGAGAAAATTTGGCAACCTTGCAATACGAAACCAGATGGAAATAAGGTGCAATCAGTTAAATTAAGTGTAAAATTTCATCTCAGATTTTTGAAGATTTTTATTTCTTAGCAGGTAATCTTAGAAGTTTTCAATCGTTGATTAAGCAAGAGAAAAGTGAACATTAACAGTTATGAAGACATTCAACATTGAATAGTGGATTGAAAAAGGCGGGTGGGTAATGTCAGAGACATTACTGGATGTCGTGAATACGAAAACAGCTGACATGTTCCTTAACACTTCCGAATATCAATTGTATGAATTATGCAAGCTTTCCCCTTTTTTCACATTTTTCGCAGAAACAAAGAGAGCTTCACTTGATCTCGATTACTGTGAATTTCACACAGCGAAAAGTGCACAAATCTAACCAAACTGTTCTTGATTTGCACTAAACTGAGAATAATTACCTTCGATTTGCGAACAACAAATTCTAATAGTTCTTTAGAAAACTTTTAGAGCCATTAGAACGGCTGATATTGTGTAATGCTCTCCACCGTTGTTTTTTTCCCAATGCTAATGACTGGCAGCTGTGACGTAATCGCTCTTGTCGAAAGCGAAACTAGCTGTGCAGACGACACAAAACACATCTGCTCGCAGTGGCGATAGAATCCAAACTGATTCAATTTTTGTTAAGAGATGTCCTTTTATGTGATTTCGTTTGTAGCTTTTTCACTAATGGGCGGTCCTAACGGCTATAAAAATAGCAGCATACAGAATTTTAATGTCGATTATTTCATTTCGGATTTGCATAATTTATTGAAAGAAACTAGCAATATGCTGTAGGGATTTGTTTCTAGCATTCAGAAGGACCAAATTGAGGAACTCACTGCGATATTCACCACTTTTCGGAACATTTTTCTCGGACGATTTGTTGTACAGCAGCAGATATTTTGTTCTCTTCCTTAGAACGCGTTCTGATTGGCTGGTGTTGACATGGGTCAAATGAGACAGGTTTCTCAATAGTGTACTATTGAAATACTTCAATGCTTTTGCTATACACGTTTAAATTGAAAAATTTCGATTCTATTGGTAGTTAGATTATATAAATCCTTCCACAGATCACTGTGCTATGAGCTTTCAAAATACGAGAAAGGCAAACGCGCCATATGAATTATCTTCTTTGATACTCGTTTATACCAAACATTTCAGAAAAGTATAATTTTGAATTATTTGAGACTATGTCACGAAACTGAAAATTTTATCATAAAATTGTGATCATATTTCCGATGGCATGTCGCAAGAATTATGTTGATTCGTTAGATGCAACAATAGTTATTCACGATCAAAAACTTATCACTCTCTCAGAGGGTAAATTTTGAAAAAGCACCCCATAGTAAAGTAAGTCGTATTCACGACAAAACTGTGAAGCTGGCCTGGATCTCGAATCAATCGGAATTATCTAAATGAAAAAAAAGTTCTAATGAGCCTGTATGGATGACAAGAGAAATGCATTATCACTTCACTGGATTTAGGAAAAAATTTCATTTAGTGCATCCAGTTGTGATGACGGTGTATTAAAATGAAAGTCAACAAAGAGATTTTATACGATTTGATTGCATCGACTACGTTCATGATACCCACCGGTGAACGACCAAAATGGTTAAAGTCGGAGTAAAGCTTGCTTCAGATAGAATTGGAACAAAGACAATTGCCTGTATTTCAGTTATTTATTATTGAATTCAAGATCTTTTTACCTTTTTTTGTATATATAAAAAATAGGTATAGAATTCGCTCGAATTTTAGAAAAATTTTCCGAGGCCCAGAGGGCCGAATGTCATATACCAATCGATTTAGCTCGACGACCTGAACAAATGTCCGTGTGTGTGTGTGTGTATGTGTGTGTGTCTGTATGTGTGTTGTCAACTAAGAGGTCGAGATCTCAGAGATGGCTGAACCGATTTTGATCAAACTAGTCGCAAATGAAAGGTCTACCCGTCACCCAGAACGCTATTGAATGGTTTTGAGATCGGATGTTTACTTTTTGAGTTATACGAAGTTTTATGTCAAAATTTTTAGTTTTTTGGCAGTATCTGTCACACTTGAACTTGAAAACAGAATATGTTTCTATACTTAAATTCACACGGTAAAAGCTATCCAACAAGCCATAGATTGTTAAAATCCGTCCATTTTCAACGGAGATATCGACATTTTTGTGTAAGCGACTTTTCCCCCTGTTCCAGCAGTAGGAGTTTTGAGCGCTGTACGACAAAGCAATGCTTGGGAGCAACGTGAAACACGATTTTTTATACTGTTACATACAATTGTTTCTAAGTACCAAAAAGACTGTGTACAACATCCTTTTTCATGACAATTTGCGTCGGACCGATTTTAGCACGGTTCGTTTTGGCAACATAATCGTTCGAATATGACATATGTAAACCAGATGATATCAGCATTTTCTAGTTGAAAGTAATTTCATAATTATATTGATTTAAACTACTTACAGCAATAAATGCTGGAAGAACATAACACCCATACACCATTCGACTCAGTTCATCGAGATCAGCAAATGCGTGTGCAACAAATAATTTCACTCAATTTTCTCGGAGATCGCTAAACCGTTTTCTTCAAAACTAATTTGCTTTGAATCAAATAACAATTGTATTTGATTCCAAGTGAAATGGAATTCAGGGGAAAATGAAATATATTTGAATTCAAAGCACAACATATTTGAACTTAATGCTTATTTTATTTATTTCCGTGCGCGTAGAAATCAAAATTATTTGCTTTGAAGTAAATATCAAATGTATTTGAATCAAAGGAAAATGGAAATAAGCGCTGATTTGAAATAAGTAAAATGTCTTTGAATTCAAAGTGTAAAATATTAAAATTCAAACTTTTCTGCGTGTAATACCTAAAATCGAAAATGTTGGCGAAATTTTGCTAATTAGCATTAATATGAACTCGTTTAGTTTTGCTTTTTCCATTTAGAGGATTGCGTAGATTAAAAATAAAAATATAAATATAAACAGATATACATTTATATAAAAAAATTTATTTCAGATACATATATATAAATTTTTGATATAACAATGCATTCGCTCCCGAATTAGTGAAGTGCATATGTGAATATTTTTTAGTGAAGTGCATATGGCGAAATGTTTTATATATTTGGGGTTGTTTGATTCAGTGTATTGATTGGAAATGCTCTCACATGTGTATACAATTTTTTGTAATAAACAATTCCAGAAATGCTTAGCAGATCATCAGACTCGACCTTCTCCGATTTGGATGAAACTTTGCACATGGCTTCAGTATGACAAACCAGAAGCTTTAAACCGAAGGAGAGGTCAATCCGACTCACGGTTGCTTTTTAAAAAGGGCGTATGTATTTTTGCATTTCACCAAAATTGCCTTTTTCAAATCGTTGTAACTCGGAAACCGTTAATTGTACAAAAATGGTGTTCAGGAAGAAGTTGTAGAGAATCGATTGGACACTCTTAAAAATATACACCGAAAAAAATTTTTTATATTTTTTTGCAATAATTACAAAATAATCCGAAAAAGTTAAATAAAAAAAGCATGGTTTTAATTTTTTTTGATAATTTTTCTTTTAAAACTGTTATTAAAACCTACAGATTGATGGCTATCCCATCCGTGCTTTTTCAAAAACGAAGAAGTTACAGCAAAAACAGTTTACGGGTCTCGTTGTAATTCGGAAACCGTTCATCGTACAAAAATGGTGTTCAGAAAGAAGTTGTAGGGAATCAATAGGGCACTCTAAAAAAATATACACTGGAAAAATTTTTTTTTTCTCTATGATTTCAAAATGAACCTAAAAAATTAAATTAAAAAAAATCAGAGTTTCGAATTTTTTTGATAAATTTTATTTTAAATCTCTTATTAAAGCCTACAGATTGATGGCTATCCCATCCGTGCCTTTTGAAAAATGAAGAAGCTACAGCCAAAACAATTTATAATTATATTTTTGGTTCATTTTGAAATTATGGAGGAAAAATTTTTTTTTCAATGTATATTATTTTTAGAGTGCCCAATCGATTTCCTACAACTTCTTTCTGAACGCCATTTTTGTACAATTAACGGTTTCCGAGTTACAACGATTTGAAAAAGGCAATTTTTGAGAAATGCAAAAATACTTACGCCCTTTTTAAAAATCAGTCGTTAGTCGGATTGACTTTTCCATCGGTTCAAACTTTTGGTTTGCCATACTGAAGCCATGTGCAAAGTTTCATCCAAATCGGAGAAGGTTAAGTCTGGTGATCTACTAAGCATTTCTGGAATTGCTCTTGAGTAAAAATAAATCAATGACACGGTGATAATTTTCAACTGAGTTTTAGAGTATAAAAAATCAGCACGAATAAAACGTTAAACAAATTCGTCATAACCAGGAGAACTAGAATTTCACATCCATTCACAATAGCATAGAACTTTGGAGTGTATGAAGGCTGTGTTGCCATGACATCCACGTTTTTTTTCCTTTGAATCTTTCGTTAGTGTTGGAAAGACCAATCGACAATGCCCCAAATAAGCCTTGTCAATTCACTTTGGAGTAAGCCGGGTGTGAGACTATCGACCCTCCGGGGTCGAGCTAGCTGAAACTCGGTCCCTGTTGATTTAATTCCGAATGAAATCGAGCGTATTGCAATTTAAATTTACGAGTTACTGTCGTTCTCGCTGTGGTTGTCGCAAAGTATCGACAAATGACACGCTTTAGGGCGGATCCGGGTGAAAGTATATCCTCACTGTGAAACCATTCTTGTTTCCTTTTGCTGCCCTGACAACGGATTGAATAAACTGTAATCTTTCTGCTTGCGACAAGGGATATAGAAAACAATGAAATGATTCCGCAGCACGGAGTAACGAGACCGACCGTGCGGCGGCAAATTTCTACCCAATGAATACGAGGCGACACGAACGCTTTAGACCAAGTGGAAGAAAGAACTGTAAAATGGGGTCATGAATGCAAAATTTTATGCAAAATTTATATTCAAATATAAACATAAAAAGTTATGCACATTATTAAATTCCATTTTTCCGAAAAATAAAGCCAGCTGCTCAATCAGAGTTCTTGACTTCGCCGGTTCGCCAAAGCCGAGCAAACACACTGGAGAAAGTAGTATACTGGGAACTTGCTTGTTGGTTGTTCTTTTGAGGTGTCGTTTTCAGGGGACCCCCCGTTCCTCCCGAAGGCAAGTGCGCTTAAGCTAATGTTTCTCACACGACCATTAGCGCACCAAAGCCAGACTTTCATGTTGTGAGTTGTGGGGTTAAGTAGAAAATGTTTATGCCAGCTGCTAAAGCCCCGCAACGTTGAAGTACGGGTGTGTCAAATGCAAACTTGTTGTTTGTCTCGACAACAATCCGAATCTAATTTTGTTACCGCACACCATACACATACAGTTAGGATTTTTTTTTGTTGTTGCAGAATGGGTTTAAATGGCAGCAACGCAATTCTGGGAAAACAGGACATGGTTACATGGTTTCGGATGCGAAAAAAAAGTTTGTAATTTGAGTGCATGAGTTTTGTCGCATATTATATTCAGATGATTATGGTTGTTAAAACACGTATCATTTTATATAATTTTGTTTTAATATGTTTCATTGGGAGTCATGCAATCGATATAGAGAGAGGCTATGTAAAAGGTGATTTTTTTGAGGTTAGGATTTTCATGCATTAGTATTTGCTCAGATTTTTTGAGGTTATGATTTTCATGCATTATTATTTGCTCAGTATGCTCTGACATTTCATCATGAAGCCGAACGATCTGCCACAACGTCGAATTTTCAGTGAATGGGCCCTAGAAAAGTTGGCAGAAAATCCGCTTTTTTATCGACAAATTTTGTTCAGCGATGAGGCTCATTTCTGGTTGAATGGCTACGTAAATAAGCAAAATTGCCGCATTTGGAGTGAAGAGCAACCAGAAGCCGTTCAAGAACTGCCCATGCATCCCGAAAAATGCACTGTTTGGTGTGGTTTGTACGCTGGTGGAATCATTGGACCGTATTTTTTCAAAGATGCTGTTGGACGCAACGTTACAGTGAATGGCGATCGCTATCGTTCGATGCTAACAAACTTTTTGTTGCCAAAAATGGAAGAACTGAACTTCGTTGACATGTGGTTTCAACAAGATGGCGCTACATGCCACACAGCTCGCGATTCTATGGCCATTTTGAGGGAAAACTTCGGAGAACAATTCATCTCAAGAAATGGACCGGTAAGTTGGCCACCAAGATCATGCGATTTGACGCCTTTAGACTATTTTTTGTGGGGCTACGTCAAGTCTAAAGTCTACAGAAATAAGCCAGTAACTATTCCAGCTTTGGAAGACAACATTTCCGAAGAAATTCGGGCTATTCCGGCCGAAATGCTCGAAAAAGTTGCCCAAAATTGGACTTTCCGAATGGACCACCTAAGACGCAGCCGCGGTCAACATTTAAATGAAATTATCTTCAAAAAGTAAATGTCATGTACCAATCTAACGTTTAAAATAAAGAACCGATGAGATTTTGCAAATTTTATGCGTTTTATTGTTTAAAAAAGTTCTCAAGCTCTTAAAAAATCACCCGTTATTTGATCCTTTCCCGCAGAGAGCCACTCGCGATCGCAATACTACTAAAATATGAAACCTTATCGAATGATCAGATCTTCAAAGCTATCATTAATGTTCCTCGCCGTTCCCCGATTGGCCCCCATCCAATCATAACGACAGCTATGATTGATAAAGCGTGTTCTAAAATGAAACTATCTTCTATCGCTGGGCCCGATGGTATTCCTTCTCTGGTATTGAAAAAGTGCTCGAACAGCCTTCTGATTCCACTATCGATGCTGTTCAATATCTCACTCAATTCAGGAACTTTTCCGGATATTTGGAAAACATCGTATATTTTTCCGGTTTTCAAGAAGGGAAATAAAGCTGATGTATCTAATTATCGTGGGATAGCCGCACTATGCGCTGTGTCTAAGTTACTTGAGAATATAGTTCTGGACTTCATCAAGCATAACTGCAATAACTACATCTCGGAAACACAACACGGTTTTATGCCAAAACGATCAACTACAACGAACTTATTGTCTTATACATCTTTTATAATTCGATCCCTACAAGCACGCCTTCAAGTTGACGCTATCTATACGGATTTCTCCGCAGCCTTCGATAAGATAAACCACCAAATTGCAGTTGCTAAACTCGAAAAACTTGGATTCAGTGGATCTTTACTCAACTGGCTTCAATCATATCTTATTGGTCGGAAAATGTTAGTGAAAATCGGTGAATGCATTACAACACCGTTTGCTGTAGGTTCTGGAGTCCCTCAAGGCAGTCACTTGGGACCATTTTTATTCTTGCTCTACCTCAATGATCTCAACTTTCTATTGAAATGCCACAAACTATCTTTCGCAGATGATTTTAAGCTTTATCATCTAGTAAGATTGCTCGACGACACTATATTTTTACAGTCACAGCTTGAATCATTCGTGAACTGGTGTAACGACAATAGAATGGTCCTAAATGCCTCGAAATGTTCCGTTACGTCGTTTACTCGCAAACACTCGCTATTTAGCTACGACTATAACATTTCGCAGATTGTACTGAAACGAGAGTCTACCGTTAAAGATTTAGGTATCATTCTTGATACCAAGTTGAATTTCAAAAGTCATATCGATTATGTGATCTCTAAGGCCTCTAAGCTTTTAGGTTTCGACTTTTGCATTACTAAGAGCTTTGTCAATGTACATTGTCTTAAAGAATTATATTGTGCTCTAGTCCGCTCGACGCTTGAAGCTGTTGTCTGGTCACCCCATTATCAAATCGACATAGATCGGATCGAAGCTATTCAACATAAATTTATTAGATTTGCCCTGCGTAACCTACCATGGAGAGATCCTACTAATCTTCCTAGTTACATAGATCGCTGTAAGCTTATTGATCTTGATCGGTTATTCGTTCGTCGGAATGTCTCCAAGGCAACTTTCGTTGCTGATTTGCTTCAATCACGTATCGATTGTCCCGAACTCCTTCAATTGATTAATCTCGACATTCATCGACGCAATCTTCGTTCCCACCCCTTTTTGAGATTACCTGTTGCAAGAACAAATTATGGTTATAATGAGCCGTTCTCCAGTATGTGCCGAACATTCAACAACTGTTCCAATGTCTTCGACTTTCATTTATCTCGAAACATGATTAAACGATTGTTTCATTGTCACCTGTCAGATTAGGATTTGTCTGGAACCGTTAATATTTTATTTTCATTCAACCCCCATTTCGTCTCTCCATCATATTCATTTGAAACTAACTAGATTCGCTCGCCTAAATTAACCTGGTCGTTACTTCCTCTTTTTTCTGTCTTCTACCATGCATTTTTATCACTAATTAGATCTACATGCCGATTCTAACCTCGTCGTTTTTTTCTGCCTTCCACCATCTTTTTGATAACTAATTAGATCTACATGCTGATTCCAACCCCGTCGTTCGTTTTCGCTCGTTTAGCACCTCCTCCACCAACCCTTGTTTTCAATTTACCTAATAAATTTTCTCCTCTATCTCACCTTCTAAGTAAGAGTACTAATATTGTTATGCTTGGTGTCATTAACTAGCTATAGTGTTATAAATTTAGTTTTAACTGTTAGTTTTAATTGTAGTGTTAGGCTTAAATGTATCTGTTGGATCATTGTAATCTGTTGATACAAATGATGAGGAGGTTTTATGCCTGCTGGAGAGAGAGATTGCCAAATTTCATCTTCATCGGGCTTTTCCCTGCTCCAAATAAATAAATAAATAAAATAAAATATTAGTTGGCCAAAAAGTTTTTGCCTTTCTCTATAGAAAGGTATTAGAATTGCTGGAAAAACCGACTTTCGAACGGAGCCTCGGAGACCCATAGTGTTATATACCATTCGACTCAGCTCGACGAGATCGGAAAATGTCTGTGTGTGTGTGTGTGTATGTATGTATGTGTGTGTATGTGTGTGCACTTTTCGAAGATATTTGAACGCGCTCAATTTTCTCAGAGATGGCTCAACCGATTTTAACAAACTTGGACTCGTTTGAAAGCTACTGTCGGGCCATTGATCAAGTTTAAAGACCAAATGGCTGTGACTTTTAGTTCCGGAGATATGATTGTATAAGTGACGTAACCGACAAAACACGTTGATTTTTACCGCTCTTATATATATATATATATATATAAGGGTGCCAAAATTTTGGGATCACCTCTATTTTCGTTAAGTTCTAGTGCTCAAAAGTTTAAGCACCTCGAAAATAGCCTTCGTGCAAAATTTAACCTAAATCGGACATGCTTAAGGGGTGCTGCCCGGTGGTAAAGGTTTGACAATTTTCGATCTTGAAAATGCACCAAACTGCATAAAACATCGAAATTTAGTGTCATCTCAAAAAAATTTTTTTTTGAAAAAATCAACTTTCTGGGACTTAGAAAAATTTTCATATTTCATAAGTCCCAAAAAGTCGATTTTTCCAAAAAAAAATTTTTTCGAGATGACACTAAATCTCGACGTTTCATGCAATTCTAAGCCTTTTGGCATCAAAATTTTTTTTTCGATTTCGAAAATTTCATGTACTCCCCCCTATGGTGATTTTCAAGATATATGAAAATTTCACTAAGTGGATTAAGAAGGCTTTTTTTTGGATTAGCATCACTGTTCTCATACAAATAGGCAACGCAAATGTCAAGCACTAGTTTGGAAAAATGATGCTGACTGTGTGACATAAACACTGAAGCATGCTTTTGTGAACTATTCGAATCAATCTGAATCAATTGGCGTCTAAAATTATTTAATAAATGTATGAAACATATTTTCATGAGACTGTTATGAAAGAAGAGAAAGGCATTATCACACCACTAGGTGGATTAAGAAGGGTTTTTTTACGTCTAATCGATAGTTGTTTACTCTAAACTGATGGTCAAAACAACTAACAATTTAGTTGAATTACGCTGGCAGGTCAGCGAAAATTCAAAACGGCCTCTACGAATTCTTCTAGGTCTCACTTCCAGACTCACGCCAATCAAATCAACTGTCAGTCGGGTTGAAACAACTAATGTGGATGTTGAATCTTACATTCAAATAAGTTAGGGGTTCAAAGCATTTTAGTTGTCTAATGCAAATGTTTAATTTGACTAGCAACTAAAACGAAGTACAATTTAAAATAGTTTTCAACCAAGTTCGTCGAGATCACAAAATGTATTTGTGTGTATGTATGTATGTGTGTATGTGACAAATAATGTCACTCAATTTTCTCAGAGATCGCTGAACCGATTTTTACAAACTTAGATTCAAATGAAAAGCCTTATAGCCTCATATAATTTTTTTGAATTTTATATGGATTCGCCTTCCAATTCCGGAATTACAAGGCAATATGAGCAAATTTATTTAAAAATGCGCACTCAAATGTCTCGACAATTTCATAACCGATTTCCACAAAGCAAATAAAAGGCCTTAAAATTGCTTGAAAAATCTCCGATAAGTTGATCCATATCCGACTTCCGGTTCTGGTATTACAGTGCGATTAGTTAAAATATTCAATTTCATGAGTATTTTTTCACAAACGATGGCGAAACGAGGTGCACATTTTTATAAAGCTTTTATAAAACTTACTTTGGGGCTACTACTCACCGGTTTCCGCTTCCGAATCTGCTTTAATTGCATGAAAATCAACACAAAAGTTGTTTTTTACATTTTTTTTATGGTATCATAAATTGAAAAGCATCAGTCGAAAAGGTGAGTGGATTGAATAATTATGAGGTGAAATCGATATATTTCGTGATTTAATACCGGATGCTATCAAAATTTTCGTAACCAATGTTTTTATTCGTCATTTTTAAAATGTCTACCGATTTTGGTTACTGGCACCCAAAGGTGTTCGGTTACCGGAACACCATTTTTTTTCAACAAATCGCGAAAAATTGTCAGTGATATTCATAAAAGCCAAATCTGATTCGTTGACTTTAGCGGTCGGGAAAGTCTATTTCTGAAGGGAGAGTTGTATATCTGAAAACACCGTCTTCCAACTTGTTCATTGAATATCTCACCTTCAAAAGCATGGATCAAAAATATATCCTGACAATGTCTAGATATTTTAATTTCGAAGTGATTGGTGCATAAAAACATATACAGCGAGCCACGTGGTTTTACGTGGTTTCTCTCCATGCTCTCTTGCAAATGTGCAAAATGACTCTCGATGTTGCAAAGAAAATTTCGATCATTTCGGTTACAAGTTTGACTTCCTCACATAAAATCCAATAAAGCTACCGCTTGTTTGGTAGCCTTTTTGAGCCGATTTTTTTTTCTCTCTCATGTTTCGTTACGTTACCAGGGAACTATGGTAGAAAAAATGGCACCGCCATAGAAATCGACTTACTTTCACAAAAATAACATTCACTTCATTTTTATCGCGACAACATATATGTTTTTATGCACTTATCGCATCTAAATTAAATTATACAGACATTGTCAGGATAGATTTTTGATTCATGCTTTTGAAGGCGAGATATTCAATGAACAAGTTGAAAGACGGCGCTCTCAGCTATGCAATTCTTCCTTCAAAAAAAGGACTTTCCCGACAGCTAATGTCAATGAATCATTCTGAAATTTTCACAGAATAATCTACACTAATTGTCTAAGAGATTGTCAGTTGGGTTTTTAATATTCGTTACCGTTTCTGAGAAAATCAGAAATCACCCTTAAACACACTGGCCTCAGCCCTTAATGTATATATGTCTGCATAATGTGCACTTAGTCAGAAGTTATAAGCTTAAAAAAAGGGTGCCGGTAACCGAACACTCTCCCCTAATTGAATAGAATCGTCAAAACTCTCTAGTGGTTCGGTAAAATCAAGATCGCCTTGATTAGCAGCGTATCGTGAATTTTCTATTACTAATATTACTATTATATTATCAATATCATTACCATTATCATCATAAATATTATTATTATTATTATTATTATTATTATTATTATTATTATTATTATTATTATTATTATTACTATTATTATTATTATTATTATTATTATTATTATTATTATTATTATTATTATTATTATTATTATTATTATTATTATTATTGTTAATGTTAATCCAATGATATCCAGCTTAGGTACATTGTAGTAAACAATTATTCATAGCGATGCACAGTGGAACCCCCCTAGGAAACCCGCAAAGAAATCGGGAACCATGTAAAAAGGCAACAAACAAGAGTGTTTCTTATGTGAAAAATCCAATAAATTTAATGGAATGGTTTTTAATGGCCGCACGAATCGCTATCCTGCTCGTTTTACCCCAAATGCTCAGCAGGTTTAAGGTTTTCTGTAATATTTGTTCTGTAACTTGAAAAGAAATCGAGTGCGGTCTACTAAAATAGCTTGATTTTATGTAAAAATCACTGGAGTATCGAATGGAAGAGTGTACCCTTTTCGCACGAAGCGTTTTGGTGGCTATTTTAGCCCAATTACTGTTGAATCACGTTGCCACGATCAACTCTAGAAGAGCAACGATAACAACATGCCATGGAAACTAATTGTGTCGTAGCAATATGTTAGTTATTAGTAACAAATAAAATTTTTCTCATTAGTTGTCTGAAGCTCGTTCAAGCCAGACGTATTTTCTTTCTGATCCGATATTCCTGACTGAGTACTCGAACAGGTTATGGGCCCAGTACCAGTACAGGAGGATCAAATATAGAAGATTGAAGATCTAATCGTTTTCTGAAAAACCGTAAAAGTCGTGAAGCTCAAGATGGAGTGGGGAAAATTGCCGAAGCTGAATAACTCCAATTATTCAGCATGGTCGTTCTCTGTACAAGCTTTATTGCGAAGGGAGCAGATTTGGAAGTTCATCGATCCAGGAGTTCCCCCGAATCCATTGACTGCTGCTTGGACAGAAGGTGATGAAAAGGCGCTGGCGACAATTCAATTAACAGTGGATGAGAGCCAATACGCTATTATTCGGAACAAACCGACAGCCAAGACGACGTGGGATGCATTACAACAGCATCACAATAAAACTAGTTTGGGACAAAAAGTTACGCTGCTCAGGCTTATTACCAACCAGAATTACCGGATTGGAGGCAACATGGAGTTGTACCTAGCTGATATAGAAAAACAGTATGCTAGGCTTGAGAACTCCGGATTTGAAATGAAGGAGTGTCTAAAGGTGGCACTTATACTACGTGGACTTCCAGATTCTTTCAACCCTTTGACGACAGCATTGGAAGCTCGGAACGAGGCTGAATTGACTCTCGAAATGGTGAAAATCAAGCTCATGGACGAGGCCGAGAAACAAGCAAAGCAAAGAGGTGGTGGTATGGAAGAACTGGCACTGAAGATTAGTAACAATCAGAAGGTAATTAGCTGCTATTTTTGTGGAAAACCGGGGCACCGGAAGCGAGAATGTAAGCTGTTTTTGGCGGAAAGAAATTCTGCAGGAAAAAATGAAAAGAAAAAACCTAAAGAAAAGGTAAAAACAGTGCGCGAAAACGACCAAAAGGAGTCGTTCACGTTTTTAGTATGTTCAAATCAACCAAATGCAAAGTCATGGATAATTGATTCAGGTGCTACGTCTCATTTAGTGAAAGATCGTAATGCATTCGTACGGTTGGACAACAGTGCAAGACCAGTTATATCGTCGGCGGATGGTAAAACCCTACGAACGGAAGGTATCGGCGACTGTGTGATTGAGTGTTTAATAAGTAGCGAAGAAAAAGTGACCATCACTTTAACAGGCGTTATTTTTGCTCCTGAGCTCGAGACTAACTTGATATCAGTAGCAAAATTGGCAGACAAAGGTGTTAAAGCAGATTTCAATTCGAAGGGCTGTAAATTAATATATAATAAAAAGGTGATTGCAACTGCTGATCGAATTGGTGGTCTCTACTGGTTGAATGTCGCAGACGGACGTTCTCTCGTCGTGAACAACAAACAACACAATACCGATTGTCAGCACGTATGGCACCGACGACTTGGCCATCGCGATCCGAATGTTCTTGATGTCATTGAACAGAAGGGATTGGCGTCCGGTATTAATGTATCAAGCTGTAGACTTCGAATTACGTGCAAATGCTGTATCGAAGGAAAAATGTCCCGTCCATCATTTCCTCAAGTAGCCGAGAAGACATCAAGAGAAATTCTCGACATAGTTCATAGCGACGTTTGCGGACCAATGACGGAGACTCCTGGTGGTTGTAGGTATTATATGACCATGATAGATGACCATAGCAGATACACGGTGGTTTATTTTTGAGAGAAAAATGCGAAGTTGAACAAAGAATTAAAGATTACGTACGATTTACAAAAACCCAATTCGGAAAGAAACCAAAAATTATTCGTTCGGACAGAGGTGGTGAGTACAGCAGTAAAAGTTTGCGCGAATTTTACAAAGAAGAAGGAATTAAACCTGAATATACCGCTGGATACTCTCCTCAGCAGAACGGAGTAGCTGAAAGAAAAAATAGATCTTTGAACGAGATGGGATTGTGCATGTTATTGGATGCTGGTCTACCCAGACGATTTTGGGCAGAAGCAATAAATACATCAACTTATTTGCAAAACAGATTACCTTCTACAGCTATTACGACAACGCCGTTCGAGATATGGTTTGGCAAAAAGCCTGACATGAAACATTTACGGATTTTTGGTTGTGAAGCGTTTGTTTGGACACCAGCTCAAAAACGTAAAAAGTTTGATAAAAAAGCGATAAAAATGACCTTTGTTGGCTACTCATCAGAGAACAAAGCGTACAGATTGCTCGATACGAAGACTGGAAATGTCGTTATCAGTCGTGATGTACGGTTCTTGGAACTTGAAGACGACAAATCATGTAGCGAAACAACTGGAGATGTGGAAATTGAGGCGGTAGCTGACTCAGAAGTAGCTGTTCAGTTGGAAGATCGATTAATCACCGAACAGGGAGAAAATGACAATCATCAATCAGAAGTTGTGGATGATCACGAACATTTACCTGAGATTACACGACGATCCAGTAGACCAAACTTCGGTATTCCACCACAGAGATTCGGTACCATTGGATTGGCCCTATCACACGTAGAGCCAAAAACTTTTGCCGAGGCTATCGAAAGTCCTGACCGTGACAAATGGAAGCTGGCAATGGAAGAAGAAATGGCTTCACATCGGGAAAACGGATCGTGGGAATTCACCAAGCTACCCCCGGACCGTAAAGCTATCGGATGTAAGTGGGTCTACAAATGTAAGGAGGACGAAACTGGGAAGATAGTACGATTTAAAGCCAGATTAGTTGCTCAAGGTTTTTCCCAGAAGTATGGAAGTGACTATGATCAGGTGTTTGCTCCAGTAGTAAAACAAGCAACCTTTCGGACAGTGCTAGTGTTGGCCAGTAGAAAACATATGTGTGTGAGACACATGGACATCAAAACAGCGTATTTATATGGAGAGCTTAAGGAGGAGATTTATATGAAGCAGCCTCCAGGATACGGTTGTAATGATCAAGAGACAGTTTGTCGGCTAAAACGGAGTTTATATGGTCTAAAGCAGGGCGCTCGTGTCTGGAACCAGCATATAAATAATGTACTACAGGATATTGGTTTCCAACGGTCGAATGCAGATCCCTGTCTCTACACGCGACAAATTGAAGGACGCCTTACGTACATGTTAATTTACGTCGATGATATAATTGTGGTATGTCATCTCAAGGATGAATATAAAGCGCTAGCAGGAGTTCTAAGAAGAAAACTCAGAATTGTGGAACTAGGAGAATTAAAGTTTTTCCTGGGGATTCACGTAAGAAAACATGTAGACCAGTATATGCTAAGTCAGTCGTCTTACATTTCGAAACTTCTCGTGCGATTCAAAATGGAGAAATGCAAAATATCTAAAGTTCCTATGGCAAGTGGCTTTATACAACAAAAGGAGGAGGATAGCGACACTTTTTCGGAGAAGGATGTGTATCAAAGCCTTATTGGAGCTTTGTTGTATATAGCCATAAACACACGTCCGGATATTTCTATAGCAACTTCGATTCTTGGAAGACGTGTATCAAACCCAACAGTAGCAGATTGGAATGAGGCTAAAAAGGTGCTTCGCTATCTCAAAGGCACAATTAATCACGGGCTAAATCTAGGAGACAGTAAGCAGCTAGAAGTAAAATGTTTCGTCGATGCTGACTGGGCTGGTGAAGTAGGAGATCGTAAATCAAACACTGGTTACATTTTAAAGTTTGGTGATGGTCTTGTGAGTTGGGGATGCAGGAAGCAGAATAGTGTTGCACTTTCAAGCACAGAGGCAGAATATATTGCTTTGGCGGAATGTATGCAGGAACTACAATGGCTTCGTAAATTGCTGGAGGATTTGAAAATAGAATTGAGGTTACCAATACAAGTGAATGAGGACAACCAAAGTTGCATCGCACTCACAGTTGCAGATAGGGTATCTCGAAAATCGAAGCATATTGCTATCAAATATTGTTTTGTGAAGGACTTAGTCGAAAATAGAATTGTTCAAATGCGTTATTGTTCCACGGAGCATATGGAAGCAGATATTTTGACTAAACCGCTAGGAGCAATTAAATTACGTCAGTTTCGTGAAGCTATTGGAATTCATTCGACCGATGTTGAGAAGGAGTGTTGAACCACGTTGCCACGATCAACTCTAGAAGAGCAACGATAACAACATGCCATGGAAACTAATTGTGTCGTAGCAATATGTTAGTTATTAGTAACAAATAAAATTTTTCTCATTAGTTGTCTGAAGCTCGTTCAAGCCAGACGTATTTTCTTTCTGATCCGATATTCCTGACTGAGTACTCGAACAATTACTCCAATATGTGAAATTTTCATCTAAATCACCCTTAAGACTTAAGCGAACCACATTGAAAGCATAGTCATCAAAACGTTTCGTGCGACCAGTATAAGTTCTGGTATTCGATTCTACAGACTTTTTTACATAAGATAAGCTAGATTTATTAAACTTCCAATAAGTTTTACCATGATTTAAGACCGATTTACAATAAAATACCATAAAATGGAGGAATTGGGGTAAAATAGCCACCAAAACGTTTCGTGCGGCCAGTGTGGGTTCTTCTAGTCGATTCTCCAGACTTTTTTACATGAAAGTAGGCTATTCCAGAAAACCGCACTCAACTTCTTTTCAAGTTGCAGAGCGAATGTTATAGGAAACCCCAAAACTGCTGTATATTTGGGGTAAAACGGTCAGGATGGTGATTCGTGCGGCCATTGTAAACTATTCCATTGAATTCCTTAGACATTTTTGCATAATAAACGCTTTAGTTTGTTGACCTATCTCAATTAGTTCATGAGTTGCGTAATTCTTTGCGGGTTTTCATAGATTTTTTCCCACTGTGCGATGAGTTGAAGCAGCTGTTAATTATTTATTCTTCATGGGGTTTTCGCAGTTATTGTTTATCAAGCAAAAACTTTAATCAGCATTTTTTTTGGGAAACAGGAAAATATTTTATAAGGGGCCAATGTGACATTAATTTTAATAAGTATATAAAACATAGTAGGCAAATTCCACTTGCACAACATATTCGTCGAAAATACATAAGCTATCCACACACATTTGTGTTGTACGCATGTATTTGTGATGGTTTCGTATGCTCAGATCACTGCATGCTGTGCGTTTGACTGTCAGCTTTCGATTCTTTACTTGTTTGTGCGGTTGAAATTCTGCGTTTTCAAAATGTCACATGGCTAAGTGAGAAGGGTATTACTATGCGAAAATTGGCGAAGCGGTTTGGAATTCATCATACCAGTGTTAAAAACATAATTAAAAAGTTTGGGGAACACTATTCTTAGGATGAGCTACCAGGAAGAGGCAGAAAATCCGGTTCTTCCAACCCGAAACTGGACCAGAAAGTGGTATCCTAATCATGAAGAATAAATCAATGTCAATACGTGATTTGGCCAAAAAAGCAGGAACGAGTGTCGGAATGATCCAGAGTATCAAGAGGCGAAATCACCTCAAGAGCTACAAGAAGCAGAAAATCTCGAAACAAAGTGTAGAACAGAAGAAGCGAGCAGTAACAAGGGCCCGGACATTGTATTCGTGTCTTTTGCAGTGTCCGGATGCATGCGTTTTGATGGACGATGAGACTTATTTAAAGGAGGACTAGAAAACCCTTCCATGACCACAATACTTTTCTGTCGTCGTTGGGGAGGATGTGAGCAATGCGAACAGGTAGATTCAAGTGAAGAAATTCGGTCGGAAGGTACTGGTATGGCAAGCAATATGTTCCTGTGGTTTGAAGTCAACCATTTTTTACACTACCGATCTGAGTGTCTCCAGAAGAGATTGCTGCCTTTACATAAGAAGCATAGTACACCTCCATTGTTTTGGCCGGATTTAGCGTCGGCTCACTATGCCTAAACCACTCTCAATTGGCTTGCGGAAAAGGGTATAAATTTCGTTGAGAAAAATATTAATTCACATAATTGCCCTCAGCTTCGACTTATCGAACGTTACTGAGCAATCGTGAAGAGGGTCTTCAAGAAGACTGGTAAGGCAGCTGGGAACGTACAGGAGTTCAAAAAAATTTGCGCTCAAGCGTCCAAAAAATGCGATGCAACACTTATCCGGAACTTGATGAAGACCGTTCGATCAAAAGCTCGAAAATTCGTGAAGGAATAACTTAAATTTCATCCGGTTTTCATTATGCTCAAGTTGAACCTCGTACAACGAAGGATTTTTAGTTCGAATAAAATATCGTTTTTTATAATAACTTGAAGGAAAAATTTGTGGATAGCTTATTTTCGATACACTTCTTATGTAAATCCACCTAGACTTTCCCTATAATAAAGCATAGAAATAACAAAGAAAACCCATCAAGAAAATGGAGAAAAGCTAGAAAATTGTTTTGTATGGAATTGGAAATGTTCCACACAATATATGCTAGATCTTCGATGATTGTTTGGTGTATAGCGAGTTGCTCAATGGTTCCCCGCTAGAGAGTAAAATAACATATGAATACACCCAAACCACCATTTACGTAATAATCGGGACTTCGTAAATCGAATTATGACGTAAAAAAAGTTTACGTTATTTGGAAATTTCAACGTAAAAAAGTTTTCTCTATTTATATATAATATATCCAAATATAATGGATAACTATGGAACAAAAATTATTAGTATTTGCAGGAAAAGGTTGTTCTAGGTCACATCAATTTCCAGGATGACGACTTCCGGTTCATCGATATTCGTCACAAACCATCAGAATATGGATATTTTCGGAACGGGTTTGATGAGTACATGCTGGAAAACGATGTTTGAGGTGGTTCTGTATTTCATGATGGTGACTTCAGGTTTATTGATATTCCTTGAAAACCCTTACAATATGTGTCGATATTATTTGAACTGCTCGAAACCTTCACAATATGCATAATTTCGGAACGGTTTTCATGAGTAGGCATTTACATTTTTGAATCAGTAGTATAATATCTGCGGCAGATCTTAATCATAGCCGTATTTAGTAGAAAATTACAAAAACACCAGTCATACCAGATTATCAAGACTGTTGAAATAGCTGAACAAGTGCCCCAAATAAAGCGAAATTCTACATATTAGGAACTAAAGCAGAACTCAGAACCACCTCAAACATCGCTCCTAATATCTCCTCATCAAACCCGTTATTGTAGGGGTTTTGAGGAATATTGTGAGGGGTTTTGAGGAATGCCAATATACCGGAAGTCGCCATTTTGGAATTCAGATACATTTTAAACATCGTTTTGCAACATTTACTCATCAAATTCGTTCCAAAAATATCCATATTGTAAGGGTTTTCAAGAAATATTAATAAACCGGAAGTCGCCATCTTGGATTTCAGAATCACCTCAAACATCGTTTTTCAACATGTACTTATCAAACCAATTCCGAAAAAAACCTATATTGTAAAGGTTTTCAAGAAATACCAATGAACCGGAAGTCGCCATCTTCCATATCAGAACCACCTGAAATATCGTTTTCCAACATGTACTCATCAAACTCGTTCCGAAAATACCCATATTGTAAAAGTTTTCCAGGAACATCAATAAACCGGAAGTCGCCATCTTGGAATTCAGAACCACCTCAAACATCGCTTTTCAACATGTATTCATCAAACCCGTTCCTAAAATACCCAATAACTACAATGTTATTTTCATGGAATATAAATGTGCCGGAAATGATTTTCGTTGCATGCAAAAACCTCTTTTTACGAAGTAGTTTCTTAAAAAAAGTTTACGTTATTTGGGATTTGGTTCGTAAATAGAGTTACGTAAAAACAGGTAACGTAAAAAAGCTTACGTAAACGGAGGTTTGGGTGTAGTTGCTGAGCTCTTCGAAATATAACAGAACACAAAACTATTTTTTCACTTATTCTGCATACCGTGTGATTTGATTTGGACAGTAGTCATTTGCTGGGAATCCATCGGTTATTCTTTTTTTTTGTTATATGTGGGTAAAATTAAATAAAAGTGCTTGAGCTTTATTAAATTAACTCAAACAATTGAACTGATCCTTTGATAAATCTGCAGTTTAAGTATGGTTTGAATTCGAATAAAGATGATTTCAAGAAATTCTCCTTCTCGAAGTTCTCCGGGACAGCTAATTTACTATAAAACGGGAGAAAGAGAGAGACCACCAGGGCCAGAGCTTAAAATTGTCACGCATTCTCAATGAAAGAAACCATTCCAACAACCTCTTTTTAAATATTTTTCTGTCTCATTCGTAAATGATCGACACCAGAACAAACGAAGAGAGACGAAGAGACGAAATTTTAGGAGTTTTTCTTCTCCTCTTCCGGTGCTATCGGAACACGAAAAGAGGGGACCAGTAGTACCGAATTAAGTTTTCATGTCCACAAACTAACAAGTTCTGCAAACTAGAAGAATGTATCAGACAGTTTTATGGGATTTATACCTGTTTTTGACCATCGTTCGTGGAAAAATACTAATGAAATTAATAATTTTCCACTTATAACGCTTTAGTTCCGGAACCGGAAGTCGGATCTAGATAAAATGTTCTACAAACTTTCAGGATATTATAAGTCCTTTCATTTGAATCTTAGTTTGCAAAAATCGGTTGAGTTGTTCCAGAGATAATTGAGTGTAAACTTTTTCTCAAATTTTCACATATTACCATATGCAGCGCCCTTAGCGAATTTGCTGTATTGCTAGTTTGCATTGGCGCAGCAGTTTTTGTTTACGCGCTCTTGGAATGTGCTCGGGGTTGCTGAGCAGTTTTTTGTTTACGCGACACTGAGGTGCTCTGCGTAAACAAAGAAATTTCATGGACAACCGCGGTAACGTTCACGATGGTCTCGGGTTTAGGCCGAACAGTTAGCATAAAAACCCCTAGTCGGGAAAAGTTAGGGCTCAGTTCGGATTCAATTTCTGAAGGCATCTAAAGAATTAAGTGAAAGATTGTTGTAATGAGTTCGGATTCAATTTCTGAAGGCATCTAAAGAATTAAGTGGAAGATTGTTGTAATGAGTTCGGATTCAATTTCTGAAGGCATCTAAAGAATTAAGTGAAAGATTGTTGTAATGAGTTCGGATTCAATTTCTGAAGGCATCTAAAGAATTAAGTGAAAGATTGTTGTAATGAGTTCAGATTCAATTTCTGAAGGCATCTAAAGAATTGAGTGAAAGATTGTTGTAATGAGTTCAAATTCAATTTCGGAAGGCATCTAAAGAATTGAGTGAAAGATTGCTGTAATGAATAAAGATTTAACAGTTTTATGTGCAGTGTTTGATACTCATATGCGAGAAGAACAAAATAGTTATACGACAACAAAATTATGTGTTGAAGAATTAGTATTGACAATATACGACAATAAAATTATGTGTTGAAGAATTAGTGTTGACAATATACGACAACAAAAGTATGTGTTGAAGAATAACTTCTTTTATTAATGTAAACAAGTAAATGTTGAGACATATATTCGACGAGATCACCATGAAGTGTTGTGAATAGATTTACAAACTAGTGGAGTATGCAATAGAACTACAAGTCAAATTAAAGAAAATAACTCAACATACTATGGTTGTAGCATAACTGCACAGAATTTACGGTGAAAGTTAAAAGGTTCCAATTCTAATGTAAATGTGTGAAAATCACAAAAGATTTGAAACTCAGAAAAAGGTGAAATTCGTGATATTAAACTCAAGTACATGTAGAAACCGAATTGAAGAGTATTACTCCGTATAGAACTGAAAGAAACGTCATCTTCGTCATTCTTCTCCCGCCACCGCTCGGCCGGGGAGCCTACAAGTGGTGACAGCGGTGGGATCTTTTGCGAGGCAAAGGAAGACATCATCGCAACGCAAACCCAAGTGACTACCAGAAGTCGGAGATGATCGGCAGAAGGGGGATGTTCATCATGTTGGTCGAGTAAGTAATCCATGCACATTCAGTGCGCTTTGTTTGACATCTACATTCAACAGTGAATTGGGGCAACCACGCCTGATCGGGCCGTTGCCGAATATGGTACTATAAATTCACAAAAGAAAAAGAAAAAAAAAATGAAACATAATTTAATAATAGCATAATTGTAAAATGTCAGGAACATAACTGGACGACGTAGATACAACTGACACACCAACTTCACACCGTGCATCGATACTAAAGGACGAGTTATTTACATCACACAGTTTTGTTTTTTTTTACGTTGAGGAGTAAAATTTCTGATAGCCCGTTAGAATAGATTTTCGATGGTTCTATAAAGAACCGACTTTTAAAAGTTTGCCGAATATTTGTTCCAATAGGGAGTCTTTGCTGCCAATCGATAAACAAACTTATTGCATTCGGTATCTTTGGTGCAACTGGAAACATTCACATAAAGTATGCAGAGACCCCAAGTAATAAGGTAGCATACGCGATAAATTAAACCATGAGTCATGTCTCTCTTAGCGAACGCACTGAGAGCCGCACGGCAGGAAAAATAATAATAATAACAATAATAAATAAATAACCAATGGTGACACTTATGGGCGTGTCTCTAGGTAGCGACAGCCATGTTTATAGGACACTTGATATACTACACCAACCGACTAGCGGCACGAGTACAAACGGCATTGACCGTGAAAATATGAGTCACGGCCGAAGTATATGTTGACACCTGAGTGCGGGCAACAAAAATAAAACAAACGACAGCGTAGTTAGAGTGCCCCATACCAAACAATTAATTCGCAGGTACTATCGTATTAAATGAATCATTATTAATTATTAAATAGATCTTTCCATGTAACGGAATGCGCCTAGCACCAAATGACATAAACAACAGCAAGACGCGTACTCTGTTGTAGCACCAGAACATTACCTGTACTGAAACATAGGGCAAAAAGGCGCGTCTGTCTCGAAGTAAAGTTCATCTAAAAATTGCTGGGAAATCAATGATAAGACGTATTTTTACGTTCTTTCGCGCGTAAATTTAAAGTGAATCGCGACGCGCTTTTATGTGCATCGGCGAAAACATACAGTTTACTAAGGGTATATCGTTACTATACCACATACTGCCGAGTCTTCACTAGCAGGTGACTGGAGTTGTATCCGGGAAACGGATTCACTCCAGAAAGTCTGCTCGTTCTTTGATGTCCGCAATCGAAGACCTGAAAGATTATATCTTGAAGGAACACGATAATTTGTATAAAAATAAGACACGGCCTAGGTCCTTGCAAGGCGTGTTAACGAAGAAACAGTCTCTAAAGGAAGCCTTCGACCACTTCGTAGAACAGGTCGAGAAATACGAATATCGAGTTACGACCGAAGAATGGAACCGACTAACTGACGTATACAACGTAGTAAGAGCCAAATACGAGGCAGCGATCCGGATATTAAACGAATCAATAATAATACCTTGGCATCAAAGAAGCCTCTCAGAAGGTGAGGACATTAGCGCGACAGCAAGCGGCGTTGTCGTCGCACAACAACGAAGGAAATATCTATCTCGTGAGGCCAAGAACCTTAGCGGAAATTCGCACCAGGACCAAATCGCAGGAGATAAAAACTCAAGTAGGAAAACCGGAACTACGATGGCAAGGGAAAACGCAGCATATCGCTTCCCCATGCAAGAAGCGATACAATGCATACCAGAATACCACGGATCAATAGATGAGCTGGAACCATTTCTGGTACAAATAAGATACTTTGCAGATGAAATCCCGGCTGGGCAAAGTGAGAAACCGCTGCTGAATATAATACTAATGAAACTGAAGGGTAAGGCAGCAGGCTTCATTAACAGAATACGAGCGGATACGTGTGAAGAAATGCTAGAAAATTTAAAGAGACAATTCAGCAAAAGAGTCACAGTCGAAGACATCTCACAAAAAATAGAAACTTTGGAACAGAAATCGACTGAATCATTTATCAAGTACGCCGATAGAGCTTTACAAATTTATGAATGCATCGAAGAGATGCAACGAGACCAACGCGAAGAGACCTCCTTCGCTGAAAGAAGCCTTAAAATCCACTTCATCGGGGGGCTAAGAAATACAAGCCTAAAACAGGCAGCGAGAAATCAAAAAGGCGTGACATTCAGAAAGTTGATACAGTTCTTGCAGGACGAACACGCGGAATGTGATCATTTGGAAGAAATCGAGCAGCGACTTCGAGCATGCCGTGTATCGGCGAGCAAAAATGATAGACAAATCAACCGAGATAGATCTGGATTTATAGACCAACACCCACGCACCCGAGGAATGAGCAGCAACCAATACTACCAATACCCGGCAAGGCAAGACCGGGGGAATTCCGGAAATTATAATAACCATCCCGATAGCAGACAGGGGTATAACCAAAGACCGCTTGGCAACTCAACACCATACGGAGAAACTAGACGCACGGTGGCAAACTACAACAATCACGACGACAGAAGAGACCATGGAAGCCAGAACCATTGGAGTAGCGGGAGGAATCAGCCTCAAGGGCACAGGACAAATGTGCAGATGGAAAACAGACCATGGCGAAATAGAGGCGGAAGAGAAGACAACAGAACAGTAACACATGGAGAACAATTTCCAGCACGAAACGACAACGGCGGAAGCTATGATCAAAGACCAAGTAGAAACTGGGGCAGGATGCAAGATGACAGGCAATACTATAGCCAAACGTACAATTATCGAAAAAACTAAATATTGGGGCGCCGGAGTTGATAGATAACCTGGCCCCCCAGGCATCGAGAGACCTTAAAGATACTAGAAATGAAAACTTTAAGTCACAAAACGCTTTCAGAGTATTACAGAACCAAATGGAAAATTTGAATCAACAGCTGGAAAAAGTGTTCAACAACATAACACACCAAAAAAATACGGACCAAAATACAATAACCCATATAATAACAAGAAATTGGTTCAATGCATACGAAATTGAACTAAGGACAACTACCAGACCAAATATACGAAACAACTATCTTATCGATACAGGTGCAAGCTCGAATTTAATAAGTAAGAGATGCGCAGAAGAAATTGGTTCATCAACAATAAACACAAGGGAAAAAATCCACTACAAAGGTGTAATGAACATTGCGCGAATAAGTTTGGGGACAACGTATGCGGATTTCTTAATAGATAACATGATATTCAAAGTGAAATTCGATGTTCTAGAGGACTTGGAATTCGCAGGAATCCTAGGAATGGATTTTGTAAATAGATATGTATCGAGCATAGATAATCAGAATGGCCGACTAGTTTTGCAAACAGATCCAATACTATTCAAGGCAGAGGCTAAACCATGCCCTAAGTGGCTACAATATGCGACAGAAGATTCCAAATTACAAGGAAACAACAGAAATACAAGAGCAGATGAACAACCCGGTATGTTATGCAGAAACACACCTGGAGATAGGAATTCATTAGAAAATAGAAGCGAACCAACTGATATAACAAACAATAAAACAGTACAACGAGGTAGATACACAGACAATCCGAAAAAAAAGAATAACTACAGTGATAAAAAGCAATACAATCAAAGGATCGAAAACAGATGCGAGGCCAAAGAAAGAGATTCGCCCGAGAACACAACGAAAAGAGACATAAGTTGCCAGACAGAAGTAATCATAGCGAATGTAGATATAATACAAGATAAGAATAGGAACACGAAGCATCACCAATACACTAATGGCAGTAACGAGTACTTAGATTATGACTGTACATTGGTAGATACCCCTTTTAAGAAGAACAAATATACTACATGAGATGCGACGTTAACGTCGGAAAACGATATAACGCAAACTAATGGCGAAGGAATTGAAAGAAAAGAAATACTAGGAGTGGGGACTATGGAATTGAAACACGGCACGATGCTGAAAACTAGTGAGGTAATCATCAGACACCAGGATAAAGAAGAAGCCGAGGAACCAATATACCTCAGGAAAATCTTGGAGGAGCCGATAGAACAAAAGGAGATATCTAAGCACACAGATATACCGGTATTGGATAAAAAGAACATGCTCTATACGTTTATAAACAACAAACGCCTCTTTGATATAGGAATAGATGTGAAGAAACTAAAGGAAAGAAAAATAGAATTACAGAACATGACTTACGCACTACTGGAATACCCATGGATAAGCATAAGCACGATTATCATAATAAGCCTGAGCATAATAAGTAGTTGTGCCTATTGTCATAAAGGAAAAATTTCATGCTGTAGCACAACGAAAGTTATAAAAAGCAACGGAAACGTCGAAAGAAAGAAAATCAAAACTTCAGACATAGAATTGTACGATATAACGATTACAAACGAAAATAGTAAGGGAGGAAAACCCATAACTAAAGACATGATATCAGGGCCTATCTTGATGAATAAGAACGGAAGAGCACGGCCGATAGCGGAGACTCAAGAAGAACCAATACCGACAATCTCTGTAGAACCGAGACAAAAAAGCACCAACAGAGAAACAGAAACGGAAAATGAGTATGTGGAACCGTTCACGATAATAGAATTAAGAAATAGAGAGATAGGAATTGGCAGCAAAAAAGGGAATAGCTCGGAAACAATACGAACACCAAAAAGTAGTACCCGCAACATATCCGTTATTTAAAGAATGGCAGCTAAAGCACCGAAAAAAAAAAAAAAAAAAAAAAACAGACAAACCAACAAATGTGACGAATCGAAGCATAAATTCACTGTTTTTTGTTCCACTCACAAAACATAACAAAACGCATCGAAAATGTGTGCTTGTAAATTTGCACGTGTTGTGTAGGTAGGTCTCTAAATAAATATTACGATTTTAAAAGTTTTCTCTGCCGTGTGTTGAACATTTCGAACCGCTCTTGCGTACGTGTATCCTATTTCTACGTCCAACCATCGAAATAGTCCCCGCCCCCCCATAATACAAAGTACAGAGAACTTCTTCTTCTAGAGTACCGATCAGACTGTTTAGAAATTTTACTTATCAGTGGAGAAAGCCAAGCCGTGTATGTATCTCAAAATTATAATTATAGCATAGGCCCAAACTAAACTTTCAAATAACCTTTGTACGTTTTGTTGTTCCCAGCAAAACTAAAAACGCATATTGTATACTAGCCAGAATCGATTTATTTTCTCGTTTAACTTGACTCTTTTGTTGTTTTTCTTTTGTATCCTTGCACTGTTTTTTGTTTTTCTTATTAAACAAAAGGAATAATAAAATACAGATCAAAACGAAAACACATGAAAACAAAAACACCTAAGCAATCCGTTTTAGGATTCTTCAATTGAGGATGATAACAGCTGACTAGATAAAATCGAAATATTTTTCTGTCCACAAAGTCAATAAGCCGAGCTAAAATTTACAATCCAAGATTATCATTAAGTTATGAAAACTATACAAAATTTTTTTAGTACCCATATCCTCGCACCTAAGTCCGATACCATCACAATCGACTTGATGCTAACCCTTAAGGTATCATCAAGCTCAGTAAGTAAGGGGGCATGCAGCGCCCTTAGCGAATTTGCTGTATTGCTAGTTTGCATTGGCGCAGCAGTTTTTGTTTACGCGCTCTTGGAATGTGCTCGGGGTTGCTGAGCAGTTTTTTGTTTATTTTCAAATAACGCGAATCGCCCGGATTCATCCCTAATTTGCTTGGGGTTCACTCTACTCTCTGCATCTTTCTGCTTCGCAAGATCTTCTTCTGCTTGCTGGTGTTGGCGCTTTTGTTGTCTCGTTACTACCGATATGGTGTGTGGGGTCTCATCCTGTTCGGGCAATCTCGATAAAAAGTCTGCCACGACATAGTCCTTGCCTTGTTTGTAGCGAATGTCTATTTCCAATCCTTGTAATTTTAATCGTAACCGTGTTAGCGTTGGCGAAGTTTCCTTCAAGTGCCATATTGAAATTAACGGTCTGTGGTCTGTGTAGACGATGAATTTTTGATTATAAATGAAGTGTTTGAACTTGTTTACCGCCCAAACAATGGCCAACAATTCCTTCTCAATCGTATGGTACCTTCTTTCAGCACCTACTAGGCCTCTACTGGCATATGATATTGGCCTATCGATAGATTTTTCGTTAGATAGTACAGCTCCAATGGCGTACTCGCTAGCATCTGTTGTGATCACGAACGTATCTTTGTAGTTCGGTCTAACCAACAGTGTGTCGGATGTCAGAAAAATTTTTAATTCCTCGAATGCTTTCTGGCATTCGTCTGTCCAAACAAATTTTACATTTTTCCGCAAGAGGTCGTTCAAAGGTTTACGTTTCTCTGCTAGTTGCGGTATGAATTTACCATAGAAGTTTACCGTTCCTAAAAATGAGCGGACGCCTCTGACCGTTCTAGGTGCTGACATTTCTTTGATAGCCATTATATTGTCCTCCATAGGACGTACTCCATTCTGATCTATCACATGCCCTAGGTATTTTATTTCATCTTTCAATATCTGGCATTTGCCCGGCTCAACTTTCAAATTATGTTGACGCAAAGCCTTCAGCACCTTACTTAAGTTGTTATTGTGTTCCTCCACGGTAGTGCCAAAAACAATTATATCATCTAAGTACACGATTGCTTTGACGTCTTTTATTTCATATAGAACAGTATTCATTAATCTTTGGAAAGTAGATGGACTATTTCTGAACCCCATAGGCATCCTCGTAAACTCAAAATGCCCTTTTGGAGTGGAAAAGGCTGTCTTTACAGCATCCTTTGGGTCGATCGGTACTTGATAAAATCCCGATTTTAAATCCAAAGTTGAAAAATATTTACTGTTCCCTAGGTTGTCTAAGATTTCATCGATCAAGGGGATCGGGTATACAAAGGGTTTTGTCACCAAGTTCAATGTTCTGAAGTCTACTACAATTCGGTACTTCTTGTTACCATATTCATCGTCCTTCTTTGGTACGCATAATACTGGAGCATTCCATGGGCTCTTGCTAGGCCTTATGATGCCTTGCCTACGCATTTCTTCGTTAATGTGCTTCTTGGTTGCCTCGGGGAATCTATATTGTCTTTTATTTATGGGTATGTTCGAGGTTGTCTCTATCTCATGTACCGCCGCATCGGTAATAGTTAACTTGTCCCCCTTCAGATAAAACACATCACTGTAAGATGCCATGATTCTTCCAATATTTTCGTAATTCTCTCTTCTTAAGTGGCTTAGGTTGAGCACTTGCAGTACGCTGTTCGTTCTATCTTGTCCGAATTTTTGGTCGCATCTTTTGTTCTCTGTCAGGCTTATATCTTGATTCGTATCTAAATCAGCCGCCCACGATTCTTCCTCGGCATAGATAGTTTTAGAAAAGTATCCATCATTCTCCTCTCTTATTCCGTCGCGTATTTTCGCATCGCATGTTCACGATGGTCTCGAATTGAAGAGTATTACTCCGTATAGAACTGAAAGAAACGTCATCTTCGTCATTCTTCTCCCGCTCTTACCTCTTATTTGAATCTCAATTTGTGAAAATCGGTTCAGTCATCTCTGAAAAAAGTGAGTGCATATTTTTTTCATTTTTTGGTACATATCATCCTATATCTCCGGAACCGGAAGTCGGCTCGGAATGAAATTCAATAGCAGGCTATGGAACTATGAGACCTTTCATTTGAATCTTTGTTTGTGAAAATCGGTTCAGCCATCTCTGAGAAAAGTGAGTGCATATTTTTGTTACATACACACATACACACACACACACACAGACATTTGCTCAGTTCGTCAAGCTGAGTCGAATGGTATATGACATTCGGCCCTCCGGGCCTCGGTTCAAAAGTCGATTTTCACAGTGATTGCATAGGCTTTCTATATGAGAAAGGCAAAATTGAGAGAGTATAATTGCCGACGTCTATTTCTTTCATTTTCGATTCTTCGGTAGCTTCGGTTGAATACCTACACTCCATACTATGGGACTTTCACTGAAAACAACAATTGACTGAAAGGGCAAATGAAAGAAAGAACACAATTTTGAAACTACTGTTCCGCTCATGTCATTGACTGGACATGGATTTCGTTCTCATAGTTTTCAAGCGAAGCTGAGCGTGACATTAATCTTTCGTCATTTTCTTCTATTTTGAGTCAATGAAAATGTCTTTTATTAGCTCTGATCAGGGCACCCAACAGAAACCTATTGGCTAGGGAGAGTGGAAATGCCAACTTCCTACTACTAGCAATACGCGGACAAAAGGCTCTTCTTCCCACCTATTGAGACTAATCTCCATTTTATTTGCAACTGATGTATATGATCTAATCACTGTCTAATCATTGTCCTGAAATCCCCTAGTTCTTTTTTGTTACGCCATGGTTCAAAAGTCGTTTTCCATATTAATTGCATATCCTTTCTATATGAGAAAGCAAAACATGAAGTAGAAATAGGAGCTCATTTTTCCTACCGAAATTGAGTCATTATCTCGCCGTACGTGTCTTGTGTATTTCCCTCCTCTTTATTTTTTCTTTTTTTTTGTATTCGACTTCATTTGATATTCGCCAATCCCGCATGTACGTACAAAAAACGATTGAGATTGAAATATGGGTATGTTTGGTAGTGAGAAAGCAATGTTATTGGCAATAACATTTTCCATGATTAGTATATATGAAGGGCAATAACTTATTGCCTTTCATATGAATCTTTTATTGAAAAAATAAAACTAAGACGCTTAAAATGTAGCACCGATTTAAAACGGTTCTGAAAATCTTGTATGGCAAGAATCCGACAGAAAAGAACCGTTAATAACCGCTAGGCGAAATTCTCTGTCGGAAACGGTTGTTGCATTGTTGCCAGACTTTTGCCAGAATTCTGGGGGGAAATCTGCCCGCCGCGTACAAGTGGGAAGGATCATGAAACTAGCTTGTGGAACATCTTTTCGATGAAAACACAGTAGAAATTTTAAAATGACAACCAGAATACAAATTTATTGGATTTTCAAATAGAAAAATTAAAGTATTTAATGAATTCGAAAATTTACCAAAGACGACGCCAAAAAACAACGTTCTAAAGCCTTCTGGCGTGAAACATATATGTTCCCATTTTCTACAAGAGTGATGGCCGGCTTCATCTGGCATCGTTTTCCTGAATATGCAACCGAAAATGAATGACAGGCTTCACCTATCTTCACGGTTCTATAGAGCGGATATTTTTCATGCTACTATCTCTTGCAGTCCCCTCCGAAAACCCTTTCCCACCACGGCATTCGCAAACTACATACACTCATCGGCTAGGCTTCCGCCCCATCAAATCGTTGTCATCCTCATCAACATCAGCAAAAGAGTCCATCGAAGAGTCAAAACTGTCGTACTGCCGGTTTTTTTTTGCAGAGCTGTCCCATTTCTTTTCATACACGTTGTAACTATCACCGACCGACAGGAATGAGCCATAGTTTCATTTTCTGATGTCCCGTTCGTCGAAAGTCGGTCACCTCATTCTGCTCCGGGCAGGTAAAACTATCTTTTCCTTCACTCGCATCGATTGCCTTTTTTTCCGGCGAGATGGTTTATATTTCAAATTCAATCAACATCACCATCATGAGAATAATCGAATACCAAGAGACATGAGGCCATGAGAGAAAAACCGGAGAACCAGATGAAAAGCAACCGACGAAAATATTTACAACCTTCAGATCAAAACGCTGATGCAATTCTTAGTTTGGTGGCCATCGCATCCATTTTGACCGCAAATCCATGTTTGATTTATGCGTCGTTACAACCAGAAACGTGAACCGAATACCGCGTGTAAAATCGACGGTAAACAGCATACCAATCCAGTGAAAATTTAATTTGTCATATGGTGTCGTTCGCTGGCCGGAATTTCAAGCAGCCCACACTGTATTATGACAATAAATAAATCGCGAATGCTGGATGGCTCATTGTGATTGGTAATTGCTACTCGCATGTTGAATGAGCTGCGTTTTATTTGTAATAATATGCCAGCAGTATTATTTTTTACGTAAAATAGCACATTGTTGCAGGCAATTCATTTGCTGGTGATTCTCGCACAAAGCACAATGAATCACCTCTTTCAAAATGGGGTTTTCAAGCAGTAGTCTTGAATTGTGATGAATTACAATGGATTGCAGCACTTGGAATGCGGACCTGGTGATGTACGTTCACTCGTTGGTGAGTGAGTAAACAAACATGGGAAAAATCTCACCAATGAGCTTCGATTGTTGTTTAAAGGGAATAAATTTATGGTGATACAAACTCATTTTGAAAAACGTATTTCATGTAGAATGGACATGGAGCATTGAATGAAACGATAGATTTTCTCAAACCATACTTTAGTTCAATTAATTATCGTAACAATGTTTTTGAGTGAGGTAAGACCGGTGTTGCCGAAGTTGTTGAAATGAGATTGTATGGCCTTTAGTATGATTCTAAGTCTATGAAAATCGGTGTCGCCTTATACGAGATTTTGAAGTACGCTAAAATTTATAGTTTTTGATCACTATTTCCGGTACTGCCGGCACCAAAAACCGGGTACCAGTATAACTGATATGAGTTTTGTTGGTCGCCAATTATCATGATATTCAACTCAATTTAAATCTATTCGATACTCATCACAACTTCTGGAAAGAAATACTCTTAAAATCAATATTTGTAAGCTGTATCTCCGGAACCGAATGATCTGAATGAAAATAAGATTTTTTTATGAAATAATAAGACCTTTCAAGTCAATCAAAGATAGTGAAAATCGGTTTAGTCGTGTTTGAGAAAATACTATTTTTCAACACAGATCAACTTATAAATCCGAAACCGGAAGTCGGATCCTTATCAAATCCTGGACTTTGTATGAGACTACAATACTTTTTATTTGAGCCAAGCTTAAAAAAAAATAACAGATTCAAAAAATAGCATATTCTCCTAAAAGAAGGTAGTGTTAATAAATTCATCTTTTCGTTTCTCTGTAGAAATTGCTGGAAAAATGAATTTTGATCGGAGCTTTGGAGACCCCTAGTGTTGTATACCATTCCAATCAGCTTCACAAGGTCGGACAATGTGAGCACATTTCAAAGATTTTTTCTCTCTCTAATAAAATAAAACAAAAATAAAAAAATAAATAAAAAGGCTATGCAATAGCTGTGAAAACCGACCCGGATGGCCGAGTGTCATAATCCATTCGACTCAGCTCGTCAAAATCACAAAATGTATGTATGTGTGTGCGTATGTATGTACACCGAAACCTCCATTTACGAACTAAACGGGGGTTCGTAAATGGAGGTAGTTCGTAAAAAAAAGTTTACGTTATTTGGGATTTGGTTCGTAAAAAAGTTCACATTATTTGGAATTTATTTCGTAAAAAATGTTTTGTGTAATGAATGTGGAAACCCTCAATCACATGGCCATTTTCGGAACGGATGTGATAAGTGGGTGCAAGAAAATGATGTTTGGGGTCGGTTCAAAATCCAAGATGGCGACCTCGATATTCCTTAAAAATCCTTTCAATGTGGGTATTTTCGGAACGGGATTGATGAGTAGATGACGGAAAACGATGTTCGAAGTAGCTCGGAAATCCAAGATGGCGACTTCCGGTTTGTTGATATTGCTTAAAAACCCTTACAATGTAGGTATTTTCGGATCGAGATTGATAAGTAGTTCACGGAAAATGATGTTTGAAGTGGTTTGGGAATCCAAGATGGTGACTTCCGGTTTATTGATATTCCTAAAAACCCTTACAATGTGGGTATTTTCGGAACGGGAATGATGAGTAGATGACGGAAAACGATGTTCGAAGTAGTTCGGAAATCCAATATGGTGACTTCCGGTTTGTCAAAATCCCTAAAAACCCTTACAATGTGGGTATTTTCGGATCGAGATTGATGAGTAGTAAATCCAAGATGACGTCGATAGTTTTGAGCCCTGTTTAGTATTAGTATTTTGTTTCGCCGATTTAAGTGACGGTGTACAATATTGAACAGACTTTACCCTATAACTTCGGAACCGGAAGTCGGATCCGGATGAAATTCTAGAATTCCGCATGGGACCACGTGACCCTTCATTTGAATCAAAGTTTGTCAAAATCGGTTCAGCCATCTCTTCAGTTTCAGAGTTTCAGAGAGAGAGAGAGAGAGAGAGAGAGAGAGAGAGAGAGAGAGAGAGAGAGAGAGAGAGAGAGAGAGAGAGAGAGAGAGAGAGAGAGAGAGGAGAGAGAGAGAGAGAGAGAGAGAGAGAGAGAGAGAGAGAGAGAGAGAGAGAGAGAGAGAGAGAGAGAGAGAGAGAGAGAGAGAGAGAGAGAGAGAGAGAGAGAGAGAGAGAGAGAGAGATAGACATTGCTCAGCTCGATGAACTAAGTCGAATGGTATATGACAATTGGCCCAATTTTCATTAGTCGGTTTTTTCAAGTGATTGCATAACCTTTCTATATGAGAAAGGCAAAAATATGTACATAGAAGGCCGTGCATGCAGTAAAGAAAACGAAAACTTAAGGTGAAATGTTGCGGAATGCTAAAATCGCGTTTTTGATCAATTATTCAAAAATTAGATCGATTTTCGAAAAACCAAAAACACTTAAGTTTTCGAAATCAAATTTATCATAACTAAGTATTCTTAGAATTTTGAAATTTTGCTTTGGCGAGCCGTAATTGGTTTTTGAAATGTATAAACGGTTACTGTTCCGTTCCACGGGGATGATTTTAGAACTGAAAAGTAGTGTTTGTAGCAGAGTTTCACAAAGAATCTGAAAATGCAACTCAAAATTATTAAATTTTAGCTAAAACAACCGAAATTTGAAAAAGTTTAGATAAACTTTTCCGCATTTTTTTTATTGCTTGCGCGCTACTGTTTCGTATTGAGGTGGTGTGAGAAATGCACGGTGGGCACGGTGGCATTATATCGTGAGCAAAAAATAGATATAAAATAATGACGCAAATTTATGCAGCATTGGGTTTTGTGTTGAAATAAAAACGACTTGAATACAATAAAATGAGTATTGTAAGAAATCGTTTATTTTCTAAGTAGCTATCATTTATACAAACAATGTGATAAACATTGAGGGCCAGCTTCGAGCCAGTCATCATGGAAAACTTATTGGAATTCATTGGTTTTTCAATTATTATGAATACAATGAATCAACGCTTGATTTTGCTTTCAAAATCGATTGAATAATAAGGAACTACGAAATAACTTTATATTCAATTTCGTGCCCCAAATATGTGCTTGAGAAAAGATTCACTAAATAATTTTAACTGCATGGTATGATGAACTATTAGTTATAATTGGAATGTATTCCAATAATGTAATCTAAGAAATTATTAAACTATTGATGATTTCTGGCACCGGAGGCCAGAGGCTGTTTGGTCTTCGGTTCGTTATCGTTGAAACAGACATTTCTAGACTCATCATGCTATACAATTCCGAAAGTCGCTTCCGAAAAAAACTTTTACGTAAATTCTATCTCATCGGCTGGAAGGGCCTGGTGAACGACTAGCAAAGATATCGAAAATACTTGAATGTTCTCTTGTCTTCAACCGTTCTTTTGAAGGAGAATCGATGCTTGCTACTAAAATCAGGCATATACATGGTTAGCAAGTTAGTCAATACATATACATATAACCTCATGTTAATCATTCATAATTACTCATGATTTATAGCTCTAGTGTAAGAGTAATCACTAACAATGATGATTGAATCAGCATATATTCAAAGTGTGAAGAATTCTAAAATCCATTACGTCCCGTCTTTTTTATAAGCCAATATAACGAGAGGTAAACCCACTGCGCTCAATCATTGAAAAAAGTTCTTGTTTCTATGTGGCCGTTTTTCTTGGTATGCTTTGTGCGACAGTTCGTTCAACTGAAGCGGATAAAATTTTGCGCGCATTTTATGACGCTACATTTCACCTTAAGCTCGGATTTGAAACTACACGCAGAGAAATTGAGCTTGTTTAAAATAACAAAACAGTTAGTAGAATTTTCAATATGATTTATGTTCATTTCAAGCTAGAATATGATTGTTTTGAGCCAATTTCTCTCTTATATATAACAAAAGCTCACTGCTTGATTTGAATCTAAGCTTTGGTTTAACCAAACGAAAAATTTATTTGTTCACGATGAATTTTTTTGTTGAAATAAACTAGCTATTTATTACATGTCAACCAAAGTTGAATTGACGTTATCGAAATATCCATGTTGACTCAATCCTGCTGTATCTTTATTTCAAGAAAAAAATAGGATCAATTTATCTATGATCTCATTTGTGTACTGATATAACTAAGTTTACGGTTCAAATGAACCGTAACAGTTTTATTTCTAATAAACAAGAGCATTTTTTCCCGCGAGAATAATCCAGGGCATTTTCTTATCTCCCGCGGATAAAGTTTTTTACAAGTTTTATAAGTACTGTTTATCTGCTTCTTTAATTTCCTTAGGGATTTTCAATAATTCAAGCGTATGTATCGATAGTTGGGAATATTTTACAAATTGCACAACATCACATAACACATTTTCTTTGCAAAAAATATTACATGCTGTATCTCTATTTTGACTGATGAAGCACCGAATCGTTGGATGCTATAAAAAAACAGGGCTTGATTATGGTATGTGAATAATTCTAGCGACAAAACGGCTAAAAGTCTTGAAAAATTGCAAAATTTAAAGTAATCGTATATTAGGAAATTGAAAACAAATAAAAGTAGTACCAAAAATTACTTTGTAAATTAGTTTGAAAGAAATCATTTTATTCCTAAAATCAAACAAAAATGTATGGTTTCAACAATCAAAAGCGTTAGTTGAAATAACTAATTTCAAGGACATTTATTTCAACTAAAAGGTTTTGTGAATCTAAAGCGTTACAATTATTGACTTTAACTAGAGTTCGTTTCATTAAAAACTATTTTTTCAAATTGAATTTACTGTAAAACTGTTTGTCACGAAATTGACAGGAACGCACAAGAAAAATATTTGTTATTTTTATCAAACTATTGATTGAAACAAACTAATCCACCGAAAAAAATAAACTATCTTGTTTTGTAGTTTCAAGTAGCAATATTTGCAATATCAAACCAGATTTTCTTTTGTCACTATTTCAACAAAAATATTCGTTGGGTGTAACTCAAATTTTATTATTTTTACAATTTTTTTCTCTGCGTGTACAAGCGAGTTCATTGGTATCAGAGCCCACGCGTGTTTCCAACCGTGTTGAAGAACCGAATGCACGGTGCAGATACGAATTTTTGCTACCGATGTGTAATTTTGAATGAAAAATGAAATGATTTCAATGGATTGAACTTCATTTGAAATGGCATGTATCAGAATTCCATGCTTCGCTATGCACATCTCCCGTAGTTTTTCACAAAAAAAAACTTTTTTCTGGAACATTTACAATACACATATTCAAACATTTATAATTCTCAAATCTTCCCAATGCGCTGATCTCACTGTAAGCTTTCAAATGTCGAGTAAAAAAATTCAATATTCTAAGAAACAACTGAATTTTCACAAACTTCTTATGAAATGAAAAGTTTTATAGTCTCTTAATCTGTTATGGAATTTTGTCCGGATCTGACTTCCGGTTCTGGATTTACAGGGTTAGGCGTATTTGAAACATCATGGCGGCATTTAGAGAGAAGCTGCAATAAAAAATAACAGAAAAAATCTTCCAAGTTTGACTCTAATCTGCACAATTACGAGTATGGATCGTATAAATTTTAGAATAGTTTACAAGCAAATCCATCCAAAAGTGTTCGAGGCGTTGAAAAAACATATTTATCAAAGTGAGGGCACTGTTCTATTCCTGAAAGTACTATGACACACTTTATCTTAGTTCAACGATTTTCATCTAACAGCTGATGAAAGAATATTTCGTATGTGGTATGCCATATATTGCCTCAGGTTTCGGTATGATTGGCTGGTAGATATGAGTTTGACCGTTACCGATTTTTTCTTCACAAACAATTCATATTTCTGCATCGAATCAAATGGGCGTGGAATGATTAAAATTATAATGTATTGTCGTCAGAATAACTGTCCCTAGATATTCTTACCCCCGTTTCGAAACAATCAATGCAACGAGAGCTTTTTTAGAAAACTCAGATCAATGAGTTCGACGTACGTACTAAAAAACAAATAGTTAAAAAAAAACGAGCTCTTTGACTTTCAGCTCCAAATTACTCGAGAACGGCTGCTACTAGAAGAAGAGTCATTATGCACAACTTTATTTCTTTCAATCTGTAGAATTATAATATTTTATCGTTTCGTTCACTATTACGTTAGTATCAAAACAAAAAAGTTTTTTTTTCATAGTGAAATCCAAAGAAACATATCATTCCTTTTTAAGACAGTTTTATTGTTGGTAAATTATTTCAGCTGTAAATTCATCATTTTTCAATTCACAGTACCCAAATTTACACCAAAATGTTAACTTTAAATTAAAGTTTAAAATAAAATCATTTGAAAAATTATAAAAAGAAACGTTTTTATTTTAATTTATCGATTCGTTCTCTAACTTTTTCTAAAAGTATTTAATTTTTTTTTCACTGTGCACATTTTTATGAGTATAATTTTTGTTTCCAAGTTATCATACGCCCTTTTTTATGCCAGTTTTGAGTCGGCTTGGTCTCTGCATCCGTGTTTTTCCATGCCGGAAACGTATGATGACTTGCTAATCATTTCTGGAATTGTTCTATAGCTGAAGATAATATTCTGGCTTGTACACACATTCGTCATATTATGAAAATGATTATTACCGAATTCAAAGGCACTGTAAAATAAGAACATATGAGCAATGGCCAATTTTCGGATCCACAAAGAAACAACTCTGGAACAGCAAACTACTTCAAACATCTACAAACAAGAACAACCATAAATAGGGCTTTTTTGGAACGAACTATTGCTCACAAGGATAAGATAAAACACGAACCTAGCTAGCGGAGATACAAAGAAATTTGAATTTTTCATTTTCTCAAATCGGTTGACAGCATAACTAGGACTGGAAGGTGACTGCCGGGTGTCAGATAACAGTACCTCGCATTCCTTCGTTTGGCAAAAAAAAGCGATAAGAAACTTCATATGGAACTTTCAGAATTACCTTTTTCGCTCATGCCGAGCAGTAGCGCCAACCACAAGATGCAAAATATGTATGTCTTCGTCATTGTCATTTTGAACGTGCTTATCCACTCCAGTGCTGTTGTTCCTTCACGTTCCGTTGCTGTGCACCACTTATTTAGTAGAACTTTTTTTTTCTCCCGTGTTAAGATTTTCTGTTTTTTTTTTGTCTTTCAAAGGAGCACTCCTTAAAAGTAGTTCAGACAACCATTATCGCTTCCTGTTTCTCCTGAACATGCTTTCACACAGCATCTATGCACGCTACGGTAGTCTCACTTCACTTTTCCAACGTAAACTTGTTTGACATCAGAGGCAACTTCTGCTTTGGAAACTTGCCGATCCTTCAGTCTTTTTTATTATCGTCTATTATTTCGGAACGGATGGGAGGCAGGGAAAAATTTAGCCAATGTGAGAATAATGCTGTTGCTATACTGTTTTTTTTAAATAACTGCTGCAAAACCGGCCTTCTGGCAGCGGCTCTCAGTGCCACTCGTTTGCCTTAAGCAGCTACCGGAGATAAGAGCGGTGCTGTCCCGCAACACTTGAGAAATGGCGAGGGAAGGTGAAAAACTAAACGGACACGTACGACATATATTCCGAGTTCCCTTTTTCACAACGGGCCATGCCCCGCTACGCGATTTCTGTCGGGATGGTGTGGCAGATCTTACGGCAGGTGTCTCTTCTCAAACATAACTATAGTTTGTTGTTGTTGTTGTTGTTGGCGTTCTATCAAACTAAAACGCTTATTTACACTTACAGCAATACAAAAAAGGACTCTTCAGACTATGTACATAAAAGAAAGTGTATACAGGTCGCCAGAATGAATGCTGCTGACTTCCGAGGCAGAAGGAGAGGGACAGTTGTGCGGTTAAAAAGTTTCCTCCAAGTGGGATGATCCTCTAAGGTTGTTATCCATTCGTTGGTTTTTCGGTGATTGCGTAGAACCGAGTCGAGTATCCGGGCGAGTTGCTATTGAAGTACACTGTGCTCGATATCACCAACTTTCGCTACGGTGGTGAGGCTGAACCGTAATCGCTTTTTTTTGCTTCGTCCTTAATCCATCCACCAATCTGCCGATGCTGGGAACCGGCGGAACATATTGAGTTATGTACGAGAAGAAAATCACTTTCAAATTAAGATAAGTTTTTTTTCTTTTTAAAGTTTTAAGCCCGTTGGAAACGATTCTGTGGCACGGAAATGTGATTCTGTTGACATTGTCATTTTCCTGGTTCCCGATGGTAAAACCCGGCGGCTAAAAAGTCATTTGTTGTGTACCTACAGGATCGCCTACCTTGTCGGGAGAGTCTAGCACTATTGTTCTACGATTTCACTACTTCTGTGCTCTAACTCGATGGCCAATCACCCCTGAGAGTAGTCAATTTCCAACAGTTTCCTTCAGTTCTGGCATCGTATTTCTGCATCTGCAAGTGTCTTCGTTTGCTGGACACAATGCCAAACGAAAGCAGCAACGTGGTGGGGCATTTCACACTTGACTGAGTATTCGATAGAATTTTTATCACTTTTCTCCCCTTTTCTAGTGTTGCAGTTGCGGGTGCAGGCTCTGCCCGTTCGATGTTCGATGTGTAAGGATGGCAATTGCCGTCGATCTACAGGATGGAAGAGAGAAGAAAAAACATTGCAATCAGATCAGAGTAATGACATCCACTTAGTGTGAGCAACAAAAAAAAATGTACTGGGTTTGATGTTCCCACGTACGAACAGTGAGTCAACCGAACGGGACGGGAAGTTCTAAAAGCAAATGGAATTGAAAGAAAATTAGTTTTTCATTTATTTCTGTTCGGTTTTGTTGTGCGGGTAGTTTCGGTTTCCGGTTGGTAGCAGACTTCAATTAAACGAAATTAAGTTTTAATGTATTCTTTCTCCTGTCAAGCTCGTTTCCTTTGTTGTAAGAGCAGAGTTCAATTTTCAACGCAAACCATATTATCGTCAGCAGGTTTTTACTGCATCGAATATATTTTTTTTTTGCAGCGCGAAATACATTTCTTTTCAGTGAAGCTGTTTGAAAATCAATTGATTAGATGGAATGAAATTATTGAAACCGTTAATTTGACTCTTAGTCTGCTCTTAAACATGACATTTTGACGTGAATATCTTACGTCTTACTTTATTATGGGGCGCATTTGCAAAACTCGTTCTGTGGAAGAATGGGTAAAACTTAATCGTGAATATCTCGAGTTGATTCAATTATTTCTGCATGCCATCAGAAATAATCTCAGCAATGTATGAATAAATTTTCAACAAAATGAGATAACCATAAATAACTCAAAAAATTACTTTACTCAAACTGTTGGAAACAAGAAAGGAAAACTCATCACGCTTGCTTGCTATCTGTTTCGATGTTCAACTGGACGAGTATAATAGGTAAACCATAGTCGAAAATCAATCATTTTGTCTCATGCGTTAGAAGAGAGGTTCAATTAAATATACTATATATCAATATGGATCACTCTTGTGATTCACGAGAGACATCACAGTAAAGTACGGTGGCAAAAAAGGTTACTAATACGCTACAAATTTTTTAAAGCGCATATGACAGTTTTCCCAACCAGTACACTGAGCCAAGCAACTAAAAAAATATGGAATATTTCTCGATATACACAGCACGAAAAAATAAACTTTAAATACGCAATCTGATACTAACTCGGATGAGAAAATTTTGTTTCTATAAAAATATTTATATAAATATGTGTGAAATGTGCACGCAGAACGAAATAAATTATTTCTAATGTTAGTTCCAGAATTTTTCAAACATTTCCGAATTATGTACTACAATTCCTTTGTTTGAAAAATTACGGTTACGGTAATAGAAGTATACAATACCAGGTTGATAAATAAATAAATAAAAACTTCGAAACAAAACAATTTATAAACCATATTTCGCCTCAACGAGAGCTATCAATTAAAGTAAAAGTAATAAATATAACTTGTTCCTTTGCTTATTTTATTAACGTGTTTGCCTTTCTCATATAGAAAAGTTATGCAATCAATTGAAAACCCGACTAGTGAAAATTGGCCCTGTCATATACCATTCGACTCAGTTAATCGAGCTGAGCAATGTCTGTCTGTGTGTGTGTGTGTGTGTGTGTGTGTGTGTGTGTGTGTGTGTGTGTGTGTGTCAAATAATCTCACTAGGTTTTCTCAGAGATGGCTGAACCGAAACTTATGAAACTTCAAATGAAAGGTCTCGTGGTCCCATACGGAATTCCTGAATTTCATCCGGATCCGACTTCCGGTTACGGAGTTATAGGGTAAAGTGTGTTCAATATTGTACACCGTCACTTAAACCGGCGAAACAAAACACGTAAAAAGTTTCCTAAACTGGTCTCAAAACTATACAAATCGATAGTCATTATCAGTAGGCAACTAAACAAACCGATTCCGGCTATCCTGGTTCCCGGTATCCGGTTCCGGAAGTACCGGAAATAGTGATCATATATACCAAAATGGATCTCGCTCACTTTTCTCAGCGATGGTTTGACCGATTTCCACAAACTTTGGTTCAAATGAACACGGATAAAAATCTATTACTGGTACCATGATTTTTCAATCATGAAATCATGAACCATGCCTTCTCATGAAATTTCAAAGCAAAATTATTGATATCATGAAAATTTTCATGAAAGATGTGTTATTGTGCATGATACCAATCATTTTGCTCATGAAATCATGACTTATTATTCATGATAGACATGATTCATGATTTCATATTTTTACCCGTGAAAGGTCTCCCGGTCACATACTGATTTCCTGAATGTCATCCGGATCTGACTTCCGGTTCCGGAGTTATAGGGTAAAGTGTGTTCAATATTGTACACCGTCACTTAAAATATTTTCGGATGCAACAAACTTTTAAATCGTAATTTAGAGTGCGTACTAGTAGAGTTTGTGTGTCATGTTAGTTGGTGGCCGTACGAACCGACTTTGAATATACCGCTTCTCGGTTTCGGTGCCGGAAGTGCACATGATAGTGAACACACTTCGTTTTCTTAAGGATGACATACACAATCAAAGCACTGTTTTATTCTGTATTTTATGCACAAACAATCTCTTGGTTTCTTTCAAGAATCGAAGAGAAAATTTTTAAATAGAATACCTCAATATTATATGTACATGAGAAAGGCATCATTACACCACTAGGTGGATTAAAACAGGTTTTTAGTGCTAAACAAACTTTCTATTTGTCGAATTTTGGAATGGTTTGTCTGTTGAATGAAATTCAACTACTTTTCAGAAAATCAATATCGAAATTTCAAATTTTGACTAAAAGTTTAAATTATTCGCAAAACAATTCACAGCCAAGGGGCAGATCGCTTAGAATATGAACTTTCAATTCATAGATAATTTATAAAAATGACAATTTTCTTTTACATTTTAACTTTCCCTGAGAGAATTCATTTTAATTTTGTTCTATATATCAGAAGTGATCTGCCAAACATTGTTTTCACAGCTTATATATTTCGTCTTTTCAGCACTATTCATAACATTCATGAGCAAAGTTAAATGCTACTTCATAACTCTTGAAATTAAAGACGATAGGTCTAAAAGAGTGCAATTCTACATTATTTATAGGCGATACTCACTTTCGTCTGAAAAAACACATTAAAAATTTAAAAATGTTCACACCTCTATGTGGGCATCATGCTCAATTATTATTTATATTTCACTTCTGGGTGCACGCTGAACGCAAACTATTAAACATGACTGAAATAATAGCCTTTTCCGTCACGAGATGGTGTTACTGTGATGTCTTTTTCGATTTGTATTGAATTCGTTAAAGTGATTCATATTGATGTATAATATATTTGGGTTTAATTCAATTTAGGTTCAGAACTCTGCTTCAGAATTCAGCTCCAGTAAACAACTTTACAATTTCAAACTAAGAATCCTGGGAGTAGATTTTCGGAATTTCTGTGAGTGAGATTTATTACTAGATTTTGGAATTTGTATCAAAAATTCTGATTTATTAATTCAACGTCTGTATTTTGAATCAGCATATGAATAAATATGAATTCTTGATCTGGATTCTGGAAGAAAATTCTGATCTGAATTTCAAACCAGAATTTTATAACTGACTTTTGAGCTAGAATTTAATTCCTGAATATTCTCACATATTCTCAAATCCAAATGTGTGGTATTCTTCAGAATAATTTTCTTTGATTTTTGAGAAACTAAAAGGTTTTTCCATAAACTGGTATAACCTACAAAGCGAAACAGTACTCAGGTCGGTTAGGCCATCTCTGAGGAAACGAAAAGAGGTACTTCCAAAACCGGAATCTGGGAGCCGGTATAATCGAAGTTGGTTCGAGAAAACTGACTGGGATCCATTTTTGAGTCTATGGCTACAATCTTCGGTCGTTCATCAAAAACCCAGGAACAAAGAAAGCCAAATTAATGTTTGGCCGTCTACTGACAATGACTACCAATTGGAATAGTTTTGAGGCAAGTTTAGAAATTATTTTACTTTTTATTTCCGGTGCTTTCGGAATCAGAAAACGAGAACCAGCATAGCCGGGATCGGGTTGTTTGGTATGGCTACCGATTGGAATGGTTTCGAAGCAAGCTAAGAAATTTTTTAACGCGTTTTGTTTCGCCGCTTCAAGTGACGGTATCCAATTTTCAACACACTTCACCATATAATTCCTGAACCGGAAGTCGAATCCGGATGAAATTTGACAGTTGTCATGATACCTTTCATTTGAATCTAAGTTTGTTGAAATAGGTCACGCCATCTCTGAGAAAAGAGAGGAAGTAATTTGAAATAAGATTTTTTTCATTAATCACCCTGTAACTCCGGAACCGGAAGTCGGATCAAAATAAAATTTAGGAACTTTGTATAGGGAAATTGTACCTTTCATTTTCATGTTTGTAAGAATCGGTTCAGCTGTTTCTGAGAAAAGTAAGTGCATTTATTTACTTTTTTTTTGCACATATCCTGTAATTCCGGACACGGAAGTCGGATTTGAATAAAATACAAAAACTTTGTGTGGGGTTACAAGAAAAAAAATGTTACACACACATACAGACATTTACCTGCTTTGTTCAATTTTGTCTAGCGTGCAGGGTGGCCACATTTAAATCTATATTAACCTGACATAACTGTTGTTGAAAGAAAAAATCTTGACAAAATCTTGTAATATTTCAGAAAATATAAATAATATGAGAAAGGCATTATTACACCACTAGGTGGATTAAAAAAAGGTTTTTATGATTTGATTTGACTCAAATTTTGAATAAGTCCTCTTCATGACCGAAAAAGACAAGTTGCTTCATCAGTTTACAGTTTTGATAATGGCCTTACTTTTGAGAATGGTACAGGCAAAAATTCCTTTCAAATTTTCGGAAACCTTTACCTTAAAAACAATTGGTACGTTTAATTAGGTGTCTTGGATCATGTTCAAGATAATTGTCGGACCTATATGGAGAAAATATACACTGAAAAATACCGATGTATTATTATTTTACTTCTAACAAATCTTGGAAATCAATTATCTCCAAATATTTTTTTTTTCTTATTGCTTTTCACGTTTAGAAAAATTATAAAGTCGATTTGAGCAATGTCTGTTCCTTTGTGTATGTGTAACGCTCTTTTTTTTATAAAAAACAGTACATTTGGCATAAAAATCAAGAAAATGCTGTACATAGATTTTTAAAAAAACAGTACAATTAGTATTAGTATCTAACGAGAAAAAGAGATTGCAAAAAACATGCGAATACAACTATGTAATAAAACCCAGGAAAAAGCTACACCAGAGATGAAGTTCGAACCCCTAACTAGCTCCTATCCGGGGAAATCGTTACGCCAATGAAGGCCTGGTTTTTCCAAAAAAATCAAAATAAGGAGTGTATCGAAAATAAGCTGATGGTCTTTTATGCTCAGATCACAGCATGCTGTGCATTTGGTTGTCAGCTTTCGTTTGTTTACTTGTTTGTGCGGTTGAAATTCTGCGTTTTCATAATATCACGTATTGAAAAGGAAGTGAAAATTAAGGTTCTGGACACATGGCTAAGTGAGAAGGATATCATTATGCAAAAATTGGCGAAGCGGTTTTGAATTCATCATGCCAGCATTAAAACCATCATTAATAAGTTTAAGGATCACTATTCTTTGATTGAGCTACCATGAAGAGACAGAAAACCCGGTTCTTCCAACCCGAACTGGTCCAGAAAGTGGTATCTCTAATCATGATGAATAAATCAATGTCAATACGTGATTTGGCCAAAAAAGCAGGAACGAATGTCGGAATGATCCAGCGTATCAAGAGGCGAAATCACCTGATTACCTACAAGAAGCAGAAAATCTCGAAACAAAGTGTAGATCAGAAGAAGTGAGCAGCAACAAGGGCCCGGAAATTGTATTCGCGTATTTTGCAGTGTCCGGATGCATGCGTTTTGATGGACAATGAGACTTATGTAAAGGAGGACTCAAAAATCCCTTCCAGGTCCACAATACTTTACTGTCGTCTTTGGGGAGGATGTGAGCGATGCGGATGGTCGAAAGGTTGTTATTGGTATGGCAAGCAATATGTTTCTGTGGTTTGAGGTCAACCATTTTTTACACTACCGGAACTATAAATGCAGAAATCTATCCATCTGAGTGTCTTCGTAAGAGATTGCTGCCTTTATATAAGAAGCATAGTATGCAATCCACCAAATTGCCCTCAGCTTCGACCCATCGAACGTTACTGGGCAATCGTGAAAAGGGTCTTCAAGAAGACTGGTAAGGCAGCTGGGAACATGCAGGAGTTTAAAAAACTACAAGGATCAGCCCCATGGGGTTGTTCGAGCCATTCATGTGGAACAAGGCAACCAACATTTCTAATGATCTACAATCAAACAGTTCAATTAATCGTCAGACTTTTGAATCCGCAAATGCACGAGAGTCTGCTTAGATTAGATCTTAATTAGGAACCAAAACCGAACACGCGAACCCAGAATATAGACTTTATTTGTCGTGATTTGTATTTGTTTTGTAGCCGACAAAATTACACCAATAGCCCAAATGTATGCAATTATGGAGTTTCATACGAACTTGCATGACACAAGATCAGAGCATACCAATTGAAGCTTCAAATCGTTTTATGGCACTTTTTGTCTTGCTGTCTAGCAACAACCTACTTCTAGCATGCTACTCGTTGGACTGAAACGTTAGCTATAATTTTGCTTATATTTATAGATTCACGTGCTTCCAACAGCTCGATTGACCAATCAGAGCAATGCTTTCCCTTTGATATATCGCTTACTCCTTCAAAACCGTCGACTATGGCAGGGAAATCCAGTATGCCGGAGATTTTTTGCAGACAAAATAGGACACTGCTAGCTATTAATCAACATTTCAATGATATACAATTAAAAATACATGGCTATGAACATTCAAATCAATACGTAGAAATATTTCCAATCAAATGGTGACATAATATTAATAATTTATGCAAAATTGACTGAGCTGTAATTGTTCAAAACTTGACCACATTTCTACGTGTATTTTTCTTGAGTTTCTAATTTGCACCCCTATATAGAAAACAAAAATGTGTTCCACATTAAAAATTTGGGTTCAAGCGTTAAAAAAAAACGATGCAACACTTGTCCAGAACTTGATGAAGAGCGTTCGAAGGAAAACGCGACCGAAAAGTTAGTAGAAAAAGGCGGAATGATGCGCGCCGAGGCACGATTAGTCACGAATAAGAACTTTGGTCGACTTTTACTTGATACAATGTTTTTTAACTGTGGATGGAATTTATTATCTGTACTTTTTTCTGTAAATAGTAAAATTTTAAAATATTGTTTAAATAATAAGTGAAATTAAAAAAAAACATGTTTTTGAAAGATCCAGTCCATAAACTATCCTGCATGTAAAACACACGAAGAAACAGCCTAATTGAATAGAAGAACCGAGCATGTTCAGTTGTGCACGTGCGCCACGCCGTTCAATTGTAGTCATATCTCTATACACTCAAATAAAAATTCACGTTCGATTCACTTGAAAAATCACGTAAATTGGTTCCAAATGTCAAATTGAATATTTTACGTGACGAAAATGAATGTTATACGAACATCCCCTAAAATGAATAGAGTAATCACATAAGGTTTACGTGAATTGACCAAACGTCAAACAATCTACGAGAATTTTCAGTGTGTAAAACTCGATTTTGAAAATGGCGAACAGTGGCTCTCCAATTGTAAGTAGTGTAAATATTTGCGAGAAATGTTATTTAATTGCAATTTTTTACTACATCGACCAGACCATTCCAGTATGAAAGTTTCCACGTGTTCAACTGGATCGAGTGCCTGCGTGAGTTCGGAAGTTTGCCGCTCCTTTCGAATGCTTCAAACAGGTCGTTGGTCCACCGAAAAACGAGTTCAAAATCGGTATGAAGCTAGAGACACTCGAACCATGTAATGCGACTTCAACCTGCATCGCTAGTGTTGTGGGAGTTCTCGTATCTCGACTTCGGCTTTGGTTGGATGGCAGTGACAACACGATTTCTGAATGCTTGCCGATTCGAGATCCCACGACGTTACAGTTGCTTTTTATTTTCAGTAATTAAAATTTTATGCTGATTTTCTGAAATAAATGTTTTATTTTCCATTTCCTAGATTTATATAAGAATCTGAAATCTCCCTTTTGACTTCAACCAATTAATAAAATAGTAATTCTCTGGTATCTAAATTTGATATGAACTGATAGGTAAATGTGATATGAGTAGTACATTACATTTTACCTATGAAACACGTAACTTTCACTGGATTATGCATTAAACAGCTTTTAAATGTAAGTCCATTAAAACATACGTGAAAAGTAGGGTGGAAAATATTCACATAACTTTTCACGTAACTATAACATGATTATTATTTTGAGTGTAGCAACCCCTCCGCCAGCTGTTTCAGCCCTGAATTAGTCCGTTTCTTCGTGTGCTTCACATGCATCATAGTTTAATTGGATAAACGATTTCCCCGGATAGAAGGTAGCTACCATTTCTCAGAGCCGAGAAACTCGACTAGGGCGACGGTTTCAACTTGTTAGATATGTTAGTTGATGGCCAAAATGAAAGGATTTTGGCTACATCGGTTCCATGTTTCCGGTTCCACACATAGGGAAGTGTTGGCTGCCTTGGGCCACTCGTTTTGTATCGAAAAATAATGAAGGAATTTATTTCAATTTTTCAGTGAAAGTAAAGAGTGTAATTTCTGTGACCTTTATTCAAATTTCATCATACGTATTTGATTACTTGAATAGAAATAAAAATAACCTCACCGCCAAGTGCAGAAACCTATTTTTTTTCATTTTTTTAATGACATTATGCATCATAATTTACAATATTACTTCTAGTGAAAACATAAACTTGTGTGCGTAAATACCTCAATCATATTCTTCTTTACAACGACTAAACCGAGATTCGAATGATGATTGTATAAGCTGCTATTGAATTTTGCGTGAATCGGCATTTCGGTTCCGGATCTAGAGAGTGAAGTTTTCTCCAAATGTCATACCGTCTCTTAGAGAGACAAAATTTAGTTTATAACTGTTTACAAACTGATAAGATTATGTCACACATACACACTCTGGTGTTTATGCAAGTTTCAAACAAAGTATTGGGAAAAAGCGACAGGGTTTAGTCAAAACGTTTCGCAGCTCACTAAGTTTTGCCGCTCCCTACCGTTTTGCTCAAGTTGTGCACGTTTCGTGCGACGCTCATATACTAAAAATCAAATATTTCAATAATCTTGGTTTGCTCAACAATGTTTTGATGATTATGGAAGCTTATAATATATGTGACATTTGACTATCTGAACGAAATAAATATCGCACCGAGAAGATGCTTTAAATTCAATATTTTTAAAACTCTTAAAAAACAAAGCAAACAAATGAACGGCTGAAGGCAAAAGTCGGATAAGTGCAACTTAGTTTAGAAAACCCGGTTGAGTATTTTTAAATACAAAAACTGGATAAAAACATTGAGCGCAAAAGTCGGACACGGACTTTGAAATGCAAAAGCCGTTTAAAAATATTTTTATTGCAAGAACCGGACAAAAATTCTTTGAATGAGAAAACCGGACAAAAACTTAACCGGTTCTTCCAAAACAAATGTATTTATTCGGTTTTTGCATTAAAAGTTATTTTCGGCCAACTGTCGCTGCGGGATAAAGCATGGGTCGCTAGTTTGCCACGGGTGGCGTGATATATAAGGATATTTTCATTGAATCTCGTCTTGTTCCGCAGGGAAAATCGAATGTGATTTGATAATTATGTCAACTCTACTTTATAAATTTTAATGGAAACTCTTTGCAAAAAATTATTAGAGATGAATCATTAATGTATAAAACTCTTGGTACGAAGATGAAACATGAAATATAGCATGGTAAACTTAGTTCGTATCTGTTTTCATCACGACGGAACTATATTTGCCATAATGGATGGAGCTAATATACTTTATTAATGACTCGTAGCTGCGATGTATTAATGTTCACTAAATTTATAATGTTTTCGCCAATTAACAAACAAACATGTATTAAGCTTAATAATAAGTACCAAGAGTTTTATACATTAATGATTCATCTCTAATAATTTATTGCAAAGAGTTTCCATTAAAATGTATAAAGTAGAGTTGACATAATTATCAAATCACATTCGATTTTCCCTGCGGAACAAGACGAGACTCAATGAAAATGTCCTTACATATCACGCCACCCGTGGCAAACTAGCGACCCATGCTTTATCCCGCAGCGACAGTTGGCCGAAAATAACGTTTAATGCAAAAACCGGATAAATACATTTGTTTTGGAAGAACCGGTTAAGTTTTTGTTCGGTTTTTGCATTCAAAGTATTTTTGTCCGGTTCTTGCAATAAAAATGTTTTTAAACGGCTTTGGCATTTCAAAGTCCGTGTCCGACTTTTGCGCTCAATGTTTTTATCCGGTTTTTGCATTCAAAAATACTTAACCGGGTTTTCCAAACTAAGGTGCACTTATCCGACTTTTGCTTTCAGCCGTTCAAATCTAATTTATCAATTCGATTTTGTCATAATTTGCTCCTTGAAACCAGCTCATATCATGATCTACTCCTTGAAAAAAACTTTTCCTGACATCGAATTGCTGTAACTAATTACAGTATTCAATGTTTACGACTAGCACTGCTCCAAATACGAAAATATCTCACGGTGAATTAACTGTTTGACATCAATAAATTTTCGCAATCGAAAAGAAATGAACCGACGCCGTAGGTAACCAAATCTCAACGACCATCGTTCAATCCACTTATGTGACATTTATTGAGCGTAGCTGTTGAAAAGTAATCCTTCTATGCAACTACATGAGGAAAAAAAAACCTGCAGCAGCAGAGTGTGACTTGCTGCTTGTGCCACAGTCAAGACACTTTGAGGAAAGCAGTTTCACTTATTGCAAAATCGATCCAAGACGAGAAATGCTGACGCAATGGGGAATAGCATATTGTGACACGGTGCAATCGGCAGGTGTGCAGGTGGGAGAGAGTTGGCCGAAGTGCCCCGTGTCACTTCTTGACATCCATTTCCGGTGCGACTTTCAATACTACTCATTCACCTTACCCTTGCATATAAATAAGCCATGAATTTTATAGTATGCATGCGTCCCACAGTGCAATTCACGACCATGGTGAAAATGATTCACCGCCCGTTTGCAGCGTGATGGAGATCATTTGAATTAATATTGAAGCTGTTCGCTTCATGTAGCATTCGATAGATTTGTCCTGCAGTGACAATTCAATTTACTTTTGACATCTATTGAATATGATAAATGGATTGAATTGTTTGTTTATCGAGTAATTGTTTCTTATCATGAATTATCATAATTATCATAAAACAACATGGTGGGCTTTGTAAAAATTCGTTACTCACAAAAAACAGAAAATAAAGTTGATAATGTTGGAATATTTAAAGGGTTTTGTATGAGTCGAAGGGAAAAATTGAGCACAATGCGATGCTTTTGAAGAGCGCAATATTTTGCACCGGCTTGCAGTATACACTGAAGTCTTTTTTTATGCGAGTTCACGTACCGCATAACTCTGAAACTTCGCATAAAAAACCGCATAACTCTGAAATTGGTGTACTCGAACGATTTCGTTCAGTTACTCCATGTTGGGTGGAGATGTAGCCGTGTACGCATATAAATACCCCAAACAGAATTTAAATTGATGTAAGCTGTTTGAGAGGGTTTGTATTGGAGATGGTTTTCCCAAAATTCAATCCTTTAACTTCTGATTCTGGTTATTCTGATTTTTTTTATTTTTTTCAAAATCCTCTTTAGCAAAAAATTTAAAAAAAAATCTGGAATATTTTAGGCATTAAGGGAAACCATTTTTTTACAATTTTTCGAAATGTATCTCAATTAAAAAAATGTTCGAAGTTTTCGATGTTTTTTATTCGCACTTAAAACTTTGGTACCACTCTAGATTTTACATTCAAAAAATCATTTATAAGTACATTACGCTGTATTATTTTCAGATTTAAAAAAAATGTTGGCGAATATAATATCAGACTTTTAAAAAATAAATTAATCGGAAAACCATGCGTCTCCTCCGTTTTCATCTACAACTTTTACACTATTACTAATCTGTTACGCGTGGTGTCTTCAACTAGCTATAGTGTTATAAATTTTGTTTTAACTGTTAGTTTTAATTCTAGTGGTAAGCCTAATGTATCTGTTTGATCATTGTAATCTGTTGATATAAATAATGAGAAGGTTTTATGCCTGCTGGAGAGAGAGATTGACAAGTTTCATCTCCAACGGGCTTTTCCCTGCTCACAAAATAAATAAATAAATAAATAAATAAATAAAAAAATAAATAAATAAATAAACTTGAGTTCAGGTCTTAAGTATTGAAGTAATTAATAATGATAACCATTTCATTACTAATATCTAAAGTCGTCTCCCTACAGCTCTGGTCATAGTCATAGTGATCATAGTTTACCACTATGATTTAAATCACGTTTAAACCACTCGTGAATACGGCTACGGGATAGACATTAATCTCCATAAATTTGTTTCATCATTTGATGAGTTTCGGTAAAAGTTTTACACCGAAACCTCCATTTACGAACTAAACGGGGGTTCGTAAAAAGAGGTAGTTCGTAAAAAAAGTTTACGTTATTTGAGATTTGGTTCGTGAAAAAAGTTTACGTTATTTGGGATTTGGTTCGTAAAAAAAGTTTACGTTATTTGGAATTTACTTCGTAAAAAAAGTTTTGTGTGATTATTGTAGAAACCGCGCATCATATGTTTATTTTCGGAACGGATGTGAAGAGTAAGTGCAAGAAAATGATGTTTGGGCTCGTTTCAAAATCCAAGATGGCGGCCTCCGGTTGATTGAGATTGCCTAAAACCCCTAACAATATGGGTATCTTCGGAAGATGGCTACTTCCGGTTTGTTGATATTCCTTGGAAACCCTTACATAATGGGTATTTTCAGAACGGGATTGATGAGTAGATGTCAGAAAACAATGTTTGAGGTGGTTCTTAGATCCAAGATGGCAACTTCCGGTTTCTTGATATTCGTTGAAAACCCTAAGAATATGGGTATTTTCGAAACAGGATTTTTGAGTAGTTTTCGGAAAACGATGTTTGAGGTGGTTCTTGAATCCAAGATGGTAACTTCCGCTTTGTTGATATTCCTTGAAACCCCTTGACAATATGGGTACTTTCGGAAAGAGATTTAAAAGTAGACGTCGGAAAATTATATTTGAGGTGGTTTTGAAATGCAAAACAGTGACTTCCGGTTTATTAGTATCTTCGAAAGTTTTTGCCATTTTCCTTTAACTTGGTATTCCTTTAAAACACTATACCGTTCCGAAAATATCCATATTGTAAGGGTTTTCAAAGAATATCAACAAATCGGAAGTCGCCATCTTGAATTTCAAAACTATCTCAAACATAGTTTTCTGACATCTACTCATAAATTCCGTTCCGAAAATACTCATATTGCAAGGGTTTTCAAGGAATATCAATCACCAGGAAGTTGCCATCTTGGATTTCCAAAATACCTCAAACATCGTTTTCCGTCATCTACTCATCAATCCCGTTCCAAAAATACCCATATTGCAGTAGTTTCCATGGAGTCGGAAATCGGTTTCGATGAATGACAAAACCTCTTTTTACGAAGTAGGTTCGTAAAAAATGTTTACGTTATTTGGGATTTGGTTCGTAAAAAGAGGTACGTAAAAAGAGGTAACGTATAAAAAGTGTTCGTAAACGGAGGTTTGGGTGTACCAAGTTTAAAATAAACCTTAATGCTAGCTCTTTGTTCGATGCTCATTTTCCGACCGACACTACAAATGTACTGTCACCTTTAGCGTGATATCTCAGCTTCTATACGTTCAAATGTCATGAAAATTGTATACGACAACACTGGAGAATACACAATTGACGGGTGAAATTTTCAGACATATGGCGACACTTGGAGACTGAAATTTTTGAATTGTACCTTGTACTTTAAAGCCTTTCGCTCTCATATATTTTGTTTCGATGGATTTACAGGCAGTTCGATCCCAGTTTGACTTATCCGTCTTGCTTAAGCTGTCGGACTTTAACTGTCTTGTTGAGCAATTTCAGGCAACTTGGCTATTCATACCATGACGTTCTGTATAGTCGACGAACAGTTTGCCCTAAAACTGATAATTTTTTAGTCTTCCCATGGTTTCCAATTTTTCTTGATTTTGCGCTTGGTGTCTGGGAATACATTTTTCTGCCAAGTGACTATATTTTTAACGTTTTGCAAAACTTTTACTTAATATACTGGAAATGTGAGATAAAAATTGACCACAATGTATTTGTTGATTTATTTCATTTGACTTATCAGTTCACGAATCAAAACTTTAAACCGTATATTAAAAACTAGATATTTGTCAATTCATTACTTGTGATTCATGTTTCTATCATTGGTCCTTCCTTTTGACGTGCAACCGTCCGCTGACAACATATTAACTAATGTGTACAAACGAACTGTCTCCCAACATTATTGCCAATCAAAAATCGAGACAGCCAATCGGGCATGTGTAAATAATATTAGGAATGAGATTCTTTTATCATTAGAAATTACGTCAACACTCAAAATCTGAACTCAAGTTGTCGATGGAAACGCTTGGTATTTAGTTCTAAGGGCATGCGATATTTGATTTTAGAACTAAATACCATGTGTCTCCATCTGACGATAATTTGATGGAGGCGCGTGGTAGATCGTATGAGTTATTTCTTTTAAAGTCTGATATTATACCCGTCCACATTTTTTAAAAATCTCAAAATAAGACCGCTTAATGTACTCATTAATGTTTTATTTTTGATGTAAAATCTTGAGTGGTACCAAAATTGTAAGTGCGAATAAAATAAAATCGAAAATTTTGAACATTTGTTGTTATATAAAATACATTTTGAAAATCATGCAAAAAAAATGAAAGGTTTCCCACAATTCCTAAAATATTCCTAATTATTTTCATGTTTTTTTTTTATAAAGATTTTTGAAAAGTTTAATTAAAAGGAAAATCAGAAGAACCAACCTAACTCCACGAATATGGCAGTTAAAGGGTTAAAATTTTGGGAAAATCATCTCCAATACAAACCCTTTAAAACAGCTTGCATCAATTTAATTTCTGTTTGGGGGCAGTTTTTATATGCGTACACGGCTACACCCTTTCTATCGGCATGAAGCTTCTGTAAAAAGATTCTCAGTATGCTTGTAACGGTTCCATTTAACAAGTATGAACTTTTTTCGGATGATTATAACAAAAGCGAAAGCAGATAATTGCTTTTGACAAATTTAACATGGAAGGTAATTATTTAAGCTCAATTGCAACAAAATTCTGCGCCCTTGCGAGCCGCCCTTCGTCAGTTAACCGAAGCATTCACCATGATGGACAAAGACATGTTTGTAGGCATGTTTTTGAGATCTTTTTTTGTTTTATTTATAAATTCCTCTTCAGTTTTCGCGACAAAACTTTTGGAGTAGATCTTACGCTTCAGGTTGGCCCAGAAATTCTCGATGGGGCGCAGCTGGGGAATGTTGGGGGGTGACTTCGCCGACTTAAGTACCGCATCGATATTCAGCCGCTTCATCACCTCCAACGATCATTTCGAGTAGTGGGCCGACGCCAGATCCGGCCAGAAACCGTGTCCTCGCCCTTGTGGTATATTTTGATAAACAACGATGCTTCCGACAGGCATTCTGTACTATAAATTTACCAGTTTATGGCCAGTCCGAAGTGAAAAAGAGCGGCTTTGACAATCCCTTCTCGTTGATTGTCAGCCACAGCAGCACCTTTTTGGGGAGCTTGGTGTGTGAAATTAACTTCACCTCGGAGTTCACTTCCTTCGTGGGCGGAGTAAAATAGGTTATATAGGTCCGCCACGTCTTGATTCGTCGGGAAAATCAAGTTAACTATCTTATTCAGCCGCTTATGCTGCGTCATTGTTCCAGCACCAGTGAACACGGCTTCCGCTTCCTGACATGTACAGGGTCCGCCATCTAACTTTTTTTTTAAACTAGCGGTTATTTCGACATTGGTAACCTGAATGTCACTTCTGATTTGACAGAACCTTAGTTTTATCCTTCCGCTGAACGAAAACGCCTGAGGAACGCGTGAAAATAGTGCCAACTGGGCTTGCGATGAGCTTGAAGAAGACACCGATTTTTGCCAAAAAATCATCTTCTCTGATGACGCACATTTTCATCTCGGCGGGTATGTTAATAAGCAAAATTGTCGCATATGGAGGACGGAAAACCTGCACGTTATCATGAAGAAGCCGATGCATCCTCAGAGAGTGACGGTTTGATGCGGATTTTGGTCTGGCGGTATTATTGGGCCATTTTTCTTCGAAAATGGGGCAGGAGTCGCTACCACGGTCAATGGCGAGCGCTACCGCGCCAGGATTAGCGATTGGTTCTTCCCGTTACTTGAAGAAGAAGACTTGGACACCATGTGGTTCCAACAAGACGGCGCTCCGTGCCGATCTTCTGCGCACAGTCTTCGAAGATCGAATTATCAGTCGAAATTCGGATGTCGTTTGGCCGCCTCGGAGCTGTGATTTGACGCCGTTAGACTAATATCTTTGGGGGGCTGTCAAAGATAAGTGTTATGTGGACAAGCCAGAGACAATTCAAGCCTTGAAGGACAACATTCGTGCAGCCATAGCTGAAACAAAGCTGCATATAATCGAAAATGTACTAAAAAACTGGACCGATCGTTTGATTTGAATGAAATCAGTTACCCGGAAGGATTGTACTTTAATATGAAAAAATAAATTTTGAAATCGGATGAACCGTTTGTGTTTTATTGCATGTTTAAAAAAAAAGTTACGTAGCTGACCCTGTAGAAACAACTATGAATATTTTCAGTACGAGTCGTTTATTCAATAGTACAGGCTTATTTGCACAACATTATTATCGAAATGCAATAAAAAGGATTTTCAATTATTCACTTGCAAAACTTATACGTTTTTAAATGATTTAGGCGAATGGGTAATGTCAAGGACATAGCTTGGTAACGTAAATACGAATAAAACTTCACACTTCTGAATATCTAAAATCGTTCTCATAAGTTGATGTGAATTGTGCAAGGGGTCATTTCTTTAATTCCAGAACTGTAACGGTGCACCTACACTGAATTAGGACGAATTCACGACACACTTATTTTAACACACAAATTAATAAGGCCTGAGGATACACGGTACGATATAACGATAAATTCACCTAGTTGTGTGATGACGTCTTTTTCATATCAATCATTCTATCATATATAATACTGTGGTATTCTTCTAAATCATTTTATTCGACTCTTGAAGGAATAACCGGAATCGCTTTGTTTGGCCGTCTACTGATAATGACAACCGATTGGAGCAGTTTTGATTTAGGTTTAGAATTTTTTTAAGTAATTTGTTTCATCCCTTTAGGTGATGGTATAGAATTTTTAACACACTTTACCCTATAATTCCGAAATCAGATGTCAGATCCAGATGAAATTCAGAAGTTTTGTATAGAATCATAAGACCATTCAGCTGTACGGAATTGAAAGTTTTAATTTTTACATTTTGTACCTAGTTGGTAATGCAAGAATGCGTTGTCGCTCGCTGCATCAAAACTGTCGTCCGAACACGAGAAAGACAAACAAGTGTCATGAGTTTTTCTCTTTAGTCCTCGATGATACAAAACATTTTAGAAAACTATAACTTTGAGTTATTTGCGGTTATTTCTAACTACTGAAAATTTTATCATAAATTGCTGATCAAATATTCAATAGCATGGTGAATAATTTATGTTGTTGAGTTAAGTACAGCAAGAGATTTTGATGAATGAATTCTACCCATTTTTGTACAGGGGAAATTTTGAAAAGGCATAGTTAAGTAAGTCATATTCAAAAAGGGAGGTGAGTAATGTTACAGCCGTAACTGGAGAACGTGAATATGAATAAAACTGAAACATTTTAATGGTTTTAAGAAGATATTTACACCTGTTGAGACGAGAACAAAAATTCTGGGCCAAATCTGAATTCAGGAACTGAATTCACTTCGTGGATTTGTTCAGGAATTTTGAAGTTGAAATCCTAGATCAGAATTCTGGATTCGAATCCCGAATATACATTGAGGAACTAAATTCAGTTTCAGAATTAGGACTCAGAGTCACAGTTTTAGATTCTTAATCTGTAATAGGAAACTAAAATCTTGAACTGAAGTCTTAAACACAATTCTAAGCCTGAAATTTAGTTAGAATTAAGGTTCTGAATTCAAATTTAAGAATTCAGTTCTAGAATCCAATCCAACATTCAGTTCCTGAATCCATTTCCAGTGTTCGGAATATGAGGGTTATTATTTAAATCTGTTGTTGTTGCTACAGGTTGAAGACGACTGTTCGCCACCACATCCGAAATGCGAAAGAGAGAGCGACCTGAGCGTTTGAGGCTTTTCACCATGCAGAAGGTCTATTGTTGCTGCTGTTTGCGGAGGGTTCTAACTATGGTTATGGTTATGGTATGGTTCAGGGGTGGAAATAAGCAATTTTTTTGATTCACAGTAAATAAACATAGTCAGTATTATCTTTTCATACCATATATTTATTGTAGATATTATAATGAATTTTGAAACAAACTATTTTTGATAAGATAAATTTTGGTTTTACTTAGAATTTAAAAATGTCTTCATGGTTATCAGTATCGCTGTCTGATTCGGAATCAACATTTCAACAAAGTTAGGCTCGTTTTACTGCTACTTCGTGTCCATTAAACAGGTTTGAAGTTCGAACGGCTGTCACTCCGGTGATATAATGGTATAAGTGACGTAAACATCAAAGTTGATTATCACTCAATTTTATCGGATATGGATTATCCGAAATCAATAATTTTTAGCTCGTTTGGTGAATTTATTTCGTCGATCGCATCGAAATTCCATGTGTCGTGAAGTATTTGAAATTTATTCAGCAATACCGTCGTAGTGAAGTAATATCATCAATAAAAGCAGCTAATACATGCTGCGATGAATAATAATTATAATAACAATCTTAGTGCGTGCTATGCAGCTGAATTAATATTACCATATTTAGCTTGAACATCATACACAAAAGTAACAGGAGTGCAGGATTTTGCTACACCAATTCAAACGCACTTTGAATCTAAGTTCGTGAAAATCAATCGACACCAGTTCCATTTTTAAGGTATAATTTTATTTTTTTACATCGTGATTTAAATGACCGACAACACCAAAAAAGTTTCCTGCGGCCTAATACACATATTCAAGTTAACATTGATAGACATGAGTGAAACATTTATTTTCAAAGCATTTCTAAAAAAAAAACAATGTGTGTGATACTGTTTGAAACATAGCAGATTTCAAAAAGTGATTGAGCGTTATATGAATAGCTAATAAGTGCAACTTATCGTTGAAGCCCTTCGAGGTTTCTTATATCGTTTATTTATACCCGGCTTTAACCTAATTTTGGTCGTTCACCGGATCGCCTCTTTTAAGTAGTTTTGAATACGAAAACCGAATTGATATTTTGTGTGTCAAAACCGGACTAGAACTTCTGGAAAGCAGAAAACGTTTGAAGTCATTTTTAGCGCAACAACCGGGAAAAAACTTTGGTTGGGATAACCGGATAAAATCTTAACCGGTACTTTCAGAGCAAATGTGTTGATTTTTGCATGGAAACTTTCTACGTATTTCCCTCGCCTGGGGGATTCATTCCACATTTTTAATGTTTTGTATTTTATCTAACAGATTGCAACCCACTATTTAACCTACGAGTTGTTTGAGATCTAAACGATTTTTGAATACTGGATATTGATGGCAAACCTTTAATTTTAATCTAATTGTATATAAATTAAATAATTTTATCTTGACGAATTAAGTTCGATAATATATGTCTATTAAAATATTTTTCGGAATCAAAATTCATTCAAGTGTAAAATATTACATCAATCATCGATATTATCAGGTTCGAAGAGTAGTTTAATATAATTAAAATAACTTACGAGATAACTATATTTAATTCTTGATCGTATTTGAATAGTTTTTATGTATGACCACGCAAATAATTTTAAATAAATCATAAGGTGATGTTAAGCACGATTGCACAAGAATTTTCAAGAGGCAGCTTTGGAAGGATTGAATAGTCACAGATAGTTTTTACCGCTTTTGAAAACCTAACTATTAACAATTGTGCCGTACGCCAAGGAAAGTAATTAAACAAGTCTCAGAAAACATTGCCAAAAAATGTAAGGTTCAATATTCTTAAAAATTGTATAAATGTTATTAAACTGGAGCACTCGTACCTCGTCCTTGGCTAAATGCGCCGAGTGCGAACGGAGCGTTGTACATTCATTTCTGCCGTGGTACACAAATGCGCGAACGAGTTTTTGTGAGAGCAGCTCTTCGCCTGCGCATGGTTGTCTTCTGAGAATAAGAACAAATTTGTCTCAGTGCAATAAAAAGAGCGCATAAGGTCTGCTGCTATTCTGTGTAGTATACAATTCCCACCATTTAAAAAAAATAATCTCAATTTGAGTTTTGTTACCTATTTTTTTAATTCACGCTGTTCGGTTTTTTGATTCACAATCAGAAATCTTGATTCACATTCTCGTGCGCAAAATGGGCTTATTTCCACCTCTGGTATGGTTATCATACACTGTAGAAAATTTTATCATAAAATACTGATTATATTTCCGATAGCATGGAATAAACTTTATTTGTTACATTTAGTACAAATCGAGACATTTACAATTAAGTTCTACTCATTCTTCCACAGCGTGAATTTTGAAATGATTATTACGTTGCTGGAAAAGTAAGACAGATTTGCGTCAAAATGTCTGCAAAACTGTAGCGCGTCTACGAATTACTAGCGAAACTAAACGCTATGAAAAAAGTTGCATGCATGCAAAACTTGAACACAAATCTGGAGTAAACAGTTATATACCTAAATCCCAAACACTTTAAAAACCGTTGCACAGTCGAGAAAAATTGACCAAAAACGAGATGATTTTTTGGAGGCATGATACATCTGACCACAAAGCCCTTTTTGCCTTTCTCTATAGAAAGGTATTAGAATTGCTGGAAAAACCGACTTTCGAACGGAGCCTCGGAGACCCATAGTGTTATATACCATTCGACTCAGCTCGACGAGATCGGAAAATGTCTGTGTGTGTGTGTGTGTGTGTGTGTGTATGTGTGTATGTGTGTATGTGTGTGCACTTTTCGAAGATATTTGAACGCGCTCAATTTTCTCAGAGATGGCTCAACCGATTTTAACAAACTTGGGCTCGTTTGAAAGCTACTATCGGGGCATTGATCAAGTTCGAAGATAAAATGGCTGTGACTTTTGGTTCCGGAGATATGATTGTATAAGTGACGTAACCGACAAAAAGCGTTGTATTTGAACGCGCTCAATTTTCTCAGAGATGGCTGAACCGATTTGAACAAACTTGGACTCGTTTGAAAGCTACTGGCGGGCCATTGATCAAGTTCGAAGATCAAATGGTTGTGACTTTTGGTTCCGGAGATATGATTGTATAAGTGACGTAACCGACAAAAAGCGTTGTATTTGAACGCGCTCAATTTTCTCAGAGATGGCTGATCCGATTTTAACAAACTTGGGCTCGTTTGAAAGCTACTGTCGGGCCGTTGATCAAGTTCGAAGATCAAATGGTTGTGACTTTTGGTTCCAGATATATGATGGTATAAGTGACGTAACCGACAAAACACGTTGATTTTTACCGCTCTTGTATATATAAGGGTGCCAAAATTTTGGGATCAACTCTATTTTCGTAAAGTTCTAGTGCTCAAAAGTTTAAGCACCTCGAAAAAAGCCTTCATGCAAAATTTGACCTAAATCGGACATGCTTAAGGGGTGCTGCCCGGTGGTAAAGGTTTGACAATTATCGATCTTGAAAAAGCACCATAGGGGGGAGTACATGAAATTTCCAAAATCGAAAATTTTTTTTGATGCCAAAACTCTTAAAACTGCATAAAACATCGAAATTTAGTGTCATCTCAAAAAAAAATTTTTTTGAAAAAATCAACTTTCTGGGACTTAGAAAAATTTTCATATTTTTTCTAAGTCCCAAAAAGTCGATATTTTCAAAAAATTTTTTTTTCGAGATGACACTATATTTTGACGTTTCATGCAATTCTAAGCCGTTTGGCATCAAAAATTTTTTTTCGATTTCGAAAATTTCATGTACTCCCCCCTATGGTGATTTTTCAAGATATATGAAAATCCCACTAAGTGGACTAAGAAGGCTTTTTGCCTTTCTCTATAGAAAGGTATTAGAATTGCTGGAAAAACCGACTTTCGAACGGAGCCTCGGAGACCCATAGTGTTATATACCATTCGACTCAGCTCGACGAGATCGGAAAATGTCTGTGTGTGTGTGTGTGTGTGTGTGTATGTGTGTATGTGTGTATGTGTGTGCACTTTTCGAAGATATTTGAACGCGCTCAATTTTCTCAGAGATGGCTCAACCGATTTTAACAAACTTGGGCTCGTTTGAAAGCTACTATCGGGGCATTGATCAAGTTCGAAGATAAAATGGCTGTGACTTTTGGTTCCGGAGATATGATTGTATAAGTGACGTAACCGACAAAAAGCGTTGTATTTGAACGCGCTCAATTTTCTCAGAGATGGCTGAACCGATTTGAACAAACTTGGACTCGTTTGAAAGCTACTGGCGGGCCATTGATCAAGTTCGAAGATCAAATGGTTGTGACTTTTGGTTCCGGAGATATGATTGTATAAGTGACGTAACCGACAAAAAGCGTTGTATTTGAACGCGCTCAATTTTCTCAGAGATGGCTGATCCGATTTTAACAAACTTGGGCTCGTTTGAAAGCTACTGTCGGGCCGTTGATCAAGTTCGAAGATCAAATGGTTGTGACTTTTGGTTCCAGATATATGATGGTATAAGTGACGTAACCGACAAAACACGTTGATTTTTACCGCTCTTGTATATATAAGGGTGCCAAAATTTTGGGATCAACTCTATTTTCGTAAAGTTCTAGTGCTCAAAAGTTTAAGCACCTCGAAAAAAGCCTTCATGCAAAATTTGACCTAAATCGGACATGCTTAAGGGGTGCTGCCCGGTGGTAAAGGTTTGACAATTATCGATCTTGAAAAAGCACCATAGGGGGGAGTACATGAAATTTCCAAAATCGAAAATTTTTTTTGATGCCAAAACTCTTAAAACTGCATAAAACATCGAAATTTAGTGTCATCTCAAAAAAAAATTTTTTTGAAAAAATCAACTTTCTGGGACTTAGAAAAATTTTCATATTTTTTCTAAGTCCCAAAAAGTCGATATTTTCAAAAAATTTTTTTTTCGAGATGACACTATATTTTGACGTTTCATGCAATTCTAAGCCGTTTGGCATCAAAAATTTTTTTTCGATTTCGAAAATTTCATGTACTCCCCCCTATGGTGATTTTTCAAGATATATGAAAATCCCACTAAGTGGACTAAGAAGGCTTTTTTTAGATTAGCATCACTGTTCTTATACAAATAGGCAACGCAAATGTCAAGCACTAGTTTGGAAAAATGATGCTGACTGTGTGACATAAACTCTGAAGCATGCTTTTGTGACCTACTCGAATCAATCTGAATCAATTGGTGTCAAAATTAGTATCCAAAATTATTTAATAAAAGTATGAAACATATTTTCATGAGACTGTTATGAAAGAAGAGAAAGGCATTATCGCACCACTAGGTGGATTAAGAAGGGTTTTTAGTGTAAAATGGTCAGTAAAATTAACTCCATGAGTTTAGAAGGACCGCACGAAACGCTATTTCGTTCGTTTTATCCCAAGATTCCTTTTTGTACTGTATTGTATTCAAGCTTAACTATAAAACATAAAACCGAAATCGCGTTTTGGATGTTTTTTCCCCACTGTGCACTGTAACTTTAAACACATACATTTCAGCTACTGATTGATCCAAGACTAATAAAAATACGCATATTCGTCGTTATTAGAATTGTCACACCAAAACCAAGAGATTTCCTTTGTGGATCAGAATCGATAGAATGCGGTTCTCGAAAAATTGCATATTAATAATTAAATTATTTAGGGGTTTGATACCACGTGGGTACCGGATTTGTGCTAAGTACACATAACTATTTTCATTTTTTACGTTTCGCTTTCAGCTCATCAATCCGGTACCCACGTGGTACCAAACCCCTAAATAACTACTATCTGTTGACGGCCAGAACGTCGTCACTTAGTTTCGTTTCTTTCGGCACGTCAGTAAAGACATAGCACTTCGGTGTGATAAGTGTATATGTAAATAGCATTAACTTTACGTCTGCTCAGCGGTTTATGTTGAACCGTTAGGTGGCGTTAGCAGTTCAACATAAACTGCTGACGCACTGATGAGCTGAAAGCGAAACGTAAAAAATAAAGATGTTAAATTAGATTAAATTGAGAATTTACTTTGCTGAAAAAAATCTTATTTTTAGAGAATGTGTTAAGTTGGTGAATATCCTGGACATAAACCAGCAATATTTCAATCCAACACGAAATTCTCATTGACAACTAATTTTGTTATTAAAATCAGAAAATTTGTTTCTATTTATCTATCACCATCATTGCTGAAGGACAGCACAAAGAAAACAAAAATGAAATTGTTTTTTTTAACAAGTTTATTAGCCAAAAACTCATGAGAAGTGTCAACGCAAACAATTCATTAAAATGCTAAAAAGGACAGACTTGTTGAAACTGCTTGCAATTGTTTCGATGTTTTTCGCATGTGTTACGATATATCCATATTTAAATTATATTTATTTGCACTCTAATTGTATATGTCAAATGAAGTTTTTTGTATCTTCCAACCTTCCGGGCTACGCCGCACAGTGGTTCGAATCAATAAAAACGTGGACATAAATCAGTAGCTGCCAAACCGTTCTTTTAATGCATATAGTTGCTTTGAAGAAATTATTTACAAATATATACCGCGTAATTTGATCCTATCATTAATTGTTCATGGCCTACTATGACAAAGTTTTAGAACTATTAAAAATAATTTACTTTGTCAAATATACCAAAAGTCTAGGTCGCATCGTTTCGGATATACAAAGCGTTTTTATGGCAACCCCCTTTAAATCAGTTTTCTATTCATAAATTGTTTCGAGTTATTTTGTTATGCATACTTTGTTTGGAATAATTGTAGAATTTATAAAATCGCATATTTTTGTTGAAGATAGTGCATAGGTTTGTTCTTTCCTGGCAAAGTTATGCAACATTTTACCTAGGATAAAACCTTGCACCGAAGCGAAATATGCAACTTTATGCAGCTGATTTTTACAAAATTTGTAGGAAAAGATGTGCCCAATATCATAAAAAAAATCTAAGTGGAACTCGGTGGAACTTTTTTTTAGGTCTCTTCAAAGTTAGTTTTAATTACTGAATTATGGCAACCCCCTTAAAACTAGTTTTCTAGTCATAAGTTGTTTCGTGTTATTTTTTCATGCATACTTCGTTTGGAATAATTGTAGAAAATATATAATTTCATAATTTTGTAGAAGCTAATGCATAAGTTTATTCTTTTCTGGAAAATTTATGCATATTTTTACCTTTTTTACCTAGGAAACCTTGTGCCGAAGCGAAATATGCAACTTAATGCAGCAAACTTTAATAATACTTAAAAGGAGAACATGTACCTTATCCAATTTATTTTCCAATGAGAATATCTTGAGTACTCTTCGTGTGACTCATTTTCACCATGCTGAAACCATGAATGGTTAAGAAACAGAGGGCGTCACGCGTCTGCTATTTCTGTAACTCACTTTTGCAGTGAGCGTCGCCCGATCAACATCTCGTCTTAAAATCGTGTTGCTTCGCGATAACTCAATTTATTTACACGTTTAAACATGAAGTCTCTTTGTAAAGGTTTGTACTTTAACAATACTTTATCATATTTTGTCTAGAAAATATTTTTCCATTTTTTAAATATGCGTTGAAGTTTTGATAATTTTTCGGATTTTCAATAATTAAAACTAAATTTGAAAAGGTCTAAAATTGCATCTAGTTCCACTTAGATTTATTCTAATATTGTCAATTGTAAAAAGTAACAAAATAAAAATCGCAACAATTTGCTTAAGTTGCGCGTGCAAGCATGAACTTGTTTATGCGTGTTTACGGGCGTCCAGACTGGTAGTCGGAAATAGTATAGAAATATCTTTCATATATTTGCATACGTGCGTAGCATATATAGTAATAATCCATGGGGTATTTCACACAAAGCCTTTTTTAACAGTCTGTAAAATATAACAAAGATACAAAAATTCGTCCAAGGCATGAATGTACGGTTTTTTCTAAGGTTTCAAATAAACGATTCCATAAAACAACCTTTATAGTTTATTGAATGAAAAAAGTTAAAAATTAATAAACATATAAAAAAAATCCAAACTTGGGCACGAGGAAAAACAGCCGTGAAAAAACGATGACAGATGTTTTTTTAGACTCCTAGTTGCGTCTGACCCACTGATTTCGATTATTTATTACAATCCTATCAAAACTGGAAAGAAATTGTCACTGGAAGCAATTGATATGCTAGAACTTACAACAGAACAAGAAATTAGCGATACGGAAAACTCGGACGATAGCGTGACTGATACTGATTGATCGAATGCAATGCGACTAAGTGACATATTGTAATGATTTATTAGGTAACACTAACTACCTAGTTGATTGATTGGGTTGTGAAAAGTATTGGGAAAAATTACTCATTTAAATGCTAACTTTGTAGTAGATACTTAGGTAAAAGAGATAAATTCTACGTAGGTAAATCCAAAAAACTGTTTTTAAAATAAAGCGAATATCTCAAAAAATATTTTTTTTTACATTATTCATATCTGCAGCCAAAATACTTGAAATGTTTTTTTCTTTGAAATGAGATAGAAAAAAAAATTTTCGTCGAAAACGAAATTATTTTTTTTCGAAATCGGTACTACCCCCTTAACAAAAATTAAGGTGCTACTTTCAAAAAAAGCGTTATATAATTTTGTAAAACTTCTTCGAACACACGTTAGCTCTTAAAAATCAGTGAAAGTCTGTACAGACTTGTGACCGTCTTTTTCCAGTATTGGACCACTGTGCGCCCTCTGTTTCTTAACCATTCATGGTTTCAGCATGGTGAAAATGAGTCACACGAAGAGTACTCAAGATATTCTCATTGGAAAAGTATTCTCCTTTTAAGTATTATTAAAGTTTGCTGCATTAAGTTGCATATTTCGCTTCGGCACAAGGTTTCCTAGGTAAAAAAGGTAAAAATATGCATACATTTTCCAGAAAAGAATAAACTTATGCATTAGCTTCTACAAAATTATGAAATTATATATTTTCTACAATTATTCCAAACGAAGTATGCATGAAAAAATAACACGAAACAAGTTATGACTAGAAAACTAGTTTTAAGGGGGTTGCCATAATTCAGTAATTAAAACTAACTTTGAAGAGACCTAAAAAAAAGTTCCACCGAGTTCCACTTAGATTTATTTTTATGATATTGGGCACATCTTTTCCTACAAATTTTGTAAAAATCAGCTGCATAAAGTTGCATATTTCGCTTCGGTGCAAGGTTTTATCCTAGGTAAAAAAAGGTAAAATGTTGCATAACTTTGCCAGGAAAGAACAAACCTATGCACTATCTTCAACAAAAATATGCGATTTTATAAATTCTACAATTATTCCAAACAAAGTATGCATAACAAAATAACTCGAAACAATTTATGAATAAAAAACTGATTTTAAGGGGGTTGCCATAAAAACGCTTTGTATATCCGAAACGGTGCGACCTAGACTTTTGGTATATTTGACAAAGTAAATTATTTTTAATAGTTCTAAAACTTTGTAGAAGAAAAAAAATTCTATCTCTTCAGAAAAAAAAGTTATGGTTACATTTTTTGTCAAAGTAGGCCATGAACAATTAATGATAGGATCAAATTACGCGGTATATATTTGTAAATAATTTCTTCAAAGTAACTATATGCATTAAAAGAACGGTTTGGCAGCTACCGATATATGTCCACGTTTTTATTGATTCGAACCACTGTGCGCCGTCCGGTGTGCTACTTGTATTCGGTTTTTGTTTTCCAAGTGCTGAATATTTGCAATGAGAGAGTCGAATGAAGAAAAAAGCGATTTAGAAGAAAAATGTTTAAGAATATGTTGATGTTTCGTTTATGTCTTTTTCTTCAATACAACATCGTATTTATACCTGCCAATATAGAAAAGACAACCGCGACTGAAAAATTCTTATTTTCTGTGGCTAGTAGTCATTACGGTGTTAACGTTTTTTCGGTGACAGTGCGCCATATTGCTGCAAATTGCAGAAGCCAATTCAACCATTTATGTTGGTTGAAAATAACGTTTTATTTCTCTAATTCAACTAAAAAAATAGTTGAATGGAAATGAAGCTAAGAAATGACAGAACGTTTAAATGATGAATTCTATTAAAAAATAGCCATTTCAACAAATATTTTATTATTTTTCAGTCAATTGTTAACCAAAATGTTTCCTTCCTTCGTGAATTTTTGTAACTTCTGAGAAAAGCAAGACTATTTTTTTGCATTTGGAAAAAATAATTGCTCAGAACACGACACATACTAACATGTAAGTCGTTCGCATTGACGGTGTCTTCCACGTCCCAGTGGTTGCAGACAAATACTGAAGCCATCAACAATAACTAACAAACGATTAAAGTGTTACACGTCACATAAATTTCATTTTCGGCGGCAGTCCCGTCATCTGCCGTCAACCGTGCCAAGAACGAAAACGTCAGCGATATGCCGAAAGCCGTGCGCTTGGGCTACGGAATGTAAAAGTTAATGAGTTGTCATCGTTCCAGCTGATAGACACACTCCCGGTCCTGAACGGTCGCGTATGGATAGGTCATCCTTTACCGTTCTGCTGATTCAGCGCCCAGTCAGCGAAAGAACGGTTCTCGTTTCTAGTAATTAAATTTGAAACGTTATACACTTCGTTCGCTGATAGAAATGTCAGCCCATTCGAACGAGGAATCCGATGGTCACGCATAAGCCGTTCATCTAATCTTTGCGGTGCCATTTTCTATGCCGAAGCCGTGCGCTTCCAAAACACGCCTGCAGCAGCACTCCGTAAGTATCCTCTTCAATTTGGCGCGTACATCCATTCCTGACAGTCACGTTCTGACAGTGCGGTATCTAATGTTGCTGGAACAAGCTCCGCACTGGCCCGTCGTATACGATCATGGCAGTGAGAGTGACAATACCAAGGACTAGAGAAGTCTTCGTTTGATGTGCATGTTGCCTGCAATTGGGTTTCCGAAGCCGACGATGATGAATAACGACATTATCTTCCAGAGGATATGTGTTCTACTGATTCCGGAGGATTGTGGGGAGATTTTCATGATTGGGTATTGGAAACCGTGATTTTTACCTAAAAGCAACAGTTGTTTCATTAGCGCTGTGTTGGATACTGTGTAGATCGGATATTTAGAAGTTTTGGTAGCGCACGGGTTCTGGTTTTGTGGAAAGTGCACATATAACTATTTCTTATTTTCACATTTCATCGTCGGCACTTCAGTGCAATAGCAGTTTATGTTGAATTGCTAACGCCACCTAATGGTTCAACATTAATCACCAAGCAGACGTAAAGTTAACACTGCACTATGGTCCGAAACGGGAAATTAGCGAGACAAAAATATTTTCACTAATAAATTATAGGTTTTTTGTACTTGGTGTCTTCACACAAGTTGTTTGTAATCAAATGGCGCTCCTTTTGATGAAAAATGTTACTAGGGTGGTCATCGTTAAGATTGAAATCTGAAATCTAACTTTCTTAATTGAACTCAAAAATGATTTTGTTGTACGTATTTCAACACGTAGAAATATTTCGAATCAAATGGTGACATAATATTAATAATTGATACAAAATTGACTTAGCTGTAATTGTTCAAAACCTGACCACATTTCTACATGTATTTTTCTTGAGTTTCTAGTTTGCATCTCTATATAGAAACCAAAAATGTGTTCCACATTAAAACCGGAAAACGACGAACAATGAGTTTTGGTTCGAATAAATAAATTCTACTCATTTTACAAACTAAGGATTTTTTTTGGGTTCAGGAAGTGCTTTGACTTACAATAAATCTATTTTCGGCTGTAGTTTTTGTATGGCTCATTTCTCGAAAAGATAATGTATGGAACACTTGTAGAACTAATTTGATACTATCATTTTGCCGAAAAACGTATGTTGATACGCTTAGGCGTTTAAGAGTTATGGAATGTTTTCGAGTTTTTTGAAGGTATTTTTAAAACTAATTTAAATAAGTTAAAAAAATAACACCCTCCCAATTTTCTCTCAAATTTTTACTTATATTATGACCTTTCAGGAACCGCATAGGATACATTTTTATCGATCTGGCATCTAATGGATATTGATATTTGAGCTTGACTAGTTTTTGATGACAAAATAATCATAACTTTTTACTGGCAGCTCATATGAAAAAGCTTGGTTGAGCAAAATTGTGCATGGTTAGTACAACAACTCTTTTGAAGACAACTTTTCTTTGGAACGTTTCACAAAAAAGTTAAAGCAAAAAAAGTGATTTTTCAGGAGCCACCCTACTTTTATTCGGGAAAATTGATTAACTCGATAAAATGAAAAGATAGAGAGGTGCTTTCTTCAGCAAAGTTGCTCAAAACAAAATTTTCTACAACTTTATTGTACAACAAAATCATTTTTGAGTTCAATTAAGAAAGTTAGATTTCAGATTTCAATCTAAATGATGACCACCCTAGTAACATTTTTCATCAAAAGGATCGCCATTTGATTACAAACAACTTGTGTGAAGACATCAAGTGCAAAAAACTAATATTTATTAGTAAAAATATTTTTGTCACGCTAATTTTCCTAATTTTGTGATTGCAACAAATTTGTTACAAACATCCAGCCACTAGCATAAGTGAATAAAATAACGTAGTTTTGACTAGTGACTAACAGCATATTGGAGATCAGTTCAAAATATATTAAAACTAGTTGTTGTTTCATTGCAAGGGCATATTGGAATGATATTTACGCAACATTAAAAAAACCTATTCTCAAATAAATTGTTAGCAACTTGTCACCAACAATATTGAAAATAATATATGAAGTGGAAAAACTTTCTAACCATGACAGAAATAGGCATTGTATTTGAAATTATAAATTATGATTTCGTTCGACAGCTTGAATTTTGTCGTTGAAAATTCAACACCAAAACACACCCTTTCGAGCGATATTCATTTCCAGTTCAATGATTTTCAATCCATTACGCTGCGATAATCAAACAGTAGCTGTCCGAATTAGTTTTTCAAATCTGTATTAAAATCTAATTATATCTACGTTACCGATACTTCAACTTGCATTGACGATTTGCACTTACGCTTACGTCTTGATAATGGTTTCGCAACGTCAAATAAAATTATTTTCTACTAGCAGCTAAAAACATAACTTCAATAAAGTCCCGGTAAGTAAGTATTCAACCAGTCCCGAACATAAATAAACTTGTTATGCATGGTAACAGAAACAACAGTGTTATAATAAACAGTGTTATTCTTATGAAATGGTTTACTTATATAACTTTTTTGCGCTATTGATTTAATATAAACCATACTAAGTTTTTAAAACTAATTCAACTAGCTACTTGGGCGTAGGGCTTGCAAATTAAAACAACGAATATTAACAAAAGAGTTGCGCCCTCTGTGCTATTCAAACACATTCGTATGTCGGGTAAAATTCACAGCGCAATCCAAACAAGAAGAGCTACTTCGTTCGTTCATTAATTCATGAATATGCGCTCCAACTGATGACTATGCTTCATGAGGTTAGCATTTGATGAATGGTTCTCATATTAAAGATGCGTATGAAAAAACTAAATTCAAAACTTTTAGTTCCTATGAATATCAATTTAAAGAACACTACTCGTAGTGTTTCTAGGATATATACACAGTGTAAACTCCCAAGAAACAAATTGATCGTTTTGAAAATTGGCTCAAATGCAAAATTTATGCTATACAATGTTTAAAATATTTTTGAAATTTGGTCAAATTTGGTCTTGGAGTGCAAACATCATGTTCAAAAATAATTTCTGAAAAACCGACACTGAAAAAAACACCATTAACATTGCTTGTATGACTTTGCTTTGCGTCTTGTAGCACGCGGTGAAGAAAAAATCCTCATTCTCGTACAGTACAAACGAGAGCGAACCCTCCAATTCATTGAATTGTCATGGATTGCTCAGTTCAAGTGCCCGAAGTCAGCCTTGACATAGGTTTCATCGCCCATCAGAAGACACCCGTTGAACTTGGTCAGCACCTGGTCATATAGTTTCTGAGCACGAATTTTGACCACACTATTCTGTTTAATGGTCCAATTTGGCTGTTTTCTAGCTCGATACGAATTGATTCCTTCCCAGAGTCGAGTTCTCCTCACGGTACTATGAGCAGTACCGAATTTTCTGGCCAAATCACGGTCAGACAGATTAGGATTCCTCTTAATCGTCTTCAAAATCCTACCACGCAGTTTCCGGTCGACAGTTCCACTCCGACGATTGGCTTGAGGTTTCTGAATCGTCATCAATGTTTCCTTATACCGTTTGATAACGTGCATACGGTATTCCTGGGCAATTTCAGCTAATTAGCTAGCCTAGATGCAGACCACAATGGATTTTCCAAATAACTGTGCACAATTTTTTCCCTTCTTTCGGCTTCCATGTTCCATTTTTGAACGATTTTGTCAACATGTGACCTGAATATCAGATGTCTGTCAAAGGTGAGTCCTAGATAGATAACTTCGTCGGACCATTGGATTACCTCATCACCGAATCGTATTCGGCATTCGTCTGATGGAACAAGTTTTGGAGATCTTGAATGTGGAAACAAGATGACCTGAGTTTTTGCTGCATTGATCACAATTTTTCAGCTTGTAAAATATTCAGTTAGAGCTTCTAGACCTGTCTGTAGTTTATTCTTCAGAGCATTAATGACACGACCTTTGTAAAGAATTGCAGTATTATCAGCAAATTGTGACAGAACACCACCACCCGGAAGAGGTGGGATGTCTGATGTAAAAAGTTATATGGAATGGGACCTAGGATACTTCCTTGGGGTACACCAGCAGGAATAGTAAATCTTTCTGAAAGTGCATTATTCAGAGAAACCTGGAATGCTCTATCTGTAAGATAATTTTTGATAATTTTAATGAGATGCATGGGAAAATTATACCGATGCAGTTTAAACACCAGGCCATCGTGCCACACATTATCGAATGCCTTTTCAATATCCAATAATGCCATGGCAGTCGTTTTGGACACTGATTTGTTTTGCTGGATGACGTTGTTAACCCTTGTGAGTTGGTGGATCTTTCTTTCCAGAACCCAAACTGTTCTTCCAGTAATATATCCTGTTCATCTGCGAAAGCAAGAATTCGCCTTTGTATTGACTTTTCAAACAGCTTGGATAGGACAGAGAGTAAGCTGACGGGCCGATAGCTCTTGGAAAATGAAGGATCTTTCCCCGGTACATTTTAGTAGTATTTTAATTTCTTCTATAGAAAGTACGGAATGCAAGTGTGTTTGTGAAAAATTCTTATCCGCCTAATTTTCTCGGAGAAGGTTCAACTGACAGTAACTTATAAGAAGGCTACTAATAAAATGTAAATTTTGTCATGCTCATATGACAGTTTTCTTCTAATCTAACTACCCAAATTACATTTCAAATTTTTTCAAACGCATTATACGAAAAAGTTGACAGTTTTTTGAACTGTTAATAAAACTTGAGAGAGAAATTATTGAATATTATTGATTTTAAATTTATATTTATTCAAATAAATACGGAATTAACTTTTTTGTCTTTCTTATATAGAAAGGTTATGCAATCATTTGAAAACCCGACTCGTAAAAAATGGTGTCATATACCATTCGACTCAGTTAATCGAGCTGAGAAATGTATCTGTGTGTGTTTCAAGTTATCTCACTAGGTTTTCTCGGAGTTAGCTGAGCCGATTGATAAACTTAGATTCAAATGAAAGATCTTACGGTCCCATACGGAATTCCTGAATTTTATCCGGATCCGACTTCCCGTTCCGGAGTTATAGGGTAAAGTGTGTTAAATATTACACACCGTCACTTAAACCGGCAAAACAAAAACCGTAAAAAATTCTAAACTGATCTCAAAACTGTAATTCCCAATCTTAGGGTCAAATGATAAGTCTTATGGTCCTATAAAAAATTACTGCATATTTTAGGATTTAACAAAAATTTAAACTGTCGTTTAGAGTACAATGGTAAAAGCGTAGAAAAACTTCAAAATTTGAATAAAAAAAGTACGGGTGTGTAATGTTAGAGACTGGATGTCGTGAATACGAATAAAACTGACACTTTTTCTTTATACTTCCGAATATCAATTAGTTCAATAGTGTCACTATTTATGTACCATTTAATTCCACTATTTCACTGTCACGTTATTACACTTTCACAAAGCCACTATACTTTAATGAAGCATAACAAACGTTACAATACAGATATGCGTATTTCGGAATGTTATTTACATCCTTCTTCAGTGTATCGGTTTAATATTACAATTAGTTGATCGATTGTTTGAATTATGCAAGCTTTCCCCTTTTTCACTTCTAGAATATGGAACGATACACCTAAACTAAAGTACAGATTAGTTACAGTACAGTTCTTTATGATAAAATAATAGTGGTTCTAAAAAACCTTTTATGAAGGCGTTCGTGATGGAGAGTGACGAGTTGAGTTCGAATCTATTTTGAGTCGGTGCTATGCATTTTATATAGCAAATCAGCAAAAAATTCTACTACAAACTACAATTGGTTGAAAATTTGGTCGTATACAGTATAGTGAAGGAAAATTTTGCATAATTCTTCGGGTATACAAATATGGTTCTAAATAACAACATACAGAATTTGGATGTCGATGATTTCATTTTGAATTTGATTATTATAGAGAAAAAAACTATCAAAGGGCAGTACCGGATTAATTTCTGGCATTCCTCTAAGATATAAAACACTGTTTGAATATGAACAATTTTAAACACTGTTGCGAATTTGCCACAGCAAAAATTTAAAAAAAAAATTAGACCTTTGATTTGAACCTAAGTTCGGCCAAGTCTTCGCTGCGAAAAGTGAGTTCGTTCAATTACCGAGTTTGTAACCACTGTTTCTGGTGCTTCCGGTACCGGAGGTCGGAGACTGATATAACCGGAATGGATACGTTTGGCCGTCAACTGACAAGGCTTAACGATTGGAACTGATTTGATCCCCCAGCAATCCCCAATTCAACACTCTTTTCCTGTAATTGCGGAACCGGAAGTTGTATCCAGATGAAATTCAGAAGTTTTGTATAGCACTTTCAGAACATTCATTTGAATCTCAGTTTGTAAAAACCGATAACGTTATCTCTGAGAAAATTGAGTTAGTAATAGGAAATTGAAATTGTTACACTATTCACCCTGTAATTCCGGAACCGTGTTGTCTCGCAGATCAGCAGGATCAATGCGCTATTGCCCCTAGTCCCTGGTCTTTTTATTCCTACTTACAATTTGTTACTGTATGTGTGTGTGTGTCTCAGCGGTATTCGGCCGGCCGGCTGGATCTGGGTGGCGCTGGGAATCTCTTATCTGGTTGACTGGAAAGTTCGGTGGTTTCTCGCGGATGATCGTCTCGGTTGTCCAGTTGCAGCATTCGGGGGGATTGACAGTCGTACGTTGCTAATTTGACTAATGGCATCAATGTCCATTTGCCAGCGTAGCCATGCTAGGCGTACTTCTCGGACATTTAGCCACTCCGATAGCTTTAGGGGAACAATCTGATGGGTTCTGATTCCTTATTTTTAGTTTTTACTGTAAGTAAGATGTGGTTCACAATGACTGTTTTACAACTTTCCTGATTTTTCTTATTTAATCTGTTCGGTTCGATGTGCGAGTCCAAAATGTCAGTCTGGCTTAGATTTGCAAGAACCACTCTCTCTCCCTCTATCTCTCTCTTTCTCTCTCTCTCAAACCTTTAAAGTTTCTATTCAAAGACTTCTCCTATGGTTTCCGGTTTCCGCCAACTGTGTTTGAAGTATATTTTGTATATTTTATGTACGTGATTTAACATTTTCATTTTACATTTAGTTGTAGACCGAACTATTAAAATCTAAGTGCCTAGTTTTATCATTTCTACCATAATACATATTCTATTCCTTTCCATATCTGTTATAATTAATATTATTAAATATTGACGTGATTATAGACCAAAGATATACATATATATTTATACAAATTTAGTTTGTCATAATTTTTATGGGTAACTATGATAGCAGATCTGTGCTTTTGAATTGTCTCTCGCCATTCTCATTTATTTGCTCAGTACTGGCACACAGGGGAAACCATCCAAATGATAACAACCGGCAAGATGAAATTCCGGATTTTTTTTATGGGATCATAAAGCCTTTCATGTGAATCTTAATTTGTATAAATCGGTTTAGCCATTTCCGAGAAAAGTTAGCACACATATTATATTTTTGCACATTTTAGCCCATAATGCCATCGCCAATAGTTAGTGCAGTAATTTTATAGCACATTCTACACCATGAAATCGGAACCGGAAGTCAAATCCAAAAAATATTCTGGAATATTGTATGACCACAAGACTTTTCATTTGAGTCTGAGTTTGTGAAAATCGGTTCAGCCTTCTCTGAGAACAGTTAGTGCTAAATGACGTTACAAACACACATACACATGCAGTCATTTTGCGTACTCAACTAACTGAGTGGAAGATATATGACACTCGGCTCTCCGGGCCTCGGTTTAAAAGTCGGATTTCACAGTGATTGCATAACCTTTCTGAGAAAGGTAAAAACGATTTTTAATTGACCTTAGCTGATCCCCTTAATATGTTTTGCATAGTTTTCTTACGTATCTAACTTAACCAACTATTCTGCAACAATTGTTCAATATTTCCAAATTTCAACAAGTTACTACTGCTACTTCTGTGGTCTATGTTAAACGAAACCATCACCGACAACAACTGTTTCCAAAATCTTCAATTTTAACTGCAACTTCTCCGTCTTCCACCTGCTTTTTCGACCACTAATTAGATCTTCATGCCGGATCAAACCTCGTTTCGTTCGCCAACCCATTACTCCCCCATTCTAACCCCCTTTTACAGCATTTACCTATCCACATATTTCTCTTTTTTTCTAGTTTTAATGTAAAATCACTATTATAGACTCGTTGGACTTAGTGTCATCTAACTATTATAGAGTTAGCTAGCGTTAGTTTTAATTGATAGCATTAAGAACATACATGCATCTGTTGGATTATTGTAATCTGTTGATACAATCGATGAAGAGGTTTTATGCCTGCTGGAGTCAGATATTGTGATAATTTAACTCCATCGGGATTTTTCCTGCTTCCAATAAATAAACATATAAATAAATAAATAAATAAACTGAACCCAACTATCTTTAACTTTAGCTTCAATGTTCTAATCAGGGTATTAAAATCAGAAGTGAATTTTTAAACCGATTCAGAATGATTGATGTGTCGCACAGTGGTTCGAATCAATAAAAACGTGGACATAAATCAATAGCTGCCAAACCGTTCTTTTGATGCATATAGTTGCTTTGAAGAAATTATTTACAAATATATACCGCGTAATTTGATCCTATCATTAATTGTTCATGGCCTACTTTGACAAAAAATGTAACCATAACTTTCTTTTCTGAAGAGATAGAAATTTTTTTTCTTCTACAAAGTTTTAGAACTATTAAAAATAATTTACTTTGTCAAATATACCAAAAGTCTAGGTCGCACCGTTTCGGATATACAAAGCGTTTTTACGGCAACCCCCTTAAAATCAGTTTTTTATTCATAAATTGTTTCGAGTTATTTTGTTCTGCATACTTTGTTTGGAATAATTGTAGAGTTTATAAAATCGCATATTTTTGTTGAAGATAGTGCATAGGTTTGTTCTTTCCTGGCAAAGTTATGCAACATTTTACCTTTTTTTTACCTAGGATAAAACCTTGCACCGAAGCGAAATATGCAACTTTATGCAGCTGATTTTTACAAAATTTGTAGGAAAAGATGTGCCCAATATCATAGAAAAAAATCTAAGTGGAACTCGGTGGAACTTTTTTTTTAGGTCTTTTCAAAGTTAGTTTTAATTACTGAATTATGGCAACCCCCTTAAAACTAGTTTTCTAGTCATAACTTGTTTCGAGTTATTTTTTTATGCATACTTCGTTTGGAATAATTGTAGAAAATATAAAATTTCATAATTTTGTAGAAGCTAATGCATATGTTTATTCTTTTCTGGAAAATTTATGCATAATTTTACTTCTTACCTAGGAAAACTTTGTGCCGAAGCGAAATATGCAACTTAATGCAGCTAACTTTTATAATACATGTACCTTATCAAATTTATTCTCCAATGAGAATATCTTGAGTAATATTCGTGTAACTCATTTTCACTATGGCCATGCTGAAACCATGAATGGTTGAGAAACAGAGGGCGCACAGTGGTCCAAAACTGGAAAAAGACGGTCACAAGTCTGTACTGACTTTCACTGATTTTTAAGAGCTAACGTGTCTTCGAAGAAGTTTTACAAAATTATATAATGCTTCTTTTGAAAGTAGCACCTTAATTTTTGTTAAGCTTTCGATTTCGAAAAAAAAATTTTGTTTTAGACGAAAAAAAATTTTTTTTCTATCTCATTTCAAAGAAAAAAAACATTTCAAGTATTTTTGCTGAAGATATGAATAATGTAAAAAAAAAATATTTTTTGAAATATTCGCTTTATTTTAAAAACAGTTTTTTTGGATTCACCTACGTAGAATTTATCTCTATTACCTAAGTATCTACTACAAAGTTAGCATTTAAATGAGTAACTTTTCCCAATACTTTTCACAACCTAATCAATCAACTAGGTAGTTAATGTTACCTAATAAATCATTACAATATGTCACTTAGTCGCATTGCATTCGATCAATCAGTATCAGTCACGCTATCGTCCGAGGTTTCCGTATCTCTAATTTCTTGTTCTGTTGTAAGTTCTAGCATATCAATTGCTTCCAGTGACAATTTCTTTCCAGTTTTGATAGGTTTGTAATAAATATTCGAAATCAGTGGGTCAGAAGCTACTAGGAGTCTACAAAAAACATCTGTCATCGATTTTTCACGACTGTTTTTCCTCGTGCCCAAGTTTGGATTTTTTTATTTGTTTATTAATTTTTAACATTTTTCATTCAATAAACTATAAAGGTTGTTTTATGGAATCGCTTATTTGCAACCTAAGAAAAAGCCGTACATTCATGCCTTGGACAAATTTTTGTATCTTTGTTATATTTTACAGGCTGTTGAAAAAAGGCTTTGTGTGAAATACCCCATGGATTATTACTATACATGCTATGCACGTATGCAAATATATGAAAGATATTTATATACTTTTTCCGACTACCAGTCTGGACGCGCGTAAACACGCATAAACAAGTTCAAAATTGTTGCGATTTTTATTTTGTTACTTTTTATAATTGACAATATTAGAATAAATCTAAGTGGAACTAGATGCAATTTTAAGCCGTTTCAAATTTAGTTTTTATTATTGAAAATCCGAAAAATTATCAAAACTTCAACACATATTTCAAAAATGGAAAAATGTTTTCTAGACAAAATATGATAAAGTATTGTAAAAGTACAAACCTTTACGAAGAGATTCCATGTTTAAAAGTGTAAATAAATTGAGTTATCGCGAAGCAACACGATTTTTAAGACGAGATGTTGATCGGGCGACGCTCACTGCAAAAGTGAGTTACAGAAATAGCAGACGCGTGACGCCCTCTGTTTCTTAACCATTCATGGTTTCAGCATGGCCATAGTGGAAACTAGTCACACGAATATTACTCAAGATATTCTCATTGGAAAATAAATTTGATAAGGTACATGTATTATAAAAGTTAGCTGCATTAAGTTGCATATTTCGCTTCGGCACAAAGTTTCCCTAGGTAAGAAGTAAAATTATGCATAAATTTTCCAGAAAAGAATAAACTTATGCATTAGCTTCTACAAAATTATGAAATTTTATATTTTCTACAATTATTCCAAACGAAGTATGCATAAAAAAATAACTCGAAACAAGTTATGACTAGAAAACTAGTTTTAAGGGGGTTGCCATAATTCAGTAATTAAAACTAACTTTGAAAAGACCTAAAAAAAAAGTTCCACCGAGTTCCACTTAGATTTTTTTCTATGATATTGGGCACATCTTTTCCTACAAATTTTGTAAAAATCAGCTGCATAAAGTTGCATATTTCGCTTCGGTGCAAGGTTTTATCCTAGGTAAAAAAAAGGTAAAATGTTGCATAACTTTGCCAGGAAAGAACAAACCTATGCACTATCTTCAACAAAAATATGCGATTTTATAAATTCTACAATTATTCCAAACAAAGTATGCAGAACAAAATAACTCGAAACAATTTATGAATAAAAAACTGATTTTAAGGGGGTTGCCGTAAAAACGCTTTGTATATCCGAAACGGTGCGACCTAGACTTTTGGTATATTTGACAAAGTAAATTATTTTTAATAGTTCTAAAACTTTGTAGAAGAAAAAAAATTTCTATCTCTTCAGAAAAAAAAGTTATGGTTACATTTTTTGTCAAAGTAGGCCATGAACAATTAATGATAGGATCAAATTACGCGGTATATATTTTTAAATAATTTCTTCAAAGCAACTATATGCATTAAAAGAACGGTTTGGCAGCTACTGATTTATGTCCACGTTTTTATTGATTCGAACCACTGTGTGTCGCAACAAATCATAGGAGCAAAAATGATCAATTTGAAAACAAGAATATGTGGCAGTGCCACCATCGTCTATGTAAAATAAATAATAAACAACAGTAATAAAGGGGTTTAGCTAGAAAAAATTGCTATCAATATAATACCGAAACAAATAAGCGCTATACAGTTCGGATGATGGATTCGTAGCTTTTAAATATTTATTATCACAGACCATATATCAATTTATATTTACAAACAGAATCAAACATATGATAAACTGAGTGGCACACATTCTTTGAACTTCAAATATGGCAACCATTCTAAATATGTTACCGGCATTTTTTTTTATTCATTAAAAACCAAAGCAAATCAAATTACTGCCGGTGAAAAGTACGATAAAATTGTTTTTAGCGAATTCCCATCACGGTTTGGAATAATTTAAGCACTGCTAACTCTTGCTTGCAATTAACGAGGGTAGCTCAAATGTTGCAACGTTTCGTAGCACATCAGAAAATAGCTTCTATGATGAAATTACAAAAGTGCGGCGTAAAGGTTTAAACGAATTAATTCGCTGATTAGTGTCATCATCATCATCATCATCATCATCATCAACAACAACAACAAAAACAAATTTGAACCACCCTCGGTGGATAATTTCAGCTTTCAGCAATTTCAAATCCCTCATGATATTTTTTTTGCGAAACCCAAACTCAATGTTTAACGCGAAATACAGACCTGGAACCCGCTGGGACGGATTGGGGTTCGCTTGGCAGTTTAATTCGTTCAACCAGAATACCATGCGACCAGATTGATTGAGTGCTCGGTGATGCAGAGTTTCCGTGTGCCAAGCGCACACGAAGACACACACACACACATGTGGGAATAGAAGCTTTTAGATCTCTGATTATTGGCGTCCCACCAATCGGTTAACTCTAACTGGGATAGCTTTCCCGGGTCAACAGAGCTGGGCTTGATTGGGGCCGGATTGTATGAATGTACCGAATTAAACCGGGGACGTATTTGAAACCGAATGGAAACGATCACTCATTTACATTTCGTTACGCATCCATCCGACGTGTCATGCAATTCTATTCACCAACAAACGACAAGTGAAACAGCATAAAAAAAAGAAGAATATTTGCGGGTAGGTTGTAGACGGTGATGGACGAATGGTGAGGATTCGGGAGCAGTGGCGGAGGATAGGTCGGTCATTTGCTCTAGTTCACCGGACGAAGCGCTTCGACTTGTCCGCTAATGGTCGATGTAGCTCGATAAAATTTACACGAACATTCACCGAAGCATGCATAAATTATTGCTGAAATTTGCATTGAAAATCAATTCCAACCGGTCATTTGTTGCTAGCCAAAGCCACGAGCCAATGCAACCAGGTCGGAGCATAAAGCGGAGTAGTTAGTTTTTTTTCTGCCAGGTCATTGTTGCATCACTGGCAAATGAAAGTGCTGAATAATTTAAATGAAACAAGCATTTTGAACTCCTCAAGGGTTCACGAAATGCAGTTGATATAATTCTAGTGTTTCTCGATCGATTTGAATAGCATTTGACAATAAATTATTTACATAATGGTCATTTCATGACACTTCACTTAGATGTGATTGAATCCCACAAATGAGTTGTTTATACTTTTATTTTGATAATGTACCTAAACCTTCCATAATCACTAATTTGTCTTTTAAGCGTTAAGTAGAACAATTTCACTAGAATTATGTTCTAACACCATTTAATTGATGCCACGTGAATACATAAAGGATTCCAAATACGTATCTGTGATGTAACGCTTGTTATACATTTTCAAAGTGTTGTTGTGTATAGTGACGAGTATATAGTAAAATTTAACGGTGTTAAAACATTATTCTATCTTCCATAATCGATTCTTCATTTGTTTGAAAAAATAGAAGCAGAAACATAAAGTTCGTTTTCAGTAGTTTTTAAAATTTCTAAGGTACAAATTATACTCTTGTCGTTCATTTAATTTATTGTTAACACTTATCCACAGTCAAACTGTTTATTTGAAACCTATTCTAATACAACTGAAATAAAGGTTCATTTTAAATCAGATGCTTCTGTCGCATTCGTTTCTTTAACCAATGTTTAGCAACCGACGCCAAAACAGAAAAAAGACGGTCAAAAGTCTATACTGACTTCCACTGATTTTTAAGAGCTAACGTGTCTTCGAATAAGTTTTACAAGATTATATAACGCTTCTTTTGAAAGTGGCAGCTTAATTTTTGTTAAACAACATTTGAAGTATTTTTGCTGAAGATATAAAAATAAATAAATATTTTTTGAGATATATTCGCTTTATTTTAGAAACAGTTTTATTGGATTTATCTAGGTAGAATCTACCTCGATTACCTAAGTGTCTACTACAAAGTTTTAGAAAGCATTTAAATGAGTAACTTTTCCCAATACTTTTCACAACCTAATCAATCGATTAGGTAATCAATGTTACCTAATAAATCTGTGTCGCTAATTTCTTGCTCTGAATTTTCTTGTTCTTTTATAAGTTCTATAGTATATCAATTGCTTCCAGTGACAATTCCTCTCCAGCTTTCAAATTAATATAGTGTAGAACAAGATAATAATTATTATTTTTACGTTTCGTCTTTGACTCATCAGTGCAGAGCAGTTCAAATTGCAATGCTTAGTGCTAAACTCGGCAGTTCAATTTGAACCGATAAGCAGACGTAAAGTTTCTGCTAGTTACAGAACACTTTTTGTTTTGCAACGGAGTGCAATGTCTTTTCTGACGTGCCGAACGAAAACGTGTTTTCGACTATTTTTGGCCGATGCAGGTTTGGTCATTTGGTGGTTAGCCAAATTTTGTGCTAGGGCACATAACCGTTTTTATTATTTTTACGTTTCGTCTTTGACTCATCAGTGCAGAGCAGTTCGAATTGAACTGCTTAGTGCTAAACTCGGCAGTTCAATTTGAACCGCTAAGCATTACATTATTATTATTACACACTTAGTCTTTCGGGCCAATTTTCACTAGTCGATTTTTCAAATGAGAAAGGCAATAAGTGTACTTTTGTCGTGAATACGACTTACTTTACTATGGGATGCCTTTTCAAAATTAGTCATAAGGAAGAATGGGCAGAACTTAATCGTGAATATCTCGACTTGTATTAATGGCAGCAACATAATTTTTTCACTGTTTTATCAAAAATATGATCAGGAATTTAGGATAAAATTTTGAACAGTGTGGGATAACCACAAACAACTCAAAAGTTAAGTTTTCTCAAAATTTGAAAACAACGCGGAAAACTCTTTACTTTCGCTTGGGTTTTTTGCGCAAGGACGACGATTTTGAGGTAGTCAGGCACATATCTTCAACTGACTGCGTATTAAAGGGGAACCATGGTCGAAAATCGATCATTTCTTCTTGTGCGTTGGATGGAGGCGGACGTCGTGGGAATGATTTAATCAACCAGCAGCTTCGGAGAGTGCACCTTCTGCGTGGTTAAAAACTTCACACCTTCAGGTCGCAACTCTCATTTGGACTTCAGTCGTCCGGTGGAGCAGATGCCAATGAAAGCAGACCTTTTGCGTGGTATAAAGCCTCAAACGCTTCGGTCGTGCTTTCATTTGGACTTCAATCGTCGGGAGCAGCAGTCGTCAATACTTTCATTTGGACTTCATATTGAAATCCGAAATGAAATAATCGACATCAAAATTCTCTAAGGTGCCATTTAGAACCATAATTTTATACCCAAAGAATTATGCGAAATTTACTTCACTATACTGTATACGGCCCATTTTCAACCAGTTGTAGTTTGTAGTGAATTTTCTGCAGATTTTCTATATAAAATGCATAGCACCGACTCAGAAGCCATTCATTTCGAATTTGACTGTCGTTGTCAAATTGAAGAAGCAGGAGACTCCAACAGAACTCATATCAGTTTCGCATTCACGGACAACAGGTCATCCTGGAAATAGAAGACGAAAGTCAACGGTATCCAATGGAAGTCAATGGTATCCATCGGATTTTGAACTCAACTCGTCACTCTCCATCACGAACGCCTTCATAAAAGGTTCTTTTCAGAACCACCATTATTTTATCATAAGGAACTATAGTAATTATTTCGTAATATTTGTGTGTCAGAATGTTTAATGTAACTAATCTGTACTGTAGTTTAGGTGTATCGTTTCAAATTCTAGTGGTGTAAAAGGGCAAAACTTGTACAATTAACACTACCGATCAACTAAATTATATTCGGAAGTATAAAGTAAGAGTGTCAGTTTTATTCGTATTCACGACATCCAGTTATGTCTCCGACATTACACACCTGTACAATAAGTGAGCTTTTATAGAGAATCATCGTTATCATGATTTTGTAATAACACTAACAAATAGGTATAAATTGAATAAAAGAATTGAAAATTACATATTTTTAGTTGAGAAATATAGATTTAAATGTGGCAAACCTACAAGCTATACAAAATTGAACAAAGCACGCTGCGAACGGAACAGTATGTACCGACGCGTACTAGTTTTGCATCGTCATGTTGAATGACGATTTAAATGTTTTGATTAAATTTCACAGTATATTTTAAAACAATAAAAGCTTTAATTTGAATAATGATTCGTGAGAATCGGTTTAGCCTTTGGTGAGAAATCGGAATGAATTCCGTTTCTGGAGCTTTTGTTCAATCAGTCATAAAGTAGTTTTACAAATTCACCAACTAACAAGATCTGACAACTAGATGATTTTATCAGTTAGTTTAATAAAAATTTGCACCTCGTTTTTAATAACTATTTAGCAGTTCGTTTTCACACCAATCAGTATTTACAGAAGTTCGGAAATAGGAAGATAGTTTTACCATACGGACGGTATGATTGTTGCAGTACTCTGCGACAATTCAAATTTACCGTATGAATTATGCAATTATTTACAGAGTTATGTAATAAAAACTTTACCATTACCATAATTTATGTAAAATAAAATTGATGTACCGAAACATCGGTTATCGGTAATGATTGCCGTAAGTTTTCGTAAAAAAAATTACCGAACAACGGGAATGAATCTTAGTTTGTAGTTATTTCTTAGTATCATTCGTTACTGGACAGTATGTATGACAGCACCTATTAATAAATTATTTTTCTATATCAAAATAAATTGATTTTTTATTCTATTAATTTATTTTTTATTTTTACGAGTTTTCTGAAAAAGCAGTAATATTTTACAGTTTATGACGGTATTACATTTCCGAATCTCAGAAGAACGTTCAGTGCTTCTCTACCAAATATTCTGCAAATGAAACTTTTACTGAATTTATTACCGAAGCTTCAGCTGTTTGAATGTCAGCAATTTTTTTACTACATCCGTAAAAATTGTTTGATGTGTTGAACAAGATTAGATACAATGTACCAGGCAATGGTTTTCTATTACTTGAAAGATTATGTACAGCACTATTCAGCATGGATATTTTGCTGAACAAGTTTGTGCAACGTAATTGTTCGCCTATGACATTATATCAAAATATGGTCTATTGCCATTATTCCTAACCACAACTTTTGAGGAACGGAATTTTTGAATGCTGTAAATTTTCTAATAATGCGAAAAAAAGGAAAATATCTTTAAATGAAACTTAAAAAAAAAGTACGGGTGTGTAATGTCAGACACATAACTGGATGTCGTGGATACGAATATGAAACACTTTATTTATGCTTCCGAATTCGAATTGGTAGATGATCGATTGTTTAAATTGTGCAACTTTCTCCTCTTGCATTACTAGAACTTTAAACGATGCGCCTAGACTAAATTACAAATTAGTTACATTAAACATTCTGAAACGTAATTAAATATTATGAAATAAGCAGTATAGTTCTTTATAATAAGAAAAAATGGTGGCTCTGGAAAGAATTTTTTATGAAAGCGTTCGTGATGAAGAGTGACGAGTTGAGTTAGTTCAGCACGCAGACTCTGAATTCTAAACCCACATTCCAGAACTAAGCTCTAAAACTTGAAGACGATTTTTCGCCATGACTACCAGAATGGGTTGTATAGAGTAGAGTAAAGTAAATTTCCGCATAATTCTTAAGGAGTATTATTATGGTTCTAAAAAGAACCGAATAGAAGAAGTCTGGAATAAAGAACTGGATCCTGAGTTCAAGAACTAAATTTAGAACCAATAACAGACTCAGAATCCAGTTTCAATTCTAGATCTGCAATTTCGGAACTCAAATTAATTCCAGAATACAGTTCCAGAATCCAGTATCAGCACGCAGGCTCTGAATTCTAAACCTCGTTACGACTACCGAAATGCAAATGAGAGTTGCGACCAGCAAGCGAATGAGAGTTGCTACCTGAGAGTTTGAGGTTTTTACCATGCAGAAGGTGCACTTTCCGTCGCTGCTGGTTGGAGGTTTAACTACCACGACGTCTGCTACCATCCAACGCACCAAAAGAAATGATCGATTTTCACCACGGTTTCCCTTTTATACGCAGTCAGTTGAAGATATGTGCCTGACTACCTCAAAATCGTAGTCCTTGCGCGAAAAACCCAAGCGAAAGTAAAGAGTTTTCCGCATTATTTTGAAATTTTGAGAAAACCTAATTTTTGAGTTGTTTGTGGTTATCTCACACTGTTCAAAATATTATCCTAAATTCCTGATCTTATTTTTGATGAAATGGTGAAATAATTATGTTGCTACCATTAATACAAGTCGAGATATTCACGATTAAGTTCTGCCCATTCTTCCATATGGCTAATTTTGAAAAGGCACCCCATAGTAAAGTAAGTCGTATTCACGACAAAATAAAATTAATTTCAAAGCTAACAACACCGACACAAATGCGAATTAATAAAAAAGATATCATTCCACTTCTAGGTGGATTAACTCTATTACATTTTAAAAGTTTCTTTTGAGCCGTGTTTGGGATATCTGCTGCTGGTAACTAGTTTCATAATAAGTTACAAATAGGCTCGAAAATTTATCATATATGAATTATATGGTACATGAATACAGGGACGGTTCACGAATTGAAGAGGCTACTGGGTTTGGTATATTCAACAATAATGTTTCGGCTTCATTTAGGGTTCAAGAACCTGCATCTGTTTATATATCAGAGTTAGCAGCAGTTCATTATAGTTTGAGTGTATCGTCACATTATCTCCAAACCATTCTTTTCTCTGCACAGATCGTCTGAGTGCAATTGAAGCCATTCGCTTAAACTCTTCTGGCAAAAATGAACCGTTTTTCTTGGGCAAAATAAAACAATACCTGAACGACATTTTGAATAATAATTATGAAATCATATTAGTTTGGGTCCCGGCTCATTGCTCCCTTCCAGGCAATGAAAGAGTCGATATTCTAGCCAAATGTGGTGCTATTGAGGGTGTATTCTAGAAATAAATAAATTTGATGTTTAAAAAAATATTCAGCAAATTTATAAATTCATTTGTATTTAATTAAAACTGGATATATTTCGATGAAAGAACTTTCTAGTTTACCCTATATGCCATTATGAATGAAGCCTGAACATATCTGAAATATGATTCTAGTTCGTAATTTCCGAAATTGAAATGTCTATTTTAATAACGATCATAAACTTATGAATATCCTCGAGTGAATCGACAATTTCGCCTTCCTGACCAGCAACGCCACTGGATCACCGAAGCACTGCGTATGAAGCAAAATATGATCCGGTTCACGTTTTCTAGGACAAACTTTATCCCGCTCATTATCTCATCGTTGAACCGCACTCCCCAGAGCATCGCCATTTAGAGAAAAAACTGATGTCAATCACTAGCAGCTGCCGGTGCAGCAGTATTCCAACAAAAAATGATTATAGTTCAGAAAAAGTTAGTAATTACTGCTTCGGTGCAGCGGAAAACCAACAAAAAAATATATTCTGCCAACATTTCCCGGTGATGGAAGAGTCAACGTGTAAAAACTGACATACCAACCAGGAACGGAGTTTTCCTGCCTGTGTAGGTAGATTCACTCTGTTCGCTGAATGATGCTAAAGCAAATTGCTATGAAAGTTGAGATATGTCAGCAATAAAAAATACCATCATTATCCACCTAATGGTGTAATTATACTAGTGTAATAAAATCTCTGTTGACTAACAGTTTCTACACTTGATAAATTCGTAGCCATCGTGTGTTTTATTAGTCTAACATTTTCAAACACACGTAGAATAGTTAACAGTGAAACAGTTAGCCGCATGTTCCTTAAGGTCAAATTCCAACTTTCAGCTTCTGGTTGATGCTTTGCCGACACAGAAAAGTTATTTTTAATGTTCCGTCGGTGTTATTATTTTATGCCGCATCAGCTCCGACAACTCAGCTATTAGCTTTTAAGACGTCTGATTTTTTCGATGAAGTTTCAGTTATCGCGGTCATACTTATGAAGCAGGCAAGATGTTGTAGGACACGAATAGGTGAGATCAGCAAAAAATGCGATGTTGACAGAAAATCTTTAACACTTTCATCATTCTTCTAGATAATGTAAAAATATTCATTAAAATTTTTTTGGATTCAACATACACAGCTCGAAAAAATCTTGTGATTTTACATCTTATTACATGAACATAAATGAAGCGCCGTATTTCACACAAATCTATATTCAAGAACATATAAAATTGTGTGATTTGAAAATTACTTGGTTCGAAATCGAATGAAATAAAAAACAAAAAAATCGAAAGCAACAGCGCGACTTGAACCGATAAACGTTATATTACAAAGCCCGCCAGTTAATCGACTGAGTCACAGAAGCACATATCTGCTCAATGAATAGTTGATACATACAAATTACATTCGGAGCCTGTGAAATTCTATACGAATAGAATATTGCGTCATTTAACAAGGTAAGTAGTTATGAATTCTATCGCTTATAGAATTGTGTCACCTGTAAAATTTACAATTTTTTTTCCTGTGGGACTATTCTAAGAAGTAGCATTTGATACTTTGACGAAAACGCACAGAAACTATCAACAAACAATTCAGATGATGATCAGTAGGTGGACTGCATTTAAATTTACAATTTAATAAACACTTTTCCTTGAACTACACACATGAGCTCTACACTCTACATATTTGTCAATCCATTACTCCAAAACTCGAACTCGCATTCGAAAACTCGAAATTAGCCGTTCTACTACAAATGGTAGCTTTTCTATCCCATTATTTGCATGATAGTACTGAATTCCATTGGTCGTCAAATGGTGAAATAACTAAGTCCTCACAAGTTCCTATATCATGCCTCCCCGTTGGTCTATGATGACATTTGGTCAATGAAACTGCGTTAGTAGCAGAATGAGAGGATGCGAAATGGCTTATAAGTAAAATCCCATCTTCAAGTTCAATATTTATCATATTAGTATGTGTCAACAAATAATTCTGTTGTTTATTACATTATTTATTACATATTTAATGAAATTATATTATGTTACATTATATATAATTGTTACTATTATTATAATTATTAAAAAAATATTCTATTTCCTGTGGTACTGAAACGAAAGATGAGCATAACTTATACTGCGACATTAACTATTATGTATTGTATCATATCATATTATTTCATATATTACCGTCTTATATTATATTATGTTATTTTATATTATGTTACATGTCGAGTGCCTGCAACCAAAGTGACGACTCCTCATCCGTAATGTTGGCAAAAATTCAAAACATTTAGTTCGAAGTGTTCGAAGGCAGTGCCGTTAACTTTACATTGTAATTGGCAGGTCGTTTGCTCGTTTGAAACTCTAAGCTCAGACCTACAGTTGTCGGCACTCTGGTTATAGGCATTCTAGTTGCATGGTAATATACTGTATTTCATTATATCATATTATATTATATTTTATTATATTATATTATATTATATTATATTATATTATATTATATTATATTATATTATATTATATTATATTATATTATATTATATTATATTATATTATATTATATTATATCATATTATATTATATTTTATTATATTACATTATATAATATTACAATACATTATAATGTATTATTTTGTATTGTGTTATATTATACAATGTTATGTTATACACTGAGGTCTTATTTTATGCGGTTTTTTACGCGACTTTTTTATGCGAATTTTCAGAGTTATGCGTTTTTTTTATGCGGTACGTAAACTCGCATAAAAAAAGACTGCAGTGTATTGTTTTATACTATACTATACTAAGATATATTGTACAGGGTGCTCCATCATTTATGTCTTGTGTTAATGCTGAAGAAGTTTCACATTTAGCTATCGAGAAAATGCAGCAGAAATTTTTGGAAACGTCAATTCAGTACCATTTTTACCATGGATCGCTTCACACATAGAAAACAGTGGTTCCATTATGTTAACTCAACGTGCATACCGAAAAAAATATCGCTGCAAAAGGTACCATCTGACAATACTATTCGTAGTTTCGTGTAGATTTTTTTTTTGTGGGGTTATCTGAAAACCAAAGTTTACGCCAACCAGTCTCAAACTATTGATGCGCTCAAGGCAAACATTCTTGCTGAAATCGACGCTATGACACCCGAGATTCTCGAAAAGGTTATGGCAAACGCAGAAAAAAGGAATCATTTTGTAATTGCTTTTAACGGTAGCCACCTAATTGATAGTGTTTTCAAAAACTAGCCCAAATAATTGTAAGGAACCAAACTCAATAAAGATTCATCACTTATAGAACCTGTATTTTATTATATTATATTATATTATATTATATTATATTATATTATATTATATTATATTATATTATAATGTATTATATTATATTATATTATATTGTGTGCCGGCGAACGACTGTTACTAATTTAAAGCCGAGTATAAATAAACGACATAAAAAATTATATTTTATCATGTTATGTTGTATTATAGAATACTGTATTGAATTATATTATGTTATATTATATTATATTGTGATATATTGTATTATATTCTACTATATTGTATTATGCCTAACTATATCGACAACGAAGATTGGCAGGGAAAGCATCAGGGTATCATACAAGTCTTAATGATGGAGTGGATTACCAACCTGAATCACGTGGCGGAAGTTTTGTGTTTCTCCCCGAAGGTCTGAAATTAATTCATTTATTCATGTGGGAGCAGGGAAAAGCCCAGTGGAGATGAAATTTAGCAATCTCTCTCTCCAGCAGGCATAAAACCTCTTCATTATCTGTATCAACAGATTACAATGATCCAAGAGATACATTTTGATTTACACTGAAATTAAAACTAACAGTTAAAACTAAATTTATAACACTATAACTAGTTGAAGACACAAAGTATAACAGGTCAGTAATAGTGCTCTTGCTAAAAAGATGAAAGAGAGGAGAAAAGTGGAAGAGTAATATGTAAGACGCACCCTTTTCACAAACCATCAGGCGGGTTTAAGCTGATATAGCGAAATTTTTTATTATATGGCCGGATGTTCTCGCTGGAAGGCGCCGGGTCCTCAAAACCATTACTATCATTCACTCCAGAACCGGTGGAAGAGGTAGATACAGTTGATAACGATACCCACCCGAAAAGCACCCAAAACGTCTAATTGTCGCCGTATAGTCCTGGCAGACTTGACACCTAACGACTTCTATTTGATACATTCCGTGAAGAATAAACTGCGTGGAGGGCGATTCAATAAACCTGAAGAAGCTGTTGAGGCGTCCAAAAACCGTGTTTCGGGGTACCTTAAGAAGAGTGGAAAAATGTTATGAAAATTGGTTCTAGTGTATAAGTAACAACCTTCGTATTGGTAATACCACCCCAATTTTTTCGACAAGTGTGACCAAGTATATTTTGAAACTAAAAACATCACAATTTTCATCTCAAACAAAGTTTTTGCTTCAAGACATCAACTTATTACGTACCGTTGTTAAGGAAACCAAAAGTATTCAATCGATTGGAGTATTGTAATTTTTTTGAAAATGCAATGTCCATCTAAAAATAGAAAAACAGCACTAATTCCCGAAAATCTGAGGAAAAATAAATCGGCTCGGTAGGTTCAGTATGATCCTTTAGTTTGACGTATTTAGTGAGCTATCAGAAGTGCGTACTCAAAACAATTTTCCATTGGAATTCAGTAACTATGGCCATTGTATTTTATCTTCCAACGAGATATCAACAGATACAGTCATTTATTATCTACATCTATGGCAATCTTGAACTGATCGATGACAAAAAAGACAAATTTATTCCAGAGGAAATTGTCAGCTTATCTTCATGTCCAGCCCAGAAGCGTGACACTAAAATCACGTTTATCGGAAGAAACACTTGATTGTTTTCTGGTTGGGTACAAAATATTTCTATGACAAACCCAATATATTCTTTTGAGAACACGTAGTTGGACAATTTGCAATATTTGGCGCATATTCTTGAAAAGAATCTTGCGCTTACATTTATAATTTATTCTCAATCTGAAATAAATAATATAAAATAGCATCACCATTATGCGGTATCAAACTCCTAAATAAATATAAGATTACATATTGGTAAGTGAATCGATCAATTAACTTGTTTATATTTGATTTTTAGAGTCGCTGGCCATATTGCTAGATCCATGCAGAAAAATTACTACTTGTTTGAAATATTGTTGTTACTTTCAAGCATGGAAAATTCTTGACTGACCGATAGATCCTCCAGACATGATACATAAAAGAGAATGGTTGGGATTTTATTAAATGTGAAGTATTTAAGTAATCTCCTACAACTAAGCAAGATCGGATTGTGTGATTTGTGTGTGCCTTCGTTAATGTCCAAAATTCCTCAATTGGTCGAAGTTGTGGGCAATTTGGTGGATTCATGTCTTTTGGGACGAAAGTGACATTTTTGGTAGTATACCATTCTACCGTTGATTTCGAGTAGTGGCAAGAAGCAAGATCTGGCCAGAAGACAACAGGATCCTTGTGGCTTCGAATCATGGATAGAAGTCGTTTTTGTAAACATTCTTTGATGTATATTTCGCTGTTCATTGAACCAGTGGTGATGAAGGGTTTCGAAATCTTACCGCAGCTACAAATGGATCGCCAGACCATAGCTTTCTTACCAAATTTTTCGAGTTCAATCGATGTCTCGGACTGGTTCAACACTTGCCCATCTCGCACCGTATAATATTGTGGTCCCGGCAAGGATTTGTAATCGAGTTTCACGTAGGTTTCGTCGTTCTTGATTATGCAGTTCAAATTTCCAGCAAGAATCGTATTGTACAGCTTTCGAACCCTTGGCCTGACCGATGCTTCTTGTTTCGGACTACGTTTTGGTTGTTTCTGCTTCTTATAGGTTCAAAGATTTAAACATTTTTTAGCACGAAGAACATTTGACTTCGAAGTGCCCACTTTTTTGGCCACATCCCGAACTGAAACCTCCTTCTTTTGTTCGAACGCCTTCAGTATAAGTTTATCCAACTGAGGGTTAGCAGGACCTTTTTTTCGGCCCATTTTCGGTTCATCCTCGAAGGAGTTATCCTCACCAAACTTCCTGATTGCATTTCGCACGGCTTTTTCACTTACTTCTTCCATTTTTGCTGTTTTTCTAAGTGATAGTCCGCGTTCTGTGTACCATTTGTACACAATTTTTCGACGTTGTTCTGCTGAAAGTCCACGCATTTCGAAACAAACTAATGAAAACACCCATACTTTCTGGGACAGTCTTTAAACCTAGACCAGGATTCTCAACCAGGACCCTGGAGTTGGATTTCCGACAAAGTTTCTGGATCTGAATGGTCATGGTTTTTGAACCAGAATTCTGATAGAGATCCTGAGCCTGAGGCAGATATCTACACTTGGATACATGGATTTGGATTCTATACTTGAATCCTGAATTCTTGGCTTGAACTCTGGATGAAGGTTTCGGATATAAATCTGGAGCAAGATTCTGGAACTGGATTTAGGATTTCTAACAAGATTTTTACTAAAAAGAATGGACAGAGAAACTGGGAATGCACCAGAATCGTGAACCTGGAATTTGATCCTGATTTTAGATTCTGAACCTGAAGCTGGATTCAAAACTCTGGACTTGCACAGAAAGAAAAGATGAAACTTACACTACATGTAAACCGATAGTACTATGAAATAGACATCAGTTGAAACGAAAATCAGATTTAAAACCATGATTGATGTAAAATTACATTAAAATTCATTTAGTTTTTCATTGAACAAAACTGTATATTTACAAACTGCTTCGTTTTGTAATGTAAATTTCCATTCAATTGCCTGCTTCAAATATGTGCATGAAAATAAATGTAAAATCACAACATATTTTTATCTATGTGGATTCAGGGCCAAAGTTTTAAAACATGATTAAAGACCTGGTTTCTGGATCTGAGTTCAGGACCTGCATTCTGACTTTGGATCCTGGTTCTGTATTCTGAAACTGATACAGAATTCTTTATTTGGATTCTGATTCCGGAACTGCACAGAAAGAAATAATGAAATTTACACGAGATGTAAATCAATAGTAACATGGAATAGACATGGGTTGAATCGAAATTTTGATTGAAAACTTTCATCGATGCAAAACTAAATTGAATTGCATTGAATTTTCAATGAATATAACTGTATTTTCCAATTAACGCTTATTTTGCGATTAAATTGTATTGAAACGTACAGAATTGTAAAGTAATTTTATGTTTAATTACCTGCTCCAAATATGTGCATGAAAATAGATGTAAATTCACAAAATATTTTTATCTGTGTGGATTCTGTACATGGATTCTAAGTCAAAATCTGAATTCTAGACCAGGATTCCGTACTATAATTAACTTGACCTAACCTCTGAACATGAATTTGTGATCTGAGCGCAAAATCTGAATTCTGAGCTTATAATTGGGACTTCGATTCTGGACCGGAATTCTTAGTCTAGATCTGAATTCTGAATTCTAAAATTGGACTCAGATTGTGGACCAAAATTATTGACAGAGATTTTTTACCTGAACCTGAATTCTGCATCTGGATTCTGGAAGCTGGATCCCGGATCAGCTCCTGACAGAGTTTTTGAACCTGAAATTAGATCCTGAACCCTCTGAGTTTCTGAACCTGAAACTAAATCCTGAACCTCATCACCTGAACTCTGGACTTTGTTTGAGTAGATGGACCTGGCTTCTTGAGCGAAAATCGGGATCCGAATTTTAGGCCAGCATTTTGGACCTGGGTTTTAGACCTGAACTCCTGACAGTAGCACATAAGTTTTCGTGTGTTTTGGATCTAAGTTCTGATCCCAGGCTTAGATTCTGGGTCTGAATTCCTGATAGAAATTTTAGATCTGGATCTAAATTATGAACCGGAAAGCAGGATTCTGGGTCTGAATTCCGAACATTTTTTTCTGTATTTTGTATGAATTGCATATGGAATTGAGACATGATATGCATTTCTAATACATCCAAACCTCCATTTACGAACACTTTTTATACGTTACCTCTTTTTACGTAACTCTTTTTACGAACCAAATCCCTAATACATAAACTTTTTTACGTACCTACTTCGTATAAGAGGTTTTGGCATACACCGAAACCTCAATTTACGCTCTTTATATATGTATATATGTATACACAGGGGCACGTATAAGTATATAATAAACAACACATTAACTTAACCAATCTAAGGGTATGGATTTGGTGTACATCGAAAGTGATTTCCGGCTCATTTATATTTTATGGAAACTACTAAAATATGGGTATTTTTGGAACAGTTTAAATAGTAGATTCCGGAAAACGATGTTTGAGGTGGTTCTGAAATTCAAGATATAACTTCCGGTTTCTTGATATTCCTTTCAAACCTTTACAATATGGGTATTTTTGGAAAGAATTATATTTCAAAACGACCACAAACATCTTTTTATTCGGTGCCTACACATCAAATCTGTTCTGAAAATATCCATATTGTGAATATTTTCAAGGAATATCAATGGACTGGAAGTGGTCATCTTGGGTTTGGAACGATCACAAACATCGTTTTTATGGCACCTCATCAAATCCTTTCCAAAAATACCCATAGTGTAAGGGATTTCAACGAATATAGATGATACGGAAGTCGCCATCTTGGACCCTGTGATTGAATGATTCACAAATCACATCACAATGATGAATGATGCACAAATCACATTGTTGCAACTGATAGATTGGAATGAAATTGTTTTTCTGATATGTTACACACATGTCTATATAAATTTGTCATGAAAAATTTTTATCCAGGGCCTTTCTCAGAAAGATTTTCTAAGTATCGAAGCCCACTATTGGCGACTCATTACCACCTGATAACAATTTAGAGTTTACTATCCACTGAAAATGAGCTAATGCCCACTAGTGTGGGAATCACTGGTGTACACAATGGAGCGTGGAAAAAACACGGTAAGATAAGGAAAAATATTAAGAATTGCATTTACAATACAGGGTCCGGCACTCGAAGTGTAACCAATTAAAAAGACCATAAATTCAGTTTGGAAAATTACTTTTACTTAATTCAAAGTACAAAATGTGTAAAAATAATACAAAATTCAGAATCAATTCACTTTTGCTCGATATGACCACCTTTTGCCTTGACTATGGCCTTGAGACGGTCAAAAAACGAATCACAAGCTGCCCGAATGTGACTTGCAGGTGTATTTTGGCCCACTCGCGGACAATAACTTTTTTCAGCGCCTCGAGACTGGTGTATCTTTTAGTTCGGACTTTGCTCTCCAAAATGGCCCAAAGAGAATAATCCATTGGATTCGCATCTGGTGAATTCGAGAGCCATTGTGTGGACGTGATGAAGTTCGGAACGTTGTTTTTCAGCCATTCTTGGTTCACTCGAGCTTTGTGAGACGGTGCCGAGTCCTGCTGAAACGTCCATGGTCTGCCACCGAAATGTTTGTCTGCCCACGGCGTCAAAGCAACCTCCAGAATACTTTCCCGATAATATGTCGCATTTACCTTGACGCCAGGCTCGAAGGTCTGAAGTTGGTTACAGTTCGAGTGCCGGACCCTGTATACCTCGTCGCATGGTAGCCATCTTGGCTGCTAAATGAGGCCAAACAAAATTTTGATTCTAGTGAACTATCGCTCTTTTTATTATTTTTATTAAAATAAATGCATTTATTTAATGTAAATTATTGCCTTAAACATGGAATTAGTACCGACTTTCTCATAATTTAATAATTCAATTACACCGTATAATAATAAGCATGATGTGTTAAAAATGGCAAAAACATGTTATTTTTTGGGATGTGAAAATAAAATTGCCAATAATCATTATAAAACGATAATCTATTGAAAAGCTATTAAGAACAAAAGAGCATCTACAGCGTATTTTTCCTAAAGACGTTCGAGATCGCATCAACCGAACTTGAATGTCACATGAGAAATTCCTCAGAAATAGATGATCATCTCCTTTAATGATGATTTTATAGACAGAAAATATCTACTCGCAAAGAACGAGTGCCTGCCATAAATCTTTTCCCGTAAATTTCAAATTAAATTTTTGTCATGTCTTGTCAGCTACGTATCACCGCACATGGCCATATTTTGGTGTATTTGAGCAAGTGCCGTGAATACGATAAGGTATTTTACAGGCTGTAGAGCTAACTGAAATGATTACCTTCGTCAAGAGAAACACGATGGCCCGCTTCTTCTCTTCGAGCGGCACACGTCAATTTTCCAAAACACATAACGAACATTTTTTTCCATTTCGCTCGGGGCTCATGTTTATATGTTGGGCTCTTAACATTTTCTTGACTGCGTCAGTTGTTCGTTTCGGCACATAAGACCACTGTAGATACTGTGCGAAAAAAAATCACACCGCCGCTTCATTTTGCATACACAAATATCTTATTTCAGTAAATCCTTCTATCGCTTCTATGAAAACATCGCAAGGTTGTTTTTCCACGATGGGAAAACATTGCTGAGGTGCAAAGCAGTACCTACATTTCAAAGCAAAGATTTCACAGCGTTTGTCGAGGGCGTATCATCTAACATACCCAGCGTTCGTACATCGGTTGGAGGCAGTTATTTGCGCGTGTATGCGGTTCGAAATCAAATATCCCAGCACTTAGCAGGAAAAAAAAATGACTCCAACGTGAGATGCTGCGATATTGAGGACTGTCACGTTGTGAACACATTCATGGGTATTACGGAGAAGTGGAAGAGCTATGACTTTTTATTATGCACACTCCAATTCCAATTATTCCATATCCATAACCTGTGCAAACATCAAAATATCATCGCCTGATGGCTCTTTAATACCGCAACGGACCAAGTGGTCTGAAATTAAAGATTCCGTTTTACTAAGCGCTGTTGGCCAGCTGGCATAGAAATGATTTTCCATGAAAATTTATGCAACCTCCGTCACTTGCCACGTCGCCATATTGGCGTGACTAGAGGGAAACAGTTGTAACTTTCGTTCGAGCGTTTAACGTCATTGTAATACACAGAACACGGTTGACGAACTAATTTTCGTCTCGGAACGTTCAACATGTTGGAACGACCAAAAGCAGCAATTAGAGTTATGTCCTAGACTCAATTGTTTGAACAAAGCAAAGCGTACAAAACAATACATAGTGACAAATATATTCTAAAAACTTCTACAACCGACGGAAATGTGTTAAATTATGTGCTAAAAATATGTATTTATATAACCCACAAATTATGCAGGAAGTTTTTTTGCGCTATTCGGCTGAGCAACTCGTCGTTCAACCGGTTTTCAATTATATCCGGCTAAAAAAACCAAATTCGAGCGGTTTCTACCAAACTGTGGTGCAAAAACAAAAAGGCGGATGGGTAATGTTAAAGACATGACTGCAAAACGTGAATACGAACAAAAGTGAGATGTCATTTCGCCGAAAGTCGTTTCATTTAGCCGAATTGAACATTTCACCGAAAGGGTAATTTAGAATACATTATATTATTATATTTTGTGTTATCATATCTTCTGAATAATTGATGTGCTGCAGCCACATAACATATGCCAAGAAGGCTCGGCGGCACAAAGCCGCCAAGGCGACGTTAGCTGAGTTGGCCGCTGACCCGCCGCACAGTGATGTGGTGGCAGAAATCTAAAAAATAAATTGTGGTGGCAGAAATCCAAAAAATAAATTTATTTTTTCATGTACTGTATTATATTTTTTGAATTCTCAGATAAGTGAAGGATTACAGTTTAAAGTATAAAATTTTTTTAATAAGAAATAATCTCTCCATATCCTCTAAAAGTTAGGGTATTGTAAACTTTCTTTTCATCCTTCCATACAAAATATATAGCGCAATGACGATGTTTTGCGATTAGAGTTCTATATAGGTAGGAAAGGGCTGCCACTGTTCAATAGTATTTGATTTTATAGCATTTTTTCTCTACTTTTCATAAAACACTATGCGATCCTGCACATTTCTACACCTTAAAGATTATTTTCAATAGTTTGCGGGGTCGACAATAAAAATCACAGAAACAGGGGCCAGACTTTTGTAACTGAAGTCGGTGTCAGGAAAATTTAAATAAACGGCTTTATGATAAATAAAATCAGAATATTTATATTTTTCAGACGTTGGAATATACTATTAAAGTTTCATGATTTTTAGTGAGAGTATAATTGCAGTACCGTTTTTTCAAAGTATAGTCCATCGTTATATACCACCACTAAGTATCATACTGCTGCAAGAGTGATTTAACGCTTGTAATCGGCAGTGACATAAATGCTCACCATATCATTTGCGGCAGCACAGATATAAATTCGAGAGACTCTGATATGTTGGAATTTGTGAGCAGTACAAACCTGCACATAGTCAATACAGGAAACCGTCCAACTTTTGCGAGATCTGGAAGAGAGGAGGTTTTGGACGTAACTCTCTGCTCTGATAGAATTGCGCATGAGTTGGTGAATTGGCTCGTCTCCGATGAGCTCGAACCTTCGTTGTCTGATCATAAGTACATATTCTTTGATCATTCAAACGTTAAATTTGATATCATCACATATCGTAATCCCAAATCTACAAACCTCTATAAAGAGGGCTTGGCGACTAGATTTTACGGGTACCAACCAACAATTGAAACCCCATTTGATTTGGAAAATGTTGTCGACGAGACAAACTCACTCATAGTTGCAGCATATGAAGAGGCTTGTCCTTTTCGGATTGTGCGAGCTGCTAGAGGAACTCCTTGGAGAAAAGCTGAACTTGCTAGACTAAGGAAACTATTCAGAAGAGCTTGGAACCACCGACGCAGAGATGGGTCGGAGGCATTCGTGTCGGCTCGAAGGGCTTACAAAAATGCTCTTCGATCGTCTGAGCGAAGTGGTTGGAAAAACCTCTGCACAAATGTCTCTAGTCTCAACGAGGCTAGCAGATTAAATAAGTTACTTCCGAAGTCTAAGGACTTTAATGTCAGTTTCTTAAGAACTTCAGATGGTGAACACTTGTCTGAAGAAGGTGATATACTTCACTATCTTTTTAACACTCACTTTCCAGGATGTATGGATCCATCACCGACAGCTCTTCCCGAGACTTTTTCAGGTAGTTACGATTCTTGGGCCCTTGCTCGAAGCGTTGTGACGATTGAATCGGTCAAATGGGCAGTTGAAAGTTTTGCTCCGTACAAGTCTCCTGGAAAGGATGGAGTTTTCCCAGTGTTACTGCAGAAAGGGTATGAACATTTCAAACATGTTTAGAAGAAAATACTTACTTTTAGTCTTGCGACTGGATATATTCCAAGAGCCTGGCAGAAAATAATTGTCAAATTTATTCCCAAAGACGGTCGCGAAACTTATGAGGAAGCGAAGAGTTTCAGGCCTATCAGTCTTAGCTCATTTCTTCTTAAAACAGTGGAACGCATAGTCGATCACTATATCAGAAATGTTAGTTTGGGCGTGAATCCGCTACATGGAATGCAACATGCTTACCAGCGTGGAAAGTCCACTACAACCCTGTTACATGATGTTGTGTACAACATTGAAAAAGCTTTCTCACAAAAGCAATCTTGCTTGGGAGTTTTCCTAGATATTGAAGGTGCCTTTGATAACGTGTCTTTCAATTAAATTCTGGAAGCAGCCCGTGGTCATGGCATACCTTCAAGTATCACAAATTGGATACACGAAATGCTTAGCAATCGACTTCTTTGTTCATCGCTTCGGCAAGCAGAGATTAGAAAGCTGAGTGTCCGTGGGTGTCCTTAAGGTGGTGTACTATCCCCACTTTTATGGAACCTAGTCGCTGATGGTTTGTTAAGGAAACTTAATAACCTTGGATTTCCGACTTATGGTTTTGCCGACGATTATCATATATTGATGACCGGTATAAGCATTAACACTCTCTTTGATTTAATGCAGCAAGCCCTGCGATCTGTTGAACAATGGTGTTGTCAGGTTGGATTATCTAAATCCGGGCAAAACATCAATGGTGCTTTTCACTCATCGTAGGATAATCACAGGAGCTCGTCCGTTACAGTTCTTCGGTTCAGAGGTTACTGTGATCGATCAAGTTAAATACGTCGGGGTTATTCTTGACTCAAAACTGAATTGGTCTGCTCACATTGATTTTAGGATTTAAAGAGCTTGCATGGCTTTCGGCCAATGCATACGAGCTTTTGGAAAATCATGGGGACTCAAACCCAAATACATTCATTGGATCTACACAACTATTGTTAGACCAATTTTAGCATATGGATGTCTTGTATGGTGGCAGAAAGGAGAAGTCGCGACAGTTCAGTCAAAGCTAAATCATCTCCAAAGGATGGTCCTAATGGCGATGACAGGAGCATTCACGACAACTCCTACTGCTGCTCTAGAGGCGCTACTGTGCATTAAACCACTACATGTGTTCCTGAAACAAGAAGCATTATCTTGTGCATACCGTCTTAAGGTTATAGGGCTTTGGAACAGTAACCCATTAGATTATGCTACCAGCCACACTCGCTAGTGGTCTCAAATGGTTACGTGGGATGAGTATTTACTCGCTCCTAGTGACCTAACTCTCACATGCAGTTTTCCTTTCAAAACATTCAATGTGAGCTATCCTCTTCGTGAGGAATGGTTGTCTGGTTGTCTGGAACGACAACTTGATGAACACATAGTTTGTTATACGGACGGTTCTCTGTTGAATGGTCGTGCTGGTGCTGGTGTCTACTGTCGTGAAATGAGGCTGGAGCAGTCTCTTTCACTTGGTAGATACTGTACTGTGTTCCAAGCAGAAATCTACGCAATTCTGTGTGGAGTACAATCGGCACTTCAGCAGAGGATCTGTGGTAAACGAATTTATTTTTGTTCCGACAGTCAGGCAGCCTTAAAATCACTCAGTTCGAATGACTCACGGTCGAATCTAGTGATCGCATGTCGAACTCAAATTGAAGACCTCAGCATTTCAAATGCTGTTTACTTCTTATGGGTACCCGGCCATTCTGGTATTACTGGAAATGAATGGGCTGAACCAGCTTTACCACTTTCAACTAGTTGGATAAAGCACAAGATTCGTTCTTGGGCTGCATCCAAATATGCCAGCTACTGGCGCAGCTTGCGCTCAGACAAAAGCATTTCTACCAGATTTAAATCCGAAAATGTCAAAGTGTCTACTGCATTTCTCCAAGCATCATTGCAGTATTCTGGTCAGAACTCTGACTGGACATTGCAAACTCAACTATCACATGGCTATTATTCAACGTGCTGAGTATTATTCGTGTGATTTGTGTGAATGCGATTATGGTACTTCATATCATCTGATATGTAACTGTCCCGCATTGACGCAGCTACGTATCCGGGTATTTGGTTCTCCATACATGGTTGAGTCTGTGTATGCGGAGCTGAAATTGAAGGATATTCTCTCGTTTCTCACCCAATGTGGTAAGGAGCTATAGTCAGAAGGGTTCATCGTTCTTCCTGGAGTGAATGAATCCCTTCTGTATTCACCTTAAATAGGGTTTAGCAGATTGTTTGACCTCCTTTATGGAGTGCCGAATTTACTTCTGCTCGTACATACTGCGAATCATTTTGCATTCTTCCGGGTATGCAGAATGGTGTCGCTTTTGTAAAATCTATGAATCCTCTCGGGGGTTGGAGGTTTTATTAACAGCAGACTGTTCGGCACCTCGTAGAGGTTCAGAATTTACTTCTGCTTCCACTAAATATGATCCTCAGCAGATTGTTCAGCATCCCTTAGGGGTGCAGAATTTACTTCTGCTTTTATGTTTTTTGTGTCGTCAATTTTTCCCATCCTCCTAGTCCAACCCTTACCATTTCCTTTCAATCCTTTCCTTTCATATATCGGGAAAGTGATGCTAAAAACATATTGATGGCAAGGCACAAATCTCCAAATATCAAGGGGAACGTGCCATTTGAGCCAATTTGTTCTGATTCCTGATTCCTGATTCGGTGTCAGGAAAATTTAAATGAACGGCTTTATGATAAATAAAATCAGAATATTTATATTTATCGGACGTTGGAATAAACTATTAAAGTTTCATGATTTTTAGTGAGAGTATAATTGCAGTACCGTTTTTCAAAGTATAGTCCATCGTTATATACCACCACTAAGACTCGGATACCACGTTTGAAAAATTTCAGATTAGGCAAATGGATCGATCCAATTTTTGGTGGTGTCGTAGTTTTTGAAGCTGACCTGACAAGTAATGCGCCATGGATTGGAGCAAATGGCAACCGTATGAAACAATGTCAGGTGAAAAAGGCGGCTTGGGCAGAACTTTTCATTGCAGCGATTATAAAAATAAGCTTTTACAACTTTCGAAGCATAGAGTCTTGCATTGTCATGTAGCAAAAATACTATGCCATACAGATCTTCATATTGCGTCCGCTTTTCATGCAATGCTCTGTCCAAACGCATTTGAGTAGCTCATAATAAATAGCGCCCAGTTGATCTCACCACATGCACTTTTTATGTTCTCCGGAACATTCTTCTAGTCCATATAAAAATTCTCAAATTCGAACCACGAAAACCACTTTTTGCATGTTTGCTCAGCGTAATTTGTTTTCGTCATTTTTCATTTTACATAGTTTGATAAGATACTTTAACATAATAAAAATCCACTATTATTAGTAAAACGGTAGTATTCAACAAAATTTTATTTTGTATCAGGTGTACAATTTTGCTTCCGTTCCGTTTTTTTTTTTAATTAAAAGCTTTATTGCGAAAAAGTGCTTACAGATTGATGGCGCTCACCACACGATTATGATGAGGCTCATCTGAACCCTACGTTGTGTTTAAATTGTACGGAAATATGAAGTCTGGGACGGCTTCCAACTTAAGCCTGGGACGGCTTTCGTGCAGATTGGGACACTGCGGACACTTCGAATACATTAAGCCATGGCACGGCTTTCGCACGGATGGGGACACCGCGGATCACTTCGGATGTGATGTTATAAACTGGTACGCGTTTATTCTTGATTAACTGACTAATATATTTTAACGAACTAGGACAACACTTGGACGGCATCGAATTACGACTACGACAATCACGACGAATATAACGTAAACTTAATTTACTATCGAAGTACCGTAGTACTGTAGTACCGTAATACGACAGTACCGTAATACCGTAATAGAACAGTATCGCACCTGATCTGATCTGCAATGCCCTTATATAGTCTGCGTGCATTATTATATGAACAAAGTTTGTCTCTACCGGAAAGCATATTACGTGGAATATGCCGGAAAGCCTATATCGCAGACGAATGTAATCGCAAACTCTCTCAACTACTAATAAAACTGCTCGAATAATAACGTTGATCGATTTCTACTTCATGTACAGTGAAGCTCACTTAACTTGTCTTCTGACATATGCAATTGTGCATCAACACAGATGTATTATTCAAAGTATTGACCATCACTAGCGACAACTTGCTCCCATCTTTCTGGCAATTTTCGGATCCCGGCTCGAAAATAGGAGTCCTCTTTTGACGCTATCCATGAAGCAATCCATTTTTCCAACTCTTCGAAGGATTGAAAATGTTGATATGTCAGGCCGTGTGCCATCGAACGGAATAAGTGGAGGTTAGAAGGGGCGACATCTGGGGAATACGGCGTGTGTGGCAAGACTTCCCATTTCAGCGTTTTGACCACTTTTGCGATGTGAGGCCGAGCATTGTCGTGTTGGAGGATGACTTTGTCATATCGCTCTTGATATTGTGGCCGCTTTTCTTTTAGCGCGCGACTAAGGCGCATCAGTTGCGTTCGGTAGCGGTTTCCTGTGATGGTTTCACCCGGTTTTAAGAGCTCTTCATTAAGCAATGCTTCTAGTTGTTCATCTTCGAAGGTTTTTTCTCTTCCTCCACCATGTTTGTCTTCGACATCGAAATCACCATTTTTAAAACGTTGAAACCACTCCCGACATGTTCTTTTACTACGAGCAGCATCACCGTAAGTTTCTGAGAGCATTCGATGCGCTTCAGCTGTCACTGAAACGACGATGACAATTCGTTAGGCACTGTACACATTCACTTTAAATGCATTATCATCTATATATTTTGACCAGTCTCAGCCGGTACAGCCACCTATCGGAGAACGGCGGAAGCAAAGTTGTACACCTGATACTTGTGTTTGCGTTCGTCCATAAAATCGAAAAACCTAAAAATGCCAAATTCAGAGTATTTTCCAAAAATTAATATTTTTGTTAAAAACAAAAATATTACACTCTCAGTTTTGAAATGCCAGAATTCTACTTAAAAAGGCCTAGTACCAACTGTGGGACAACACACAACCAGTTTGTAATCAATTCGACTCAGTAGAGATCGAATTTTTCGGTAAATTATTTACGTCTGAGTCTTCAGAAAAAAATTGGCTCCTCGGCACAATATTCTGGAAGTTTTGTTTATGTAATGTAAACTTTGCGTCTCTATAGCAACTAATGAAAACTATTTCACTCATGCGTTTGCATTATATTTATAAAGGAAGTAGTAAACTACTCCGCTATATTTCGCTCACACAAACCCTTCACTGTTTCCCGAACCTATACATATGAAAAATTCAAGACATCTGAAGAATTATTTACTTCGTTAAATAATTGACAAAATCATCGAACATTTGTTCAGACACTATCAGCAAAATGGACTATCTTGGAAGCGTTAGCTATGAATTTATCGTGATACCGTGGTTAGGCCGCAAATAACTTCCGAGTTCATTCGGGTGCTTTGCCGTACTTGTTAAGAGTACAGTTATTTGCTTCGTTCTATATGTGCGCCATGGGGACGGAATATAAATTAGAATCAGCACTCGGCAATGAGTTGTGATCATTTCGACACTAGACATTAGACGGATGAGATTAATGGCCGGTGACCCGAAAGGATACAGGTTCCTAACAACCAGCCGATGATGCTGCACCGACTGAGACTAGCTTAGATGGCCATTACTCATTACTCGGGAGTGGTTCTAGAATGTGGTTTTCAAATTTAGAACCAAAGTACAGCGTGGGATCAGGTTCTCTTCTAAAACGATATTGACGAAACTTTCCCACTAAAATCAGCCTTGTACTCACACCGCTTTTGCCATGGGAAAGGTCAATCTCAAGGATGCGTTGGTGCGAAGCCAGATTGCGATGAAAACACTCATGCTCGCATGCCTCGCAACACATTCACCAACACACGCAAACGGCTTGCGGGAAGGAAACAAATTTCTGGCCTCTTTCCATTTTCCTGGCATATAGAAATACCGCAGCGAAGGTGCCTCGCCGGAAAGCTTTGCCAAATTATGTTCATGCGTTGATCGTAACCGACAGGAATTTACGAGGTGTACCCTGCCATTTATGTCTCGTAAACGTTGCTGCCGTGGGATTGGAGGTGTGGGCGAAGGGAGACATCAGAATCAGTGGAAATACTTTGGTTCGTTGCTACTAAGAGCATAACAATCACAGTTTATACGCACTGTTTCGCCCACTGATTTACCACTGGCGATTACAACTCTAGCAACTGCCATAATCGCCCGAAACTGTTTTCCATTCCATTCCGGAGACTGTTGAAAATTGTAGTCTTGATTGAAGGTTTTGGTCCCAAGTGTAATTTCCGAGTATGGTGCCTTGGCTTCAGATTCCAAAAATTCATTTATGGGGTTTTTGGTACTCCCTGGGTAATCCGCTAGTGCTTAGTGCGAATCCACGAGGCGGTATTAGCAGTTCAACGTAAACTGCTAATGCACTGAGCGAATCGAATCAAAACTTATTTCCATCAATTATTGTTTACAAGATATTCTCGACAATAGGACAGTTAAAGTGAAGAAAATGAAAATAGAAAAATTTAACGAGTAATTCTTTTCAATCATCAAGGTTCTACTCAATTTTATCTTCGATTTCGGGCATAGAATGAGAAACGGAAAAAATAAATTTCAAGAGTGTGTTGTTGTACATTACGATGTAAAATTATAATAATTATGATGACTAAGGATTTCGTGTTTTTTTCGGGCCTGATGTGAACAAAACAAAAAAAAAATCATTTTTTATGCATTATAGCCTGTCCGCACTACACCGGGACGACCGAGACGGGACCGTCCGGGACTATCCGGGACGTTTTTTTCCTCATCGGCGATGACTGAGCTGCCGGCGTGTGTATGTATTGGAATCCCGGACCCGGCATAAAATCCATTTGCTTGCCACCGATATTCCTCACCGAGTTTTTCGCACCATGCCGACAGCCCACACAGAAAGAGAGTGAATTGAGAGAGCAAGAGCGAAAGGAAAACCGAAGTGTGCTTGTTTATAGGTAGTTATGCTGATGGCAATTGAAATGAATCCAAAATATTTCTTAGCTTAATTGATTGATTGATTTAGTTAATCATCAAAAGTCCTTACAATCGAGTAATGTCATTATAATTAGCCATTACATTACATTTTGGGATGGTGATTTTTCAATTGTTGCTACTTATTACATATTGAAATACATTACTTATCCTCGTCTAAGGTCTCCTATTGATTATGTTATCATTGAATTAAATAGAAATGTATCATCACATGTTCATGGTTCATTATACATCTATTCGAAAAACTAGTTTAAATAAAGTGGGAAAAATCCATGAAGTTGTTTTGTATGGACAATGGAATTTTCCACTGTCGCCAATGATTGCTAGATCATCGATAAGTGTTTGGCGCATAACGAGTTGCATAAGTGTTTGGCCGTCGAAGAAAGGAATACTACTCCTGTTTAAATAATGAGGTCAAACAAAGAGGTTTTCCTTGCATTTAGCATGCTGAAGTTCGTTCAGTCGCATCGGGTAAATTCAAAAGGGTGGAATAAAAACCATTAGTAGTGAGATTTTATGCATTGACTCGAACGATAAGCTGAATACTGATACAATCACTCCTCATGTTCACTCCGCTATAATAGAAGAATTGCACATTATTTTCATATAAAACTTTCTGATATAGATTCTCAGTACCGAACTCCACCATTCGTTAATCGTAGGTAGGGTACTAAACAAAATGATGTGTTGTCGACTAATGAGACGACTATTGATAAAACTATTAAACGAATTCAGTGTCCATGTAAAAGTTAATGGAAACAATATTTAAAGGAATGTTAACTTGGACTTTCGTATGTCCAACAAATACCCATTTTATCTTCATCATCTTTACACACTTTTAGAAAATCAACTATTTTTTCTTAGTATTTTCTGATAGTAAAACATTTCCATACTATTCTGTGAAATTTTCAAGCCTATCGGAACAAATCTCAACAAGTTATGGGCCTTCATCTTTGTTCATCTTATACTGCGAAAAAGTAAAAGCTCGGCACACAGGCTTAAGATTTCTGCTTCGATTGACTTAAAAACTTGACAAAATATTCTTGAAATGTTTCATTATAACAAATTAAAAAGAACAAAAATATGATTTTTTGAAAATGTCAGTCCCTTGAGTAATAAATTGTTTCCATTGATTTTATAGACAAAAAACTTTGAAAGCGTTTTCCTCTAAAACAGGTTTTGAAAGTCCGTGTCCATCGTCATTCAAAAACTACTGCACCATTTTTTTTCAAATTTTGCACGCACTTTCTACATATAAAAAACCAGACCCGTTTGCTTTTGCTTTTCGTTGTTTGGTACTTTGGGGAAATTTTATAACTGCAAAACGGCGGATTTTTTCGTGAAAAAGTCGTAGTTTTCACTTTGAACAACCACCAAAAATTCAAAAAATTAAAAAAAAAACAAACAGAGACGTTGGGGTCTGGAAAAACTTCTACTCTAACTACGCTGCTTTGATTTGTTCACTTCTGATTAGTCTGCGCTGAAATACAGTGAACACCGCAAATCATGATTTTTAAGAAGCGTCCTAAAAATATCTCTTCACCGACTTATTTCTCAATATTTTTCCATGAAAAAATTACAAAATGTTGTTTGAATGATGCTTTTCATCATGCAAAACATTTGAATTTATTTTGTCAAACAATAATTCTGAAAACAAATCGCAAAGATGATGAATTTTTTTCATAATTTTGACCCTACCCCCCCGGGGCCCTCAAGTAAGGAGAAGGTTTTTCGCATCTAAACTTTTACCTTCTACCAGAGGAGTCGAACTTAGCGATGCGAAACATCCGAGTCTCTGATATGTCAAAAATTTACTAAATAATTACTGACTGACCAGAAATCCTAGATTAAAAGTAAAAATAAAGTTTTATCACTAAATTGTTAATCGAAATTGTCACGCTACGAACATTCATCAAATACGATTAAATAATATCACCAGACTAGCGAGAAGTGACGAACTACAAGTCGCGAGGGCAGCTTTTGTAAATTTGTGGAATCAATTTAAAGTAGTCATCTTAGTTATTTTTGCTTCACTTTTTATTCCATATGTCGAAACCATAGTTTGAGAGAGATCTACAATCGCTATTCGATGCACTGATTTAAAAGATGATATGGTGCATTCGCTTAATTTTTGCGTTACAAAAGCTTTTAACATATTTAGACTTTTGTTGATGAATTCATCGCTGCCAAGTAATCAGTAAAGTAATGGAAAGATACATTAACAGCATAAGAGGTTTTACAATTCTACTGTCCGAGAACATAAATTCAAAAAAAATCGGGCGAGACGAAGTTCGACGGGTCAGCTAGTAAAGCTATAAAGTGATAATGTGACGAAACTTCTTTACAAGCACAGTTACTTGTTGTATCTGAGATGTTTTAATAAAAGTACTTATAGAGACAATAAGTATTTTTAACAATGGAGACGTCTACTAAACATGAGGATATAATTTAACCATATATTATATTTTAAATTTTTTTATTTTAATAAATGATTATTGTTTGATTTATGAATAGAGGCTCTAGACTTAAGTTAAAAGAGGTGCGTGACAAACGAAGATTTTTACCCGCGAAGGACAGGATTTTCAGGATTTGATTTTTCAGGTTTGAGTACAATTGTTTAACGGTTCGCTTTTGAGTTAACCAACCTTGAAGAAGGACTATGTCAATTTTCAACATTTAGAACTATTATTAAATTTTCTTTCACTTATTCAAATCAAATTGGATACAGTGGTTCCCTAACCGCCGCTAATAAGAATTAAAACTGATACATTGATGAAAGTTGCAATAAGCAGACCAAAATACTAGTATCTGCTTCTGTTACTATTTTGTGACATTTGTGATAAAAAAGTAAATAAATATTTTGAATATAGTGGACATAAAAGGATTTTTTCTTTAAAAGCGATTTAGTTCATTCCACCAACCGCTCTAATAAGTTAAGAACTTGGAGTGAGGATTGTTTATTGTAAAATTTGTTGCTTTAAATTATTTTTTGTACAAGTAGCCGGGTCAGTCCTTTACATGCTCTACATGCGGATTTTCGACTCGATGGACCCTTCTCTATATACACATAAAATCAATTATGTTTAATGGTTACCTGATAAAATGAACACTATACCACGTTCACAATTTTGTTACCTATCAATTAGCGAATCTGTGTACCTATATATTTATATTTTCAATAACGTTTGAATACCTACCAACAAGTATTAATTGACCGAGTTAGGTGTAATAAAAGTAGTTTGAAACAAGTATCAGAAGCGTTAAAATACAATATATTTCATGAGGGACGACTCAAAAACTTATACAGTGACGAGCGTTAAGTGTTAACGTAAAGTGATAAATAATATTTAGTTAGTAGAAAATGGAGAACTTCACTGATGACGAAGTTATGATGATGGCTATTGCATTTGAAGACGAAGAGGAAGATGAGGATCAAACTCCCCCTGCTAAAAAAAAGTAGTGCGTTCATGAAGCTTGGACGAAACGTGAAACGAAGGGTGAATTTGCTACACTTTTCAAAGAGTTAGTAGTCGATGGAAAAAAAATCCACGTTTACTTCAGGATGTCACAACACTGCTTTGAATTACTTAAACTCATGATACTGAATGATATTGTTGTCATTGAGTCACCTGTTGCAAGGTACCTAAATTAAGAGTAAATGCAATGATAGTAAATATTCAAATGCTAGTTTATAATTTTAACTTGCCTCAAACAAACTGCTAATCTTTCTCGGGGGGTAATCGTCAGCGTGGGGAAGACTACAGTTCATGAAATTGTGCATGAGACCTGTACAATAATAGTTGATAAACTTTTATAAGAAGCTATACCACAGCCTACTGTACAAATATGGAAAGATACAGCGAAACAATTTTCCGAACGGTGGAACCGACGACACGACCTGCCATTCGTCCATCAAAACTGTATCGTAAATTTAACTACCCCTCAGTAACTGGTAATGTCAAAATGAAGTCATTTGAAAAATGTTTGAAATTGGCAACCCAGACCGAAAACTGTTGTTTTTCGAATAACAGTTACCGCAACCTTGGTTACTGCTAATTCGAAGACTTTATTAGATTATTAATAAGAAAATTTTTGAGACGATCCCTCTTTGCTGCTTACCAGAAGGCCAAATATTCTAAGAAATGAAAGCCAGCAATCCAAAATTTAGAAGAGAAATTCTCTGGCGAAAAATTTCGTTTCTAACTTCGGTAACGGTAAAACTAAATTACCAAAACCCTACACACTCGTAAATTTGGTGTAAAAGTATATTTATTTCCAAAATCACAAAAAAGTTCTGTGACTGAATTTGTATGTGTTCTGAAAAATCAGATAATCAAGCGAATTTTCTAGAGAAGAGATCTTCCAATTAGTGATTGTGATTTCTTTGTGTAGAAAACCGAATCGCATGTGCTACATTTGATTATATCGTCCTTTACTCTTCGTACAAGTGTAAATTTTGAATATGCTTTCGTAAATTTAGTTTAAGCATATATTTCGAGTCGCATTGTGTAGAACATTGAAAACATTCCTCATTTGAACACCTACAAATAAAAAAAATACAAAAAAGTTCGACTTAGTAAAGGTAGTCTTACATCTCTTTTTCCATTTTATATCTTCAACCTATTATGCTGATCGAGTACTATCTTTAACGGAAATAATTGTCCATAGAGCATAGAACTTGTTTGTTTGAAGAATTATGCTTGCGCTACTTCTGTTCTGCCCCCTCGACTTCGAGGTGAATGATTTTGGGCACTATTTGTTATAATTGTTTTTTTATTTAGATCAACCTGGATGGTCAGGTTTTACTGAGGTTCGGTTCAGCTGTAATTTCACGAAGTACTCAAAGATTCTATCATTTTTTTTGTTTTGATGATGGTAAGACTTTAGGGAACCGCCGAATTGATGGCACAGCAACTAAGGCTATATTGCCAGTTAATTTTCGTTTATAGTCCAATGGACTTTATTTTCACTTGACTACAAGCGAAAATCTCGCTGTGTGGCTGCGTCGAATCGTCAAAGTACGACTGAAAATCCTTTCTTTCTGGCGAAATACTCGAATTTTCTCCGGACTAACACGATGCAACGTGCTCACCCGTTGAGAGTTTCACCGGAAGTCCTTTAGGGAACCGCAATAAGGAAGAATTCGTTTCTCTCCGTTTTTTCCAAAACAAACTATTTGTTTATTTATGCTGGGTTTCTTAGTTACTGTTCGTAGCAACTAAAACAGTGTTGCTCGAGAATTTGATTTTTATTATTAACAAGGGGTCGCTTGATTTGTGGTAACTGGTGGTAAATGATCAACAAACACTTTTCACGATGCTTTTTCTTCGGAGTGCCTGGTCGTGTCGTCGGTGGAACTTTCCAAATTGCTTGGGTGCTCTCGATGGGAAGCACATTTTTATCAAAAAGCCTCCTAATAGTGGCACAGAATTTTATAACTATAAAGGTAGATTCTCAATAGTGTTGTTAGCTTTAGTAGACGCAAAATGCAACTTCTTTTCAGTGGACGTTGGGGCCCAAGGAAGAGATAGTGATGGCGGGATTTTCGCAAATTCTAATTTGGGACATGCACTAGAAAACAACAATCTGTCAGTGCCATCAGATTCTATCTTACCTGGAACCGATACCTTACGTGATTGTTGGAGACGAGACGTTCCCGTTGAAAACATATCTTATGAGACCATATCCAGGACAAGATCTGAACAATCAAAAACGGATTTTCAACTATCGGTTAAGTCGCGCCAGGAGATCATCTGAAAATGCTTTTGGTATCCTAACACAGAAGTTTAGAATTGTGAATCGTGCTTGCCACATGCATACTGCAGAATTTTATCCGTAAGCATGATGGCATGCAAGATGTGCACAGTGGAAAAGGGCCATCCCATCAGCATCGTTTAGAGCTCGCACAGTTATCTAAACGAGGTGGAAATTCGTCAAAATCTGCTTTCCAAGTGCGAGAAATCTATAAGAATTACTTCAATTCTGAGGCTGGAGCAGTACCATGGCAAAAAGAATCAATAAACACATTACAGACAAGAAGAAACGTGTACTTATTTATTTAAAGTTGGAAAAAAGCTTTTGGGGGGGGGGCTTCCATATATTATATGGCTATAGTTTAAGTTAGATGTTATGTCGCTGGGATTGATTATTTCCATAAAATTTTTGTTGATGACCTAATTCAAAAACAAAAAATATTCAAGTGTTTGTTTTTTCAGGAGATGATTCAAAATGATTCTACTAATCACTTTAACGCTTACGAAAAAGTTTAAATACTTTCAGTGATTACTTGACGGAACGGAAAATTTTGCCGAATGGGGCAAAAGCGCATCTAATTTCCTTTTTTCTTAAGTCCAGATCTGTTTACTTTCTCATCGAATATATGAAATTTCCCTTGACTGTAAATATAAATAAGCCTAGTTCCCTCAGACCAAACCTTTCAATAATAATAAGACTGAGCTACCATCTATTTATTCTATTTAAAATAGTTTTTCAAATAGATGTACAATGGACCATGAACATGTGATGATACATTTCTATTTAATTCAATGATAACATAATCAATAGGAGACCTTAGACGAGGATCAGTAATGTATTTCAATATGTAATAAGTAGCAACAATTAAAAAATCACCATCCCAAAATGTAATGTAATGGCTAATTATAATGACATTACTCGATTGTAAGGACTTTTGATGATTAACTAAATCAATCAATCAATTAAGCTAAGAAATATCAATGAAACGATTTGGATTCATTTCAATTGCCATCAGCATAACTACCTATAAACAAGCACACTTCGGTTTTCCTTTCGCTCTTGCTCTCTCAATTCACTCTCTTTCTGTGTGGGCTGTCGGCATGGTGCGAAAAACTCGGTGAGGAATATCGGTGGCAAGCAAATGGATTTTATGCCGGGTCCGGGATTCCAATACATACACACGCCGGCAGCTCAGTCATCGCCGATGAGGAAAAAAAACGTCCCGGATAGTCCCGGACGGTCCCGTCCCGGTCGTCCCGGTGTAGTGCGGACAGGCTATTATTCTGAAGCTGTATCGTGTAATTTCTACTGCAATTGTGTAACATCATTAATCGTACAACAGAGTCTTTGAGTAAAATATCATCTTTCCTAAGATGTGGGCGAAAGTAATGCTCATCTTCCTTTGAAATTTTTTCTAGGAATATGTTTATTTTTTGCCATTTTCAATTACATCCATGAACTATGTCACACTTTAAGAGAAGAGGGGTTTAAAATATTGTGACAAATTGTGAAAAGGGTGGTAGGGGGGACTTGACAAAACCTTACATTTATTTTGACTACTAAAGTATGTTTGTTTTATTCAAAGTTTTCAGTTTTACCTTTTTTTATATATATAAAAAATAGGTATAGAATTCGCTCAAACTTTCGAAAAATTTTCCGAGGCCCGGAGGGCCGAATGTCATATACCAATCGATTCAGCTCGACGAACTGAGCAAATGTCTGTGTGTGTGTGTGTGTATGTGTGTGTGTCCGTATGTGTGTTGTCAACTAAGAGGTCGAGATCTCAGAGATGGCTGGACCGATTTTGATCAAACTAGTCGCAAATGAAAGGTCTCCCCGTCACCCAGAACGCTATTGAATGGTTTTGAGATCGGATGTTTACTTTTTGAGTTATACGAAGTTTTATGTCAAAATTTTAAGTTTTTTGACAGTATCTGTCACATTTGACCTTGAAAACAGAATATTTTTCCAGACTTAGATTTCGCTCGGTTATACCTATCCAACAAGCCATAGATTGTTAAAATCCGTCCATTTTTAACGAAGATATCGATATTTTTGTGTAAGCCTTATTCCAGTAGAAGGAATTTTGAGCGCTGTATGAAAAAGCAATGCTTGGGAGCAACATGAAACACGATTTTTTCTACTGTTACATATAATTGTTTCTAAGTACCAAAAAGACTGTGTACAGCATCCTTTTTATGACAATTTGCCTCGGACCAATTTTAGCACGGTTCATTTTTGGCAACATAATCTTTCGAATATGGCATATGTAAACCAGATGATACCAGCATTATCGAGTTGGAAGTAATTCCATAATTATATTGATTTAAACTATTTACAGCAATAAATGCTGGAAGAACATGACTTCCATATACCATACGACTCAGTTCGTCGAGATCAGCAAATGCGTGTGTGACAAATAATTTCACTCAATTTTCTCGGAGATGGTTAAACCGTTTTCTACAAACTCAGATTCATATGAAAAGTCGTATACTCCCAAACAAGGTTCCTGAATTACGTTTGGATCCGACTTCTGATTGCGGAACCACAGGATGATATGTGAATCGAAATTAAAATAATGCAATTCATTTTTCTCGTAGATGGCTGGAACCGATCTAAGATTCAAATGAAATCTAAGAATCATCTATGATTCAAATGAGAGGTCTTAAAATCCTATAAAACCTCTTACTTTTTAGTCAGATCCGACTTCTGGTTTAGAAAATGCAGGGTGATTAGTATAAAAATGTCCATTTCACATGAATTAATCAGGTTTATCGGGTTTGCAGATTTGGATAGTCGATTACCAAATAAATTTATTTCAGTTTGAGCGGTATTCGTTTTTGGATTCGGAATGTACCCCCAAATTTCAATTCGCACTACAATATCTCAAAGATGTCTACACACTGCTCAGGTGAATTTAACTGATTTCGGCTACACCGATTTTAGAATTCCGATTCCAGTATCGAATCGATTCTCAAAGCTCAATCATTTTAGCATTAGCATTAGCATTAGCATTAGAGACCGCCCGTGTGTTGCTACTCCGTTATTGATCTGGACCAATTGAGATTGCAAAATGATTTTTTGAAGTAACATGTTTGGGAATAACACATTGTTTCACACTGTGCAAACTGTATTGAACCATGCATGCTGATCAATACCGACGCCGAATGCAGATCTACTTGGGAGGGAAAGGATTGTTAGTTCGATGCATGTTGCTACTAAGAACCGAGGAATCCTCTGCATTCCCACATGCATCACAGGAGAGGATACTTTGTTAGTAAATGTTTTAATAATGTTATCATGTGTTTATTGCTCTGGGTAGCCGGCTACCAAGAATGTTTTAAAGTATTATCGTTTTATGTGTTACTTTGTGCTGGCAATATAATGCACGAAACAGTCAATCTCCGAAATTGACAAAACTTCGGACAGCCGGCTGTCGAGTATGCAGTCACTCGTTTATGCATCTACCTTTCGCGTTTTTTTTAGTCATGCAAAAAAAACACATTCGGATTGATAAAAAAAGGTATCATCTCACTGCTAGGTGGATTAAGCACGTTTTTACATGTAGTTTAAGGTAACGCTAACGCTATCTCTTACTAAATGAAACGAAAAATGTTTCTATTACTACAATTATCCGAAAAAGTTCTGCTTAAAATACGTCTATTATTGTCATAGCAAAAACACTCGAGAGCTTTGAATCTTAATCATATCTTTCAGTTCAATGCTATAACTTGTGGAAGAGAATAATTTTGTATTTACTAAATCATCTTTAAAAATTCGATAATTTCAGCATGTTAACAGATTCTTTTTGAAAGTCACATTGATTTCTCGGAGATGAATGAAAGGATTTATACAAACTTAGATTCAAATGAAAAGTAATATATGGGGTAGTATAATAACTGCTTTTGTATTTTATTAAAATTATTAAAATCCGACTACAGATCGCGAAGATTCGGATCGGCTAGAAATACTCGTTTTTTACGCAACAAAAAAGAAAAAGAAATAATCCTAGAAAAAAAATGCGCAAAATTGCTTCAATTCGTAGGTCTCGACGATAGGTGATAAACTAAAGCTCTGTTGACTCCATTGGTTTCCAATTATCATTTCCAGAATCTCCGGAAGCAGCAGCCCAAAGAGTTGGAAGTGAAGTCAACTTGTTCAACCTAGTTTACGAAATGCAAATAATTAAAATTGTTTTTGTGCTGATCCTATTCAATCTTCCCGTGTGATTAAATAAGGTGACCAAACTAAGCTACAGTATTCTAGTGCTGATCGAACATTGGCAATGTATATGTTAATGTTTTAGTTGTATATGGATCGTGAAAACAATAACAAAATCGTTTTATGAATCCAAGCATGTTATTGGCTCTGTTTATGGTTGTATTATAATGGTCAACAAAAGTCATTTTAGAATCTGGTATTATTCCTAAGTCCCTAATTCTATCGCGTTTTTGAACTGTTTGACTTCCTAGAGTGAGAATCAAGTCTGGTGTATTTCGTTTTCTACTAAATATTATTTTACTACATTTTTTCACATTTAGTTGAAGAAAACTTTCGTTGCAGAAAAAATTTCTTCTTGGTAAACCTGGGCAACCTCACTTTTCTCTATTTTCAAAAATAGGTTTATATCGTCTGCTTATATTAGAAATTTTATTTTATTTTTTAGAGCGAAGGAAATGTCGTTAACAAACAAATTAAATAAAAGAGGACCTAAATCAGATCATTGGAGGACCCCGGAACTGAAGTGAATGGGGCTCGACTTTTTACCTTTGAATTTTACAATTTGTTGACGATTTGTTGGATAAGAACCCCATCATTTAAGAAGACCTGGTAAGATTCCCAGTTTTTGTACTTTGCATAAGTATGTCAACACGATCGAATGCTTTGCTGAAATCTGTATAAAGAGCTTCAATGCGATTTTTCTTATCCAAAGCGGTCAGGGTATACTGGACAAATTCAAGTAAATTAGTAGTAGTGTCCTTTGAAAAATCCATGTTGCATGTGAGTAATTCAATTTTTTATTCTACTAAACGGTTTGCCATTAACTATCACTTCAAAGAGCTTCGGAATGCAAGAAAGAATGGCAATCCTTCGATAGTTGCATATGTTTGCTTTTTTCCCTGGTAAAAATCCAGACTTAAGCGAATTACTAAAAAGCGAGAACAAAGGGGTTGCCATTATCAATGTTTTCCTGTAGATATATTCTTGACGGAAAGTTTTCTGATTTCTATTTGTTTCTAACATAACTAAATAATTTTATGGGCAAGACTCTATTTCCTGTTCAGTTTTTGAGTTATACTCTTTGAATGCAGTATCAATTGCTAAACTTAGTTGGTCACAGATGTGCATGTAATTCGTATGTATGTAAATACTTACTCTTATTTGCTCTTTTGTACTTTTTATGAGCTTTTTGTTTTAGATTTCTCAGATTTCTAATATGCTCGTTATACCAATCAGGATACTTTGAATTATTTTGACGTCTAATTTTCGTCAATCGGATATCTTCAATTATAACAATTATTGCTGAGTGATAATCGAAAAGCTCCTCATATCTGTAGTCGTTGGGTGTATTAATTTGATGTATAAATAAAGAGAATTCGATTGCTGAATAAAAGGCTTCATTTTCCACAATGGAGTTGGTGATTTTATTATAAAGACATCATGAATGTTATTCAATAAAAATTCTAAATAACAGTCAGTTCAAGACCTAAACCGGATATTTTGTCAAACAAGTAATGAAGTATTTCATTCTCCCCGACGAGAGGAAGTGAAATGCTATCATTTTCAACGTCTGGTATAAAGTCGATATTGCGTTTCTTAAAGTCTTCATATAAGGAGTGTATCGAAAATAAGCTATCCACATACATTTGTGTTGTACGCATGTATTTGGGATGGTTTTTTATGCTCAGATCGCAGCATGCTGTGCGTTTGGCTGTCAGCTTTCGATTCTTTACTTGTTTGTGCGGTTGAAATTCTGCGTTTTCAAAATGTCGCGTATTGAAAAGGAAGTGAAAATTAAGGTTCTGGACACATGGCTAAGTGAGAAGGGTATTACTATACGAAAATTGGCGAAGCGGTTTGGAATTCATCATGCCAGTGTTAAAAACATTAATAAGTTTGGGAACATTATTCTTAGGATGAGCTATCAGGAAGAGGCAGAAAACTCTCTAATCATGAAGAACAAATCAATGTCAATACGTGATTTGGCCAAAACAGCAGGATCGAGTGTCGGAATGGTCCAGCGTATCAAGAGGCGAAATCACCTAAAGACCTACAAGAAGCAGAAAATCTCGAAACAAAGTGTAAAACAGAAGAAGTAAGCAGCAACAAGGGCCCGGAAATTGTATTCGCGTCTTTTGCAGGGTCCGGATGCATGCGTTTTGATGGACGATGAGACTTATGTAAAAGAGGACTCGAAAACCCTTCCAGGTCCACAATACTTTACTGTCGTCGTTGGGGAGGATGTGAGCGATGCGGACAGGTCGATTCAAGTGGATAAACTCGGTCGAAAGGTACTGGTATGGCAAGCAATATGTTCCTGTGGTTTGAAGTCAACCATTTTTTACACTACCGGAACTATAAATGCAGAAATCTATCGATCTGAGTGTTTCCAGAAGAGATTGCTGCCTTTGTATAAGAAGCATAGTCCACCTTCACTGTTTTGGCTGGATTTGGCGTCGGCTCACTATGACAAAACCACTTCCAATTGGCTTACGGAAAAGGGTATACATTCCGTTGAGAAAAATATCAATCCACCAAATTGGCCTCAGCTTCGATCCATCGAACGTTACTGGGCAATCGTGAAGAGGGTCTTCAAGAAGACTGGTTAGGCAGCTGCGTCCAAAAAATGCGATGCAACACTTTTCCGGAACTTGATGAAAAGCGTTCGATCAAAAGTTCGAAAACTCGTGAAGGAATAACTTAAATTTCATCCGGTTTTCTTTATGCTCAAATTTAACCTCGTACAATAAAGGATCAATTTTTAGTTTGAAATAAAATAAATAAATAATAAATAAAATTTAAATATCGTTTTTTATCATAATTTGAAAAAAAAATTTGTGGATAACTTATTTTCGATACACTCCTTATATGAACTTTAACCGCATTCACAGTGGGGACATATGCCCCCGGGCTCACGGTCTTAGCTTCCCTTGACGGAAGTCGCAAAAAAGGCCATTTGGTTAGTAAGGGCACACAAATAAATCTTGCCCTCGGACACTAAAACTTAAAAGTAGCGCTGCCATGATGGAAGCTTTGGATCACAATAGTCATTAAATTAAGTAACTGTGACATTGGATGTAATTAATTCAAACAAAATATTTGTTTTGCAGTCAATATTAAGAGATTTTTAACCAGTTTTCCCCATAATTTTTGTAAATGGGCATTTATATTTGAAATATTTTTGAGCATATTAAAAAATTGACCAGTGTAGCGTTGGGAGGATCGAAAATGTTGCTTCCCGATTGCAATTAATCGATAACGCAAAAATTTCTGATGTAAATAATGTTTATTTTTTTGCTTTTTTTATATTTTAACACTTCAAGGGGCATTATGTCTTTTGTTGTGGGGTGTACCATTGCACTGATTTGTTATGAGGCATACTATACGGCTGCTGAGGCATTATGTTTAGCACTCCTAATACCAAGCCTCAAAAAGTTACGCGAAGCACCAAGCCTCAAAAAAAGTTGGAACGGTAACTTTGAGCTGTTTTTCAACGGATCTCAATAAATTTTACACCCTCGAATTTTGTACAGTTCGTAGATTATTTTAAGTATGTCATTATTGACAATCGGTTAGGAAAAATCAACGAAAATGTGATTTTTCCCTTCCAAGTTTTTTTTTCACGCACAAAATATGCCCTATCTGCCTTTATGCGGCAACAGCATTGTGAATAGAATTTTGAGAACTTCTACTTCCTCGCGTCATAACTTTGTTATTAGTCATCCGATCTTCGAAATTTGTTCACCATTGGAATGGTACTAGTTTCAGAAATAAAATGCACTAAAACATACGTAAAATAGAGTTGTCTACCTAAAGTTATAGAGAAAACTGTAAGCAGAAGACCACAAAAAAGATGGCATTTTTTACAATGATCGTAAATATCTCTGAATTCAAAGCGATGGCCTGTATGTATTTATACATTATTCGATTGCTAGTCAACCCAGCTACAATTTATGCTAAGCTGACGTTTTCGCACCATCAAAAACAACCTGTAAATATACAATGTAAATGTAAATTTTGACAAATATTACAAAAAAATTATTGTTAATCATGTTTATAAAGATTGTTTTGATGAATAAAATTATATATTCTCTCAAAACAACTAAAAAAATTGGTAGAAATACATTCAATTTATATCAGCGGAAATATATTGCCTAAAAATTTCAAGCCAGAACAGTTACGTTATTGATTAATATAATTTATATTTTTTTATATTTTGAAATCAATTTATTTACAATTTACTCAAAAATGGAGGCTTCGATTATTTTTTCGATTTTTGTGCTGTACTAAAGAATGAATACATAGATCCAAATAATTTTTATATACATATAAATTGCGTAAATTAAATTTCGCGTAAATTGAGATTTTATTGTATCAAAATATGTTATCATACTTCTATCGTTTGCAATCAATAGAAACTATAATTCTTAGAGACTCATAATTTGAATTTCACCAATAGATTTTTAGTTTTTAGATAAAACGGAAATTCATAAATTTTGCGATAGCTTTGTACAATAAGAAAGTAGAACTTGAACTCGTGGTGTAATGATGCCTTTCTCATCATCAACTAGTATAACCTACAGAGTAAAGCAGTTCTCAGATCGATAAGACCATTTCTAAGAAAACGAAGTGAGTTCCACTATTTCAGGTACTTCCGAAACAGGAGTCCCGGAACCGGTACAATCGAAGTCGGTTCGAGAAAAGTGACTGGGATCCATTTCCATAGACTCGGAAGTCACGATATCCGGTCGTTAATCGAAAACCGGGAATCAGAAAAGCTGGCATCAATTTGTTTGGCCGTCTACTGACAATGATTATCGATTGGACTAGTTTTGAGGTAAGTTTAGAAATTAGTTAACGTGTTTTACTTAGAGCTTTTAGTAACGGTATTAATATTTTAATAATCTTCACCCTGTAATTCCGCAACCGGTTGTCCGGAATTGGTGTCGGCTGGAATTCAGGAATTCAATATGGGATCACGAGACTTTTCATTTGAACTTATATTCATTTGTGAAAATTTGTCAATCCATAGCTGAGGAAAGTGAGTGAGATCCATTTTGGAATAAATGAACACTTTTTCCGGTGCTTTCGGAATCGGAAACCGGGAATCAAGATAGCCAGAACCGGTTTATTTTATTTGTCCACTGATAATTACTACCGATTGGAATAGTCACGCGGTTAGTCTAGAATTTTATTTATGTTTTTTTTTGTTCCGCCACTTTAAGTGACTGTATTAATTTTCAACAGACTTCACCCTATAATTCCGGAACCGCGGAAGTCGCATTCTGAAGGAACTTTGGAGTTTTATGTAGGACTATGAGACCTTTCATTTGAACCTAACTTTGGTTAAATCTGACATGCCATCTCTGAGCAAAGTGATGAAATAATTTGAAATTGTAAATTTTATACTAATCACCTTGTAATTCCGGAACGGAAGTTGAATCGAAATGAAATTCGGGAACTTTGTATAAGACATTTATACGTTTCATTTGAATCTAAGTTTGTGAGAATCGGTTCAGCTATCTCTGAGAAAAGTTAGTGCACTTATTTTCATTTTTTTGCACATATCATCTTGTAATTCCGGAACCGGAGGTCGGATTCGAATAAAATTCAGGAACTTTATACGGAGTTACAAGACCTTCCATTTGAATCTAAGTTTTTGAAAATCGGTTCAGCCATCTCTGAGAAAAGTGAGTACAAAAATGTTACATACATGCACACATACACACATACAGACATTTTGCGTACTCGAGAAACTGAGTCGAATGGAATATGACACTCGGCCCTCAGGGTCTCGGTTCAAAAGTCGGTTTTCACAATGATTGCATAACCTTTCCATATGAGAAAGGCAACAAGTTTAGAAAATTTCTGTATTTATGCCGTTTGTTTTTAGATTCTTTTTAAGAACTTTGAGTTTAATTTGTTGTAAATAATCGTGAGTATTAATAACAATAATTAAGTGTATAAAAAGTGTATGTCACCGCTTTAATTTCAAAGCATTTCGTAAAAATAACTGAAATTTGAAATTTTTTAGTGTTTGTCATTTATTTTTAAATGTTTTTGAATATTAAAAAACTGCTAGTTTAGCCCTATTTGTCACTGGTTTTATTAGCAATCCAATGATGTATAAAAACATATAGGTCATCGCTTTGAATTCAGAGATATTTACGACCATTTTAAAAATTCCAATCTTTTTTGTGGTCTTCTGTTTACAGTTTTCTCAATAACTTTATGTAGACAACTCTAATTTACGTATGTTTTAGTGCATTTTATTTCTGAAACTAGTACCATTCCAATAGTGAACAAATTTTGAAAATCGGTTGACTATCAACAAAGTTATGACTCGGTAAAGTTGGAGCTCTCAATATTCAGTCGCGACGTTGATGCCAAAGGCAACAAAATTAGATAGCAGATAGGGCATTTTTTGCGCCTGAAAAAAACGGGAAAAATCACATTTTCATTGATTTTTCCTAACCGATTGTCAATAATGACATACTTAAAATAATCTGCGAACTGTACAAAATTCGAAGGTGTAAAATTTATTGAGATCCGTTGAAAAACAGTTGAGCTATGACAGCTCAAAGTTACCGTTCCAACTTTTTTTTAGGCTTGGTATTTGGAGTGTTAAGGCAAGCAAAAAAACTGAGAATGTGGTCGTTTTGGAGAATATGTTTATATCAATCGGAAATTATGTTCCGCAGCCGTATAAAATATATTAACACATTTAGAAATATCTCTACGTTTTCATGAGAATGGCACCATTGTACCAACACACTAATTCAGAAAATGAGGGAGGGGACTTAGAAAGTTGTTGCATAGTTCTTAGATTAGAAATTCTTAGATTCTTTGACTAATTGTGACAAGGAGAGGAGGAGGAGTTAAGCTTATTGAATTTTGGTGTGACATAGTTTGTGCATGACGCCTTACTGTAAAAACTTATTTTTGAACCAAGGCTTGGGCCGAGTGTAATTACAGGGTGATATAACGTTTTTTGTGCATTCAGTTTTCTCAGAGATGGCGGAACAATCAATTCCCAGACTTAAATTCAAATAAAAGGTCCTGTAGTCCCACGAAAAGTTTCTGAATTTGATTCGAATCCGATCTCCCGTTCCCGTTGTGTGATTTTAAGAATGTTTTTTCATAAATTGTGTGATTTTAAGAATGTTTTTTTCGAAAAAGCTGCAATTTTAATAAAAATTGATCATAAATTTCCGTACGTTTTAGATCTTGTTGGCCAAATGTAACATGTCCGTATACCGTGATTTTAGTGAGATTTTTTTAAACTTCTTGTTATGGCCGATTTTCACAAGCGTATCTTCTAATTTATCTCACAGAACTTTAATTAGGTTTGAGTTTCATCGAGATCCGATTTCCGGTTTCAATACAATGAGGTGATGAATGTTAAAAATTTCATAACGTCATTCAAAGTGACGATGCAAACAACATAAAAACTCTTAAGAACAGTGCTAAAAACTATTTCAGTGTGTGAATCTTGTTAGTATATGAACAATCAAACCTACGTTTGCTATATCGGTCCAAAGTTTCCGGTTCTGAAAGTACCGAAAATAGTGCTCCAATATTCCCAGAATCAGGCTCACTCCGATTTCTCAGATATGGCAGGGCCGATTTTACTAAGCTTAGATTCAAATGAAAAATATTATAGTCCTAAGCATAACTTATAAATTCAATTTGGATTCGAATGTCAGTTTTGAAAATTAAGAGTACAAGAAAAACTTTGGAACACTAATATATTTCCTTCGGCGATTTTTAAACATTTCATTATGTTATAAACATTTCGCGACGTGTTTGAGTATTGTTAATGTGACCCATTTATATTGGCAGTGATGTTAAAGCTGTAGTTACGTCAATGCGGGACAGTTATATATTCGATGATGTGAAGTACCGTAATTGCATTAATTCAAATCACACGGATAATATTCAGCACGCTGAATAGTAGCCATGTGATAGTTGAGTTTGCAATGTCCAGTTAGAGCCCTGACCAGAATACTGCAATGATGCTTGGAAAAATGCAGTAAACATTTTGATATCTTCAGATTCAAATTTGGAAAAAATGTTTTTGTCTGAGCGCAAGTTTGCAAGCTGCGCCAATAGCTGGCATATTTGGATGCAGCCCAAGAACGAATCTTGTGCTTTATCCAACTAATTGAAAGTGGTAAAGCTGGTTCAGGACCAACGAAATCTACCAGCTCTAGCCAACTCATCAACACATTCATTTCCTGTAATACCAGTATGGCCGGGTAGCCATAAGAAGTAAACAGCAATTGAAATGCTGAGGTCTTCAATTTGAGTTCGACATGCAATCATTAGATTCGACCGTGAATCATTCGAACTGAGTGCCTTTAAAGCTGCCTGACTGTCGGAACAAAAATAAGTTCGTTTACCACAGATTCTCTGCTGAAGTGCCGATTGTATTCCACACACACAGAATCGCGTAGATTTCTGTTTGAATCACAGTACAGTATGTACCAAGTGAATGAGACTTCTCTAGACTTATTTCACGACAGTAGACACCAGCACCAGTACGACCATCTAACAGAGAACCGTTCGTAACAGATCTAACAAACTATGTGTTCATCAAGTTGTCGTTCCAAATAACCAGACAACCACTCCTCACTAAGTGGATATCTCACATTGAATGTTTTGAAAGGAAAACCGCATGTGTGAGTTAGATAACTGGAAGCGAATAGATATTCATCCCAGGTAACCATTTGAGACCACAAGTACCGTTAGTAACGAAGAGTATAAAACTTCTTAGTATAAAACATTACGTGGGCAATAGGTGGATTCATGTCTGTATTTATAGGGACCTATCAAGGCTTCTACGCTAGCGTGAAACGTATATGCCTAGTTGTTATTATCATTATACGCTAAACGTCCTCGAACCTTTTTACTCTTTTAGCACCTTTATTTAGTGTCTAGTTGAATATTTTCGATGGATAATGATGTATCCTCTTATGGACGCTGAATGATTTTTTTTTCTCTATTCGTATTGTACTGTCTTTCTCATTCAACTAGTAAGCAATAGGTTTTCGTTTCGTTTTCTCGTCATTCCCTCTCATTCAAGTGAACCAACCGAAATCCATGAATAGACACAAACGTCCAAATAATTGGGCGATCGTGCTACACACGTTGAGTCCTGACGTAAGTGCATTAAACTTGTCAGTGTCTCATTAAATTGCAATCGAAATTAATATCACTCATTAGGGGTGAGTGTGTCATCTAATCGGTTCAGTTAATTTTCGTACCGTGAACGTACTGATGTTGTTATTGCCCAGCTTTACAAGCAAACAAACCCCAAAAAAACAGATTGAACAGTGATTCAGATGACAAAGTGAAGAATGGAAATAAAAGCATTTGATATTGATATTTACCTTAACAGTACCATTCCGCACCCAACCAAAGCTGCCGCCTCTCCTCACTCACGGAGTATATCGCGAACAAAGCGGGTTTTTGTTGGTTCTTCACAGTAAACACCCTCAACGCTATCAGTACAACCCAGTCAGTCATGTGATCCTGTCACAAATTATGATCCGATGATTGATGACACAAAAGCTTCCGCCACCATGGTTCACACAAAGGAATGTAATGTAATGAGCCTTAACAGTGTTTGATGAACGAGCGAGTGACAATAGTGATTCCGGCGGAGCGTGATAACCTTGCTGGCAACGTTTCGGGCTCGTGTTTACTTTCGCGTGGTGCTGGGTTCTGTGTGTTTATACTCATATGCAAAAAATGAACTAAAAAAAAACAAAATGAAAAAACACTAGAACGAAAAAACAGCACGCTGTATTCCGGGGTGAACCGGTTTCGGTGCTCTGCGGTTTATTGCTCGACGAAACATTCGTACGATACGAATAGTTGAATACAAGCTTTTATTCTTTTTCAGTACAGTAGGAAATAAAACAAAGCTTCTTTTCATACAATGTAAGCAATAATTGTTTACAGATATAAACAGTGACGTACCGAGGAAATTTGGCGCTCGGGCGAAATAAGAGATTTGCCACCCCCACCGTTTGTTTGCAAAAAAAAAATCGGTTGAACTCGATCTCCGGAAAGACGACTTGGTCGAGAACAGAGGTCGCCATCGCACTCAAACGTCGCCAGGTCGCCATCGCAGGTGACCGCTCATCTGATGTATTTGACAGTAAAAAATTGGTTACTTTTAGAATCATATCGATACAAAAAAAGTAAATATAGAAATGAGATCTGGGATGTAAATTAAGGTACTAAATCATACTTAGAAGGCATCGAGATATTTCATTTTTTGCATCGTATTAATTTGTTTTCTAGTTCTGACCAAAAGATTAATCTTTTAGGTATCATTCCACATAAGTAGTTCAAAGACAAGTATGGAGATCGCTGGTTACTAAGCAAGCAAAACATGTGGAACTGTCCTACCATAACTGGTTTAAAATAGTTAATCAGTATCAGTGAAGCAACCTTCCCGCTGGTTCCCGGTCAAGACTGCTAACCCATTAGAAAATTTCATACGAAAAAAAAAAACAAACTTTCAACATAAGTTTACTGAGTGGTTTTATTACTAAACAAATTCATCATTTCCTGCACGATTCGTCTTCGGATCATTAGTGCTTTAGCGGTTCAAATTTTAACTGCCATAGTCGCCTAGTGGTTCAACTTAAACCGCTAAGCTTAGCAGTGAAATTGAACTACTAGGTGCCAATGGCAGCTGCAATTGAACTGGTAACCATGGCAGATCAATTTGAACTACTCAGTAACACATGAAAAAATGAAAATAAATATGTGCACTTTGTACAACGCGCTAGCTCGGAAACCAAAACAAAACTTTACTTCACCGTAAAGCCAGCTAAAAATAACCTTTCAATCTTATTATGTGTCAACAAAGCTGTCTTGTTTTAACGTTTAATATTGTTGGATTTGATAGAAATCACCTCGTTTGACTCAGAGCCCGGAAAATACATGAGTTATAATTGGTTTAACTTGATCTGGTTAGGTATAGAACTAATGAGTTTCTGGTTTCATATGTATTTACCGTTCCGTTGATTTTACAAACGTACCTGAAAAAAGATAAAAATGACCAATTAGTCTGGAATTTTGTACAAAATAAACAGAACAGATGAAAAGTGAGGTGAAATACCCTAGGATGGCTTGGGATAAATTTATTCACATAAATTACAAGACTGCAGCCGGTTTTGAAATGTTTCTAGAAAATAAAAATAAGTAGAAATATGCAATCTTTTTTTTTTCTAACGAATTACAATTCTAAATTACTTTATCAAAGCAAAGCAAGTATTTTCAGTTGTTTAAGGTTTGTAAATAATCAATTAAAAGTTACAACTGAGAGGACTACGTTTTCAACCGATTTTATCAATGCAATAACTCTAAAAAATGTGCTCCATTGGCCAACGTTTTCAATAGCTCGCTGTCGTCAGGCATATTTCCAGACATCTGGAAAACCTCGCTGTTATTCCCCGTTCACAAAAAGGTGATAAACATATAATCTCTAATTATCGTGTTATTGCGTCATTAAGCGCACCTTCTAAATTATTTGAGCTGATTGTCATGGATTTCTTGCACCGTTGTAGCTCACAGTACATATCTATCGACCAACATGGATTCGTTCCCAAGCGTCATTCCCAAGGGTCATCAAACTGACTCTATCCATACCGATTTATCAGCCGCTTTCGACAAAATCAATCATGATATCGCTCTAGCGAAATTCAACCGCCTTGGATTCCATGGTAGATTTTCAGACTGGATAAAGTCCTATCTCGTTGACCGCAAAATGTCGGTAAAAATTGGTGACACTGTTTCTAATTCGTTTTCCATTACCTCTGGTGTGCCACAAGGTAGTCACCTTGGACCTCTTCTGTTCCTGCTTTACATCAACGATGTTAATCTTTCCCTGAAGTGCTTGAAGCTCTCGTATGCAGACGACTTTAGGTCATCAGGATGGTACTAAATGCTTCAAAGTGTTCTATCATAACGTTCAGTCGCAAAAGAAAACCGTTCATTTTCAACTATTCGCTTCTTGGGACCGAGCTAAATAGAGTAAGCTGCATTAAAGATCTAGGAATCCTACTTGATAGCAAATTAACTTTTTGTGATCATATATCATATATCCTTTCTAAGGCATCCAAGCAACTCGGACGAAATCATTCAGTAACATACACTGCTTGAAAGCATTATATATTGCCCTGGTTCGCTCTGTTCTCGAGTTTTCTGCAGTTGTGTGGTCACCTTATTACCATAACGGGGTACAACGCATTGAAGCTGTGCAGCATAAATTCGTCCGTTTTGCCTTACGTCAGCTGCCTTGGAGAGACCCCCACAACCTTCCCAAATACGAACTTAGATGTAATCTCATTGGACTTGAGTTGCTTAGTGATCGACGCAATGTTTCGAAAGCAATGTTTGTCACCGATTTAATTCTGGGAAACATCGACTGCTTCAGCCTTCTCGGACAACTCGATATAAATATCAAACGTAGAACTCTCCGGAATAACCCTTTTCTTGCCCCCCCCGTTTGCTAGAACGAATTATGCGAAGAACGAACCTGTATAAAGCATGATTCGTATATTTAATCGTTGTTATACTATTTTCGATTTAAATCTGTCTCGTACTACTCTACGCTCATTTAGGTTGGGGTTGTAATACTTGTCTGGTATGTCGGGGTAGGTGTGAGTGTGTCGTATGATGTGTGTGTGTGTGTGAGTGTGTGTGTAGTGAGTGTAGAGTAGTGTTTAGTAGTGTAGTAATAGTAGTAGTATAGATTTATATTATATATATATATATATATATATATATATATATAATATATATATATATATATATACATATATATATATATATATATCTATATATAACTCACTATCTACTACACTATACTATATACTATATATATCTATACTATCACTATACTACTATACTACTACTATATACTCATATATCTATACTACTCTCACTACTAAATATATATATATCTATATATCTATCTGCTCTCCACAACCTCTTAAGATTTTATCTGATCAACAATTCTTCTCCATGTAACTCGATCCATGGCTGCTTGCCTCCAACCACGTCGGCGCCCGATACTATCCAGGTTTCGCTCCACTTGGTCCAGCCACCGTGCACGCTGCGCTCCTCTTTGTCTTGTACCTGCCGGATTAGAGGTGAACACCAACTTGGTGGGGCTGTTGTCCGGCATTCTCACGACATGTCCCGCCCACCGTACCCTTCCAGCCTGGGCTACTTTCCGGATACTTGGCTCACCGTAGAGTTGCGCTAGTTCATGGTTCATTCTTCTCCTCCACACTCCATTCTCCTGCACACCACCGAAGATCGTTCTCAGCACCCTCCTTTCGAAGACTTCGAGTGCTTGCTGGTCCCCCTCGAGCATTGTCCACGTTTCGTGCCCGTAGAGAACAACCGGTCTTATCAGTGATTTGTACATGGTGCACTTCGTGCGGGGGTGAAGTTTCCTGGATCTCAATGTTTTGTACGACTTCCGGATATAATGCGCCTCCTGATCTCCCGGCTGGTGTCGTTGTCCGCAGTCACCAGTGAACCAAGATAGATGAACTCGTCAACCACCTCGAACTCGTCGCCGTCGATTGTAATACTGCTGCCCAGACGTTGCCTATCGCTTTCAGTTCCGCCAGCCAGCATGTACTTTGTCTTAGACACATTTATCCTCAGTCCTACTCGTGCCGCTTCGCGCTTTAGTCGGGTATACAGATCTGCTACCGTCTCCTTGTTTCTACCGATTATATCCACGTCATCAGCGAAGCACACGAATTGTCCGGACTTCGTGAAAATCGTGCTCCGCATGTTGGGCCGCGCTCTTCGCATAACTCCTTCAAGTGCGATGATGAACAGCAGGCAGGGCAACCCATCACCTTGTCTTAATCCCCTACGTGATTCGAACGGTTCCGAGAAACCGCCCGCAATCTTGACACAACACTGTACACCATCCATCGTAGCCTTAGTCAGTCTTGTCAGCTTCCCAGGGAAGCCATTCTCGTCCATAATTTTCCATAACTCTACACGGTCTACCGTGTCGTATGCGGCTTTGAAGTCGATGAACAGATGATGCGTCGGGACCCGGTATTCACGGCATTTTTGGAGGATTTGCCGTATAGTGAAGATTTGGTCGTTTGTTGATCTGCCGTTGATTAACCCGGCCTGATAACTCCTGACAAATCCATTTACCAGTGGTGATAGGCGCCGGAACAGGATCTGGGATAACACTTTGTAGGCGGCATTTGACACTGTGATTGCCCTGTAGTTTGCACATTCCAATTTGTCACCTTTCTTGTATATCGGGGTGATGACCCCTTCCTTCCACTCCTCCGGTAGCTGTTCTCTGTCCCAGATCTCTTCGATTATTCGGTGCATGCATTCCGTCAGTTTCTCCGGTCCCCTTTTGAAGAGTTCTGCTCCTAGACCATCCTTACCAGCTGCTTTGTTGTTCTTGAGCTGTTGGATAGCCTCCTTGACCTCGTTCATAGTGGGCACTGGTACATCTCCGTCGGCTGCGACACTGACATAATCTTCCTCCTCCAACGCCTGATTGCCCGCCTGTGCACTATTCAGATGTTCATCGTAGTGCTGCCTCCACCTTTCGATCACCTCACGTTCGCCCGTCAGGATGCCACCTTCCTTGTCTCTACACATTTCGGCTCGCGGCATGAAGCCGTTGCGAGAGTCATTCAGCTTCCTGTAGAACGCCCGTGTATCCTGAGAACGATACAGCATCTCCATCTCCTCTCTCTCCGGCTCTTCCAGGTGGCGCTTTTTGTCCCGGAAAAGGCGAGTTTGCTGCTTTCGTCTCTGTCGATACGATTCCACGTTCTGACGGGTGGCTTGACGCAACATCGCTGCGCGTGCTGCATTCTTCTCGTCCAATATCTCCTGGCATTCGCCGTCGAACCATTCGTTCCGTCGACTCCTTGGCACGTATCCCAGGACGCTCTCCGCAGCATTGCTGATGGCTGTTTTAGTTCTGGTCCAGCAGTCCTCCAGGGGAGCATCATTGAGCTCCTCTTCCGCTAGCAACGCTGCTTCGAGATGCCGCGCGTAGGCAGTCGCGACCTCGGTGTCCCTCAGTCGGTCCAGATTATACCGCGGCGGGCGCCGGTACCGTACGTTATTCACAACGGACAGTTTTGGACGCAGCTTAACCATCACAAGGTAGTGGTCCGAGTCGATGTTAGCGCCCCGATAGGTTCGTACGTCGATAATGTCCGAGAAATGCCGTCCATCAATCAGGACGTGATCGATTTGTGTCTCCGTTTGCATGGGTGATCTCCAGGTGTATCGGTGCAGGAGGCGGTGCTGGAAAAAGGTGCTTTTTATGGCCATGTTCTTGGAGGTGGCAAAGTCGATGAGTCTTAGGCCGTTCTCGTTCGTTTGCTGGTGGGCGCTGAACCTTCCAACCACCGGTCTGAACTCCACCTCCTGGCCAACCTGAGCATTGAAATCGCCGATGACGATCTTGATGTCATGTCTTGGGCAGCGATCGTATTCACGTTCCAGCTGCGCGTAGAAATCGTCTTTGTCATCATCGCTACTTCCGAGGTGGGGACTATGCACGTTAATTATGCTGATATTGAAGAACCGGCCCTTGATCCTCAACCTGCACATTCTGTCGCTGACCGGCCACCATCCGATCACACGCTTTTGCATCTCCCCCACCACCATAAAAGCTGTTCCCAGCTCGTGTGTGTTGCCGCAGCTCTGGTATATGGTGTGGTTCCCGCGAAAGACCCGCACCGTAGACCCCTTCCAACACACCTCCCGCAGCGCTACGATGTCGAACTTGCGGTCTTTCACTATATCGGATAGTATACGCGTGCTTCCGATGAAGTTGAGAGACTTACAGTTCCACGTACCGAGTTTCCAATCTCTTGTCCGTTTTCGTCGCAAAGGTCTGAGCCGATTAGATCCATCCGAATTTTCTTGTTGAACTTCCTGAGCAAGCCCTTTTTATGGGCGGCTAGCTAGGCCTGCGCCAACCTTGCAGTAACGCTGAAGGACCGCGAGAAGAGAGAGATTTGGGCCAGGTGCATATTGAAAGGCGGCGCCAATTCCCCTTGTCAGGGCCAACTGCTTTAGGTCTTGTGGTTTTTAGGCCTAGAACGTGTAGGGCCCACTACCTCGTCCTACCCACACCTGCATTCAGCCCCCGCTACATGGTTCGGGTCGCGAGTCACAACGAGTTGCTATCGCGACTAAGCATTATCCACCACCTATGACCCGCCCGGTTGCTTGCAGCTCAGCTTCCCTCATAGTGCTCCTCCCCCACCACAGGGCCCGGGAACATTACTTATAATTCGTATATTTGTATTCAAGTTTGTGAGTTCTAAGTATATTATGTTAGTTTGTAAGTGTACCTTGTATTTTATTATAATTAATTAATGTATCATTTGGATGTGATTATCTGTTGGTACAAAAGATGAGGAGGTTATATGCCTACTGGAGAGAGATTATTGATAAGTATCAACTCCAGTGTGCTTTTCCCTGTTCCAAATAAATAAATAAATAAACTCAATTAATCTTTTGTATCCGAAAAATAAAACCGAACAAAAATTGGAAACTGTTTCTAAATACTTTATTGACTAGTCTGATACGAAATCAAATCAAAACAATTTCTCTTATTAAATACCTTTCGATGAAAAGACACTCCTACATCTTCTCAATATCATAATATCATTGATATCAATTCAAATTCCTTTTATAAAGTATATACTTATTATATATTCATTTCTTGTCAGTCCTCTTTCAGAATTTTTTCACCAGCACTTATGTAACATCTATTGGACCAAGAACGGAAGAAATAGAACGTATTTAGCATATTCGAAAAATAAGCACTGTGCGCTTTTTCATCCAGATCGTCAAATAGTAACATGTTCAAACTTGTGCGGATCTATATGTCCAGTACTCGCGCAGTTACTTCAGGTGTTCAGTCGTTTGACAAATTGTGAAACACAAATCTTAATATTATTGCTGGGCTTACTTTTTGAAGCGAATCCTCTTAACTAATTTTTAGAAGGTTTATTTAGTTTTATTTTCGACCTGAATACCGTATGTCATTACTCAAACTAGATTTAAACATATTGTCGTTAATGTACAGTTCTATTATTTTATAATCTTACATTATTTTCGGCTATCACTTTCTCATAGCCCACCGTGTGATAAATAGTATGGATTATGCTCGCTGGATTATTTTCTGAAATGATTCTATTCTAAATTAAAAACTTAATATTTGTTCCAATGCACATTTCTTTAAACCGACTTATACCGTTGAAATCACTATATCATACAAGTTTCAGAGAAAAAATTCTTAGTAAGGTTAACTAAGGCTATTGTACCAACAGTCGTCTCATTAGTAGAGCCGCTATAATATTTTGCTGATTAATCAACTTTTAATCAACGAATTGTGGTAAAAACGAATAGAATATCTATGCTCTAAAAAGCAATACCGGAGAAAAAATAGTTCAATAATTGCTTAATACTGCTGCTAAAGTGGTGTCTGAATTAGAAGCGAATGCATCTATTTTCATCTTACTCTTAATGTCAATCAAGCACGCGCCCAAAAAAAAATTTCGTTGGGTGGTTCTGAACATGTTGATCAATTTCCTTGCATATGGAAATGACAACAAATTTTTGATCATGCGGTCGTTTGTTGAAATTTATCCATTTTTATAATTGACTTAAATATCTAAAGAAAGTTTTCATAATATAGGGACACCGCACTAAACTAAACCCTATATTATGACTAAACCGGACACTTTTAGGAAATTGAAAAAACATTCATTACAACTTGGTTTTTACCCAAGTTATCTCTACCGTTAGGTAGCTTCAACCTTCAGCTTAAGCAACGTTTGGCATTACATCCCTTCTGTGGAATTTGACTATTCTGCTCTGTTTGTAAGACCAGCACGTTATGCATAAGGTCACCAACCTGGGTCCCAACCTTTAGGTAATTGACGTCTGTCTGTCACATAAACGCGCGTTTACTAAGTCAACCCATGGATCGAAATAAATGCTGGTTTATGAAATATCAAAGCTGTCCGGTTTAACCCCGTGTCCGGTCTAGTAACGGTCTCCCCTAATAATTTGTTGAAGCTCCGGGGGCATTGTTATAGTTTTTTTTTGTAGATACTCAGCTGAAGAAAGCTTCGAGACTGATATGTGTCTGCCTACCTCAAAACCGTCGTCGCAGGTACGAGAAAGACAAGCAAGCGTAATGAGTCTTCTCATTGTTTTCAAAAATTCGAGAATTTCTTTTAAAGTTATTTATGGTTATCTCCCACTGTTAAAAATTGGTTGCGTTTAGTACAACTCGAGATATTGACGTTCAAGTTCTATCCATTCTTCCTCGAGGAAAACACCTCAGAGTAAATCAAAACGAATTTAAGTCCCTGAGGTGCGGCATCTCACCCAGATTTATATTCTATTTCCAATTATAAATATTGTGAATAAATTTTATTATATAACACCAAATGTCCATAAACTTTCAATAACCTTCACACTCTTTAGATTAATGCTTTCTGCACTCATCGACATGTAATTTTAGAACCGGAAGATGAATTCAGATTACCTCGATATCAATTTCAAAGACCATAAGACCGATCATTTTAATTTAAGTTTGTGAAAACTAGTCGATAATATCTCCACCATTATATGCACAAATACACGTATGCAGCAATTCCATGAGAAATTGATATACGAGAATTTTGTAATATGTGGAAGAATCGTTCTCAACCTGAAAATTTTAGACTTGTATTTTTTTTTATTTTGTCGTTAAGATTACCATTTCCATGTTAGGGTTGATGAAAAAAAAATTTTTTTTTCGATTTTCTCCAAAAAAGACATTGTGTGTTAAATCACAACTTTTGAACCACTCGACCGATTCCGCTAATTTTTGTGATTGAAAAAGTCAATTGTTTGTTATTTTTAATACTTTTATTTGTTATTTTTGATACGCTTTTGTTATTAGATAATGCTCTTCTTCCGACAACGAGAGATGCTTCAGAATGATATGATTTTTATTTTCTGGCTTAAAACTATGATATGAAATGAATTCTTTTTTCATTTATTTTTATCTTTTTGTTTCCTTTTAACCTAATTCTTAGAAATATCCATAGTGCATTTTTGAATCAATCTTAGAAATTGTCCATGCAGAAAGCTATAAAGCATAAAGGTTTATTTTAAATAGTCTGTTTTACAATCTAAAAGGGATAAGAATGTGTTCATATTATAATCACCATAAATAAATGGATACGCATGGTCGCAAACAACGAAGACTTGGAAATTTCGAAAAATTATAACTCAAAAACAAAACATAACGCATCGCAAATTTTTGGATATGTTATGTAAAACTGTTTCAACTTTCAGAAAAAAATGACATAGTGTTTGTTGATCGCAAACCATGAAAACTGATAAAAAGTTATACAATTGACTTTTTCAAACACGAAACCTCGATTTCACAATATTTTCCTAAAATCTATAGACATTTGTTGACAACATATTCAAAAATTAGCCAAATCAGTCCAGTGGTTGAACACTTATGGTTTCTCAAAACAAGTATTTTTTTAAATAGAACGTTGAATAAATCGATATTTTGACCCACCCTAACACGATTCTTCCAAATATTGCGAAATTCTGAGAGATCGTATATCAGTTTCTCATAGAATTGCTGTATGTAGACATCTCACTTGCTCAACGAACTAATTCTAATGGAAGGGTAAAAACGGGTGAGATGCCACACCCTTTTAAAAACCTATATTCCTTCAAAGCTGTTCACTGAAACAGGAAATTATTTATTGTCATTAAAATCTGAAGGATCTTTTTTTATGGGAATGAAGTGATTGATTGAGAAATAAGTTGGTGAAAAGATATTTTTGAAATCATGGCCTGTGCGACGAGCTCTTGTTTCTTCGCAGAATGAGATAGCCATAGATAAAGGTTCATAACTTCCAGAGTTATTATTAGTTCCGTTCCAATAGGCTTGAAAATTTCACATTCTTGAAATGTTTTACTATGAAAAAATAAAAATAAAATAATAAATGATTTTTCAAATGTGTTAGACCCAACCCGCCCTTAAAAGATTTTACCAACTTTAGGTGCATTTGAAAGCTGCACTATTGTAAAAAACTAGAAATACACATGACGTAAATTCAAGCAAGCCTTATTTTCTTGGAGAATAACAAAATATTACATCCATTAACATGGAAATTCAAGTTTTTTGTCTTTTTGCCTTTCTCATATAGAAAGGTTATGCAATCACTGTGGAAACCGACTTTTGAACCGAGGCCCGGAGGGCCGAGTGTCATATACCATTCGACTCAGTTCGTCGAGTACGCAAAATGTCTGTGTGTGTGTATGTGCGTATGTGTGCATGTAACGTTTTTTTGCACTAACTTTTCTCGGAGATGGCTGAACCGATATTCACAAACTAAGATTCAAATGAAAGGTCTTGTGGTCCCATACCAAATTCCTGATTATTATTTGAATCCGACTTCCGGTTGCGGAATTATGGGGTAAAATATACATGTGAAAATAAGTGCACTAACTTTTCTTAGAGATGGCTAAACCGATTATCACAAACTTGGATTCAAATGATAGGTCTTATAGTCTCATACAAAATTCCTGAATATTGTTTGGATTCGACTTTCGGTTACGTAGTTATGGGGTAAAATGTGCAAAAAAAATGAAAATATGTTTTCTAACTTTTCTCATCGGCGCGACCGATTTTCATAAACTTAGGTTCAATTGAAAGGTCCTGTGGTCCCATACGTAATTCCTGAATTTCATCTGGATCCGACTTCCGGATCCGGAAATATAAGGTAAATTGTGTTAAAAATTGTATACCTGAAAAGGGCGAAAAACCGTAAAAAGTTTTCTAAATCGACCTCAAATCTTCTCCAATTAATAGTTTTTATCAGTAGACGGTCAAACAAACCGATTTCGGATATTCGTTTTAGGAATCGAAGAAAATTATGTTGAAGAATACCACAGTATTATATATGATAGTATGATTGATATGAGAAAGGCATCACTACACCACTAGGTGGATTAAAACAGGTTTTTGCAGAATGTTACCAATGATCTAGTTCAAATGTATTATTACTGATACTTTTATTCTCAAGAATGTGGTCGAATAAGCGACTTAAGCGTTTTGTCACGCTTTTCTGAACTAGCCGAAACAATCTGGATTAATTTGTGTTTAAAATCAGCTCGAATTCGTGTCGAAAATTATCCTAACGAAAAATAATATGTTTGAATGAAACTATTTGAAAGACAAGAGAAATCACTAGAGCTGGATTACTACATGGAATGAGAAGTCTCACGCCTAGCAAATTTAAGTCGATTTTTTACTGTGAAAACTTTTTTATTCTCTAGTATAATCTCCATCTAGGGTAATACACTTGATTCATCGTTTCTCCTATATTTTTATTCCCTTTGGAAAAAAAAAAGATTTATCAAGGCCTTCAAAATAGGCTCCCGTATCTACAATTGCCTCAGAATTCGACGAAAATTTCTTTCCCTGGAGAAACCTTTTCAAGTTTGGAAATAGATAATAGTCGCTGGGTGCCAGGTCTGGAGAATACGGGGGATGGTGGTACAATCCGTACCGCAAATCATTCAATTTCATCGTTGCTTTTATGCATGAATGCACTGGTGCATCTTTTTTCCATAGCTTGATGAAAATAAAAAATCGCCTGTTATTCAAACACTAGTGGATAGATTGTCATGAAATTTTGTATTGGGCCATCTAGAAGCTTGTTATCAACAAAAATATACACGGTTTGAAATTATTCACGTCTTTTCTGTGAGAGGCCCAGGGCTTTTCATTCCATGTAGTAAGAAGAGGTTTTCTTTCATTTTTTGTCAACTGTAACTATACTTAGGCAAAAACTTCATCGCATGATAGTCGTCGTTTTTGAAAATAAATGCATTCAAAGCGTTTTCTGGAAATCGATTATAATCGATTATATAATATTTGCCTTTCTCATACAGAAAGGTTATACAAAAAAAACTTAAAAATTCGACAAGCGAAAATTGGTTCGGAGGATCCAGTGTTATATTCCATTCAACTCTGTTCGTCGAGCTGTGCTATGTTTGTGTGGGTATGTGTCAAATAATATCATTCAGTTTTCTTACAGTTGGTTGAACCGATTTTCATTAACTCAATATCAAACGAAAGGTCATAGAATTCCATAGCAATTGAATCTCATACGGATCCGACCTACGGTTTCGGAACAACAGCATTAAACAGTGGGATTAAAATTACAAACCGTCATTGAGAGCGACAATGCAATAAACGAAAAATAAATCCTTTGAATTTGGTTTTAATCTTGTAAATGCATAAAGTCCCGTTTTAGGTTTGTTTTAGGATTTATCGGTGTCTAACGAGAAAAAGTTATTGATCAAGTCGTTGTTCGTAATCTTTAGGAAAAAAAAAACAACCACCTTCAAGTTGCAGATTCTCGTAAGGGTGTTAATTGTTTACATGCGTATCCGTGAATTCCTATTTCCTGTTTCAGATACAAGAACCATGAAAATGTACGCCTCTGTGACACACAAAAGGTAAGCCGTCCCTGTGATTTACGTCCTCGAATCGACAAATGAGGAATTTACAGAGCATCACAACCAGAACCAATGATTTATCGGAAGTACCATAATTCGTAACAGTGACGGATGGGTTGCCCTAGCCAGCACACTTGCACGAACGCCAAACGACCCCACCACTGTTACAGCAAGGCACTTGTGCACAAAGATTGCACAGTTTGCTCCAGTGATTGAAAATTTGGCTATGCCTGCGTGAAACGATGCCATGGTATAAGTACTTTCCATCCAGTGTCAATATTATCGACGTCGGCAAAAGTGGCGCTGTTATCAGCAGCTATCGACGTCGTTGAGGATGTTGGCTTCTTTTTCGTGGCCACATGTGCTCCTCGCAACTCATCCAGTAGAAGCTTTCAACCACACGAATGCCAAGGAAATCCGGTTGGCTGCTGATGGTGGGAAAAAAACCGCATAGACATTCATTGCAAAAATCCGCCTGAACGACAGATGAGGCTTTTTTGGTGACACCACAATCTACTGTTTGGGATGAAATAGAGAGAAGAAAAAAAAAACACGAGACGAAGTTTACGCAGAATGGTCGATGTGTGGAAGGGCGTCATTTGCATTGTGTTTGGGTGATTTATGAATCCTCGACACTCAACTGATTGCAAAAAAAAAACAACGCTCAAGAGAACAAACTTCCAGCAGCAGAACTGTCGCATTGGTGATATGTATTACAAATATACGCAAACATATTTTCTGAAACAAATTCTATCCGCTTTATTCACTCAATCAAATCGTGTCCTTTGACACCGCGGCGGCATCTGAACTATTTCTGATTTCACGAACTTTTTCCTACCTGCATCATCATGCAGGGCGCCTTTGAGGTAGTTTCTTCAATAGCATGTTTTCACGAATTTATGATACGGAGTGCATGCCTCGCACGGTTTGACAGGAGGTGGTTTGTACACCGTGGCTGGTTTGTATACTGGTGGTGGTGGAGGTGGAGGTGGCGGAGCATGATATGCTGGAGCCTTCGCGGGAGAACAAGGAACTGATGAAATCATTGGGGCGCATCCCAGCAGTACATTACTGCCACATTTTACTGATCCCGAGTGAGATGGTGCGTAGCTTGCCGGAGCCGCTGCGTGTCCACCGTAGCTGGGTGCACTGGAAAAATGCATAATGCGTTTCATTTCAAGCTTAGAATTGGTCAAATAGGGTACTCACGCTCCTGCACTGTAACTTCTGTATCCCGAGTGAGCTGCGGGCTTAGCGTAGCCTTTGCTGCAAAGGAAATAAAAATAATAATTGGAAAAACGCTGTAGAACTGCCACCACATGACATCACTATGAAACAGTGATCACTGACATGTCACTGTGCTAAACGAAAACGCATATTTTTACCTGTGACTTCCGCCGTATCCATGGGATGCATGAGAGGCTTTGGATGCGTATCCGTGCGATGCCGGTTTGTGAGCAGCCGCTGCATATCCGTGAGATGCCGGTGCGTGAGCAGCCGCTGCATATCCGTGAGATGCCGGTGCGTGAGCAACCGGAGCATACCTATGAGAAGCTGAGTGACCGTATCCGCTTGATGCATGACCCTTTGCGTAGCCGTGGCTTGCCTTTGGTGCTGCGTAGCCATGCGCCGCTCCATGACTGTATGAACGCATTTCCGGGCTTCCTTTCGATTCTTGACTTGAAGGCGCGTGACCGGAGGACTCATGACTGTGTGTATCTTTTCCAATCTCATGTCGTGGACCTTCCTGCGAACTAGGACCCTCTTTCATGGGAGGCAAAGCATGGCCACCTTCGACCGGGCCTGGTTTTCCAGGTTCTTCTTTTGAGTGCATTTCGGGTGCCATATGAATGGGCTTGGTATCACTGGCGGCCATATCAAGATCATTGTCACACACAAGTTCCACTTGGCCGTAGGCATTTATCACATTGGTACAGTAAACTGCTCTCTTAGATCGAACACTTTCAAGGTTATCGCTTTCTTCGACAAAATTACTAACACCGTCTTTTTCCACCTTTTCAAGCGTGTTCACCATCGAATCTTCTTTGTCCGTCGATAGTTCATCCAATATCGATCTTTCCACACGCACTCCACCATCTTCTTCCTGTACGCTTGCACTATCCCGAACAACATCCGAACTGACAGGCGATGCGTTCGCCGGTAGGACAAAAACCGCGAAGGACGCAAACACGATTACGGCTAAGAACCTCATACTCGCACGTCCGGTCAAGCAATCCAAAATTGAACTAAAAGTTCGGTGCCCAGCACCAGCACTTTTATTGGGATCGATAGAATTGTTTTGGTTTTTGGCAATTGCAGCTCGTCAACCGAGCCGCGGGTTCGACGAGTTTTGGCTACTACAGGGCCCATCGCTGGCTTCAGTTCGGTGTGAACGAATAGCGTGACAAAAATTTTTGCGTTTGCAGTTTTGGGTTTTCATTGTGTTGTATTTTTTTCTTAAAGTTGAATTCTATACTAAAAATAAATTCAAATAAGACAAGTAAACTAATATAAATATTAATATACACGGAGAACTCGCAGATCACAAAAATACAATATTGTAATTGTTGTTTCACGCCCTGGTTGTTTCAACTAAAATAATGTTGATTTAACTAAAATAATTGCTGTTTTATAATAACCATTCATGTGAACAAAATTGCTGTATTCAAATGCTATCACTTGACGGAGATCGAAGACAGCAAAACGCAAAACAAAACTCTTTTTCAATCCATCAGAAACGTTTCATATTAAGTCAATTAAGTAATGGTCGTTTCATGTAAGTAAAAGTATGCAGAAGAATATAGCAGTTAATTGTAAAACAAATTTTCCATGTAGTGAATAGGTATAAATATTTTAAATTCATACAGTATAAATATTTTAAATTCATCTGCGAGTAAAATATTTTCGGACAGTTCATGTCAATATAATTTAAAACGCTTAACGCTTAAAAATTTGCTGCTATTTGGTACTATTTGTTTTTTGTTGAAAGTGCATCTGTAGCATAAGGCTTATCAGCAACATTCTTTAAAACGGTATCAAAAAACCTTACTGGAAGCCATTCTGCAAGTGGAAGAGAAATTTCTTAATACCCTGTGAACATTTTTATGGTAAGAAATATGGGAATTATAATCTTTTGTTGCATTTCTATATCATCTGTGAGTTTAGTGTTAAAGCTATAAGCAGCTACTTAAGCAAAATTTCGTTGTTAAAGTTGTGAGCGATTAGCTGCCCCCCTCTAAGAGACTAGCAGTAAAAAATATTTATTGCAATAGGCGTCCTTAATTTAAATAACTGAATAATTGGTTAAAACAACTGAGAAATTTTATCTTTCATGCCTACAAGTATCTTGGCTGAGTGTGTATCATTGCTCAGTTGCACAAGTGACATCTCATTGAAACATTTCATTTTCCGATCACTTAACTGTAACGTTTCATTACTCGTTTGTGGTGCGTGTCTTTGCTGGGTGTCATTGCTAAACTGCCAGCACGATAAATCAAAAATGACAGTTTAGTTAAAACAATAATCTATAAGTTGTACAAAATTTTAACCAATCAAATTCAGATAATATTTTAGTTGTTTAGCGATCGCTGGCTTTTCCGTGTAAAGTAATATGCTTTCTTCCAGAAAATGCTCCTTTTCTTTTTTTTATTCAATTACATATATTAAGGCACACTGCGTTAAGCTATAAGATGCCGACGGCAAAGAAAATGCTACTGATAGAACAACTTTTCGAAACCGGAAAACATTATTATGGAGAAAAATTTTGTTATGAGCCATTCCAAAAATGCATAACAAATCATCAGATTTCACATACTCCAATTTGGATGATATTTTCACACGTTTTTTTATCACAGCATTCGTTTTGCATGGTTGGAGAGATTTATTCGACCTAAGACTGAGTTTTAAAAAGGATTGATATATATTATTGTATGCTTTTTTCATATCGTTGTATTTCAAAAACTACTAAGGTAACTAAGGTACTCTGAAACAAATGCGTACTGAAATGAAAGCTCAATAAAAAAGTTAACCGGAAAAAACTTAGAAAAACGAACCATTTATTTATTTATTTATTTTTTTCGAAAAAAAAAACATTTTTTCTCAATATTAGAATCAAAACGGGAAGAAGGAGTAAAGCTGTCACCATTTTGGTTTAAAGATTAAAATAATAAATATTTAAATATTTCAATGAGATATTTATTGCGACTGAAAATTCGCATTATTTTTACCGACTAAAAACTATTTTATCTTAAATATGTATTACGTTAAGTATTTGTTCAGAACGATCTAAAATAAATTGTTTTCTGTTTCTCATGTAGAGGGCAAAGCGGAGTACTTAATTAAATCTCACGATAATGCCGTTTACATTAACAAATATTTATGAATATTTGATAAACCAATATTCCTTCAACAATTGATGGATAGAAAATTTTTTATATCATCTTTACAAAAACTGCTCAAAACTTCAATTTGTATGCCATTCTGTCAAAATATAAATAATTAGATAAAAGATCACATTGAATATAAAGTAAAATAAACTCTTTTTTACGTATCGAACTGTATCAGTATGGTAAAGACATTTCTCCAATAAATAGCCTTTTTGATATATTTTGACAGAAAATTTGAAGAAATGGTTCAGTTCATCGAATATTTTAGTAATTTTGGATTTCATACCCAAATATCTCGAAAACAGTTGCTTCTATCAGAAAGGTTATAATGAGCTGATGTGGTGCTTTTGAGCTGTAGAATAATATATTATTATTCAAAGAACTATTTAAACAGTGACTTTTCTAGGGAAATTTGGGCCTCAACTCTTGAGAGATCGATTTAGCGAGCAAAGAAAGGCCCAAAGGATTGGTTTGCCGCCCCCCAAAGAACGTTGCCTCCAGGGCGGCTGCACCTTTCGCCCCCTTCGATACATAAACGTATTAAAAAACAATAATTAGAATATTTTAGAAAGCCAATAAACTCCGCTGTTATTCCATTAATTTTGAAAAGGCCTAAATTTTAAAGATTCATTGAAAAATGTTGATTTGAAGCAAAATTATAGCAAAAAACCTGGTGTTGAAATTTTGCCTTTCTCATATCACTCATATTGTCATAAATATTACTAAGGAACTCTTCAAAAAACATTTCTTTATATCTTGAATTAGAGCAGGGAATTGTATATGGACATAAACTAGCATAACTATTTGAATTTGTTAACGTTTTGAGCCAAATTTAGAAAAGTATTACTGCTTTTCGCATCGTCGCTCTTGTCGCGCGCTTCTCTTATCGTCGTTTTTCACATTCTACCTCGTTACTCCGGAACCGGATGTCGATTCTAAATGAAATTCAATAGCAGGCTACCAGACTTGAGACCTTTCATTTTGACTCTAAGTTTGTGAAGTTCAACAGGTCTAACCGAGGAAATCAATTGCACAGTTTTGTGACATAAAGGGTGATTTTTTGCTGGTATCTTTTTGGCAATACAGGTTTTGACAGATCACGCGTGAATTGTGTCTTGTGTCATTGTCAAACTTGTCCAGTTTGGTCTTTAATTTAACCATGAATGGGCGCTGGCAAGATCCACTTTTTTATCGCAAAATTGTGTTCAATCTCAACGAACTTGGTCGAATGGGACGTGACATTATGTCTTGTACTTAGTTTGTGTACATATAACAGTTTCCTAGTTATAACCATTTTAAGTGCTTGAAAAAATTGCATTCAATTTTTCAAAAATAAGTTTTTATTCTAACCGGCCTCTCTAAACCATGAGTATTTTTTATTGACTAATATAAGGAAGATGGATTTGTGCAGGTTGTTTAAGACGATCAATTTAGTCATGCAAAAACTAATTAAAATGCTCTTAAAATTGATTTGCTCGATTATTGCGAAAATGTTCATTCATAGTTACACATCAAAATCTTTGACATGATGACAATACTTCACCTAGATGATTATTGTATCATTTCATAACTGACTTATATTTAAATAAGATCATTTTTATATGGAATTAGAATTTGCTTGAAAATGTTCACTTAACATATCTAGTTTGTGAAGTGCAAATCGTGTAAGTGTATAAGTGAAAAATATATTACCATTTCTCATGAAGTATGGATACTTTTTGTCCAAGCTTGGCGAGTGTATATCAAAAATTTATATTTTAGACCTCTTAAATTCAGTTTGTAGATATTCTTTCAGTTCTCTATACAATTTGTATTTTTATACAATTTTTATGTCATATGATTTCCTTACCTAAGTTTAGAAATCCTGGATGGCTTAAAACGATTTGTTGTGGACTTTTTAATTTATGAATAAAATTTTAATTGTACCATAACAATTATGCATAAAAAGAAGCTTGTAAAATTCATACAATTTTTTTTAATAACTATTTATCGGAATATGAGTTAAAATTAAATTATTAGGATTTAAATTGGGTGTTCAGCCACAAGTGGTGACTTTTCAGCCCTATTATATATACGATTTGGTTGTTATCATGAGGACATCATTTGCTTCCGCAATTCTGAGATTTTTGTGTAGAGAAAATTCTAAACCTACTTGTATTACGTAATGGGGAAAAGAACTTATTTTTTTTTTATTCAAGAATATAATGTTTAAGGCACACTGCTTAAGCTCTAAGATGCCAAGGGCTTTTACTAATTTAAAATTTACGACTAACTTAAAACTAGGGTTGTATCATAAAGTAATGTCATATTTGGGTCGCAGTGGTTGACTTTGGCAGATCCAGCCTTCATGTGGTGATCGGCCGGTGATCTGAATATTTCATGAGAGTCTTCCATATGGCGTTGGTGAATATTCATGTTGGCCGCATTCTTCGGTCCGTGTGGGTCCGCGGGAAAAGAACTTATATACTAACTTACTATCTAATACAGAAAGCGAATCGATTCAATTGAAGATTGCATCGAATTTTGTCGGAATTTGCTTATAATATTATGTGACATTACATCTAATGGTTCTATATTTGTGAGTCTGTGTAACTCATTTGTACTAAACCAGGGAGGACGCTTCAAAATCATTTTCAGAATTTTATTCTGAATCTTTTGAAGCGTTTTCTTCCTGGTGGAACAACAGCTTGACCAAATTGGTACCGCATAAAGCATGGCTGGTCTGAAAATTTGTTTATAAATTAACAATTTGTTTTTAGACAGAGCTTAGAATTTCTGTTTATAAGAGGATATAAACATTTAATATATTTATTACACTTTGCCTGGATTCCTTCAATGTGATCCTTGAAAGTGAGTTTTTTGTCATACGTTAAACCTAAGTATTTAGCTTGATCAGACCATGTCAATTCCAAGCCATTCAATTTGAGAATAATGTAATCTCTTCGATAAAGTAATGATTCAAATTATCAATTGCTATGTCAATGTCCGCAGAATTTTCTAAAATAGTTTCATGGTCCACATGATTTTCAATGTGAGATCTGTAATCCAACCAATTAGCTCTATGATAGTTGAATATAGAACTAATTGGATTAATTATAGCTTCGTTGGAAAGTCTGAATGTTACAGGAAGATGATCTGAGTCAAAGTCAGCATGTGTAATCGGTTCACTAACAAATGCGACTTTGATCTGTTAGAACCAGATCAATTGTAGACGGGTTTTTCACGGAAGAGAAACAAGTCGGATTATTGGGATGAAGAACTGTGCAGTAACCCGCTGAGAGTTGATTATGAAGTATTTTACCATTGCCTACAATTCCACTGGACATGCTTAGCATTTAAGTCCCCTATTACGAAAAATTTGGATCGATATCTTGTGAGTTTTTGAAAATCGCCCTTAAAGAAATTTAATTATTCGCCGGTGCATTGTAATGGCAAATATGCTCCAGCGATGAAATAAATTCCATGAATGGTTTCAACTTCGATTCCCAAGCTTTCAATAACTTTAGTATTGAAAGAAGGTAAAATTCGATGTGCAATTTGCCGTTGGACAAAAATGGCAACTCCACCACCCATTCCAGTAAACCTGTCAAATCGATGAACCACATAATGTGGATTACTTTTCAATTTGACATGCGGTTTAAGAAAAGTTTCTGTCACAATGGCAATATGAATTTTGTGAACTTTGAGAAAATTATAAAATTCATCTTCACTCGATTTTAAAGATCGAGCATTCCAATTTAAAATATTCAAATAATTATTTAACATCATTGTTAAATTTAAAATTCATTATAATATTATTTGCAAATTGCCATCCGATTTGAAATGCTTCAAAAAGTGATGAAGTCGAATTCATTCAGATGATCATTTGAAAAAGTTGATCTTGTAGGTGGATCATTTTATTTTCAGTTATATCGCCTAAATCAACTTCATTTAAAGAAGCGAATGGCATTGAAGGAATATTTGTAGGTAGACTGCCATTAGAAGCTGATGATTTGGCCGATCTACCTATTAATAAATTGTTTTCGTTAGAAGATGAACTGCAAGGCGGTCCTGTGTTTTGATTATTTACATTAGATGAATTAAGTGGTAGATTTCTACCTGTTATACTAGCATAACTGACATTAGAAGAAGACGATGACGAGGTCGATCTACTGTCAATAAATTGTTTTCGTTAGAAGACGAATTGGCAGGTGTACCTGTTTTTTGTTTTAAATTCGAAGAAATAAGAAGAATTAGGCGTGGCGTTTGTAACGGTTTTTTGATTTTCAGGTATGTTCTGTAAATTTAAGGTCGTTGATTTGACTTGTTGTCTAAGCGAACGAGCGTTTAAAATTTTTTCCCTGACAGGACATTTCAAATAATTGGATTTATGATTTCCATCGCAATTTGAACATGAAAATTCATCAGTGGTTTCATTCATTGGACAAACGTCTTTCGAATGCGATTTACCACAATTCAAACACCGTATATCCATATGACAATTCTTGGTTCCATGGCCGAAGCCTTGGCAACGACGACATTGCGTTATGTTTGCAATACGATTATGCCGTTTATATTTTTTTTCGGTTTTTAACGATATCAAACTAACTAGAGATTATAAGAAGAGAAAGAATATGAAAATTATAGATAGATACTCAAGAAAGAGCAAGGATGTGAATAATAAAGTGCGGAAAAGTGAGACGTGACAAGGGTCACTTAAGTAAGCAGAAGGCTTCTCGTATCTAAACTTTTACCTTCTACCAGAGGAGTCGAACTTAGGCATCTTTAGTGATACGAGTCATCCGAGTCTCTGATATGTCAGAAAGTAAATATAATGTTTATTATGTTCCCAATGAATTTTAATGTGGGAAATGAAACGTACTTTTCTAAAGTTTTCAAGTTTTTTACATCACTTCGATTGAAGTGTATTAGGTAAAGTTCATGGGAAATTCCAGAGCGTGGTTTAGAAGTACCATTCGCTCTTTTTTTTCATAAGTATTACTTGGGAAGGGGCAAAATCAAGCAATTCTTTTAGTTCATTTTTAATTTCATCAGTACTTTGATAAGCCTTTCAAGACAGCCTTGAAGGGTCTGTCTGATTTTATATCATATGAATAATATTTATGAAGTTTCTCGGACGAATATCGAATAAGACGTTCGTAATCTTCCAATCCAACAACCAAGACTCGACATTCTCCTCTTCGTCCGATTTGAAATGAGACTTTTACTTCCGGGAGAAAAGTAGAAAGCTCAGTACGGAATGCTTTGAAGTCGGAAATCATCACCGTCACTGGTGGCATAGATTGATGCTTCTTCCCAGAACTACAAGCGTCCATTTTGGGAATTTTTGAAGAATTTTCTTCTATTTCGCTACAATCTGACTCAGGAAGAATCTCGTAAATATTGTTAGACGGCATAGAATCAACGGAAGCGAAATCCGTCCGTTGTCTTTTATTTTTACATTCCGATTCTATAAGATCGTGAATGTTATTAGAAAAATGTTGAATAACGGATTGTGATCTATTCCGTATTGAATTATCTTTAGCCTTAGGCTTGTTGCCTTTCCGGTTGGACGCAGGCATTTTTGAAATGAATGAAATTTTAAATTAAATTAACTAGGCTAAATTAGTCTTCGATTAGACTCCTAGTTTGGAAAAGTCTTGATAAAGACTGATTAGTTCGAAGAATAGTTCTTTACATAGCTAGCCTTAAAAAAGGCTGATTAATTTCTTAGTCACTCTAATATCACTCTTTGTATCACTTAGTCACTCTAATATCACTCTCTGTATAGCCTTGAGAAAGGCTGACTAATTGTTAGTCTTTAAAAAGACTGTTAGTGATTCAGGTAGCCTTGAAAAAGACTGAAGCCTTAAATCAATGAAACTCTAGGTAGCCAGAAAAACTTTCTATACGCGTGCGGTGCGAACGACTGTTCAACACCGACTGATGCTGTCCAGTTTAATTTACGAAGTGCATATAAAAGAAATTGTTTTTGTATCGATTCAATGCGTTCTTCGTGAATAATATTATATGGGTTCCATACTAGGCTCCAATATTACAAAATGGGTCTGACACAGAGCTTAAAATTGTCACGCATTCTCAATGAAAGAATCCAATCCAACGGGCCTCATTTTCAATATTCTACTGCCTCATTCGTAAATGACCGACACCAGAACAAACGAAGAGAGACGAAGAATTTTCGTTTCTCATTGAAAAAATGATAGAGAATAATTGCCAACGTCACTCTTTCCTCTATGACAAGACGGAACCAAACTAACGTCTTCAGGGAGCATCCGCAGAATTTCAATTCTCATCCTTTCATCGATGTATTGAAAATCTGTGACGCTTGGCTATAAAGAATGACTAAAATATGACAAATCAAAGTAATTACATGCCAGAACCGCTTTGAAAACCAAAACTACCACAAATTCGAGCACCAACAGGTAAAAGACATTGTGAATCCTTTTGCTGTCATTTTCGATTCTCAAAGCTTCGGTTGAATACCGACACAGCATACCATGAGATTTTCACTGAAAACCGCCAATGACTGAAAAGGTAAATGAAAGAGAGAACACAATTTTGAAACTACTCTCCTGCTTATGCCATTGATACGACATGGATTTCGTTCTCAAAGTTCGCAAGCGAAGCTGAGAGTGACAGCAATTTCTCGTCATTTTCGTCTATTTTGAGTCTATGAAAATGACTTTTATTAGCTCTGGTCTGACATATGTGCTATCTAGCAATTTTATAGTATATGGTTCTTGAAAATTATGACTGAATCGTTTGATAAAGCCCAGCATACTGTTTGCTTTATTGATTATTGTATTGTAATGTTCCACAAATATTAGTTTGGAGTCCAAGATTACACCTAAATCTCGTACGATTTTACGTTTTTCTATTATTTGATTTCCTAAAATACAGAATGGGTTTCGATTTTCATACTGAATGTTATTGAGTTACATTTTTTACATTGAGTTGGAGTAGACTTCGTCCCGGGTTGGCGGTTCAATGCATAGGACGCTGGTTTACAAGCCAGTTCGAGCCCCGACCTGGAAGGTTTCTTAGTGTCAGTAGGATCTATAGTACTAGCCATGCAATCATTCTGTACACTAAGAATCGGCTGCGAAGTCTGTTGAAACAGAAAGGCCAAATTTCACAAAAGGAATGTGATGCCAAGACTTTGCTTTGGAGTAGACTTTTGCGGCACCAAATGTGGAATAGTTTGATTTCGTTCTGGAATATCACAGCGTCGTTGATATTTTAAATTTCCATGAAGAGTTTCATGTCGTCTGCATATATAAGCACTTTTAGATTTTTGAGTATGAGTCCGACTTACGGTTCAAGAACTATAGGGTGAAGTTTGTTTAATCATTTAGTGCGACGATACAAAATAAATCAAACTTGGCATAACTGTCTAGAAATTAAAAAGTGTATGTAAGTTCATACCCAAATAAAGTTTCTTTTTGTATTGAAGATTGAAAAAATTTCGCTTTTTGGCGGAATTGAAGAGACTGATAAATTTCTAACGAATTCTGATTTACTACATTTGTTTCAATAAATTTTGTCTTCCAGGCAAAATGTTCCTATTTTTCCTTTTTATTCAACGCATCAATTTAGTACAAGCTGACTCCGTTGGCGTTCTCCGATATCTTCCGATATTCTTTATGACTAGCGAAAATGTTTTGCGTTTGTGCTTGTCGTACCCAAGGCATTGCGACTCACTGTAGTACCTTGCAATTATTTGATTTGCTGACAACAGTAAACATTCGGACTGCATATCGCTGCAATGTAAAATACGGTGCGGAAAAGAAGTATGTAACCAATTATAGAACCATTGCGTCGTTGTCTTTTCGACGGCCGAGGTTTTTAAACAATAACTTGCCCTCAGTAAAGCTTAATTCACTAAGACAATTAATTCAGATCACATTTTTATATTTCTATATTTGATGAGGGTCTCCTACAACAACATTTTATACTTGGAAGAAGAAAACTGCTGTCCATCACATAAAAGTTATTTAGTTCAGCAGGAAACAGAATATTTCTCCGTAAAGAATGACAAAATTGCTAAGATGGACTTCAAAGAGGCATCGCTATAACATTGATTAATCACGTAATTTGAAATAAATATCTCCCGTGCTATCCGGCAACGTGAGGTACTTTAATAAATTAGCTTCAAATCAATACAGTACAGTAGCATTGTGTTCATCTCATTTCATCACGTTTAGTGTTCATTTGGGTGATTGTTATTGTGATGTTGTCTGTATTCAGAATGCTGTGTCATCACCGGGCATAACGCAAACATCGCGGCTCCCACTCCAGAGCGAGCTCATTCTCAATCCGGTTGGGACCGTGTTTTAGGAATATCGCAAATATCTGACTGGCATTCGCTCTAGATAGTATTCTAGAGTGCGCTGGAGAATTTTGATTAATGTGAATTTAAATGATTAATGATTGCTAAGGATATGATCTATCGCTATTCCGCTGCTAAATGAATAATTTATTATTGCGACAGATGGCGGAGAGGGATGAAACGCAAAAAAATAATCGCAAATAATCTCATCCGACTTGATTGGTTCATATCTAGGAGTAAATCCTTGTGGTTAAAGGTGGTCGTCTTGCGAGAGGTCAATCGGAATTTCATCACATAATCTATGACACCATTCCTTTAGCACGCACTCGTAGTAACACGGCAGCTACAAAAGGCCGTGAACCTCCATTCTGTTAATTTGATCGAGCATAGCACAAACAAACGCATTACATCAATCTTCGTAATGAGTTAATTCTACTGTGAGAAAATGCTCCCTACTATTCGTGTCCATCGTCGTTTGCCCGAAATCTCCGCCTTGCTAGCTAGGGTGGAAATTGACTGCAACAAGTATTGGTTGAAGGCAGCCAGCTCAATTTCCTTAATTAACCATGGTACATAGAATTCTACCGGTGCTCTCTTTCACCCCGCCGCATCAAACGGGCCACTCAGACAAATGGTGATTGCCTCTGGTTCACCACTAACCGAATCCTCAATGCATAATGGTTTAGTTCAACGATTAAACGAAACAATTATAGAACCTCATTCATCAGAGTCGCAATATTGGAGCAGTGCTTGTTATTTTTTTTATTGGTGCTGGACTGTGGGACCCACCAGATGTTATCACAGAAGCAAATCACTGACCTGTGATTTAAAAAAAAAACTTCTATCGTGACTGCGTTGGCGCTTCGTAGAACTCACTCAGATTGAGAAACGTTCAGGGAAACGATGAAGCGTGGTTAGGGCGCTAATGTTATAATCATCGCACCGCACACTGCGTTGAACTTGATGAGGTAGGACTGGAATTTATATCCGTTCGTCATCTGGGTAATATCCGCCGAGCTGCAGGTTTACTGCCGTTGGAACCATTCACCGCAAGCCCTGTTATGGACGACCCGGCCAATGTTCTATATACTAATCCAATAAAAGTTCATGTCGAACTGATTTGTTCCTAGCAAGAAATGAACGCAGCACATTCGGGAAAAATTTTTATGCACACATACGATGTTTTTTTGTGCTCGCGGATTGTTTCTGCCTCAGTGGTACAAGCTTCCATCCTGTCAATGCTTTACTGTGCTGTGATCCTCGAAAAAAAAACCCTGTACGTACACCGTGTCATTGCGAAAGCGTTGGTAACAGAAGCTTCCGTACTTCAGTGGAGAGGGGATTTTTCTCTTTCACGTGTCTATCGCGACACCTTTTGGTTACTCTCGTGCACTCTGGCGAAACTCATTTCAAATAGATCACAGCTACGCAGTATCGATGTGTAATGTTGAATGACTTTGATAGGAAACGGAATAATGCGATCAGATAAACAAGCAGACTCATCTTTGGTATGCTGCTAGACGGTAGCTACACGATGCCGTCAATTTTAGGGTTTCATGGGTAAACATTTTGAGCTACCGTCAATTGGACGTGATACTATTGACCTTTAATTTTCGTAATTATTTTTTACCATTTAGACTGAGCTTTAGCACTCCGGAAGCCGCAATTGTTAGATAGTAGTGCGTGTGTGCATTGAATGTTGTAAAACCTAATCATATAATATATTTTTATGTTTCCGAAGTGCAATGTCATGCTTCATTAAAATTAATTTAACAAGGTTTTTGGAAACTATTTTTGTTCTCAAAACAATACATGCACTGCACCTCCAAACCCTTGGTGGGACAAAGAGTGCTCAGATGCTAAACACGCGAAACAAAATGCTTTAAAGACGTTTTTAAAACGAGTCGGAGGAACTCTTCAGAATTTTGAAAAAATCTTGGTTTTAGAAACCAAGTACAAGAACATACTTCGGGTCAAGAAATGCAGCTATTGGAGACATTTTGTGAAAGGTTTGTCAAGAGAAACCTCAATGAGCACTATTTGGAATACTGCCAGACGAATAAGGAATCGTAACGTAGGAAATGAGAGTGAGGAATACTCGAACCGATGGATATTTGATTTTGCGAGGAAAGTTTGTCCAGATTCTGTTCCTACGCATAGCATTATTAGGGAGTCTTCTCCAAACGATGATTCCATTGATAGCCCCTTTTCAATGATGGAATTTTCCATAGCACTCATGTCTTGTAACAATAATGCTCCTGGGTTGGACAGAATTAAATTCAACTTGGTGAAGCATCTGCCCGACCTCGCAAAAAGTCGTTTGTTGGAATTGTTCAACAAGTTTCTTGAGCAAAATATTGTTCCACCTGACTGGAGGGAAGTGAAAGTTATCGTTATTCAAAAGCCGGGGAAACCAGCTTCCAATCATAACTCATATAGACCCATTGCGATGTTGTCCTGCATCAGAAAATTGTTCGAAAAAATTATTCTTCGACGTCTCGACACTTGGGTCGAGACAAAAGGTTTGTTGTCAGATACTCAGTTTGGCTTCCGGAGAAATGAAGGGACGAATGATTGCCTTGCATTACTTTCGTCTGACATCCAAATTGCCTTCGCTCAGAAACAACTAATAGCCTCTGTATTTTTAGACATTAAAGGAGCATTTGATTCAGTTTTCATTGATGTTCTTTCAGACAAGCTCCATCAACATGGACTTCCAGCGGTTATAAATAATTATTTGCACAACCCTTTTGTCAAAGAAGTGCATGTATTTTTCACATGGCGATTTGACAACAATCAGAATTAGCTACATGGGTCTCCCGTAAGGCTCATGCCTCAGTCCGCTCCTGTATAATTTCTATGTATACGGCATTGACAGCTGTCTCGTAACCCCATGTACACTAAGACAATTGGCAGATGATGGCGTGGTTTCAGTTACTGGACCCAAAGCTATTGATCTGCAAAAACCTTAGATAAATTGTCCGTTTGGGCTTTTCATCTGGGTATCGAATTCTCTGCGGAGAAAACAGAGCTGGTCGTCTTTTCAAGAATGCATGATCCCGCACAGCTTCAGCTTCATATGATGGAAAGAATGATCCAACAGGTTTTGACTTTGGTTTGATTCTAAACGCACGTGGGGAGGACACATTAGGTATCTGATAACAAAGTGCCAACAAAGAGTGAATTTTCTTCGAACAATAATAGGATCTTGGTGGGGTGCTCATCCGCAAGATCTAATAAAATTGTACCAGACAACGATACTTTCAGTGATGGATTATGGATGCGTTTGCTTTCGTACCGCTTCAAACTCTCATATTATCAAACTGGAGCGAATTCAGTATCGTATTTTGCGAATTGCCTTAGGCTGCATGCATTCAACACATACAATGAGTCTTGAAGTTCTGGCGGGAGTTCTTCCATTGAAGGATCGCTTGCATCGCGACTGCTAATAAGATGTGAGGTACTGAATCCCCTAGTAATTATTAACTTCAAAAGGTTAGTTGAGCTTCAATCTCAAACAAGATTCATGACAGTATATTTTAACCATATATCACAGGAAATCAACCCTTCAAGATATATTCCTATCTGTGATACCCTCCTAAATGTCCCAGATTCAACTCTATTTTACGACACATCCATGCAGCGCGAAGTGCATGAAATCCCGGAACACCTACGTTCGTTTGAAATCCCAAAAATATTTACAAGTAAGTTCAGCCATATTGACTCTGAGAAAATGTTTCTCACGGACGGATCACGAATTGAAGAGGCTACTGGGTTTGGTATATTCAACAATAATGTTTCGGCTTCATTTAGGCTTCAATAACCTGCCTCTGTTTATATAGCAGAGCTAGCAGCAGTTCATTATAGTTTCAGTGTAATCGTCACATTATCTCCAAACCATTATTTTATCTTCACAGATAGTCTGAGTGCAATTGAAGCCATTCGTTTAAACGCTGCTGGCAAAAATGAACCGTTTTTCTGGGACAAAATAAAACAGTACCTGAACTACTTATTGAATAATAATTATCAAATCACAATAGATTGGATCCCGGCTTATTGCTCCATTCCAGGCAATGAAAGAGCCGATATTTTAATCAAACGTGGTGCTATTGAGGGTGAAATTTATGAGAGACCGATTGCTTTCAACGAATTCTATAGCGCGTCTCGCCAAAGAACACTTGCCAGCTGGCAAGCTTCTTGGGATAAAGATGATCTGGGTCGGTGGATGCACTCAATTATTCCTAAAATTTCGACAAAGGCATGGTTCAAGGGGCTGGATGTGAGTAGGGATTTCATTCGTTTGATGTCCAGACTCATGTCCAATCACTACACGTTAGATGCACATCTCCTTCGAATTGGACTTTCCGAAACTAATCATTGTGCTTGTGGCAAAGGCTATCGCGATATTGATCATGTCGTTTGGACATGCGTGGAGTATCGTGATGTCAGATCTCAACTAATAAATTCCTTACGTACCCAAGGTAGACTATCCAATGTCCCAGTTCGAGACATTCTTGCTTGTCGTGACCTTTCTTACATGAAACTTCTTTATCATTTCATAAAGAAAATTGAAGTTTCAATTTAATAATTGACCCTTTTGAGGGTTAGTTCTGACTCCTACTGCGTCCATTAGTTCATCCAATAGCAAAATTTTAATAAAAATGATGTGCTGATAAAAACAAACTCAAAATAGGTTACGATCAGCAACAAAATGTATAAAAATTTCAGCTTGTTTTATAATTTATAGCAGTTAATCAGTTGGTTCAAATAATGTTCTTAAGTAGATTTAATAATAAATAACGAAATACCTAATATGATATTTAAAAAACTAAGAAGAATATGTTTTATTAAACTCAAATCGTTGTGACTACATTAGTATTATATTAGGATAAGAATTCTATGTAAAAGTGATGCTACGGCGAAGAAAAACTTATGTAAATTGCCTTAAGAAATAAACGTATTTATGAAAAAAAATGCACTGGCGAAAAGGAAAATGAAAACCGCGTGCAGAGCCGTAGTGAGCATTTCTGGAGCCCGGAGCGAAATTATAAAATAGTCGCCCCCATAAATTTTTTAACAAACACCATGAAGACGTACACACATTACTTCATTTTTCTGTAAATTTATCTTAAGCAACATTTTTAATTTTAGCAAATACTTGTAGCTCTCTTGAGTGTTACATCATAATACTCGCATTGAAACTGAATACTCCACAAAAGCCTTTTGAAAAGCATTATAAGATCATATTGCAGCCAGGTGAATAGTTTTTCAGCAGTTTCGTGAATGCATAGACATGAATAAAAACTGTAACTTATAAAAGATATTATTTCGCTATAAACCGGCTATGTTGCGTCAATACTAGTGTAAACGGTTTGAAAGTGAAACATAAAAATTAATCGTATACGTTTTTGATCTTTTTTGTGTTTTGAAATTTATTTGATGTCAATAAATGCAACGGCCGAACATCGAAATGGCGGATATGGAATTTTTCTTAACCGTAAAATTACACCTAACCTAAAAAGTAATACATCCTATACACCCAAACCTCCGTTTACGTAAACTGTTTTTAGGTTACCTCTTTTTACGTAACTCTTTTTACGACAAAAATCCCAAATAACGTAATTTTTTTTACGTTGAAAATTCCAAATAACGTAAACTTTTTTTATGAACCTACTTCGTAAAAAGAGGTTTTTGCATACAATGAAAATCGTTTCCGGCTCATTTATATTCCATGGAAATTACAACAATATGGGTAATTTTGGAACGGGTTTGATGAGTAGATGTCGGAAAATTATGTTTAAAATCATTTCAAAATCCAAGATGGTATTTCTCAAAACCCGTTGCAAAACGAATGTCAATATTAGGAAAAAAGTTGTTTCAAATAAACTTCAGGAACTTTATTCCAAATTCAACATAATACTAGCTTGACACTTACATTCGAATTGTCAAACAAATACATAAATTTTCTGTCTCTTTCTTGTAGCTCATTCAAAGAATAGTGTTCCCCAAACTTATTAATGATGGTTTTAACACTGGCATGATAAATTCCGAACGGCTTCACCAATTTTCGCATAGTAATACCCTTCTCACTTAGGCATGTGTCCTGAATTTTAAATTTCACTTCCTTTTCAATACGCGACATTATGAACACGCAGAATTTCAACCGCACAAACAAGTAAACAAACGAAAGCAGACAGCCAAACGCACAGCATGCTGTGATCTGAGCATAAAAAACCATCACAAATACATGCGTACAACACAAATGTATGTGGATAGCTTCGTTTCGATACACTCCTTAGAAGTAGCTGAAAGTTTAGAAATATATAAAAATACTCCGATTTCTTTATTGAGGCACAACAAAGAGAATGTCTAGTATATGTGTTAGTTGCTAAGTAATTCGTGGCATTAGTGACTGTATAATAAAGAAATAGCATTATAGTGAAATTAAATGGATTTTGTTCATGTTTAAAACAATGTTTCCGCTGTCTGGCATTTACTTCGTAAAAAATTACGTTATTCAGGATGGATGGATTTTTGGATCGAAAAAAAGAGCTACGTAAGTCGAATCCTTTGTAGATGGAGAATTTAATTTATATACTAGTGATTCTGTACTAAGCCTTAAGAGAAAATTGATTCGAGCTTTCTGAACTGAAAGCCTGGGACTGCTAGAACTTGAGTGAGTGTGATTGACCATCAACCGATGAGAAATTTGAGTTTAAAATCTTTCTTTCCAGAAATTTATCTCTATTTCAAGGTGTCACTTGAATGGCGCACTGAAACATTCAACACTCACCATCTTGTAACTTGGAACCGGTGGTAGAAACCATAATACCATTCAGTTGAATTTTGGCTCGTGGATAATTAATTTGATTTCTCAGAGATTCGATCAGAGTTGAAGCTCAATTTTTGCGTTGGATTTTAGCCTTTGTCTATAGAAAGGGAATAAAATTGCTAGAGGAACCGATTTTTGATCGGAGCTCCGGAGAACCATGGTGTTATATATCTTTCGACCCAGCTCGACGAGATCGGAAAATGTCACTGTGTGAATGTGTGCGTGCACCTATTACATCACCAATATTTATATGTATAAGGAAATACAAATATTTGCACACATGCGTACATATATTAATACATATCTACATATATAAGGTACGTAAATAGAAGTTTAGGTGTATTGAGTCATTGATCAAGTTCTAGAACCAAGTGTCTATAACCTCTGATTCAGGAGATATAATGGTATTAATGACGTCTCAGTTTCCTAGGATATGGATGAACCTCTGTTTTGTAGTTATGGTTGCAAGGATTCCAATAATTTTTGACTCGTTCGAGTCTAATGTAGTGTTCTGGATCGAAATCGAAGATCATATGGCTGAGACTTCAAATTTCGGCGATATGACCGCACAAGTGACGCAATCAACAAATCTTTGTTTTTCTATCCGCACAATTATTTCACAAAGTGATTTATGATCAAATTCAAATCTATTATTGCTTATAGATTTGGTTTGAGAAATGTTTCCAAATATGTGAAATAAGCCCTAAAGCATGTTTTTTTTGTGAATTACCCCAAATCAATCTGAATAAATTTGTGTCATTAATGAGCCCATGTCAGAAATTATCCGAACTAAAAAGACACAAAAGCTTCGAACGGAAATGTGTCCATCACCAGAGAAAGGTATTATCATACCACTAGGTGGATTAACAATAGGTTTTTTTTATATGTATTGAAACATTTGTGCAGTAAAAGTTTAGAAAATTAGAGTCTACCATTTTTAGTACCCTAATGCTCATCTGATGAGAAAAATCACTATCATGTGCTTCGCTTCCCTGGTGGCGCTTTTTCAGAATATAAGTTGGTCAACTTGTCGAGAAAGGGATAACGTGAATTAGTTAGATGGTATCACCGTATTGTTGTATAATATCTCGTTAGGTTAGTAAGAGTTTACCATTTCTCCCCCGATATTGTTGACTTTTGATCAACGTTTGATGAGTGCTGTTGCCTGGTAAAGCTTAGTAGCACAATGAGAGGGTGTGAGTTGATTTGAATGCAAAGGCCCTGTTGAAATCACGAAATTTTCTCACAAACCTCTAAATGCGTCTAATATTTCGGCTTAGCGACGATCGTAGAAGAAGTATTTAATTCCTTTCAATTTTTTTTATTGATGTGTTGAAAAAAAACCCGTCGCAATAATTGTTTGATTTTTTTCTCATTCTTCAAGAATTCGACTTCTGATACAGCCAAACATGTCTTATTAGCATGAGAATCTGCTTTAGTATAAGAAATATTCTATTCCTCTTATTAGTATTTTATGTGTGATCGTCTATATGAATAACTGATTTGATGGTAACATTTCATTGATGCGGGTCTGGTCGATGGAGCAATGATTTTAAAACACGATTTAGTCTGTATACGAAATAGGCCATCGGGACTCGATTCAGCAAACACCTAATTGAGACCAGCACTAAAGTTATTTGCATCTATCAGCAAAGCACATGAAAACATATTTTTTCAGTAAACCGCTACCTGATAGTGAGGCTTGGAATAGGTTAGTCATACACACATACACCCACAAATAATGTTCGTTTATTCCTCAGAATGTTCGTCCTGTCGGTGTGACAATATATCCGCAATATCAAATTCGCACCATGTTCGATAAATTCTTCGCATCTGTTTTCACTAAAAAAGCAACTACATCGAAGCCGAATACAGCTATTTGAGTGCTCCCGAAAACTTGATGGAATTTAGTTCAATACCAATCGCACCTGTTGTGAAAATTTCTGCGCTTTTATTCGCTGCGCAACTGCTCTGATAGAACCTTAGAGCTATATTTTCAATAAATCATTATTCACAATTATTCGAAAGCGGTCGTTTATGTTTACGGTCTGCAAAACTAGAGTCGTGAGAAACAAACGTGGCAGCGCAAGCCTAACATTTCTGCCATACCATGTTACTTCAACTCCAAACGAAATAATACGAAATGCTAAAGATTCACATTATAGTACCAACTATTTTAACACAAAACGTTGAAATAGTTGGTACTATAATGAACTATTAACATAACTTTATTTCGTACAAATTGATCACTAAGCAATTATAATATATTACTTGTTCCAGAAAGTTTCGTCAAAATATCTTCAGTATCGAATATCCAATAAAATATCAAATTGCTGACAACGAGAACGTCCCAACACAGCCAACGGAGGATTATCATTGTGACATCAATCGATACAAATAGGCTGCGAACTAGAAGAAGACGTACGTCAGTACAAATTCTCCGACGATCCTCGCTTATCGTGGAGATAATATTTTCCTCGAACGAAATTTCACAACCGAATTGACAAAGTGGAGAAAGGGTATCCCATTTAGTAGATTGATGGTCTCGGCTGTTAGCGCAATCGACGTCGTTTCCCATGAGTCAGCTTCGTGTCGGTCGGCGTAGAACGCGTAGCAGGAATAATGTTCGAATTGCGTGTGGTTTGAGCCAGTGGACGTCACTTGGCTGGCGTATCTTTTCCGATCTCAATGCCACCGTGCTATTTTTTTTTTTGATATTGCTCGAAACGAAACAAGATGGATTGTACTACTCAGTATTCGCCTACCTTATTTCACTTTCCCTCTCTTTGACGGTTTTTGGAGGCTAAATCTTAATCGGAAGTTGATTTAAAAATCCATGCTTTGGTAATAATGACGTTTCATTTCGATAATCAGCTGCCGAAATAAGAATTGAAATCTGTGGAAAACAGTTGTTAACAGTGGCATATGAAAAAGTATAGCTTTTCTAATTTCGATGAGTTTTGAACCCGACATTGGGAAACAGCTACCGCAGCTGTTGATTGTTTGAGGATGTGTTTAATTTTTCATCACAAAACTGTTCGATCAGTACAATGTTGGTTGGAAAATTGTCCGAATCGCTATTAAAAACCATCTAACAAAACAATTCAACCTAACCTATAAAACACAATTCAATTCAAATTCATATCTTCAACTTTCGTAGTAAATTTTTCCTCAAACATTAAATTATTTTGCTTCTATCTTTTATCAGAGCCCCGGAGACCTCTAGTGTTATATACCATTTGGGTCAGAGTCATTTCACCGAATGACTTTTCGCCGAATCCTTCAATTGTCTTAAAGTCGTGATTGGAATAGATTTAAAATAAAGACAAATGAAAGATGTTAGCGTTAACGCCCGTTTTGTTGACCTACAATTGTACTTCTTGAATAAAGATTGATCCATGAGCCTCAGAACGGAGCTCCCAAGAAAACTATTTGACTTTATTAGCTAGTAAGCATCAAAGCATTTACGTAGGTGTATCTACCAGGCAGATGATGGTGGTATTTACTGAGTGACCAATTCGGCAAAATGACCCTGATCCATATCTACCAGGCAAAAGTTTGTAATATTGTTCGTTTACTGAATGCAAATGAAAAAATATCTAATGCGGCTTCGTCACATGGTTTTGGTTCGTGTGCTGTCCGACCGCGCTACCACTCGTTTGGACCTAACTACACCGAAACCTCCATTTACGAACTAAACGGGGGTTCGTAAAAAGAGCTAGTTCGTAAAAAAAGTTTACGTTATTTGGGATTTGGTTCGTAAAAAAAGTTTACGTTATTTGGGATTTTGTTCGTAAAAAAAGTTTACGTTATTTGGAATTTACTTCGTAAAAAAAGTGTTGTGTGATTATTGTGGAAACCGCGCATCATATGTTTATTTTCGGAACGGATGTGAAGAGTAAGAGCAAGAAAATGATGTTTGGGTTCGCTTCAAAATCCAAGATGGCGGCTTCCGGTTTATTGAGATTGCCTAAAACCCCTAACAATATGGGTATCTTCGGAACGGAATTGATGAGTAGATGTCGGAAAATTATGTTTGAAGTAGTTCTTAAATCCAAGATGGCGACTTCCGGTGTGTTGATATTCCTTGAAAACCCTTGCAATATGGGTATTTTCTGAACGGAATTGATGAGTAGATGTCGAAAAATTATGTTTGAAGTGGTTCTCAAATCCAAGATGGTGACTTCCGGTGTGTTGATATTTCTTGAAAACCCATACAATATGGATATTTTCGGAACGGAATTGATGAGTAGATGTCAGAAAACGATGTTTGAGGTAGTTTTGAAATTCAAGATGGCGACTTCCGATTTGCTAATATTCCTTGAAAACCCTTACAATATGGGTATTTTCGAAACGGGGTTAATGAGTAGATGTCGGAAAATTATGTTTGAAGTGGTTCTGAAATTCAAGATGGCGACTTCCGGTTTGTTGATATTCTCCATACAATATAGGTATTTTCGGAACGGAATTTTTGAGTAGATGTCAGAAAACGATGTTTGAGGTAGTTTTGAAATTCAAGATGGCGACTTCCGATTTGCTAATATTCCTTGAAAACCCTTACAATATGGGTATTTTCGAAACGGGGTTAATGAGTAGATGTCGGAAAATGATGTTTGAAGTAGTTCTGAAATCCAAGATGGCTACTTCCGGTTTGTTGATATTCCTTGAAAACCCATACAATATGGATATTTTCGGAACGGGATTGATGAGTAGATATCAGAAAATGAAGTTTGAGGTGGTTCTGACATCCAATATGGTGTCATCCGGTTTCTTGATATTCTTTGAAAACCCTTACATAATGGGTATTTTCAGAACGGGATTGATGAGTAGATGCCAGAAAACAATGTTTGAGGTGGTTCTTAGTTCCAAGATGGCAACTTCCGGTTTCTTGATATTCCTTGAAAACCCTTCCAATATGGGTACTTTCGGAAAGAGATTTAAAAGTTGACGTTGGAAAATTATATTTGAGGTGGTCTTGAAATGCAAAACAGTGACTTCCGGTTGATTATTATTTTTTGAAAATTTTTGCCATTTTCCTTTAACTCTTTATTCCTTTAAAACACTATACCGTTCCGAAAATACCCATATTGTATGAGTTTTCAAGGAATATCAACAAACCGGAAGTCGCCATATTGGATTTCAGACCCACCTCAAACATCATTTCCGGACATCTACTCATTAACCCCGTCCCGAAAATACCCATATTGTAAGGGTTTTCGAGGAATATTAACAAACCGGAAGTCGCCATCTTGAATTTTAAAACTACCTCAATCATCGTTTTCTGACATCTACTCATCAATTCCGTTCCAAAAATAACTATATTGTATGGGTTTTCAAGGAATATCAACAAACCGGAAGTCGCCATATTGGATTTCAGAACCACCTCAAACATCATTTCCGGACATCTACTCATTAACCCCGTCCCGAAAATACCCATATTGTAAGGGTTTTCGAGGAATATTAACAAACCGGAAGTCGCCATCTTGAATTTCAAAACTACCTCAATCATCGTTTTCTGACATCTACTCATCAATTCCGTTCCGAAAATATCCATATTGTATGGGTTTTCAAGGAATATCGATAAACCGGAAATCGCCATATTGGATTTCAGAACCACCTCAAACATCATTTTCCGACATCTACTCATTGACCCCGTTCCGGAAATACCCATATTACATAGGTTTTCAAAGAATATCAACAAACCGGAAGTCGCCATCTATAATTTCAAATCTACCTCAAACATCGTTTTCTGACATCTACTCATCAATTCCGTTCCGAAAATACCTATATTGTATGGGTTTTCAAGGAATATCAACAAACCGGAAGTCGCCATCTTGGATTTCGGAACCACTTCAAACATAATTTTCCGACATCTACTCATTAACCTTGTTTCGAAAATACCCATATTGTAAGGGTTTTCAAGGAATATTGGCAAATCGGAAGTCGCCATCTTGAATTTCAAAACTACCTCAATCATCGTTTTCTGACATCTACTCATCAATTCCGTTCCAAAAATAACTATATTGTATGGGTTTTCAAGGAATATCAACAAACCGGAAGTCGCCATATTGGATTTCAGAACCACCTCAAACATCATTTCCGGACATCTACTCATTAACCCCGTCCCGAAAATACCCATATTGTAAGGGTTTTCGAGGAATATTAACAAACCGGAAGTCGCCATCTTGAATTTCAAAACTACCTCAATCATCGTTTTCTGACATCTACTCATCAATTCCGTTCCGAAAATATCCATATTGTATGGGTTTTCAAGGAATATCGATAAACCGGAAATCGCCATATTGGATTTCAGAACCACCTCAAACATCATTTTCCGACATCTACTCATTAACCCCGTTCCGGAAATACCCATATTATATAGGTTTTCAAAGAATATCAACAAACCGGAAGTCCCCATCTTGAATCTCATAGCTACCTCAAACATCGTTTTCTGACATCTACTCATCAATTCCGATCCGAAAATACCCATATTGTATGGGTTTTCAAGGAATATCAATCAACCGGAAGTCGCCATCTTGGATTTCCAAAATACCTCAAACATCATTTTCCGGAATCTACTCTTTAAACCCGTTCCAAAAATACCTATATTGTAGTAGTTTCCATGGAGTCGGAAATCGCTTTCGGTGAATGACAAAACCTCTTACGAAGTAGGTTCGTAAAAAAAGTTTACGTTATTTGGGATTTGGTTCGTAAAAAGAGGTACGTAAAAAGAGGTTACGTATAAAAAGTGTTCGTAAACGGAGGTTTGGGTGTATAGCAAAGAAACTTAGAACCCGGTTTGGTTTCGGTTATGTGGCGCAGCCACATCAATTATCCCGGAGACATAAAAACAACAAAAAATAATTTGATGTTAGGGGACGGGTATAGTGTGATGGGTAAGTCGATGCCTTTCACGCAGTCCCCCTGGGTTCGATTCCCAACCCCGCACATAGGGTCAGAAAGTTTTTCTGGCCCGAAGAGGCGAATGACCTTAAGGTTAAAACCTCTATAATCGAAACAAAAAAAAATTGATGTTTTCGAAATTACACTTTCAAGCAAAAAAACCTTCGGCGAAATGACCCGCTCCCATACCATTTGGCTCAGCATGATGGGTTAGGAAAATTTCTGTGAGTACCTTTAAAAGGTTTTCCAACAGGCTCATTTGAACGCTACACTCTTAGGAAAAAATACATTTAACGTAAATTCAAGCACGCCGTAATTTTTCGGGTGATGACAGAGTATTACAACTTTAAACAGGCAAAAATAAATATTGTGTCTGTTTCGATGTAAATTTACACGATTTCTTTTCTAAGTGGCTGTGGATCAGGTACGAAGATAATATGGCTAACACTTAAGGTTTCAGTGATATAATCGTGTAAGTGATGTATTTCTCGAATAAACTTTCATTTGCTCAGAATGCAGCCAAAGATCAGATTCAAACGTATTTTAACTAGTACTTTCGAATCCAGAAATGTTACCGAATATGCGACGCATGTGCCGAAACTCGTTTTTGTGAACAACCCGAATCAGAAATTATTTTATTGGAGTACAAATTAATTTAGTCCGTTTTTTGGGGGTCCAAAATGAATTTAATTCAAAATGAAGAAAAAAATAAAAGTAAAAGAATTTGAAGATTAATCAAAGTATCGTCCATCGATAGTTACTACATTGTCCACCTCTCAGGCATTTTTTGAAATCTATCTCAGAAAAATGGTTCGTTATTGGTTGTCCAGAGCCAAGCCTGTTTTCAACGCTGAAATCTCCATTCTTGAAACGTTGAAACCATTCCTTACATGACTTATCAGCATTTTCACCACAAATATCCACAAGCATTTGATGCACTTTAGATGCACTTTTATTCCAATTAAAACAAGTTGTTTTTTTAAAAAACTCGAAGCAATATGAACTGAAAATTAATGACATATGTCTAACCTCTTGAAACTACCGTCAACAGCTGTTACTGTTCAACATTCATAACAGCCAGAGCCATCTCCTGAAAACGGACCGAACTAATCTAGCAGGTGTACAACTTTGCTTCGGCCATTTTCCGATAGGTGGCTGTACCGGCTGAGGCTGGTCAAAATATATAGATGATAATGCTTTTAAAGTGAGTGTGTACAGTGCCTAACGAATTGTCATCGCCGTTTCAGTGACAGTTGTCCTTGTTTTCGTATTATTCACGCTCGAAAATGTCTGTTTATGTGCCCAATTCTTGCCATTTGCAGGAAGTTCTACTTTTCGGTTACAATTCAAAAAAAATTGCAGCTGAAGCGCATCGAATGCTCTCAGAAACTTACGGTGATGCTGCTCTGAGTAAAAAAAACGTATCGGGAGTGGTTTCAACGTTTTAAAAATGGTGATTTCGATGTCGAAGACAAACATGGTGGTGGAAGACAAAAAACCTGGGCATTATTCAGAAAGAAGGAAACTGGGTGCCGTACGAGTTGAAACTGAGGGACATCGAGCGCCGTCTAGTTGTATGTGAACAACTGCTTCAATGGCAAAATCGTAAGGGGTTTTTACATCGAATCGTAACCGGTGATGAAAAGTGGGTTCGATACGATCATCCTAAACGCAGAAAATCATGGAGAAAGCCCGGGCATGCTACTTCGTCGAAGGCAAAACCGAATATTCACGGCGCCAAGGTTATGATTTGTATTTGGTGGGATCAGCTCAGTGTGATATACTACGAGCTGTTAAAACCGGGTGAAACCATCACAGGAGATCGCTACCGAACGTAACTGATGCGCCTTAGTCGCGCGCTAAAAGAAAAGCGGCCACAATATCAAGAGCGACATGACAAAGTCATCCTCCATGCTCGGCCTCACGTCGCAAAAATGGTCAAAAAGTACCTGAAAACGCTGAAATGGGAAGTCTTGCCGCACCCACCGCATTCCCCAGATGTCGCCCCTTCTGACTTCCACCTATTCCGTTCGATGGCACACGGCCTGGCAGATCAACATTTTCAATCCTTCGAAGAGTTGTAAAAATGGATTGCTTCATGAATAGCGTCAAAAGAGGACTCCTTTTTTCGAGCCGAGATCCGAAAATTGTCGACAAGATAGGAGAAAGTTGTCGCTAGCGACGGACAATACTTTGAATAATACATCTGTAAGCACTTTTTCACAATAAAGCTTTTAATTTCGAAAAAAACGGCGGAAGCAAAGTTGTACACCTGATAATTAATGAGACGGTTTTTATTTTAATGCTTGTAGTAATTTTGTCATTAAATTTTTAATTTTGATTGTGTAAAGTATTATTAATTCTAACAAACCTCACTTGTTAATATTTATTTTCGATCAACATTTTCACAGAAAATTGGTTCTAAATCACTATTAGATTGGACATTTCGTTTCCACCTATTCCGTTCGATGGCACACGGCCTGGCAGATCAACATTTTCAATCCTTCGAAGAGTTGTAAAAATGGATTGCTTCATGAATAGCGTCAAAAGAGGACTCCTTTTTTCGAGCCGAGATCCGAAAATTGTCGGCAAGATAGGAGAAAGTTGTCGCTAGCGACGGACAATACTTTGAATAATACATCTGTAAGCACTTTTTCACAATAAAGCTTTTAATTTCGAAAAAAACGGCGGAAGCAAAGTTGTACACCTGATAATTAATGAGACGGTTTTTATTTTAATGCTTGTAGTAATTTTGTCATTAATTTTTTGATTTTGATTGTGTAAAGTATTATTAATTCTAACAAACCTCACTTGTTAATATTTATTTTCGATCAACATTTTCACAGAAAATTGGTTCTAAATCACTATTAGATTGGACATTTCGTTTGCCCAACTGTGAACGACACGAATAAAAAAAATGTTTGTTGAGGTGAGCTCGCCAGTATATCAAAGTTCAACTGATTTGGTAAAAGATCAGTGAGGTTTTGCAATTGTTCCGAAAACATGGAACACCCAAAAACAAAAAACAGAAAACATGCTTCATTTATTTTTCGCTCTCTTGTACCTTGTCAGTATCATAATAAATATTTCGGTAGTTATCAAATATATTTAAAACCTATTTGAATCCACCTAGTGGTGTAATGATGCCTTTCTCATATTACTCATTACATCATAAATATAACCGTGAAATTTGCAAAAACATTTATTGAATAGAAATAGGATAATTTGTTCGGATCTAATCTCACAAACTCTATAAATCCTGTTTAACCTGTAATTCCGTAACCGAAAGTAGTATCCACAACAAATTAAGGAATTCCATATGAAACTGTAAGACATTTCTTTTGAACCTATAAGTTTGTGAAAATCGATTTGGCCATCTCCAAGAAAAGTGAGTGAGATCCTTTTTTTTTAAATCACTATTTCCAGTTCTTCCGAAACCGGATCCAGATAAACGGAATAGCCGAAGTTGGTTCGTTTGCTACCAACAAATATGACCTACAAATTGGAACACTTTTGAACGTAGTTAAACTCATACTTACTAGCTCATGCTCTATTTCGATTAAACCAATCAAACGAAATCTAACAAACGTTACTGTTACTTCTGCATATGTAAGTCAAGCTATACATCATGAATCAGCAGCATAAAACATGTAGTAAGATTATTATTATAATTATAATAATAATAATTATTATTATTATTGACATCACTACACAACGTGTACGAAATAGAACAAAGCACGCCTTGTTCGTTTTGTGTTTTCTTCTTCTTTCGGTGTTGTACATATTGTCATTCTATATGCCGATTTGAAAACTTTGACACTCATCGCCCTGTAATTGCGGAACCGGAAGTCGGATCCAGATGAAATTTCACAGTAGCTTTAAAGACAGCATGAACTTTAATTCAAATCAAGATTTGTGAAAATCGCAGAGAAATCGAAGTGAATTTAGTTTTAGGAGTTTTTCTTCTCCACTTTCGGTGCTCTCGGAACAGGAAAAGAGGGGACCAGTAGTGCCGAATTAAGTTTTCATGCCCACAAACTAACAAGCTCTGCAAACTAGAAGAATTTATCAGACAGTTTTATGGGATTTGTACCTGTTTTTAACCATCGTTCGTGGAAAAATACTAATAAAATGGGTAATTGTCCACTTATCACGCTTTAGTTCCGGAACCGGAAGTCGGATCCAGATAAAATGTTCCACTAATTTTTAGGATATTATTAGTCCTTTCATTTGAATCTTAGTTTGCGAAAATCGGTTTAGCTGTTTCAAAGATAATTGAGTGTAAACTTTTTCTCAAATTTTAATCGTTCAAGAGATATGTATATTTCATTTTTTTAAGGAATTTGCTCTACTCGAATATAAAGCTAGAGTCAAACTGGCAAACCGATAATGCGAATTGCTTTTTGTTGGCTAGAAAGAATGCTTATGTTAAATTTAGGCCATTTGTCATTTCCAGTCAAACCGCTCCAGTCAAACTCCCTCACTCAGCAGTAATGTTTTTAATACTTTGTTTGTAATGCTGTAAGTATTTAACTAGGGATCTAGTTACCGCAAAATAGGCGATGCGAAGGAGATGCGCATGGTTTTGTCTAAGTGGACTGATTCTGGTCTTGGCGAAAAAAAAAACATCTAATTCATTAAATTATGTTCAAACCACACAGACATAGACATTTTTAAAATATCTACTAAATTATAAAACTTTCTCGTATACCTTGTATATCATCGTCTTAATTTTAGAAGCGAGTCAATGAAAATTTTGTAACTCACGAAATTTGGTTACCTTTAAGGCACATTTTTTACCTGATAAAATTTAATTGAAAGAACCTTACTGCGGTTGTCACTAGTGAAGTCAGTTTTACACCAATCAGAAACTTTTTGGTCCTCCACTTTCACAATTTCAAATTTGTGCCGTTGTTTAAAAGGGTTCAGGGTCATTTCGCCGAAAGCTGTTTCGCCGAAAGCTGTCTCGCCGAAAGCCATTTCGCCGAATGGGTCACTTTGCCGGATGCCATTTCGCCGAAAGAGTCATTTCGCCGAATTCTGAAATCGTCTTAAAATCGTAATTGAAATTCATTTAAAATAAAGACAAATGAAAGATGTTTTTTTTTTTCATAAATACGTTTATTTCTTAAGGCAGTTTACATAAGTTTTTCTTCGCCGTAGCATCACTTTTACATAATATTCTTATCCTAATTTAATTCTAACATAGTCACAACGTTTTGCATTTATTAAAACATATTCTCTTATTACTTAAATATCATCTTAGGTAACTCGTCATTAATTATGAAATCTACTCGGAAATATTATTTGAACCAAACGATTAACTTCTATAAATTATAAAATAAGCTGTTATTTTCAGACATTTTGTTAATAATTTCATAAACTGTTTCGAGTTTGTTTGTATCATTACATTATTTTTATTCTAATTTAGCTATTGGTTGAACTCATGGACGCAGCTGGGATCAGAACTAAGTCTTGAAAGGGGCCTTTATTAAATTGAAACTCCAGTTTTCTTTATGAAATGATAAATAAGTTTCATGTATGAAAGGGTACGACAAGCAAGAATGTCTCGAACTGGGATATTGGATAGTCTACCTTGGGTACGCAAAGAATTTATTAGTTGAGATCTGACATCACGATACTCCACGCATGTCCAAACGACATGATCAATATCTCGATAACCTTCGCCACAAGCACAATGATGAGTCTCGGAGAGCCCAATTCGAAGGAGATGTGCATCTAACGTGTAGTGATTGGACATGAGTCTAGACATCACACGAATGAAATCTCTACTCACATCCAGTCCCCTGAACCATGCCTTTGTCGATATTTTCGGAATAATTGAGTGCATCCACCGACCCAGATCATCTTTATCCCAAGAAGCTTGCCAGCTGGCAAGTGTTCTTTGGCGAGACGAGCTATAGAATTCGTTGAAAGCAATCGGTCGCTCATAAATTTCACCCTCAATAGCACCACGTTTGGCTAAAATATCGGCTCTTTCATTGCCAGGAATGGAGCAATGAGCCGGGACCCAGACTATAGTGATTAGATAATTATTGTTCAATATGTCGTTCAGGCACTGTTTTATTTTGCCCAGGAAAAACGGTTCAGTCTTGCCAGCAGCGTTTGAGCGAATGGCTTCAATTGCACTCAGACTATCTGTGAAGAGGAAATAATGGTTTGGAGATAATGTGACGATTACACTCAAACTATAATGAACTGCTGCTAGCTCTGCTATATAAACAGATGCAGGTTCTTGAAGCCTAAATGAGGCCGAAACATTATTGTTGAACATACCAAACCCTGTCGCTTCTTCAATTCGCGATCCGTCCGTGTAAAACATTTTCTCAGAGTCAATATGCCTGAACTTACTTGAAAATATTTTTGGGATTTCCGTCGAACGTAGATGATCCGGGATTCCACGCACTTCGCGCTGCATGGATGTATCGAAAAATAAAGTTGAGTCAGGGACATTTAGGAGGCTGACACGGATAGGAATATATCTTGAAGGGTTGATTTCCTGTGACATATGGTTAAAATATACTGTCATGAATTTTGTTTGAGATCGAAGCTCGACTAGTCGTTCGAAATTATTAATTACCATGGGATTCAGCACCTCACATCTTATTAGCAGGCGTGATGAAATCTCCCAAAATCGATCTTTTAATGGAAGAACTCCCGCCAGAACTTCAAGACTCATTGTATGTGTCGAATGCATGCACCCTAAAGCAATTCGCAAACAACGATACTGAATTCGCTCCAGTTTGATAATATGAGAGTTTGCAGCGGAACGAAAGCAAACGCATCCATATTCCATCACTGAAAGTATCGTTGTCTGATACAATTTTATTAGATCTTCCGGATGAGCACCCCACCAAGATCCTGTTATTGTTCGAAGAAAATTTACTCTTTGTTGGCATTTTGTTATCAGAAACCTAATGTGTCCTCCCCACGTGCATTTGGAATCGAACCACACCCCGAGGTATTTAAAAGTTAAAACCTGTTGGATCATTCTTCCCATCATATGGAGCTGAAGCTGCGCGGGATCATGCTTTCTTGAAAAGACGACTAACTCTGTTTTCTCCGCAGAGAATTCGATACCAAGATGAACAGCCCAATCGGACAAGTTATCTAAGGTATCTTGCAATGGTTTATGCAGATCAATAGCTTTGGGTCCAGTAACTGAAACCACGCCATCATCTGCCAATTGTCTTAGTGTACATGGGGTTACTAGACAGCTGTCAATGTCATTTACGTAAAAATTATAGAGGAGCGGACTGAGGCATGAGCCTTGCGGGAGACCCATGTAACTATTTCTGAGTGTTGCCAAATCGCCATGTGAAAAATGCATGTGTTTCTCTGACAAAAGGTTGTGCAAATAATTATTTATAACCGCTGGGAGTCCATTTTGGTGAAGCTTGTCTGAAAGAACATCAATGGAAACTGAATCAAATGCTCCTTTAATGTCTAAAAATACAGATGCCATTTGTTGCTTTTGAGCGAAGGCAATTTGGATGTCAGACGAAAGTAATGCAAGGCAATCATTCGTCCCTTTATTTCTACGGAAGCCAAACTGAGTATCTGACAACAAACCGTTCGTCTCGACCCAAGTGTCGAGACGTCGTAGAATAATTTTTTCGAACAATTTTCTGATGCAGGACAACATCGCAATGGGTCTATATGAGTTGTGATTGGAAGCTGGTTTCCCCGGTTTTTGAATGGCGATAACTTTCACTTGTCTCCAGTCAGGTGGAACAATATTTTGCTCAAGAAACTTGTTGAACAATTCCAACAAACGTCTTTTTGCGAGGTTGGGCAGATTCTTCACCAAGTTGAATTTAATTCTGTCCAACCCTGGAGCGTTATTGTTACAAGACAAGAGTGCTATAGAAAATTCCATCATTGAAAATGGGTTATTAATAAAACCATTATTTGGAGGAGATTCCCGTATAATGCTCTGCGTAGGAACAGAATCTGGGCAAACTTTCCTAGCAAAGTCAAATATCCATCGGTTCGAGTATTCATCACTCTCATTGCCCACGGTACGATTCCTCATTCGTCTGGCCGTGTTCCAAAGAGTGCTCATTGAGGTATCTCTTGACAAACCTTCGACAAAATGTCTCCAATAGCTACATTTTTTGGCTCGAAGTATGCTCTTGTACTTGGTTTCTAAAACCATAAGTTTTTCAAAATTCTGAGGAGTTCCTCCTCCCCGTTTTAGAAACGTCTTGCAAGCGTTTTGTTTTGCGAGTTTAGCCTCTGAGCACTCTTTGTCCCACCAGGGGTTGGGAGGCCTTCTGTTAGTCGTTGGCCCAGGGAAGCGTTTAGTTTGGGATTGTTCTGCTGCCTCCAGAATCGAACAAATGAGGAAGTCATATTCTTCAAGTGGAGGGAGCTCTTCCATTGAATTCAAAATACTAGAGATACTACTTTGGTATTTAATCCAGTCGATATTTTTTGTCAAATCATATGGAATACTAGCGGAAGTAGCAATGCAATTGCTACTGCTAATTGAGATGATGATTGGTAAATGATCGCTACCGTGTAAATCAGGCAGTATTTTCCAGGTGCAATCTAGTCGAATTGATGTTGAGCAAAGAGATAGATCTAATGCACTTGGGCGTGCCGGAGGTCTTGGGATCCGTGTCATGCTACCCATATTTAATACCGTCATGCTAAAATTGTCACAAATGTTTTGTATTAAAGATGATCTGCTATCATTGTAAACGGAACCCCACATAATACCGTGCGAATTTAAATCCCCCAGAATCAATCGTGGTGCAGGAAGGGCTTCAACCATTTCATTAAGCTGTTGCTGTCCAACTTGTGCTTTTGGAGGAATATAAACCGAAGCTATGCAAATATCTTTGCATTTAATGTTTATTTGGCAAGCAACAACTTCTATACTAGAAGTTGAAGGGATGTTTAATCTATAAAAGGAATAGCATTTCTTAATTCCCAAAAGCACTCCACCATACGGAGAGTCTCTATCGAGACGTATAATGTTAAAATCATTAAAATTTAAAGCTATGTTTGAAGTAAGCCATGTTTCGCATAAAGCAAATACATCACATTTTTGACTATGCAATAATATTTTAAATGAATCAAGTTTTGGCATGATGCTTCGACAATTCCACTGCAGGACAGTGATTGTATCATTTGCGACGGGTGATAAATTATCCATCAAAAGATACAAAACCTGAGACAATTGGCCATTGAGCTGATAACTGCTTCAAAAAGGTTCTAGCTATTGGAAGGAATGCCATTATGAGGGTCTTTAAGGGTTCAGATATATTGAATGCTGAGAAAATCCATTCAACAATTTCCGAAAACTTCAGTAATCCTGTTGGTGGCTGTGAAATGGAGCCCACTGGATTATTATCTTTTTCTGTACTAGATCCTGGATTGGTTTGTGAATTTGACGAACCAGGAGGCACAGTCTTTGGTTTTGACTTTTTTTGTTTAACACGGGGATCTTTTTTTGAAGATGAAATTTTAGGTGTCTTTTTTGGTAATTTGGAGGAAGACTTCTTTCTCTTAACTGACCCTTGGGTAGTGATAAACGAATTACCTTCACTATTTTCGTCAGAGTCAGAGTCCTCTGGTTCCTCTAGATTTGAAAACCCGTTTTCGGTTTCCAAAGGGGGGACATCAATGACCGTTTTAAGCATTTCTGCATATGTGCGCTTAGACCGTGCTTTTAAAGAAAGCTTAATTTTGTCTTTGTGCACTTTAAATGCAGTGCATACTGAAATATCCTCATGAGGACTTTCCCCACAATAAATACATTTTTCAATTTCCTTGTTGCAATCATTATCTTTATGAGGTCCTTCACACTTAATACATTTTGGTTTATTGCTACAGTAAGTAGCTGTGTGTCCGAATTTTTTGCAGTTCGTACAATTCATTACATTTGGAACAAAAAGCCGAACAGGGAGGCGAATTTTATCGACATAGACATGGGACGGCAACGCAGATCCGGCAAATGTCACTCGAAACGAGTCTGATGGGCGATAAACTTTTTTTCCCTCTTCATAAACTACTGAGTACAGTTGTTTGTACTCCAGTATTTTCACACCCTCAAGCATAGAGTTCTTGAAACGACCAACACCATGCTTGAGTAAATCATCTACCGAAAGACTCGCTTCGGTAACAACACCGTCAATTTCGACATCTTTGGAGGGTATGTAAACTTTATACTCTTTATTGAAATGTTCCGAAGAGACAATATCATTCGCGTGTTTCAAATTATTTACCACAACACGAATTTTATCGTTATTTACTTTTATGATCTCTTTGATTGAAGAGTATCGTGATGTCAAACCTTTATTAATTTGAAAAATGTTTAATGGCTTTGATATACGTCTAAAAAAGACTATCCAAGGCCCAGAAGAGCTCTCCTGATATTTTTTCGTTCGTGGGGGTATCGGATTCATGCTAGGATTTACGTCCATGGATTCATCCATTACATTAAAATTTTTAACTAAACTTTAAAATAAAATTTGAAACCAACACTACACAGTACTCAATCAAAAGGAAAAGAAAAAACTTCTACCTTGAAATTGTTGTCTATCTCCGTTGCACTGCCGTGTAGATCCTCGTTGCTCTAGATGTTCTTGTTGGATGTATCTGGACGTTGATACAATGCTGAAGCTCACTGTAGCGATAGAATATGATGTGATGCTACTGCTACCTGACATCCAGCACCACTCGAATTCCGATTTGCTTTCGTCTTCGCCAGCTGTAACCAGCGCAGGTCACCGGTGTATACCTGCGTGTTGTATGGCAGTGGAAAGACCGAGTTGTCTTGTCTCCTTCTTCCTAGTGCTCCGCACCGATATGCTTCTGCACCGAAGTGCCTTCGCACCGGTGTGCCTTTGCACTCTCCTGCTTCTATGTGCCTTTGCACTCTTCCTCTTCGATGTGCCTTTGCACTCTCCTGCTCAGCACTTGTGGCTGTATATTGCGGCCTGGGTAGAGTTTGGGAAACGCCCTTTGTTGTTTCCTTCACCAGCTTGGCCCAGCACTAGGGCTCTCTTATGCAGCACGACTATACGTTTTAACGGCTGCTGCCAACAGGTTTCTACCTGTAGTTCAACCGTTGTCGTATTTAACGCGTGTAAACCAACCAGCGTTATTAAACTGTACGCTTCTATACACAACCTTCTCGGTTGAACGGCTATTACTGAATGAAATGAAAGATGTTAGCGTTAACGTCCGTTTTGTTGACCTACATTTGTACTTTTTGAATAAAGATTGATTCATGAACCTCAGAACGGAGTTCCCAAAAAAAAACTTGTTGACTATTAGTTACTAAGCATCAAAGCAACTGTAAAGGTGTATCTACCAGGCAAATGTATGTGGTATTTTCCGTTGATTAAGTGAAAATGAAAAAATATCTCGTTTTTTGCACGTTCGGACCTAACTAAAGCAAAGAAACCTAGCTTTGAGTAGACCGGGCAAACAAGGCATAACATAAAGTAGACATGACCCTGTCGGCGAAATGACCCTTTCGGCGAAACGACTTTCGGCGAGATGACCTATTCGGCGAGATGACCTATTCGGCGAAATGACCCGCTCTCGTTGAAAAGTTCACTCGAAAGATTTTAAGAATAGCCGCGGCGTAACAACACACAAATTCGATAACGTGACATAAAACACAGCAAATTTACCGTGCACATAGGTCTAAGGGCAGAAAGATTTATGAAATCAATCATATGGACGAAAGCAAGAAGTACTTCGTTGTGAGGAAATTGAAATGGGAAGTGTACCATTATTTAGCGATCTCAACGAATTCTCAGTTCTTGTTTCTTGCCACAATTCGGCATTCGTGTTTGATCCGTGCTATATTTCTATTATTTGCCAATTGTGTAATAGCAAGGAAACTTGAAATACAGTTTTAGGCGAAGTTAAGAGGCGCTTGGTTCAAAGTAAACAAAAGTTTTATTATGAATCCTTGTCCTTGTCCTACATATTTGTGCGATTGTAAAATACGAATAGGAAATATGATAGATGGAAATACATATTTTATTATGACATATATCTCTATCGGGTGAATGATAAAAACAAAAATACATAACTTATTGGGTGTAGTTTGTGGATACTTGCAAGGGTCTCCAACAGCTTGGATTACTTATCAGTCTCGAAATGGATTACTTCGATTATTTAAATTATTACCCTGATTACTTCTGGATTACTCGATTACTTTAAAAATTATCTGATTACTCTGAATTGCTCTGGATTACTCGTGATTACTTCTTGTTTATGGTAATATTTCTTCTGGATAACTGGATTACTTTCAACATACAATTTTTCAGAAAAGAATTTTTCCAAGAAGCTCATAAAACGAAATTTATCATTTTCGTATGGTTCGATTGTTTCTATTTTGTTCGGCGTTTCCACAACCCTGTGAGAACAACAAAAAATAACTTTTAGAATCGCCCAACATCGGCTCAGCGCAGATGCCATATAGAACGATTTATTCAATATAGGGTCGCAACAATCCAACTTGACCGATTTTGCAAATCTTGAGAGCGGCCATGTATTCAGCATTACAGATTTACATATTACAATTATGCGCCGCAGAGCTGAGGAATTTAAAGGTTTCGACATTCTTCGGTCCTTTGTATTTCACGAACTATTCCAATGATTCTTTTATAGAAAGGCTTAGTAATCACTGTGAAAATCTACGCGTCACATATACCATTCGAGTCAATTCGTCGATTACGCAAAATGTCTGTCTGTGTATGTGTGCATGTCACGTTTTATTGCACTAACTTATTTCGGAAATAACCGATTTTCATGAACTTAGATTTCTGGTCCCTTACAAAGTTCTTAAATTTTATCCGGATCCTGCTTCCGTAATAATTGTGATAAGTGAAAATTCAATTTCGAATTATTTACTCACTTTCCTCAAAGCAATTCGTGGACTAAATTTCATTCTCTCACTCATCCAGATCCAACTTCCGGTTGCAGAATTACTGGATGAAGAGAAATTTCAAACAGCGATGATGCAAAACACGGAATAAATTTTGAATTCTTTGCTTTTCTCTTACCTTTTCTTTTATTTTATTTGGAGCAGCACTCAAATCAATTCTAATCAATAGGCCTTGTCGGTTGAAGCCCACACAAGCCGACTCCGGTTATATTGGACCACCGGTTTCCGCTTCCGAAAGCATCGCAAATAGTGGTCAAAACTTTCCTTACCCATAGCTTGAATTGTTTTCACAAACTTAGGTATAAATGAAAGATTTCATGATCTCATACGAAATTCCTCAATTTCATCCAAATAAAAGCTCACCTGTACGAACATGTTCTCGTGTGGATGAAGAGAACACAACACTGCTTTTTCGAACAATGCACATAGCAAGCCGTGATCGATTTTGTGTACGCGATAAAGAAAACGAAAACCGAAGCTTGGAGCACAACCGAGTTCATTGTCATCGAGCATGCATGCGCACCTGTTCCCAACCGTATTGAAAAAAAAAAATTCGGTGCAAGTACGAATGATTGTTACCGGTGAGTTATTTTGGTTGAACACGGTACTGTTGATAAGAAAAATCCGGGTATTTTGAGAGGTGAGGCCGAAAGACTGAAAGGATTTGAATGAATTGAAATTTATATGAAATGACATGTATCGGGATTTCATGCATCGCGATGTAGGGGAATGGTGGGTCACCAGTTTCCCGTAGTGTTTCATAACATAGGTATTTTGTAGTACATTTACAACACACATTATTCTAATATTTAATATTATTTTACAAACTTAATATTTGGACTGGTTTTGTGATACATTGTAACATTTATATTGACAACTTTTCACAAACTTTCATTAAAGACATGTTGAATCAAAACTTTAAAAACACTTCTTAATCCATCTATTGTGTTCTCTTGTCATTCAAAGTATCATTATTCTGAGAATATATCTCCGGAATCGGAAGTGACAACAATTTTCTTTTCAAATTTGAACAATGAGTTGAAATCTGCTCAGCCATCTCCGACAAAAGTGAGCGTATAGAAAATCGATGAATAGTAGCACATACATACACACACAGCCAGGTTCTGATCTCGTCGAGTTGAGTCGAATGGTATATAACATTAGGGGTCTCTGGAACTGCGATCCAAAATTGGGTTTTCCAGAAATTCTGTTACTTTTCCATAGAGAAAGGTAAAAAGGGATTACTTTATGATTACTGGATTATTTTGAGATTTTTCCTGAATACTAGGATTATTTGATAAAAATAAGCGATTACCTGTATCTATATATATATAAAAATGCAGAGATCATTCTTTGTAATCGCATCACATAAGAACGGATGGACGGATGTACATGATTCTTCTTTCGTTTGATCAGTTTTTACCCCCAGCGGGTTCGTACATCAAAAAAATTTGGAAAACTTGCCGGAAAAGTGGGAAAAATCCATAAAGTTGTTTTGTATGGACAATGGAATTTTCCGTTCGTCTATGCTTGCTAGATCTACGATTGATGTTTGGCGCGCAACGAGTTGCATAAGTGTTGGGCCGTCGAAGAAAAGAATACTAGATCGTTGAAAAAATTGTTTTGCGCGCAACGAGATATTTTGTGTGGAGATTTCACATGCATACTTGATGTGATGTGATTCGTCATTTCGAACCACGTGCTTAAATGGGTATCAAAACTATTGCTTACTAATGTCGTTTTCGCTTGAAAAAACTGAAACTGAAGATAGTTTCATGAAACAAACACTTTTCACGAAACAGTGTTGATTTCGCACTTAGCAACGGGGGTTTGAGTAAAACTGATTTATAAACCAGGTTCGAAACTAACTCGATTTTCAGTTCAACAACGTTGAAACTAGGCTCGAAACTGACTTCAAACAAACGGTTTCACAGCAGTTAGAGTGTAACAGTGTTAGGTTTGGCATCAAGTGAAAACGACATAAATGACTCAATGACTGTTCTAGAAAATTCAGAATTTTTTTAATGAATCAATTAAAAGAGTTCCACAGTGTCTGAAAATATCCACTTTATTAGAGCTCTAAAGTACGCATGGTTCTTTTTGATAACTTGAACGTACAGAACAGATTCTGAGGAAAATTTCTCACTGCTTAAAAGCAGTACACACCGAATTATTTTTACGGATGTCGGTACAGTTTAACTGACTTTCAAACAGCTGAATATTCGGTAATCCGTTCAGTAAAATTTTTTTTTGCTGAATGATAGAGTAGAGTTTCACTGAACTTCGATCTGTCATAATTCTAATGACGTCTTCATCATTCAATACTGGCGTTCGGCGAAATTTACAAAACAATCCTAAAAATATGTAAACGTCTTGACCCGTAAAGTATTACTGTTTTTTGGTAAACTTAGTTTTGTAGATGAAAGGAAGGAGCAGTTATGTTTTCCAAACATATTTACATCCGATTAATTAATTTATTTGCGTGTGATGAATGAATTGAATTACATTTGCTCTCCAAAAATCATTTATTCAAATAAAACGATCAGAAATCTTTCGGATACAATTCAGTAGAATATGGGATCACCCTTCATATTTTTAGAGTGGTGAAATAAAAAGTTGTAAAAGGCTTTTTGAATATATTCACTAAATGAAAAATTACCGCTAGGAATCAGTATTATCTATTTGTCGTCAATTCGCATCACTATTTTTTCTCTACAAATTTATGTATTTCTGCTGAATGTATAGTGATGGTTACTGAAATTCTTCATTATTTTTTTTAATTTTCCGAATATTGGTAGAACTTTCACTGAGTTCGTTAAAAGAAATGACATTCCAGAGTTCACAGACCGTGCCAGTAAATAATAAATGACCGTAACTTTTACATAGGATTTGGATAAATTTTACGTATCTTTCAGTAAAAATAATATTTTACAGATCGTTGCTGCAAAAATTATTACCGAACACAAAAATAGAATTTTTTGTGTGTATAAGAAACTGCTTCAAAGTTTGTTCTGTCGGGGTAACGTATGAGTAATTCCATAAAACGGACTGTTCAGAATAGAAATCTGTGCATTTGTTCAATTTTCGCTTAACAGAAGTATTTCATATTTTCACATTAAAAGCGAGTGTGTGTCGAATTCCGTTGATTATAGGTTAAGTAATCAGAAAAATAATGCAGAGAAACGTTGACCACTTAGTCTTTTGACAATTCTTCTGACGAGATGAAGTTCGACGGGTCAGCTAGTTACTTATAATTACTAATGATTACTTTTGGATTCCTAATGTAATCAAAAGATAACTGGATTACTTGCGAAAAAAAGAGTAATCCTGGATTACTTGACACCTTTTTGGCTTGTTGGAAACCCTTGGATACTTGCTTATATAGTGCAAACGCGTGTGATTAAATATAGATGGTCGAGAAAGATGTAAACGTACGATGTCCTATTCAATCGAACTGTCTTCAGAGATGTGTTTAACCGCATTCCTCGTTAGTTGAAATTGCAGAACAATTCCAGTGATTGGAGAACGTTTGCAAGTTCGAGTCCAGTTTCTAAAAAGAACAATTTGTTTTTTCGCAATCCCGTATTATCACCTAGCGATTCTTTAAATTTCTTTATTTGAGTTAGTTTACGAATTTCAGTTCAATGGCGTTGAAACTGTCTTCAAGCAAACGGCTTGACAACAGGTAGCGTGAACATAAGCATGCTTTGATTCAATGAAAACTTGAACAAATAGTAAAATCAAGCTGTTACTTATCGCACAAATTAAATGGAGTTTCTCACATAAATACACCAATGATAAGCTCTAAATCCTGCACCTTTATTTTGAAATTCCAAAACAATTGGAAAGATCGAAATTACGTTGAACGGTTTCACTACCAATCTGGCAAGACCTTCATTCGAAATTTAAAAAAAAATATTTTTCGATGGGGACAAAAAGTAATCGAAACGCATCAAACAATTTCTGGGGATCGATTTTTGGACCTAATTTAACTGGTACGGGACGTAGTCATGCAACGCATCAAATTTCGTTTAGAAAAAATTGATTTCCATCACCACATTATCTCTATTTCGGAGCAACTTTCTGTCAACCTTTTCACTCAACCGTTTTATTGCCAGACCTTCAATCGATCCTGATTGCGTCGAGTGTTTCCGCTCTTAGCACCTTTGGTTGGACCAAACGAGGGCACTGTTTCAGCGCACCGCTTCGGGAATAGAAGTTTTAAAGGATTATAATTTGACAAGCTCGGAACGAGCATCCGGTCCCAAAATTAGATTCTCTTTCAGAGTCATAAACAAAAACAACTCGTTATGATACCTGGCAAAGATCCTGACGGGCGAAACCGTACAGCAGGATTCATTGAAATATGCTCACAGGTACGCTTCGAAGAAGAGGAATAAATTTAATTTCCTCCGGAAAATATTTATCTATCAAGCAAGAGAACTGAGCCGCCGCCTCTGTTCGACTTGAATGGGAAGTTATTTCTCGGCGGAATTAGAAACCTTCCCGTAATCAGAACGAAGCACACGTGTGCTTCGATTCTGCTGTTCTTGTCGCGTCCGGGTCCGGAGCTGGAAAGCTCCATAAATACACACGTTCCAACACTCATTTTCCATCATGCCTCCGCCCATCACAACCCAGCGCGGCGAGAAAAGCTCAACCAAAATCGTTGGAAAAGAGTATCATTAGCATAATTTCCATTTCAGTACCGAGCACAACACAAAACCGGAGCCGGTATCTTTCGCATTTGAAGAATCCAGCAGCATCCACTCGGTGACAGACCAGAACGAAACATACACACATGAATTGGTTGGTGCCGGGCTTAGTGGCATAGCATAAAAATTGCACAAGACGAAACTGGCGACAGTGAATCCGTATCAGTGCTAGGGTGGTTGAACAAATCGAATGTTTAAAGTAAACCATCTCAATGTGGTTGACTCCCAAAAGGTTTGGCTTGTGTGATGGATGAGATACTAATTGATATTACAAAACAAAAACAATAGTCTTGGTCAATACTATCAATTTCGTGGCTTATCGATTCCGAACTGGTAAAAGCTGGAACCACCCTAGCTTGCGTTGGAACAAGCGAAGTGTCGCCACTCATCACGGTTGTCTTATAATTTTTGCATTAACGGCGATAGGTATCGTAAGTGAAGCCGTAATTTTCCCCCTGCCATCCAATGGATTGTTATTTGCGTGCAAATGCTCGCACCACATCCGAAATCGCCCGGACCCGAAATGGAAGCATAGCTCAGCAATTTACCCAGCTGGTGCGTGAAAAACATGGACCTGTTTGGACTGAGTTGCGCATACGTAGGCAATCTAATCTGTGCTTGGTCGGGCGAATTAATGCAAAACATATTTGGAAATTCGAGCCCGCTCCTAATTGATTGGGAGCACACTTTGCAGTAAAGCAATGGCGACTATGACTTATTTTGCCTTGTTTGCAAAACATTGGCACGCAGCGTATTGTTTTTTTCCTGTTCATCAGTATCCGATTGCAAGTTGAAGGAACTTCTATGCCGAACTCAAAACAGTTGATGTTGGTCAGTTTAGAACTGTTTTAAAAACACTGACTGTGACATTTTGCTATGGGCACAGTTTTCATATGAATGTAAACCAGGTTTGCTAATGTGTGATACAACTTAAGTTTTGTAGCTCAAATTAGTGTTCTGCTATTTGATTCAGTGAAATATTAAATTGATCACGTAAAACTGCCGTGGTATGATAACCTTTGAGTTTTGTGGTTATATTTCGATCATAATCTGAATATAACCCTTTGTCGTTTCACATAGGTTCCCATGAGATTGACGTTTAGTGCTAATTTCTGTGTATGTCTTTTTAGATCATTCATTCCCCCATTTCATGGCAGCACGAGGTAAAGCTGAGAGACGTTTCGCATCGCTGGCCCAGTGGTAGAGTGAGTTTAAGAATTACTGTTCTAGACTGACCAAGACCTTAGTAGTAGGGTTGTCAATTATACGATCCCCACCTCGTTTCAATGATTCATATCTTTCCATTTGTTATGACATAGGCAAAACATTAAACAATTTTCCATAAACCTACCTAGAAAAAGATCGCAACACGCTAGATGATGTTTTGGGGTGATGAAAAAAAAAATTTCGAAAATAGGAATCAAAGTTAATTTTCTCTTATTTCCCGTTTACCCATCTTGGGATGTGATGAAACACGACTCACAAAGCGCCCAATTAAACAAAACGTCATACATGTCATGCACTTTGCATAGTCGATATAGACGAATAACGAATAAGTAATATGAATATTCCACTGAATTTAGCACAACGCTCAATAAGCCGTGTGAGTAACTAAGAAAAACAGAATTTTCAAAAATTGATTTTATTCCAGTGCTGTAGTTGCGGTTAGTCACAGTTAGTCAGTGACTAACCAGCTCATAAAACTTCAACTTCTCAAGAATCGAGAAAATTTGTTTTTGGAAATTTTGATAATGACTGATTCAAGTAACCACGAAGGGTGCAAAAGCATTAATACCTATTGCGATATCGAATCGTTTTTTTATTTATTAGCTAAATACATATCATCTTGTAAGGATAATTAGAAAGGGCACCTTAGGAATTTTTCTTGGACACAGAATCACGATAGGAGAAATGAAAAGAGCGCCCTTTAATTTATTCCAGGGCGCAGAGTGAAAGTATTCAATACATCAAATCTGTATAAAATGTTCAAAACGACGTATGTAACAATGAGAGATTCTCTTTGTTTACTTTCTCTTTCGATTATTGCGAAATTCTCCTACTTTTTTCGGTAATTTCTCCAGAGCAGATTAAAAGATGATAGCTTTAGTTATTATTATCGATAAATAGTTGGAGAGAAGGATTGCTAAGAGTGCCGTAATAATCAAAAGAGAAAGTAAACAAAGAGAATCTCTCATTGTTACATACGTCGTTTTGAACATTTTATACAGAAATTATCCAACTGAGGGCGCAAACCGTTATTTATTTTTAAGCTAAATAAATAACATCTTGTGAAGATAATTTGAAAGGGCGCCTTATAATTAATTCCAGGGCGCAGAATCACGATAGGAGAAATGATACGAACACCCATATAATTGCTCCTAGGGCTTAGATTGAAAGTATTTTAAAATACATTAAAAAATCCTAGTGAAGACGCAAATCATTATTTATTTACAAGCTAAATAAATAATATTTAGCAGGTAAAATTTGAAGAGTATGCCTTAGGATTGATTCCAGGGCGCAGAATCACGTTAAGAGAAAAAGGGTGAAAGTATTTTAAAATACATCAAATAATTATACAGAGGGCGTGAATAATTATTTTTTTCAAATTAAATAAATAATATCTTGTAAGGATAATTTGAAAGGGCGTCTTAGGATTGATTCCAGGGCGAGCAATCACGGTAGGATAAATGAAAAGGGCGCCAATATAATTGCTCCTAGGGCACAGGGTGAACCTATGTTGAGAATTATCAAATTAATTCACTGAGGGCGCGAATCATTATTGTCCCGGGTTGGCGGTTCAATGCCCACTGGTCTAACAAACCAGTTGTCGTATGTTCGAGCCCCGACCTGGAAGGATTCGTCGTAGTGATCGTAGCACCAGCCATGCAATGGTTCTGTATACTCTGAATCGGCTGCGAAGTCTGTTGAAACAGAAGGTCAAATTCCACTACAGGAATGTAATACCAAGGCTTTGCTTTGCGAATCATTATTTATTTTCATGCTAAATAAATTACATCTTGTAAGGATAATTTGAAAGGGTGAATTAGGTATGATTCCAGGGCGCAGAATCACGGTAGGAGAGTTGATAAGGGCGCTGTTAAAATTAATTCCAGGGCGTATGGTGGATAAATTTTTACATACTTTATATAATTCTACTGAGGGCGTGAATCATTATTTATTTTCAAGCTAAATAAATAGCATAAGTAAGGAGAGCCTTAGGATTTTTTTTATATCAGGGTGCAAAACGAATTTTGTTTACCTAATATTGCAAAGCTTTAGAAAGCATACATGGAGCGCAAATTCTTTATTTTTGAGTTATATAAATAGATTCTCGGAAGGAAGCAATGAATAATGGCGTTTTCGTTTTTAATTTGCACTACACCGGTGCAGTGCTACACTGAGGCATGAATAAACGAACAAAAATGACGAAAACATAAACAGTAACCATTGACTACAATAAACGATTCCATTGCACAGAGCTACACCAAACTTTTGATGAGTGCTACACCAGTGGTATCGGTGCAGAAAAAGTGTAGCACTGGTGTAGTGCAATTGGTAAAAACGAACGGTTTCAGTGCAGCTTTCGCTACACCAGTGTAGTGCAATTTAAAAACGAAAACGACATAAGTCAGCTTTGAGCAGTGCTGCCTTAACAACAATTTTTATAACATTTATTATATTCAAACATAAAATATACTAGCATTTAAACTGTCTGTAATTTTCGTCAACAGCTTTTAATAGTTTCAAGTTGACTCTTTTGAAAAATTGGACAATAATGAAGTTTTGAGCAAGAAATGATGAAATTCAATAATTTTGAACAAAGTGAAATTTTATGATTACTGGCACCTTTTCTTCAAACTCGGCCTTGTTTAGTGAAGGTCGGTATAGTAGAATTAATTTCCACATGAATTCAACTGTTGGCGATTTCATTAGTACTTTCCTATTTCTTATATGCATCTGAGATAAGACTTTATGAGATTTTATCATTTTGTTTAAATACCGACTCAATACACCTTTCGACAACATTCACAAAAGCATTAAATTCACTCATGAAGAAGCAAATAACAGCAGACTTCTTAGACATTCTCATCACAAGGTATACGGGAAACCTATCCTTTTTAAAATATAGAAAGCCAACCAATACAGAAAATATTACACGTCATACTTCTAATCATTCTCATCAGCTAAAAATGTCAGTTTTTCACCATTCATTGAATGCTTAAACTTGTCCATGGAGAAACTGCGGTAAGAAACGAGAAATAATTCATTCTCGATATTGGGAAGCTCAGTGGATATTCGGAGCAATAAATTCAAACAGTTTTTGATACAATTAAAAACTGTTGAAAAAAACAATCACTTACTACTTTATCCCAACCATCAGAAAATTCAAAAAGAGTTTCAGTAAGTAAAATTAGGTAAGGTTTTCATTCCAAGTAAAAAATAGCTAAATATGTAGCTGAAAGTGCAAGAATATATGTAAATATATAAACATTTCAAGTTATTATTTATTTATATATAACTTAGCAAAATGAGTTATCTTGTACGATGTAAAATGATTCACCTGTACTAGTACAACAGAGATAACACCGCACTTTCCTCCCACTATTAGTATCTGTGTCTGTTACTATTTCGTGATGTTAGTGGGAAATGTTGGGAAATTTTTAATATTGTGGAAATAAATGGAAAAGCTATCCACTAAGAGCTAAAATAAGCATTTTCTTCTGAATATGTGATATTCGTGTTTATCGATTACCCAATTTGCTTACACAGCTCGAAAAAATCTTGTGTTCTTAAATCTCATCAGATGCACATAAATGGAGCGTCGTACACTGCCAACGTATTTATATTCAAGAACATGGAAAATTGTGTGATTTAAAAATTACATGGATGGAAATCAAATCGGGATAAAAAACAAAAGATCGATAGAAACAGCGCGGACTTGAACCGAGAAACATTAGACTACAAGCACGACATTTAATGGATTGAGCCACAGAAGCTCATATTTGCATAGTAAATAATTGATACATATAAATTCATACATCGGCACTTAGTAGCCGAATTTTATATTGCGTCATTGGACAAGTTAAGTATACTTAACTTGTCCAATGACGCAATATTCAATTTGTACTGAATTTTACAAGCTCCGAGTGTAATGTGCCCATGTAATTTTCAAATCACACAATTTTCCATGTTCTTGAATATAAATTCGTGTGAAATACGACGCTCCATTTATGTTCATCTTATGAGATGTAAAATCACAAGATTCAATAGACTATTTCGCAACTTTCGCAGCAAGATGTTTTCAATACAATCAAAAACTCCGTTTTGAAAAAGTAGATTTTGTACTCTATTTCACAATCACACAATCGGAACTATTATTTGAAAAAAAAAACAGAAGGTGAAAATATTGACACCTGGGTACTTAGAAACATTCAGATTATGATAACACATTATTTTTGTTGCAAATGAGTCTTCATGGTTGATTCGTGTGGCAATTATAGAGCTTTAGGTAACTTAAAAAAGAGTTGAAATGGAGTTTTTGAGGAAAATACGGTGCTCCGCTCGCATCAAATAAGTCTGATGCTAGAACTATATAATTGTTGTGTACAAAAATACGAAGATGAAGAAATAATAAACTCCGTTATAGAAATCTAACTTCAGTTCATTGCAATGCGCCCCTGTACCATGGAAATCAAGGCGCCCCATCAACAAAGTCAGCGTCTAACCAATGAAATTTGAACAACTACAGCACTGTTTTATTCGTCAATGTAATCTCCTTCAACCGATGCCGTGCTTTTAGAAGGTTTTACCATTTGTTTCGAAATAGGCCGCATATTCAGCATTTTTTTTATGTCATCAACAAATAGCCAATAGTCACTGGGAGCCAGATCCTGACTATACGGTGAATGAGGAAGCGTAATTCGTTCAATTAAACCATCGTTGCCATCGACTTGTGAATTGGTGCATTTTCTTGGTGAAACAGTAGTTTTTTTTCGACAACTTTTACCTTTTTTAATACACCTATTTGAGTAATGATGCCTTTCGTATATTAATTATATTACCAATAATATCACTCGAAAATTCTGTGAAAATTTTTTTTTTCAATCTCGAATAAAATAAGAGGTTTCCTTTGGGTATAAATTAACTAAACCTTTTCAATTTATAAACAGTTATGTCAAGTTAATAAGAATTTTTCTTTATTTTGCATCGTCTCACTAAATGATTAAACACACTTTACCCTATAGATCTGGAACCGGAAGTCGGACCATGATGAAACTAAACAGCAACCTATGAGACTATAGGAAATTTTATTTGAGCCTGTTTGTGGAAATCGATCAAATCATCTCCAAAAAATTGCGTGAGTCTCGTTTTAAACTTTTTGACCAATATTTCCGGTACATCTGGAACCGGTAACTTCGAAACAGTATAGCCGAAGTCGGTTCGTATAGTTAGTAACTGATAAAGCCTACAAATTGAATCTGTTTTAAGCCACAACTTGAAGAATTTAACCCTTTTTTGAACCGTCACTCTTAATGACAGTATGAAATTCAATAGTAACCTATGGGACTACGAGATTTTTTATTTTATGAGTGACATTATTTGACACATACTCACACACATACACCCGCAAACACAAACATTGCTCAGTTCAATGAACTGTGTCAAATGATATAGAACACTTCGCCTTCTGGGCCAATTTTCACTAGGTAATTTTTCAAGTGATTGCATAAATTTTCCATATAAGAAAGGCAATAAGTGTACTCTTATAGAAAAGCATCGTTATCATGATTTTGTAAAAACACTAACAAGTAGGTACAAATTAAATAAAAGATTTAGGAATTTACATTTTTAATGCGAAAAATATGAATTTAAATGTGGCAACCCTTCACACTATACGAAATTGAACAAAGCACGCTGCGGAGCAAAGCCGCACGTGCTGTCGCGGACTAGTTCTGCATCGTCATTTTGAATGACGGTATGAATGTTTTGACACTCATCGCCCTATAATTTTGGAACCGGAAGTCGGATCTGAATGAAATTGCTGAGAAATCGAAGTGAGTTTCGTTTTTGGAGATTTTTTTCACTATTATCGGTGCTTTTGGAAGCGGAAGCCGGGGACTAGTAGTCCCAAAGTAGTTTTATATATTCACTAACTGAGAAGATCTGCCAACTAGATAAATTTACCAATAAGTTTTATATAAATGTGCACCCCGTTTCGCAATCGCTTGTGAAAAAATACTAATGAAATTGAAAATTTTCACTAATCGCACTTTAAAACCGGACCCGGAAGTCGGATTTAGATCAATTTCTCGGGACTTTAAGACCTCTTTTTGCTTCCTAGATTGTGAAAATCGGTTTATAATTTTCCAAAAAAATTGAGTCCGCATATTTTAATAAATTTGCACATACTTCCTTGTAATTCCGGAACCGGAAGTCGGATCCAAATGAAATTCAAGAAAATTGTATGCCATAAGACCTTTCATTTGAATCTAGGTTAGTGAAAATCGGTTCTGCGCCATCTCTGAGAAAATTGAGTGGCATTATTCGTCACATAGATACATACATATATACATACATACATACATACATACATACATACACACACGCACATTTTGTGATCTCGACGAACATGATACATGACTCTCGGACCTCCGGGCCTCGATTGTAAAGTCGGTTTGCACAGCGATTGCAAAAATAGATATAGAATTCGTTCGAACTTTAAAAAAAGGCCAAGTGGCATATACAAATCGATTCAACTCGACGAACTGATCAAATGTACGGTTGTGTGTTGTCAACAAAGAGGTCGATATCTCAGAGATAACTAGAATGGTGAAAGGTCTCCCCGTCACTCTGATTGCCATTTAATGTTTTTGAATGTCTTTTACAAACTCAGATACACATGCAAAATCGTATACTTCCAAACAAGGTTCCTGAATTTTCTTTGGATCCGATTTCTTGTTCTCTAGCTACAGGATGATATGTGAAACGAAATTAAAATAATGTATCTCATTTTCCTCGTAGATGACTGAACCGATCTAAGATTCAAATGAAACGTCTTAAGATACTAAAAAACATCTTGCTTTCTGGTCAGATCCGTCTTCCGGTTTAGTAGATACAAGGTTGATAGTATAGAAATGTCCATTTCACTTAAAATAATCAGGTTTGGATAGTCGATAACCAAATATACTTATTTCAGTTTTCGCGGTATTCGGTTTTCGATCAAGAAAATACTCAAAAAATTGATTCGCACTGCGATTTCTCAAAGATGTCTATTCTGATTTTCAAAAATTTTGAATCAAATGTGAACCATACAGCTGCTTAGGGGAATTTAACTGACTTCGGCTACATCGATTTTCGAACTCCGGCTTCGGTATCGAAGAGTTTTCTCAAAAAAAGGTCAAGTCGAATTTAATAAACAAAAATTTAAATTACAGTACTTATGGTTCAAAGTTGTTGAGTTTTATCCGATTCCAACTTCCGATGCTGGAATTACAGAGTTTCAAACCGATATGGAAGATGACAATACCAAAAAGCTTCAAAGTTGGACTCAAAACTGTTGCTATATATTCGTCATATTTTTTTATGTCCAATTTGCCGTTCCGACATTACAGGGTAATATGTGATTAAAATCTCAAACTGCCACTTAAATCGACGGCCTTTAAAATAATTTCATGATTGATAATAATGAAAGGTATCATCTCACTGCTAGATGGATTAAATACATTTTTGGCAACATAATCGTTCGAACTTGAAAGATTTTCGTATTTTTTAATTCAAAACTATTTCATATTTATATTAATTTACTCTTCTTGCAGGAACCATTGCTGGAAGAATAAAACTTTTTACACTCTTATACCATTCGAAGAAGTTCGTCGAGATAAGCAAAAATGAAGTTACAGGGTGGTGAGTTTTTGAAATTCATACCGTCATAGAAGATGACGATATCAAAATATTTCAACTTATTCGTCATACTAATTCATCGACATACGAACTATTTTGGATTATGCTGGTCTTTGAATACCGTTTCTAGAAGTAGCATAAATAATGATAAAAGTTTTAAAGAGGAACTCACTTCTACATCTCATGGAATGCTTAATCGATTGTCTCACGTTCAGATTAAAACGAAAAATTTTAAGGTTTCATACAATTTCTATCTTCGATTCGTCTTGCAGTTCCAAAATGGCAAGGTAATGATTGATTGAAATTTTAAACTGTCATTTAAAAGGACGGTCATTTAAATAATTTCATGAAAAAAGTGAAAACATCGAAGAATATTCACGCAAAAAAAAACACATGCGGATTGATAAAAAAAAAGTATTATATCAATGCTAGATGGAATAAGCACGTCTGGATAGATATAAAAACTTGTTTTATTCCATCTATTGATGTAATTATGCCTATCTCATTAACATTTCACGAGAAATCGATGCAATTTGCGTATTTACGGAACCGGAATCGGGAGACTGTCACAGTTGCAATGAGTTTTTAGAGCCATTGAATAACCAGGCCTACAAATTCGAATAATTTTTCAATCTGCTACGAAAATTTTGTACTTTCTTGTATATGAAGATTAGACGTTTTTGACTTTCATCGTCCTATGAGTCGAATCCGTCGGTTCAGTCACAGCAGACCCTGTCAGCTTGGAGCGAAATCAATCTTCAGTTCAGCAACGCCATCGCACGGTGTCACATTCAACATATCATGTCAATTGTATGGGTGCGCAGTGCTGTTATTTTGGCGCGCACGTTTTTGACATTTCTCTCCCCTACTTATGTGTACGAGAATCGATGCGGACTCGCTTGAAGGCGCCATGATAGCAAAAAATGTTGTTGCCAATGATTTGTTTGTGAAATGTGAGAGCTGGATATTTTGTTAATATGATGTCTTTGGTCACAGTTAATTTGTTTGGTCATATGCAAACAAGACCTGCATGCTAAAAGAATTTACTAACTAGTTCTAAGGAATTTATTTCTTTCTCTTTAAATGAAAAAAATACTTCATTCTGATTATAGAGACAGTTCCTTTGTTTTAATTCCAGTTGTTTGCCTTACCTCTCATGCTATGTTTGGATTAAACCAATTATTCAAAAATAAACCAACCAAGCCAAATTCGTTTGAACATGAAATTCAAAATAAACAAGACATTATTTGTTTAACAGTTTCATAAAACCTACTTTGTGAGTTAATAATCAATTTTGATCACAGCATGTACGTAAATACTATTTACACTCTTCGTTGACATCACCACCGGTACAATATTACCGTGTAATACCGGCTGTAAAAATTTCATATACATCGCGAAGCATGCAATTCCGATGCAAATATCTTTTCAAATAAACTCAAACTCAAATAACTTCAGCACCGTATTCAACAAAAATCACACACTGGTAACCGACATTCCAGTCTGTGCGTGATTCGAAATCGAACACCGCACGCTACGTGCTTCGTTCGTCTAGGCGGTGTAGTGTTTTCTTCTTCCGTACCACCGCATGTAAGTACCGGTGCGCTTTACAAAACGGTTTGAAATTTTGAGCACACCCCCGGTAACCATATTCGGCTATTCATAGATAATGCCTATTTATGGCTGGTGTGCATTCTGAAAGCTGAACTCTGATTGATTTACAACAGATGAGATTTCGGATTGCAGATATAGAACTATAAGAATTTTTGGTGCTCATAAAAGGTTATTTTAATGTTATAATTAGTGCTTACTAGTTACCTGAGTCATCACCTTGCAATTTCAGAACCGATAGTCAGATCCGGATGAAATTTAGAAGTTGTGTATGGAATCATAAGACCTCTCATTTGAACCTAAGCTTGTAAAAATCGGCCAAACCATCACTGAGAAAGATAATTTCGTTCCATTTAAGAGTATGTACCCACTATATCCGATGCATCTTCAATCGGGAACTGGGGGCTGAAATAACCGGAATCGATACATTTGGCCGTCAACTAACAAGGCCTATCTTCTGGAACTGAGCAATCCTATTTTTCGTGCTTTATATCACTGCTCTGTATAACTACTTAAAACATTCAACATTCTTTATCCTGTAATTCCGCAACCGAAGGTCGGATCCAGATGAAAATCAGACGTTTTGTTAAGAATTAAGAGATCATGCATTTGAATTTGTGATTGCAAAATCGGTCACGTCTTCTCTGAGAAAAGTGAGTAGGAAATTTGAAATTGGCGTATTTTCACCGGAAGTCGGATCAAGATGAAATTCAACTATTTTGTATGTGGCCGTAAGACCTTTTATTTGAATCTAATTTTGTGGAAATCGGTTCAGCCATCGCCGAGAAAAGTTCGTACAAATGTTTTCGGTTTTTTGCACAATTTACCCCATAATTCCGGAACCGGAAGTCGGATCCAAACAATATTCAGAAATTTTGTATATGTGTTATCTCAACAAAATCTTTTATTTTTTTTTGAAAATCGGTTCAGCCATCTCCCAGAAAAGTTTGTGCAAAAATAACGTAACATAGACACATACTTACACACACGCACACCTACACACACAGACATTTTGCGTACTCGATTAACTGAATCGAATGGGATATGAAATTCTCGTCTCGGTTCAAAAATTGGGTTTTTACAGTGATTGCATAATCTTTCTATATGGGAAAGGCAAAACGTGTTTTAATCCTACGTCTGCCTGATGGGTCCAGCCAGACCTTTTTCGTTTTCAACCATCAATTTTACATATTTTTAATTTATCTATCGACTTGAGGTTTCAGGTAGCTTCCTAAAATTTTATTGGCTATCAATCTATGCAATTTGCAATATAGACAGGGTCCTCGAATGGGACGAAAAACGGCTGGTTTGAAACATTACCCTCGGTCTGACTAATGGTATCTGGCTGGACCCCATACATTTTGTAAAAAAGACATCCGATATAATATATGTTTAATATTTTTGCCTTTCTTATATAGAAAGGCTATACAAACACTGTGAAAAGCGACTTTTGAACCGAAGACCGGAGGGCCGAATTTCATATACCATTCGACTCAGCTCGACGAACTCACTTCAATTTCTCAGCAACGGTTAAACCGATTTTCACAAATCATTATTTAAAATAAAGCTCGACGAACTGAGCAAATGTCTGTGTGTGCATGTGTGTATGTATGTATGTATGTATGTGTGTATGTGACAAATAATGTCATTCGATTTTCTCAGAGATGGCTGAACCGATTTTTACAAACTTAGATACAACTTAAAGGTCTTACTGTCCCATCGCTATTGAATTTTATCCCGATCTGACTTCCGGTTCCCTAATTACAAGGCAATATGTGCAAATCTATGACAAAATGTACATTCAGTTTTCTCGGAAATTTCTTAACCTATTTTTACAATCTAAAATGCAAATGAAAGTGGGTGAATTTGTTTAAAAGGTCCTCTAAAAGATTTCAGATCCGATTTCCGGTTTCGGAATTACAGTGCGATTGATAAAATTTTTGAATTTCATGTGTATTTTTTCACAAGCGATGGCGAAACGAGGTGCGCAATTTTATCAAATTTACTGGAAAATTCATCTAGTTGCAGATCTTGTTAGTTGGTGGATATATTACTTTAAGACTACTAGTGCCCGGTTTCTGTTTCCGGTCGTCAAATGGTGAGATAACTAAGTCCTCACAAGTCCCTATCTCATGCCTCCCCGAGCGTCTATGATGACATTTGGTCAATAGAACGGCGTCGACTGGGTGCTATCGCCTTCTGCGTTAGTAGCAGAATGAGAGGGTGCGAAATGGCTTGTAGGTTGGAGCCCATCCTAAAGTGCAATGTTTATCATAGTATATTACAACATATAATTCTGTTGTTTATTACATCATCTATTATTATTATTATTATTATTATTATTATTATTATTATTATTATTATTATTAGAGGAGCGTAACTTACACTGCGACATTAACTGTTATATTGTATCATAGCATATTGTTTCAAATATTATCGTCTTGTATGGTATTATACTGCATTGCATTATATCATATTATATTGTATTATATTATATTATGTTTTATTATATTATATTATATTATATTGTATTCTATTATATTATGTTATATTGTATTGCATTATGTTGTATTATATTATATTATATTATATTATATTATAGGGTTTATTATGAGTAGTACTACGTACCTCTGCGCAAAATATAAATTTGTTTTCCTTATAAGTTATCATTTTTAAAGTAATCTTTTAACTAACTATCAAGGTCGTCACAAGGCGAGCTTGATCCTCACTGGTTCCTGTTTCATGTTTACACGTGTGTCTGTGGTGATAATTGGTCGAGGGAATGCGTTGATGGCAGAATGAGAGGATGAGAAATGACATATAAATTCAAGTAATAAAGGGTGATTTTTTAAGAGCTTGAGAACTTTTTTAAACAATAAAACGCATAAAATTTGCAAAATCTCATCGGTTCTTTATTTTAAACGTTAGATTGGTACATGACATTTACTTTTTGAAGATAATTTCATTTAAATGTTGACCGCGGCTGCGTCTTAGGTGGTCCATTCGGAAAATCCGCTTTTTTATCGACAAATTTTGTTCAGCGATGAGGCTCATTTCTGGTTGAATGGCTACGTAAATAAGCAAAATTGCCGCATTTGGAGTGAAGAGCAACCAGAAGCCGTTCAAGAACTGCCCATGCATCCCGAAAAATGCACTGTTTGGTGTGGTTTGTACGCTGGTGGAATCATTGGACCGTATTTTTTCAAAGATGCTGTTGGACGCAACGTTACAGTGAATGGCGATCGCTATCGTTCGATGCTAACAAACTTTTTGTTGCCAAAAATGGAAGAACTGAACTTGGTAGACATGTGGTTTCAACAAGATGGCGCTACATGCCACACAGCTCGCGATTCTATGGCCATTTTGAGGGAAAACTTCGGAGAACAATTCATCTCAAGAAATGGACCGGTAAGTTGGCCACCAAGATCATGCGATTTGACGCCTTTAGACTATTTTTTGTGGGGCTACGTCAAGTCTAAAGTCTACAGAAATAAGCCAGTAACTATTCCAGCTTTGGAAGACAACATTTCCGAAGAAATTCGGGCTATTCCGGCCGAAATGCTCGAAAAAGTTGCCCAAAATTGGACTTTCCGAATGGACCACCTAAGACGCAGCCGCGGTCAACATTTAAATGGAATTATCTTCAAAAAGTAAATGTCATGTACCAATCTAACGTTTAAAATAAAGAACCGATGAGATTTTGCAAATTTTATGCGTTTTATTGTTTAAAAAAGTTCTCAAGCTCTTAAAAAATCACCCTTTATAATATCATAGCATATCGCAACATATCATTTTATTCATTCTGTTATTTATTATATATTTCATTGTACTATATTATTTTGTTTTTTATTATTATTTTCATTATATTATTTATTGTTATTATTATTAATTTGTCATCAATAATAATAACATATATTATTTTTATAGATGTGGATATTATTGTTATTAGAAGAGAAATATTCTACTTCCTGCAGTATTGCGAAGATAGAAGAGCATAACTGACACTCTACATTAACTGTTATTTTATATATTGTTTTATAATATATTATATTATATTATATAACATTGTATTATATTATATTAAATATAAATATTTTATATTATATCATGTTATATTATACTATTTTGTAATCTATTATATCATTTTATGTTATATTAATTTCATTACACTGTGTTTCATTGTATTTATCAATATAAAACATTTTGCACGGGGGCGTATAGGGGAGGGAGCATCAGGGCATCGGACGAATTGATGACTGGACGAGGGATTGTGGATAGCCAGCCCAAGTCACTTGAAGGAAACTTGTTTCCTTCTGAAGGTTTGAACTGAGTCTGACGCGCCCTTCTCAAACAAACCATCAGGCGGGTTCAAGCATGTATAGCGATATGCTTCATCCATGCACTGGATATTATGGTTGGAAGAGCATCTTTTATTCCCGCGGAATACGAGTAAGTGACTCTACTTACATATCCGCCCAACCCTTTTTGTTCGCTTTTCGGTAACAGCTATAGTAAGAAGGTGAATTGATGAGTCATATCGGAGCTACTGTAAGTCTACCCGCATCCACTGGCAAGTCCTTGAACTGATGGTGGCTTCACTTCACATCATCACATCACATCACTAGTGCCCGGTTTCTGTTTCCAAAAGCACCGGTAATAGTGAAAAAAGCTCCAAAACAGGAACTCACTTAAATTTCTCAGCAACGGTTAAACCGAGTTTCACAAATCATTATTTAAAATAAAGCTCTCTCAGTGTCTTAAAAGACACTGTGCAATTTCATTCAGATCCGACTTCCGTTTCCGAAATTATAGGGCAATGAGTGTCAAAATATTTAAACCGTCATACAAAATAATGCAAAATCGGTACGCATTGGTACGTGCTGGTACGAAAGAAAAATACGCCACCGCCTAGCATACAGCGTGCTTTGCTCAATTTTGTATAGAGTGCAGGGTTGCCATATTTAAATCTATATTAACTTGTCATAGCTGTTTACAAATCTAAAAGGTGATGGTAGTTTTCAAAATATCTTGTCAGAAAAAAATTTTATCAGAACATAAGTAATATAAGAAAGGCATCATTACATGTTCTTTTTTTAAATTTTTTCGTTATATTTCTCCATTCTGACTTCTTGATTTTGCGTTCTTTCTGTTCTATTATTAGTATTATTTACCCATTCACTGCTGAATAAAGTGTGTAAACGAACAGTTGATCTGAGGAAATGGTATAGAAACATACATACGTCTGTGTATATATTTTGCGAGTGTTCTGTTAGTATTGGCTGCTAGATTCATCATATCTGCGTCTCTGTTTACGAATGAAAGTAGAACGCATAGGACACAAGTGCCAGTAAACATATTATTTACGAGCCTATTTGTTTGGTCGTTCACATTGATACTTTTTCATATAAATTAATGAGTGATGAAGTCCAGTTTTTACACAAAACACGGTCACGAGCCATTATTCAACTTTATTACTTAATAACAGATATTAAACATAGCAAACAAATCACCCGTGAAACTTGTAGTGAACGGCAATATCTATTTACTAACGGAAGCGGAAGTTTGCAAAAAAAACTTTTGCTATAAATATTATTATATATACTTTTTAAAAGCACTTGATATATTAGTAACTGAAGGTTCTTACTTCCAAAAATCAGTAGAATAAAATTTTTAACACCATTTAATTCTAAAACAAATTCTAGTGAAATTCTTCTACTAAACGCTCAAACGCTGATAAATTAATTCCTAAAATTAGCTTTAGAATCCTACATAAAGTTTCGCAATTATTGGCCTATTTTTAAAATTTAAATCTGTTGAAAGGAGAGTTTTGAAATTTGCATTTTTAATGTCATCATGATCGGTCGAGTCTCGTACACAACACTGTTATTTTTTAACAACATGTTGGATGTGTTTGCACTGGCGCCCTATTGTATTTACCAAGAACTCGACGATGCAAGACGCACTTTTCTCCATTCTTTGTCGAGAACTCTAGCTATGCCGAACATTGAAAACCGAATGAATAATAATCATATAATCAAACATTTTGTCGTTCGTTCGTCTATTGAAACTGTTTTCGTAAGCCAAAAGACTTATATGCAAGAGAGACTGCAAGATATGTTTACATGAAGCAGAAAAAAATCACCGAAAAACTCGTTTTTACTGCTTCAAATTGTTCATTTCCAGTTTGCCAACAACTATCAAAGGTTCAATACATATGTTTTGTTTGCATAAATACTACAACGACAAACTCACAAAAATGTTCAGATCATATTTCTAGAAAAATTTCTTTTTGTAAATTCAATATACGTTTCTATGAAATAAAATTTTAAAAACATTTTTGGTTTTATTATTCTCATTTTTTTCGTGTAATATCTTTACTTTTACAAGATTTCAGAAAATCATATGCCATGACAAGTAAGAAATGTAAGAAACGAAATATACCTGGTTTGTATAGAAATAAACCTGAATACAGTTCTAATTTACACCAAAAAGCGTAAAAATACACGTAAATGGATAGTCAGTCAGAAATCAGTCAGACCGAAGATATATAAATATCTGTTAGACGGAGGGTTAATCCACCTAGTGGTGTGATGGTGCCTTTCTCATGTGACTTGCATTCTCTGCAATATTGCTAGGGTATTCTTGAAAAAACTGCTCATTCTAGGGAAACAGGGAAATTTGCTTGGACGTAAACTAACATAACTAAAAAATCGAAACAGTTTCGATTCAAAATTAGAAGATTTTTTTTTTCAGTTTGTTTCAGCATCGACGTGGTTTCTAAACCTAATTCTATTTCTAAACACACTTCTCTATATAATTCCGGATTAGCTTTCATTTGGGCCTTTTATTTGTGAAAATCGGACGAATCGTCGCTGAGAAAAGTCGGTGTAGTCTGTTTTAGAGTTTTTGACCACAATTTCCAAGGACCAAAGACCGGTATATCCAAAGTCGGTTCATATGGGAAGTTTTGGTCTCAAGTTAGGAAAATGTTTCCTTTTTTTTGCATTGCCGCATCATACGATGGCTTCAAATGTCAAACACTTATCACCCTTTAATTCCCGTACCGGAATCCAGAACCGGATCACATTCAGAAGTACTGTGAATGACCGTAAGGCGATTCTAAGTTAAAAAAAAATCGAATCAACCGCCACGAAGAAAAGTGAGCTAGCTTCATGTTGTAGTTTTTGACCACTATTTTAAGTACTTTCGGAACCGATTTCCGGGATCCGGTACTCTCCATGTAAGTTTGTGTGGTCTTTGACTAACAAAACCTGTAAACTAGAGGAATTAATTTACAACTTTTGAAAAATTTGATCATCTTTACATCTTCTTCTATGAACTTTTGAATTTCCAATTTTTTCGCTTCTCATCCTGCATTTTCGGAATCGGGAGAAGTCGCGCCTTTCATTTAGGTCTAAGTCTGTTAAAATTAGCGACTTCGGAAAAAAGTGAGTCCATGTTTTGTGCATTTTATCGCACATTTTTCTTTGTAATTTTTTAACCAGTTGTCAGATCCATTCCAAATTTAGAACATTTCTATGGGACAATAGTACCTTTCATTCTAAGTCTGTTCTAAGTGTGTGAAGATCAGATCAGCCATCTCGGAGAAAATTGAATGCAGATTTTTCTTCCATGCACATACACACAGACATTTTGTGTACTATTTTTGGATTAAGAACGTTTTTAACAGAGGTCTTATTCAGTGGTGAAGTGAAAATTCGTTCAAAATCAATCAATATCATTAGTAACATTTCTAGGTCGCGAGGAGTTTTTTTTCTGATTTTTAATATTAAAACTAAAATGTACAACAACGTATCTTCACACCAAAATAAATGTACATACACTCGAAAAATGCTACGCATTTTGTTCCTGAAATCATCGCACAACATCAAGGCTCGAGTGTTCAGAACCTTTTTAAATTTGATATTTTATTCGATGTCTGTCCTTGTCCTCAGTTATTTTTTTCGTTCGTCCCCATCCCTGCAATGTGCGTCGAGTGAAAAATGGAACAGAGTACTGCAGAGATGTTAATCACAATAACGAGCATTTTGTCGGAAGAGACGTGAGACTAAGGCTTTTGTCGCAAACAAATTAATTTATTATTAATAGTCGAAGCATTTTAACGCCCAGAACCGTGCCGACTGGTGGATCACCGAATAACTCAGCCGCTAATTACAAACGGTAGCGATTAAAATGAAAGTGTTCCTGCACATGTCATTATCGGTTCGTTCCGATGGTGATAACGTAATTAATTATACAGCGCACTCAGCAGTAAGGCCGTATATTTACGTTCATTGAATATCCACGAGCGCCATCCAACCGACACAGCCCACGGAGCAATCAGTCGCTTACTCAAGGGCACTCAACTTTCAATTAAAAATCGATCAAAACCACAAGCTATAAATTTTCGAATCGAATAACACGGCATTATACCACGCCGAGTGTTTAAAGTTTCCCGGAAACCACGCTTGATGTCGCGGAAACCGCAACACAGCCGCGCGCACGTGTGTGTGTGTATGTGTGTGTACTCTCTCACTGGATCCTGCCAACAGAATTCCAGCTTAGCCGCGCTTATTTCCTCTCGCTAATGAATATATTGCTGATAAGGATAAAGCGCGGATTTCGTACTGTAATTCCCGAATCGTCTTACCTTGCTTGTATTCTCATCGGTTTGTTCGTTTTCTCAGCTGAAGAAAGGCAGTGCAACGTTGCGGAAGCCAAATTCCTGACTAGTAAACGAACTGAATGTTACGAGGTTAAAGTATCAAGCTTTGCCCCGTTCGTCGACGTTGGGCGTATGTATGGAAGCAGAAACGTATCGTGGGACGTACCTGGGCACAGTCAGTATGGTAAAGTTTTAGGAAATTGAGATGGCTTTATCAGCTTTGCTCATTTGAAACTGTCGTACCAATCTTTCGGTGGAACGCCGCTTATTCCACACCGCTCGGATGCGCCGGTAGGAATGCTTGGGCTTGCGAATGATCCTTGCTTCTCTAGTATAGTAGAAAGCGGTTTGCAATAAGACGACACACGAAACAAACCCCCTTCGTACTCATATTCGGTGTTCCGAAATGAAAAATCCGATTACGAGGAATTAGTGTTGATTTCACTTTGTGGGTTTTTCCCGGAACAACCGTTTGTGTAGTCAGCCAGCAGTGGCTGGAATTCTGCCCGGGCACTCACGACCGTGTCGGATGGATTGTTCAGCTCCAGCGTCTTGGGAGGCGGCATGATTAACATTTTCAACAAGCATTTGTCTTGTAACTGGCGGTGGTTTCAAGTTTCGTGGTGGCTTACAAAGTTTGCCGAACCGGGAACGGAGGGTTTTCGGTTTTCCGATTCCCAGCGCAAAGGCCAACATGGTGCAAAGTCGATAGGTTTTGGATTCGCTTGTAATATGAAGATTTGGAAGGACAAATTAGAGCCCGACCGTGGTCTTCGGTGTTCGTCTGTCGGGTGAGAAAAGTTACACCTAGCACAGCTGAGACACTGCGATGACACCCAGTCTTCTTTGTGGGTGGGTGTGTGTGTGTGTTTAAACTGTTGTCTTGCAGACCGAAATTCTATGTGAAGTAACAATCTCACATAATCTGACAAAGTCTTAAAACTCGTCATCACACAGAGAACTAATTAGAGTTATTAAAAGTTTTCATTTTCTCTGCATCTTTCATCGGAACAAATATAACTGCCATTTTGGACAGTCTAGTTTTTTTCAGGATTGCACTTTACTGTTGGTGACGGCTGACAAAAAGATTCAAATCAAAACGACTAAAAGAAGTAGTAGGTGACTTACAGTGCAAAAAGTACCTTACCTTACCTAACATCTATAGGCCTGAGGTGTCCTTTGCTGTATCAAGCATACGTCTTCACATAACTCGGTCCATGGCTGTTCGTCGCCAGCCACTCAAGGCACGGATGCTTCTGAGATCACCCTCCACTAGATCGATCCACCTTGCTCGTGATTCATACGCCGTCTCCACGTTCCGTCTTCCATCTGCACTCCGCCATAGATGGTCCTCAGTACCTTTCTTTCGAAAACACTTAGGGCGCGTTGGTCCTCTGCCAACATAGTTCAGGTCTCGTGGCCATAGAGAACAACCGGTCTAATGAGCGTTTTGTAGATGGTCAATTTCGTGCGGTGGCGTATTTTTCTCGATCGGAGGGTTTTTCTGAGTCCAAAGTACGCACGATTCCCTGCCAAAATACGTCTACGAATTTCTCTGCTGGTGTCATTATCGGCGGTCACCAGTGAGCCCAAATACACGAACTCGTCAACTACCTCGATATCGTCACCGTCTATCAATATTCGTGTGGGAGGCGTAGTGTTTCTTCTCTAGAGCCTCTTCGTCTCATGTATTTGGTTTTCGACACATTTATGGTCAGTCCGATACGCTTAGCTTCAGCTTTCAATCCGATGTAGGTTTCTGTCATCTTCTCAAGGTTACGTGTCACAATATCAATATCGTCAGCGAAGCCAAAAAGTTGTACGAACTTTCGGAAGATCATGCCACTCATGTCGATCCTCGCTTAAGCCTAAAGCTCCGGAACCGGAAGTCGGATCCGGATGAAATTCAGGAATTCCGTATGGGACCGTGAGACCTTTCATTTGAATCTAAGTTGGTAAAAATCGGTTTACACACACACACGCTAAAAAAATTCAACTAGAATTATAGACTAAAGTGTGTTCAATATTGTACACCGTCACTTAAACCGGCGAAACAAAAACACATAAAAAAATATCTAAACTGGTCTCCAAACTTATGGTCCTACTAAAAATTATTGCATATTTTCGGATACAACAAACATTTAAACCGTCGTTTAGAGTACGATAGCAAAGTTGTATAAAATCTTCAAAATTTGAATAAAAACTGGTAGAGTTTCTACGTAATGTTAGTTGGTGGCCGTACGAAACGACTTCGATTATACCGCTTCTTGGGTTCTGGTGCCGGAAGTGCATATAATAGTGAACCCACTTCGTTTTCTTAAGGATGGCCAATGCGAGCAAAGCACTGTTTCATTCTGAATGTTATACTAGTTAATGTACAAGCAATCCCTTGGTTTCTTTCAAATATCGAAGAGAACATTTTTTACCAGAATACCACAATATTAGACATGAGAAAGGCATCATTACACCACTAGGTGGGTTAAAACAGGTTTTTTTATTGATGATATTACTCCATCACGACGGTATTACTGAATAAATTTCAAATACTTCACGAAACATGGAATTCAGATGCAACCGATAAAATAAACGTTAACTTTTGGAATATATTTCTGAATTTGTTAAACGTTTTAACGTTTACGTCACTTATACCATTATACTACCGGAACCGTAAGTAACAGTCATTTGAACTTCAAACCTGTTTAATGAACACAGAGTAGCATTAAAACGAGCCTTAGCTTTGTTGAAATATTGATTCCAAATCAGACAATGATACTGATAACGAAGAAGTACATTTTTAAAATCTAAGTAAAACCAAAATTTATCTCTTCAAAAATCATTATAATTTCTACAATAATGATATGAAAAGATAATACTAATGATATGAAAAGATAATACTGACTGACTGACTAGTTTTATTTACTGTGAATAAAAAAATTTACTTATTTCTACCCCTGGTATACCGATTAGCTATTGATTCTGTTGCATATTTATGTCTGTTGAGAGAGTTTCAAAATTGTATTTTTAATGTCATCATGATCGGATGTGTTCATACAAAACCCTATACATTTTTTTCAAATGTAGTTTAATGATCAAACTCAAATGTATCTGAATGGGCTTGAATGAATTTATCTAATTTCAACAAGCAAATAAATGACAAATACTAAATTGCACTACATGCAATGAATAGTGAAGGCATATTCCTTCGAAAGACATAATGCCTTGTAATGATGCCTTTCTTAAATTATCTATATTTTCAAAAATATCAATAGAGGATTCTGTCACAAAATTTTATTTCAAACTTGAATCAATTTAAAAGGTATGTTTGGGTATAAACTAACATAACATTTTCAATTTGTATACGGTTATGTCAAGTTGAGAAGAAATTTCTCTCTTTTGCATCATCGCTCTAAATGACGGTGTGCATTTTTAAATACACTTTTCCGTATAGTTGCGGAGCCGGAAAAAATTCAATAGGAACCTATGGGAATATAAGACCTTTCAATTGAGCCTAAGTTTGTGAAAATCGGTTGGTCATCTTCGAGAAACTTAAGTAAGCTCCGTTATGATTTTTTTACCACTATTTCCGGTATTTTCGGTACTAGGAACTGGATATAGTCGAAGTAGTTTCGTTTAGCAAGCAACTATCAACTGTTTGCAATTTTAAACACATTTTACCCGGAAACAGAAGTCGGATCCGGATAAAGTTCGATAGCGTGGAACCTATGGGACCATAAGGTCTTCCATTAGAGCCTAAGTTCGTGAAACTCGGTTCAGCTATCTCCGAGAAAATCGAGTGCATGTTTTTGCCACATACACACTTTGCGATCTCAACGAGCTGATTCGAATGGTGTATGACACTCGGCTTTCCGGGCATCGGTTCGAGAGTCGATTTTAACAGCAATTGCATGTATGCCTTTCAGTATGAGAAAAGCAAGAATGGTAAAGCATAAAGTTATAAAAAACATTATGCAGAGCGAAATGTATGGTTGGTGTCCCAAGTAACAATTTTTGTTACGCTAGCTTGTTTGTGACTAGTTTGCAACCAGATATTTGAGTGATTGTTACTAACATCTAACCACTTGCATGACTCAAAAAGCGCAGTTTCTACTAGTTGTTAAATCGGCTAAAAATATGTTGTCGTTACGTTGTAATGCCATACTGAAATAACTTATCTTTTCATAACTTGAAAATAACTTGTTTCCAAGTAAACTAGTTGAAACTTAGTCACCATCTACAGTATAAACATTGAATGAATCCAGAATACTTTTCTATCATCAATAAAAAAGCAGAAGAGTACTTTAAATCACAAACTTGATACAAGGTACAAATTTCACAACGATTTTAAAACTGTCGAGCAGAATTCAATTTTACTTAACTGTTTTTCATGCGCCTTCAATCAAAATCTGTTTATAAATATATGAAAAATAAACAACAAAACAACACTTTGTTCAGAATGCTCAAAATTATTCCAAGTAGCGTGATTTCTCATCATTTTAAATTCATAAATCATGAGAATTATAGAATTATCACAATCGATGTTCAATCCCTATATTATTTTCTTCGTGTTTATGAGAGTGCATAGAACAAAAATGACTATTCTGCCTTTCACAATTTTAGGCAAAAAGTAGTTTTGAAAAAAGTAATATCCTGGTTTTATTTATGTTTCATACACTTCTTGAGACTCCATATTGTGTTCGCCATATTCAAGCCAACAAAGGTTGTTTTGTTTTTTGTTACCGATAACTATCTGAATCAATGAAGAAATTATATGTTATAATATCATAAAATCTAAGTTATTACTACATCAATTCACATAGTATCGATTTACATATACGCTTACGTATTTATAATGGTTTCGCAACCTTTTTTCAACTAGTAGCTAAAACCAAAACTGTGATTAAAGATATGTTAGAATCAAGTAACGATAACTTACAAATGATAGCTAGTTCAATGTTTATGTTATAATGAAACACTACCGTCACCTTGTTTTAACCAGCATAACATAAAAAACATGTTCGTGCTCTTGTTGCAACATAGTTTGGCTAAGTGGTATCAGAACTAGTTACGGGATGTCAATATTTGAGTCAAATAAACTTATTTTCAACTAGTAGCTAGAAATAAAGTTGTGATTAAAGATATGTTTGGATTAAGTTACGATAGCTTAAAATTTATAATTAATTCAATATGACCAAAAGATGTGGTGATTTGAAACCTAAATAACTATTTCGTAACTGGTTGTGTTATGAAGAAACATTGCTGTCACCTTGTTTTAGCCAGTATAACATAAAAACATATTCTTGCTCTTGTTGCAACATAGTTTGGACTTAGTCGCATCAGAACTAGTTGCGGATTGCTACTTGGGTGTCGTTATATTTTTATTCTATTCATTGTGTGACCATATATCGAAAGTAACATTTACTACTGTACACATTCATCGACCCATCGTTTAGTGATTAGAGATATTCACGATTTGTCATATGCTTGGGTATTATTTTTCGTTATTTCGGTAAAATTTGTTTATAGTTTTCAATTTGAATATTGATAAAAAATTCAATTAGAATTATCAGAGCTCCGGAACCGGCAGTCGGATTCGAATGAAATTCACACACACACAGAAAGACAGACAGACAGACATTGATCAGCTCGATGAACTGAATCGAATGTTATATGACACTTGGCTCTCCGGGTCAATTTTTACTAGTCGGTTTTTCAAGTGATTGCATTACCTTTCTACATGAGAAAGGTAAAAAACGAAATATATATACATGTATGCTGCGATGAATAATAATTTTAATGACAGAAGAAACATGTCCAATTACAAAGTGTGCTACGCAGCTGATTAATTTACCCTATTTTGCTAATTCATACACAGAAGTGCAGGATTTTTTTTACGTCAATTCAAACGCACTATTCAAACGCTGCACCAAATGCTGCGTTCCTGTTTCTTCTGTGTATGATGTAGTTAACTTCTCAGCTCTTGTGATAAGAACTGTTAAAGGAGCATTTCTGAAAGTTACAAATTGACAATTTTCCCCAAGTTGAGCACCCTCATGCATATAAATTGACAAAAATCTTTGATTTACATGCTCCTTTAATATTCCTTATCACCTGTCACTAAACCTCCTATAAAGTTAAAGAATTCAATGCAAAAATTTGAAAACATGATGTCTAAACTATTCGTGGATTTACAGCAATACGTTCTATCAAATGAGCATAGAAATCAAACTCGCCATATTTTTGGAATATATTCCTGATTCTGGTTATATATTCAACATAAAAAAGTAATTTGAAATGTATGTGTGAGATCAGCTTTGCGGATTTATAACCTTTTTGTGTTCGATGGAAAAATGTTGGCTTTGGTTATAATGTAGAATAGTAAACAGAAACGATTGTCCATTACATTACAATAAACGCTACCTCTAAACAAAAAGTAGCTGTCATTTTCACAATCGGTTCAATGACTTTTTCATTTTCAATTTTTTATCGTTTTCATGTACAGATTTCCAATACAGAATTTTGGTCACTCGATACAGATTTACAGATTTTTCTCCAGAAAAATGTATATTTAAATGGCAACCCTGTACGCTATACGAAATTTAACGAAGCACGCTGTGTGCTAGGCGGTGTTGTTTTCTTCTTCCATACCAGCACATACCGATGCGTACCGGTTTTGCATTGTTATTTTGTATAGCGTTTTGACACTCATCACCATATAATTTCGGAACCGGAAGTCAATCAGAGCTTTAAGTTGAATCAAGATTTGTGAAAATTTGTTCAACCAGCTGAGAAATCGAAGTGAGTTCCCGTTTTTGGACCACTTTTTCACTATTAGCGGTGCATTCGGAAGTACAAACCGGGAACTAGTAGTCCCAAAATTTGTTTATTGTATATCCACTAGCTAACAAGATCTACCAAATAGATGAATTTACCAATAATTTTTATAAACATTTTTCCACTTATCGCGCTGTAATATCGGAACCGAAAGACCTTAATCAACTTTTGGAATAATTTTCAAAGAATTTTCAAGACCTTTAATTTGCACCTGTAATTTTGTTTGCTGACTCTATGCGTGGAGTTGGGAATTAAATCTAAGGAGGCTGGGTGAAAACCACGGTCTTACCCATCACGCCTCATAAGAGGGGTAAGAGATGAACAGTTTCGGAAAATCGTTTTTTTTTTTCATATATTCTTGTTACTTAACATTTCAAAAATATTATGCCAAAATTCAAATCAACTGAATGTTTCATTGTAGGTATGTATGTATGTATGTGTGAAGCCACCATCAGTTCAAGCCATTACCAGTGTATGCGGGTAGACTTACAGTAGATCCGAATTTGATTATCAGATAGCTTTCATATAATTGCTGTTAAGAAGGCCAAAATGGGTTTTGGGGACCCGGCGCCTTCCAGCAAGAACATCCGGCCATATAATAGAGAATTTCGCTGTACCAGCTTAAACCCGCCTGATGGTTTGTTTGTTAGAAGGGTGCGACTCATTTCAGACCTTCAGGGAGAAACATAAAGCTTCCCCCACGTGACTCAGGTTGGCAATCCACTTCATCATCCAGTCATTCACTTGTAAGATACCCTGATGCACTCCCTGCCCCTCCCCGTTGTCGATATACTTGAGCATAATACAATATAATATAATGTAATATAAATTTACATAAAAAAATATAATATAATACAGTACAATATAATATGATATAATTAATTAAACATAACACAATATATCATAATATAATATAATATAACATAATTTAATGCAACACAGTATACTACCAAGCTAGTACAAACTTTTTTTAAAAGCTGTGTAAAGCATACAAGTCCGTTAAAAATCACCGTTGCACACGACTTTGCACGTATGAATGTCTGTTGGATATCTGTTCTCTGTGATATAACATAATATAAAATAATATAATATAATAAAATATAATATAATATAATATAATATAATATATTATAATATAATATAATATAATATAATATAATATAATATATTATAATATAATATAATATAATATAATATAATATAATATAATATAATATAATATAATATAATATAATATAATAGATTAAAATACCATACTACAAAATATAACATAACAAAATATAATATAAGAAGATAATATATGAAATGATATGCTATGATACAATATATAACAGTTAATGTCGCAGTTTAAGTTATGCTCTTCTTTCGTCGCAATACTGCAGGAAATTTAATATTTCTTTTTTAATAATAATAGTAATAATAATAATAATAATAATAGCAATATATAATACAATGTAATATAATCCCATTCAATATATAACAAATAATGCAACAAACAACAGAACCACATGTTGCAATATACTATGATAAATATTGCACTTTAGGATGGGCTTCAAACTTCAAGCCGTTTCGCACCCTCTCATTCTGCTACTAACGAAAAAGCGATAGCACCCAGTCGACGCCGGATATTACTGAATGATTCAGTGTAGGTTACCAAAAATATTTTTTCCTCATTTTTTTGAGAAAAAAATTTAAACGCGTATTTCTAAAAGGTAATTTTTCAGGCCTTATGCACGCGCGCTCTTTATTTTGCGCTGAGACAAATAAATTCTCATTCTCATAAGACAACCACGCGCATGCGACGTACTTTTGCCGCTCTCAAGAGAACTCTTTGGCACATTTACGTACCGCACCAGAAACTGATGCACGCTTCGTTGTAAAGTCTCATCGCATTCTGCCAAGAGCGAGGCTCAAGCGCTTTCGTCGCATGAGATAGCGCGGCGCGCTCGCTTCATGCGATCTACGAGTGGTTTGTACGTTATTTTCATCCTCTTCATCTCTTCCTTTAGGATAGGACACAAGTCGCACGAACCGCTCTAGGCACGAACAAATAATAATAACAGCAGCTTTTACTGTGGCTCACATAACACACAAGCTGCGCTCATAAAAAATCTCGTGCGCTGTCTCTTGAGACCAAAGCGCACGAGTCGCGCGCAGAAGAAAATGCGATGCTCTGAAATTTCAAGCAGCACATCCCGTTTCTATGTGCCCGCTACGCGTCTCTTACTTGCTTTTGGTTTGCTCTTTGAGTCGGTGCTCACGCTCACAGGATAAATATGCGATACACACATTTTCGGTGCGCTCTCGCTGTCGCATTTTTGCACGCATGAGCATTCGGAAGGCCTGTAATTTTTCGAAGTCCGTGAACACGATCCTGAAAAATCTACTGAACCGATTCTTTTCAAACTTGCGGTAAAAAATACCTTTCCCCGCACGTTTTTGAAAATTTTTCACCTTAAAAATTGGTGGAAAATTTTGTGTAAGTTCGCTTTTTTGCTTAAATATGCCACGAACTGCTGAAAAAAATCAAAATAATAGCTTAAGAACGACTGAGGGGGGAGAAATAACTCGTACTTTAAGTCAATTTAGGAACATTTTTAATTTCAGATAACTCTACGCCGAGTCTTAGTTTTCACTGCACAACGTGATTTTCAAAAGAGGTTTTGAGGAATACTCTGTTACCGCCTTATTTTTCAATATTAATGTACGGAAATTTAACTAAATATTCTTTAAATGATGCTTTATAATGTAAAAAAAAGTTTGAATAAATTTACTTAAGCTATTTCTCCGCAAAAATTACAAAAAATTGTTTTTTGATTCAAATTATCCCTTACTTCTCCCATAAATGCCATTACCTCATTATCCCTTACTCCCCCCTTAATGTCACTTTTACCATTTTATCTCTGGAACCAGATTGTAGAAATTGTTTTTACTGGCCGCTGAAATTGACCAGTCCAGTATGAGCAGGAATTTCAAAGAGTTCCGAGCGCCGTTAGAATAGAACTATAACGGATGAAATGTAAACCAAGTTTATTCGTGTTGGTAGTTTGTATATTACGTTCTTTTTATTTGGTACCTATATCATAGACCTATTTCCAATACCACAAAAATAGAGATTGTACGAATTTACAATTAATCACGCTTTTAATATTACTATGATACTCAACGAAGATTAACTCTTTCACGACCATAAGATATGCAGGACGAAATGTGTTAGTACAAGACAATATTTTTGCTATTGGGGTGTAAATTAGGATAATATTACCAGAAAAACATAGCAGGGTGCATAAGTTTCCTATTATTTTTTATTTCCCTATAATTCTTAAAAACAAATATAAGAAGAGTTAGGTTTATTATATCGTTGTTTAAATTATTGCTTTAATTGCTTTAATTATCAGAATAGTAAAATAAATAGTTATGGCATTCTACGAAACGATTTCATGTACTTGTGGACGTTTCACATAACACATTTATTATGTGTTCTATACGTCATTTTGCACAAACTTTTTTAGTGCAATAAAGATTGATAGTTCTTTATACTTATTCGTTCAGAAACACATTTGTCGCCTTGGAAATAAGTTTTCTTTAACATTCAGTAAAAAACATCGATTTAATAGTAATTGAAGAATCTATAACGATTTTTATAGAAGGGAGACATAATTCCCTTGAGCGTTAAGGGGTTAAATAATACAAATTCACGAACAATCTTGAACTTCACGAAAAGCCGTCACAATAATTTTATAATACTGGTGGAGCTATCTGCTAATATCTTTGATGGTGGGATGCTTCGTTTTCCTTTACAGCATGAAACACTTACACTTATAAGATGCTTTTGGGAATTAACTGATCGGCTGAAAAGTTCGTATTGTTTCTATGAGAGGGCGCCACTAGAATGAAATCCATACCATTTTCAGTTAGTACCAACCTTCAAAAGATACGTGTATAAATTTGACAGCTGTCTGATTATTAGTTTGTGAGATATTGCATTTTGAGTGAAGCTACTTTTGTTATTGTGAAAAAAATGGAAAAAAAAGGAATTTCGTGTGTTGATGAAACACTACTTTTTGATGAAAAAAAGTGTCGCCGATACCAAAAAATGGATGAGTGTTGTCCAGACTCTGCACCGGGCGAAGCAACAATTCGTAAGTGGTTTGCAAAATTTCGTACTGGTCATATGAGCACCGAAGACGATGAACGCAGTGGACGTCCAAAAGAGGCTGTTACCGATGAAAACGTGAAAAAAATCCACAAAATGATTTTCAATGACCGTAAAGTGAAGTTGATCGAGATAGCTGACACCCTAAAGATATCAAAGGAACGTGTTGGACATATTATTCACGAATATTTGGATATGAGACAGCTTTGTGCAAAATGGGTGCCGCGTGAGCTCACAATCGATCAAAAACAACAACGAAAAACCATGCTGAAATTGAATGAATTGGGCTTCGAATTGCTCCCTCATCCAACGTATTCTCCAGATTTGGCCCCCAGTGACTATTTCCTGTTCTCAGACCTCAAGAGAATCTTCGCTGGTAAAAAATTTAGAAGCAATGAAGAGGTAATTGCTGAAACTGAGGCCTATTTTGAAGCAAAGGACAAATCGTACTACAAAAATGGTATCGAAAAGTTGGAAGATCGCTATAATCGCTATATCGCCTCTGATGGCAATTATGTTGAATAATAAAAACGAATTTTGGCAAAAAAATGTGTGTTTCTATTAAACGATACGAACTTTTCAGCCGAACTGTTATGCAGTGCAACCAAAAATAAAAAAAAATCTGTTAAAAAAAGCAGTTTTCCGGAACAGTTCATATTTTGCGGAGCTCCGTGATTCCTTATTAACATAGTTGAAGAGCTAGGGCAATTTTACAAGCAAATACTATACAACTATTTGTAATGTAATTCAGTTTAATTGAAGTCTTATATTGTCTCAATTGGATTTTATAATCTGTTGGTAGAAAAGATGAGGAGGTTTTATGCCTTTTGGAGAAAAAGATTATAATTTCATCTCCAGAAGACTTTTCCCTGCTCCCTAATAAATAAATAAATAATAGAAGGTACGTAAATATTTATTTCGCAAAAGAATCTGCAAGAGAGAATCGATATAGGAATGTGTTTGTTGTTAATCAAGTGTGTTAGTGGCAGTAAACTAAAACTGAAGTAATTTTTCTCGAGCAGTTTTTAGAGAAACGAAAGAGTGTTAGACTAAAATGTTCACTTTTCTTGAATTGTAATTTTAAACTGAATGAACTGATTTGCTCATTTTTCAACCATTTGGAAGATTTATTGATTAAAATCTGGAAAAAAAGGCGCAGGAATTTATTTTTACACACACATTTTTTTTTTTTTTTTTTTTTTTTTTTTTTTTTTTTAAATAACTATTTATTGGAATATGAGTTAAAATTAAATTATTAAGATTTAAATTGGGTGTTCAGCCACAAGTGGTGACTTTTCAGCCCTGTTATATATATGATTTGGTTATTACCATGAAGACATCATTTGCTTCCGCAATTCTGAGATTTTTGTGTAGGGAAAATTCTAAACCTACTTGTATTGTGTAATGGGGAAAAGGAACTTATATACTAACTTACTAACTAATACAGAGAGCGAATCGATTCAATTGAAGATTGCATCGATTTTTGTCGGAATTTGCTTATAATATTATGTGACATTACATCTAATGGTTCTATATTTGTGAGTCTGTGTAACTCATTTGTACTAAACCAGGGAGGACGCTTCAGAATCATTTTCAGAATTTTATTCTGAATCCTTTGAAGCGTTTTCTTCCTGGTGGAACAACAGCTTGACCAAATTGGTACCGCATAAAGCATGGCTGGTCTGAAAATTTGTTTATAAATTAACAATTTGTTTTTTAGACAGAGCTTAGAATTTCTGTTTATAAGGGGATATAAACATTTAATATATTTATTACACTTTGCCTGGATTCCTTCAATGTGATCCTTGAAAGTGAGTTTTTTGTCATACGTTAAACCTAAGTATTTAGCTTGATCAGACCATGTCAATTCCAAGCCATTCAATTTGAGAATGTGATTATTGTTTGGTTTTAGAAAAGAAGCTCTTGGCTTGTGAGGAAAGATAATTAATTGCGTTTTTGCTGCATTTGGTTTAATTTTCCATTTTGACAGATAATCACTGAAAATATTTAAACTTCTTTGTAGGCGACTGCAGATCACTCTTAGATTTCTACCTGTGGCTAACAGACTTGTGTCGTCACAGAATAGCGATTTCTGACAACCAACGGGTAGATTTGGAAGATCAGAAGTGAAAATATTATACAAGATTGGAGCTACACTCGAACCCTGCGGAACACCGGCTCGTACGGGTAGCAATTCAGATTTACAATTCTGATAGCTAACCTGAAGAGTACGATCAGTTAAATAATTTTGAATCATTTTGATCAAATAAATAGGAAACTGGAAATCAGACATTTTTGCTATTAAACCTTTGTGCCAAACACTGTCGAATGCTTTTTCTATGTCTAGAAGAGCAACTCCAGTGGATAACCCAGAAGATTTATTTGATTTTATCATGTTCGTTACTCTGACAAGTTGATGAGTAGTTGAATGTTCATGACGAAATCCAAACTGCTCTGGTAAAAAAATTGAATTCTCATTAATATGAGTCATCATTCTCAACAAGATAGTTTTTTCAAAAAGTTTACTGATAGAAGAAAGTAAGCTAATTGGGCGATAACTTGATGTTTCTGCTGGGTTTTTATCAGGTTTTAGGATAGGAATTACTTTAGCGTTTTTCCATCTTTTTGGGAAGTAAGCTAATGAAAAACACTTGTTGAAAATTTTAACCAGGAGTCTCAAGGCAACATCGGGAAGATTTTTAATAAGAATATTAAAAATTCCATCATTACCAGGAGCCTTCATGTTTTTGAGTTTCCTAATAATTGATTTAATTTCATCAAAATTCGTCTCAATAATGTCATCGTGTGATAACACTTGGGTTGAAATATGATCATACTTCAGTGAGACTTCATTTTCAATAGGACTCACAACGTTTAAATTAAAATTGTGGACACTCTCGAACTGCTGAGCTAGTTTTTGAGCTTTTTCACCATTTGTAAGAAGTATTTGATTTCCTTCCTTGAGAGCAGGAATTGGTTTCTGAGGTTTCTTAAGAACCTTAGAAAGTTTCCAGAAAGGTTTAGAATATGGTTTAATTTGTTCAACTTCTTTAGCGAAATTTTCATTTCGCAAAAGAGTAAATCTATGTTTAATTTCTTTTTGTAAATCCTTAACTATGTTTTTCATAGCAGGATCACGAGAACGTTGATATTGTCGTCGACGAACATTCTTCAACCGAATGAGCAGTTGAAGATTGTCATCGATGATAGGAGAATTTAATTTAGTTTGAGCTTTGGGAACTGAAAGATTTCTAGCTTCGATAATATAATGATTCAAATTATCAATTGCTGTGTCGATGTCCGCAGAATTTTCTAAAATAGTTTCATGATCCACGTGATTTTCAATGTGAGATCTGTAATCCAACCAATTAGCTCTATGATAGTTGAAAATAGAACTAATTGGATTAATTATAGCTTCGTTGGAAAGTCTGAATGTTACAGGAAGATGATCTGAGTCAAAGTCAGCATGTGTAATCGGTTCACTACAAATGTGACTTTGATCTGTTAGAACCAGATCAATTGTAGACGGGTTTTTCACGGAAGAGAAACAAGTAGGATTACTGGGATGAAGAACTGTAAAGTAACCAGCTGAGAGTTGATTATGAAGTATTTTACCATTACTGTTATTTTGCCTACAATTCCACTGGACATGCTTAGCATTTAAGTCCCCTATTACGAAAAATTTCGATCGATATCTTGTAAGTTTTTGCAAATCGCCTTTAAAGAAATTTAATTGTTCGCCGGTGCATTGGAATGGCAAATATGCTCCAGCGATGAAATAAATTCCATGAATGGTTTCAACTTCGATTCCCAAGCTTTCAATAACTTTAGTATTGAAAGAAGGTAAAATTCGATGTTTAATTTGCCGTTGGACAAAAATGGCAACTCCACCACCAATTCCAGTAAACCTGTCAAATCGATGAACCACATAATGTGGATTACTTTTCAATTTTACATTTGGTTTAAGAAAAGTTTCTGTCACAATGGCAATATGAATTTTGTGAACTTTGAGAAAATTATAAAATTCATCTTCACTCGATTTCAAAGATCGAGCATTCCAATTTAAAATATTCAAATAATTATTTAACATCACTGTTAAATTTTAAATTCATTATAATATTATTTGCAAATTTCCATCCGATTTGAAATGCTTCAAAAAGTGATGAAGTCGAATTCATTTGGATGATCATTTGAAAAAGTTGATCTTGTAGGTAGATCATTTTATTTTCAGTTATATCGCCTAAATCGACTTCATTTAAAGAAGCGAATGGCATTGAAGGAATATTTGTAGGTAGACTGCCATTAGAAGAAGATGATTTGGCCGGTCTACCTATTAATAAATTGTTTTCGTTAGAAGAAGAACTGCAAGGCGGTCCTGTGTTTTGATTATTTACATTAGAAGAAATAGGAGATAGATTTCTACCTAATATACCAGCATAACTGACATTAGAAGAAGATGATGACGAGGTCGATCTACCTGTCAATAAATTGTTTTCGTTAGAAGACGAATTGGCAGGTGCCTTAGAAGAATTTTCAGGTATATTCTGTAAATTTAAGGTCGTTGATTTGACTTGTTGTCTAAGCGAACGAGCGTTTAAAATTTTTTCCCTGACAGGACATTTCAAATAATTGGATTTATGATTTCCATTGCAATTTGAACATGAAAATTTATCAGTGGTTTCATTCATTGGACAAACGTCTTTCGAATGCGATTCACCACAATTCAAACACCGTATATCCATATGACAATTTTTGGTTCCATGACCGAAGCCTTGGCAACGACGACATTGCGTTAAGTTAGCAATACGATTATGCCGTTTATAATGTTCCCAATGAATTTTAATGTGGGAAATGAAACGTACTTTTTCTAAAGTTTTCAAATTGTTTACATCACTTCGATTGAAGTGTATTAGGTAAAGTTCATGGGAAATTCCAGAGCGTGGTTTAGAAGTACCATTCGCTCTTTTTTTCATAAGTATTACTTGGGAAGGGGCAAAACCAAGCAATTCTTTTAGTTCATTTTTAATTTCATCAATACTTTGATCATTTGATAATCCTTTCAAGACAGCCTTGAAGGGTCTGTCTGATTTTATATCATATGAATAAAATTTATGAAGTTTTTCGGACAAATATCGAATAAGACGTTCGTAATCTTCCAATCCATCCACCAAGACTCGACATTCTCCTCTTCGTCCGATTTGAAATGAGACTTTTACTTCCGGGAGAAAAGTAGAAAGCTCAGTACGGAATGCTTTGAAGTCGGAAATCATCACCGTCACTGGTGGCATAGATTGATGTTTCTTCCCAGAACGACAAGCGTCCATTTTGGGAATTTTTGAAGAATTTTCTTCTATGTCACTACAATCGGATTCAGGAAGAATCTCGTAAATATTGTTAGACGGCATAGGATCAACGGAAGGGAAATCCGTCCGTTGTCTTTTATTTTTACATTCAGATTCTATAAGATCGTGAATGTTATTAGAAAAATGTTGAATAACGGATTGTGATTTATTCCGTATTGAATTATTTTTAGCCTTAGGCTTGTTGCCTTTCCGGTTGGACGCAGGCATTTTTGAAATTAATGAAATTTTAAATTAAATTAACTAGGCTAAATTAGTCTTCGATTAGACTCCTAGCTAGCCTTAAAAAAGGCTGATTAATTTCTTAGTCACTCTAATATCACTTAGTCACTCTAATATCACTCTTTGTATCACTTAATCACTTAGTTAGTGATTCAGGTAGCCTTGAAAAAGACTGAAGCCTTGAATCAATGAAACTCTAGGTAGCCAGAAAAAATTTCCAGGAGCCAAGAGCTATACGCGTGCGGTGCGAACGACTGTTCAACACCGACTGGATTTTTTACACACACATTGTTGACACTACTCATACGCTTGCAAAGTGTTTTTTTCCTTAAACGGTACTCTCATTTTTAAGTTTGACTCGTAGATGACTTTTGTGGCTTCAACTGAAATAAAGTTTTACACTGAATCTCATCCAATAAGCGAATTTAATAACTACCAAACAAGCTTTGGTCATGAAACAAGCTGACTGGCACCAACATCAATAATCGGACAGAAGAATTGATTTGATTGGAATTACTCAGTCCAAGCCCAGTTACTGGAATCAGTTTATAGTTGTGTTGGTGACAGTAAAACGACATTGAATTGACAGCTTCAATGAAACAAGTTACGTTCGCTGAATACAATAAGAAGATGGGCAGCCGTAAAACGTTCCGCATCGCCAAGCTTCGACACAGAATCCCAAAAACACGAGCAAAGTGGATATGGAAGGTCACAAAAAAAGTGAGATATTGAATCACGTTTCGTACAGAAAATTAATTCGTTCGCTTCTTTCGTCCGATCAAATCTTTAACTTCCTTGTCCCACGTTTCATTTGCGTGAAATGGTTTAAACACGTTTGCCTTTCATGGGCCACGAAAATGGCGCCGGATGTATGAACGAAATTGTTCGAACCTACCACCACTCTTCTCACCATACGTTGTAACCCAGTAAATCACCAGGAGACCCAAATGTTACCGTTTGCCTATCAAACATTGGCGCTGAGAACGCCCTGCCTACACGACACTGCCCATACCGTGCTGAGTCCAAGTGACTGAAAATAATATCCCATTCTTCGGAAGCTTGCTGTCAAGTAGTATTATTTCAGAAGGAAAGGCTGCCTCCTACTCACCCGCAGTATCGTTTTCGGACAGGAGTATTTCTTTTTTTTCGTACCCGTTTCCCGAACCCACAATACGATCAACAACAGGAAAAAAAAGACCAAAGTCCTCGGTACGTCCAGGTTGAGCTCCCGAGTACTTTCAAGCCGTCAAGCCACACAAACCGCAGTGCTGCTGACTGCTGACCGACCGGAAAGCAAAATCACCGAAACAGAAGCAACTCCGTAAGCAAACGATGTAACGTAACTCCCCCTTCGGTATTTTATGGCGGTACATGTCGTGTAGATAGACATCTTAAACCAATAATAAAATGCTAGGGCCATCCAAATTGAAGAAAATAACTCGGTGAAAACCTCAGCGAAATGAAACCTAATTTATGTACGGGCCTGGGCTGTTCGAACGCCATCCCCCAGTGCTGGCGGTTTGCTGCTGCCACTGGTGAAATATGACTCCGCCATTATGGGACCTCACTGCTTAACCAGCCGCAACCGACGACTTCCTTGCCAGCAAGACGATGCTTCGCACCGGGCAGCAATCGACTCGAAGCCAACAGCCAAGACTGTGAAAAATCGACTAAAAAAAATATTCGGCGACGCTTGCAAATGACTCGTGAAGTCGATGGTTGACCAACCATCCAACTCAGCAAAGCAATCCGTATTGGGTTCCGGGCTGAGTGTTGGCCATGAGCAAATTTTTCTTCTTGAAATCGATTTTCGAATGCTCGGTTGAACAGAGTATTGATATGCGTAACGGAACGAAACTGAAACCCATGAAATACGGGTTTGTACCGATCGAATGGAGCAGTGCATGAAGAAAAATATTTCAACATCCTTGAAAATCTTTTAAAAAGACATTATCGATACTTTTTTGATTTCACTCAAATTTTGCATAAGGATTTATCACTACCAAAACGGACAACTTTCATCTTCAGTTAACAAGTTTGCCTCACCCCTGACAACAACCCAAGTGAAATGTTCTGGGACTCTTTCAAAAACATACATCACAAAAACGTTTGATCAGATTGATTTGATGTTTTAGTCAATGTTTGATGTAGTTATTGATGCTATGTAAAGAAAGTGAATTGTTGAAATACTGACTGATAAAACGGTAGTGTGAACTTGAATCGCTGCCAACGCATTCCCAAGCGAAACTTAATGCTATAAAAATACCCAAATACCGTGCACTATGTATAAATATAATTGCATACATTTCGGCTGCTGACATAATTTCGTTGTAAACAAAACAAATGCAAATTATGGTAAACAGGGCATTTTCTTGATTCGCTTGTCCGGTGTATTTCGAACTTGTACATAAAAACTGAAAGGTTTTGAGTTGTGACGATCGTACACAACGATGTACAAGGATAATTGAGTGTTAAAACGACTGATTGAACTGTTTTATAGAAATTTGCTGTCATTCAATTTTTTAGTAGCCTTGTTCCACATCAACATGCTCGAGCGGATCCTTCTTGTTTTTTAAAGTACAAAAAAAATTCAAAGAAAAAGGTGCTAACACACATTCGAGAAACAGCGTGCATAAACGACCAAGTTAAAATTCAGCATACCAATCAATAAAGGTTGATTTAGTTAGAGCAGGGGGGCCGGATGATTCTTATAAAATCACATTGTTGCTTTGCATTGTTTGAATAATGTAGAAACGAGACTTGAGCCCGTAGCACAACGATTTCCCGAGTTCTGAGATTGCTACGGGTTCGAGTCCCGTCAGTGCGGCAACTTTTTCGCAGTTTTCATTTTTAAAGTTGAAATTCGAAAAACCAGATTTCTAAAACTCGACTACAACTAGCATCACCCCAGCAACAATTTTTGTTACGGTGAATAGTTTGTAACAAGAAATTTGGGTGATTGTTACTAACATCTAACCACTTGCGTGACTCAAGGAGGTAGCGACATATTGTAGATTGGTTAAAAATCTTCACATAACATGAAAAATCTTTTTTTAAAGTAAACTAGTTAAAACTTAGTCACCAACTTAGTGCTTTTCTATCAACAGTAAGAAAAAAACATGGTTCATGAAGTCACAAACTTGACAGAATGTTTAAATTTCACAACGGTTTTTAAACTATCGAGCGAAATTCAATTTTAATTCAATGTCTTTTTATATGACAGCGTTTTTTTTTTATTCAATAACATATATTAAGGCACACTGCGTTAAGCTATAAGATGCCGAGGGCATTTTTATACTACTTAAAATTAGAGTAAATTAGAATCTTCACTTTCATGACCATATTTTCCAACTAGTCATTGGTGGAGGCTGTTCGGTTGGTGACGTTGGTGCCTGGTGACGATGGTATGAATCGATGGTGGTTTCATTCTTCGTGTGGGTCCGCGGGAAACACCCCCGGGCAACAAGAACCCGGCGGGTGGCCCGCATGTTGATCGTCGACTCGGCCCTCCGGGGTGGTGAATTTTGCGGAAAAGAAGGAGTGAAACAGAGAGAAATAAATGTTGTTGAAAAAGGGGTTAGAAAGCGAAATTACTTAGGTCAGCGAAAAGATCTAATTAGTTCACGTCGAGATAGTGAAGAGACGAGAGAAGGGGGAGCAAAAAAAATTAGTGTCAGCACAAGATCTTGTTAGTTCCGAAGAAGATGGTGAACAGATGTTGGATGAGGAGTTGCGAGCGGATGTTAGAATCGAGCTTGAATTGAAATATCATCGGAGGATAGCAGAACACAGATCAGACTTGTAAGTTGATGTTTTTTATGAATTGGTACAAGAGTGACATATAGGGAAGGTCTCGATGGGCCAAAACGTCTCGTACTGGAACCCCGGGTGATATACCTCGGGCCCGAAGGGAGTCCATTAGCTGCGATCTGGTGCCACAATACTCGGTACATGCCCAGACAATATGTTCAATGTCGTGATAACCCTTACCGCAAGTGCAGAGACCGCTCTCCACGAGGCCGATACGCCGGAGGTGTGCATTCAAGATGTGGTGATTAGACATGAGCCGGGAAATCACACAAATGAAATCACGACCCACATTCATCCCTCTGAACCAAGGTTTCGTCGATACCTTCGGGATAATGGAGTGTAACCATCGTCCCAGCTCCCCATTACTCCATGAAGTTTGCCAACTTTCGAGAGTCCTTCGACGAGATATACTGAAAAATTCGTTGAAGCAAATTGGTGTTTCGTAAATTTCACCATCTAATGCGCCCGCCTTGGCCAATGAGTCTGCCTTTTCGTTGCCCGGAATAGATCAATGCGAAGGGACCCAGACTAAGAAAATTTGATAAGACCGTCGAGATAAAGCTCTCAAGTGTTCCCGTATTTTCCCCAGGAAATATGGGGGATGCTTTTCTGGCTTCATTGCCCGGAGAGCCTCTATTGAACTTAAACTGTCCGTGACAATGAAGTAATGGTCTTCGGGCGAGGTTTCAATGATCCCAAGGGTATACTGAATAGCAGCTAATTCTGCGACGTAAACTGAAGCAGGATCACTGAGCTTGTATGAAGCGGTGATGTTTTTGTTGAAGATACCGAAGCCCGTGGACCCGTTGAGATGTGATCCGTCAGTGTAGAACAACTTTTCACAGTTGACTGCTCTAAACTTATTGTAAAAAATATTAGGGGTCACTTGAGGGCGCATGTGATCCGGAATTCCACGAATCTCTTCTCTTATGGATGTGTCGAAAAACACAGTAGAATCAGAAGTATCCAAGAAATGAGCACGGTTGGAAGCAAGCGAAGAAGGATTAATATTCTGAGCCATGTAATCAAAATACAAGGACATAAAACGGGTTTGAGAATTAAGCTCGACAAGCCTTTCGAAGTTTTCAATCACCATCGGATTCAAGATATCGCATCGGATTAACAATCGATATGAGAGATCCCAGAATCGGTTTTTCAACGGTAAGACTCCCGCCAGAACTTCGAGACTCATCGTATGAGTCGACTGCATGCAACCTAGGGCAATACGCAAACAACGATACTGAATTCTTTCCAGTTTAATGAAATGGGTGTTCGCGGCGGATCGGAAACAGAAGCATCCATATTCCATAACGGACAATATCGTTGTTTGGTATAGCCTGATCAGGTCTCCTGGGTGGGCACCCCACCATGAACCAGTTATTGTACGAAGAAAGTTGATTCTCTGTTGGCATTTTTGTTTCAGATACCTAACATGACATCCCCAGGTGCCTTTGGAATCGAACCAGACCCCGAGATATTTAAATGTGAAGACCTGAGCAATGGTTTCACCCCTTAATTGAAGTTGTAGTTGTGCTGGTTCTCGCTTCCTTGAAAATACAACCAGCTCAGTTTTCTCCGTAGAGAAATCAATACCCATTTGAAGAGCCCACGTTGACAAGTTGTCGAGGGTATGTTGTAATGGTCCTTGGAGATCGGCAGCTTTGGGTCCTATAATAGACACAACGCTGTCGTCGGCAAGTTGCCTTAGCGTGCAAGGTGTGTTGATACATTCATCAATGTTGTTCACGTAAAAATTGTATAAAAGGGGGCTTAAGCATGAGCCCTGAGGAAGACCCATGTAACTGAATCGTATTGTCGACAAATCACCATGCGCGAAATACATGTGTTTCTCGGACAATAGATTAAACAAAAAGTTATTCAAAACTGGCGAAAGACCATGCTGATGCAACTTCTCAGACAGGATATTTATAGAAACTGAGTCGAAAGCCCCCTTGATATCTAGGAAAACTGATGCCATTTGTTCTTTACGAGCAAATGCCATTTGAATTTCTGTTGAGAGCAACGCAAGACAATCGTTCGTTCCTTTGCCCTTGCGGAAGCCAAATTGTGTATCTGAAAGCAAGCCATTAGTCTCCACCCAATTGTCAAGACGAGAGAGAATCATTTTTTCGAACAATTTCCGGATGCAGGAAAGCATAGCAATCGGCCTATACGAATTGTGATCGGAGGCTGGTTTCCCTGGTTTTTGAAAGGCGACAACTCTCACTTGTCTCCAGTCGTGTGGGACAATATTACCCTCTAGAAACTCGTTGAATAAATTCAGCAAGCGTCTTTTGGCGGTGTCAGGCAGATTTTTCAACAAGTTGAATTTAATTCTGTCTAGCCCCGGGGTTTTATTGTTACACGACAGGAGCGCAAGTGAGAGCTCTACCATCGAAAACGGTGTTTCGTTTGTATTCGATGTCGCGACGCGGGAGATCTTCTGTTCCGGAACAGAATCGGGGCATACTTTTTTGCGAAATCGAATATCCAGCTGTTAGAATATTCTTCGCTTTCGGTCGACTTGTTTTGGTTGCGCATTCGTCGAGCAGTGTTCCAAAGAGTGCTCATCGATGTTTCTTTTGTTAATCCGTCAACAAACCGTCGCCAGTAACCTAGTTTTTTTGCTTTAACTAAGTTCTTCATTTGCTTGTCTAGTGCTGCGTAATTCCGATAATTTTCAGATGTTCCATTTTTTCTGAACTTTTTGAATGCTAAAGATTTTCCCGCGTTCAGTGATGAGCACTCTTTGTCCCACCACGGGTTGGGAGGACGGATGTTAGTTTTCGCGCCGGGTACACGTTTCGTCTGAGCTTGAATCGCAGTATCGAGAATCAAGCCAGCCAAAAACGTGTACTCTTCCTCCGGGGGAAGTTCTTGTATTGTTTCTAGTTTTTCAGATATCAAGATTGCGTAGCATTTCCAATCAATATTTCGTGTGAGGTCATACGAAACATTGATTGTCTCCAATGGTCTCAATCCTCTGGCGACTGAAATTACGATAGGTAGATGATCGCTACCGTGGGGATCAGGGATTGTCTTCCACTTGCAATCTAGCCGCAACGAGGTCGAGCAAAGGGATAAATCCAGCGCACTTGGTCTTGCTGGTGGTGGAGGAATCCGTGTCATTTCTCCCGTGTTCAGAATAGTCATATTGAAGTTATCGCAAATATCATAGATCGCGGTTGATCTGTTGTCATCGTGAAGACAACCCCATCCCGTACCGTGAGAGTTAAAGTCTCCTAAAACTAACGTCGGCGCAGGAAGGAGTTGCATGATATCGCTGAGCCATTGGAACCCAACCGAGACTCTTGGGGGAATGTAAATGGAAGCAATGCAAAGGTCCTTGCCTTTGATTGTGATATGACATGCGACCACTTCAATACCTGGTATCGAGGGGAGGTTAATTCGATAGAAAGAATAGCACTTTTTGATCCCTAAAAGTACTCCTCCGTAGGGGTTATCTCGATCCAAGCAAATAATGTTAAAGTCGTGGAAGTTGAGGGAAATATTTGAAGTCAACCAGGTTTCACATAATGCAAACGCGTCACATTTCACACTATTTATTAAAATTTTGAAGGAATCAATTTTCGGGATAATACTTCTGCAATTCCACTGTAAGACAGTGATTGAATCCTCAACCCCGTTCGATATTGTCCAGCACTTGATTGATTCTCTAGTTGAATTTTGGGGGTACTGGGGGTTTTTGTTGTACCAGGAAGTGAGGGAAATTCTTGGTCTGATCTTAAGTTTGCCAGACCAGGAGCCTTTTGCTTCGGTTTCTGTGAAGCACTTCCCCGTGTTGTAACTTTGTTGATCCCCGCAGAGGACACCCTTGGGCCTTTACAAGGCAGTTTAGGAGATGAGGTTGGCTTTCTTTTCCTAGAACCGCTAGGCATAGCAAAGGATGTTCCCTCTTGAGGGTTATCGGAGTCAATCTCGTCAGAAGGCAAACAATCATAAAGGTTTACCGATTCGACAGGTGGCATGGCGTTCTTCAGCATTTCTGCGAAAGTGCGCTTGGAACGTTCCTTAAGAGATCGCTTCAATTTTTCCCCGCGCAGTTTGAACGTGGGGCAAGAACTCAATTCATGTGGATTTTCCCCACAGTAAAGACACTTTTCAGCTTTTTTACCGCAGGAATCATCCATATGGTCTGCTTCACATTTAATGCATCTCTGTTTATTGCCGCAATAGGTGGCTGTATGGCCCAACTGCTTGCAGTTAGTGCAATTTATCACCCGCGGCACAAAAAGTCGAACCGGTAAGCGAACTCTGTCCAGAAGGATGAAGTTTGGAAGAACTGATCCAGCAAAAGTCACCCGAAACGAGCCTGATGGAGAATATGTTTTTGTATTATCCTCTGCAATTTTTATTGAGTTCAATTGCTTGCAGTCCAATATTTTTACCTTCTGAAGTGTAGGGTCCCTGAAACAACCAACCCCATGCTTCAGAAGGTCTTCGCAATTCAGGCTCGCTTCCGTGACCACGCCGTCAATTTCTACTTCTCGCGCTGGTATGTAGACTCGATAGCTCCGTGTAAAAGCATAGTGGCGAGCGATCTTATTCGCCTGCTCTTTAGTTTTTACAACCACTTTCAATTTTTTTGCTCGAACCTTTGTTATCTGAATCACGTCCGGATGATGTTTAGCCAGTTCGCGCGATATTTGCATCAAATTAAGCGGTTCATCTTTTTTGGACCGGAAATATACCACATAAGGCCCAGCAGAACCGATCGGCCACACGCGAGTACGAGATGGATTGTCAGAGGGAGAAAGATCATCTATACCCTCCATATTGATGAGGGGTTTATCATTTGAGGGGGAAAGGCCTCCACCCTCGCTCATAATAAGGTGAGGGAGACGCTTTACAAATATATACTAGCGAGAAGGATAGAGAGAACAAATACTACAATAATACTTAGCTTGATATAACACTGGTTCACTTCAAGGTCAGCAAAATGATCGTCTCTGCTGCTGGTGTGCAGAACGCTACTCAAGGTAACATATAATCAGCACAGCAACCAATGAACGCTGACCACGTGTTTGGTTGCACGATGGCGGTGGATGCTAAGCAGTATCTTCAGACACACTACTACTATCACACACGTCTTCACTGCACATATACAGTATTGCCGATAGGCTATCAATTTATGTCTGGAAGGCTAAGTCCGAGCTGGCTACCGTCCGGGAGGCAGAGCTCGACCTTGGCAGCCAATATGGAGATTCGTTGCTGTAAGCACGTGTTATCACTACGATTTTTGTGGTATCGAATAATGCACTTTTCATCCGTACAACGGATCGAATTTCACTTGATCGAGATGGATTAGCTCCGATCCTAAACACTGGTACTGAAATTACCCGTAACAAAGGTTGCAATTCACAAATTTACACTCTACGCTTGGGGAGATTCTAACGAAGCGACCGATTTGAACGATTGTTCGATACGAACTGATATGACAGCGTTTATCAAGATATAAAAAATAAACTATGAAATTACCCTACTTTCCAAATGCTCAGAATTAATCCATGTAAACAAAATTCTTATTAATTATTATCTTAAGTCTCTAAATAATGAAAATTATAAGATTGTTCCTATCGACATTCAATGCATAAGGCATTCCACGCAAAATCAGCCACCCAATTTTTCCAAACCTGGGCATAATTTTTTTCTTCCAAAAATCCAAACTTGGGCCTATTTTTTTTCTTTTTTTTGTTGAAAAAAAAGCTTTAGGGGTTCAACTTAATCTTGGCAAAGTTTCAGAGTGGAAAGGACAATACTTTCGGAACAGTGAATTTTTCAATTACCACCCGCACGCGCGGAGCGTACCGCAGCGCAACTCGCTCGATTACGGGCTTAACTTGTCGACACATGTCGCGCCACAGATCGAATCCTAAATTTGTCAGTTAATTGTTAGCAACGTTTCAGGCAGAAAGCGAGTAGAATTGGGCAAAGGATTTACGTGAGTAATAAAATAATGGTGACATAAAGCTTTTGCATAGTTGCAATTTTTCTATGATTTGGTTTTTCTGGTTTACAAAAACTCAATACGTCAAATGTGTCTTGGGAAGAGAAAACTTTCATTTTTAATTTCTTTGTCTCCGTGTGGCTCAATATAGTGAAACGATTGTGTTCCAGAAATGGTTTTACATATTTCGAAACGATTTTTAAGAAATTTCTCTGCTTTTACGTAATCTTCCGTAATCTTACGTATGACTGAATTATTGGGTAGAGAAGATGCTTTCCTAGCCCACTCGTACAATTCATTCGCGGTCGAAATTTGACAATCATTGATGATTTGTAAACTTGCGCGACGTGCAATTTTTAAAGTTCCTCCAGCACCGTCGCATGGCCCTTTTCCATGAACTGTCGCGTGAAAATTCCACTGTGCAAAACGATGAAAATCATGCTCGTGATGAAAAATATTCGCAGTGTTTTACATTTTTGTATTGCTGAGGAGCGCCGTCAGAAAAATAGATGCACTTGCGTAGTATTGTGAAAAATATTGATTAAGAGCTTCGAGAAAAACATACACAGCTATTGCGTCATGTTTCTTGCAATCAGAAATAATTACTCTTGTTTTATGATCGATTTTGCTGTTCATTTTATAATAGAAAACAATGGGGAATATAGTCGCTTGGTCGTTGTTCCAATGAAAGCCAGTTATGGCGTTTTGAATAACGAAGGCGTAATTTTCCGCAAAATCGCAAATTATTAAACTTCCGTCACTCTTCATTTTTTTCACATTTTGAAAATATGAAGTTTGTTTTCAAGCAATGAAAGAATGCATGTATAGCTCAGCCATAGCCGAAGCAGAAAAAAAGTCAACGCCGGGGAAATCGGATCGGTCGAATCGGCATAATGCGGATAGCCTTTTAAGCCCGTATCCGAGAGAATTGCGCTGCGGTACGCCCCGCGCGTGCAAGTCGTAATTGAAAAATTCACTGCTCCGAAAGTATTGATCTTTTCACTCTGAAACTTTGCCAAGATTGAGTTAAACCCCTAAGGCTTCTTTTTTCGAAAAAAAAAGAAAAAAAATTAAACCCAAGTTTGAAATTTTTTTATTTGCTTATTAATTATTAACTTTTTTCATTATATTAACTTTGAAGGTTGTTTTATGGAATTGCTTATTCGAAAGCTAAGGAAAGTACGCACATTTCATGTCATGGATGAATTTCTGTATCTTTATTAGATTTTACAGTATAGACTGTTGAAAATAGGTTCTTTTTTGAAAACGCAAAATTTAAAAAAATCATATCTCGAAAATTCCACGTACCATATTAAAATAAAAAAATACGTGTCGAATATTTTCGAGTTCTTTACCGAAAAAAAGTAGTTAGATGAAAAAAGTCATTTATTATTCATGTCCAACTGTAGATTAGAAGAAAATTATATTCATGGTTTATTTAAGTGTCTCACACTTCTTGCTACTCCATACTGTTTTTGCAATATTGAAGCCAACAAAAATTTTTTCTATATTCCATTTTCGTTATCTTTACGTTGCAATAAGCAATTGTAAGCTGATAATCTTGTAATATATATGTTACTTCTATATCAATCAATAGTAGGGCATTGCGGGTATTGCGTGGGATCAGCCTTTTACGCAGCCAACCGGGCTTTGACTTCCAATTTCGCACATAGATTCAAACAGTTCTTCTGGCTCAAAGAGGCGAATGAGTTTAAGGTTAAATCCTTTATAATTGGTTTGATAGATTTCAATCATAATACATTTATTTGAATGGTTGATTCATGAAATTTATTTATGAAAAATGTTTGGTTTCAACAGGACGGCGCTACGTGACGCATAGCCAACTAAACAATTGATGTTTTGCCAACAATTTGTAAATTGAATAATCAGAAGCAATGGTGATATGAATTGGCCTCCAAGAAGCTACAATTTGACGCCGATGTATTATTTTCTTAGGAGAGCGGTTGAACAATTGAAGACCTCAAGCTCGAAATTGCTATGGTAGCTGGTTCAATACGTCAAAAAGATGTGGTGATTGGAATCTTGAAAAACCCATTTTTAACTAATTATGTTATGAACATGAACATGGTCGTCAAATAGTGAGATAACTGAGTCTTCACAAGTTCCTATCCCATGCCTCCCCGGGTGTCTATGATGACATTTGGTCAATAGAACGGCGTCGATTGGGTGCTATCGCCTTCTGCGTTAGTAGCAGAATGAGAAGGTGCGAAATGGTTTGTAGGTTGAAGCCCATCCTAAAGTGCAATATTTATCATAGTATATTGCAACATGTGGTTCTGTTGTTTATTGCATTATTTGTTATATATTGAATGGAATTATATTACATTGTATTATGTATTGTTGCTATTATTATTATTATTATTACTATAATTATTAAAAAAGAAATATTAAATTTTCTGCAGTATTGCGACGAAAGAAGAGCATAACTTACACTGCGACATCAACTGTTATATATTGTATCAGAGCATATTACTTCATATATTATCGTCTTATAATATATCGTAATATATTATAGTGTATTGTTAGAATATATTGTGTTACATTACATTATGTTATATTATATTATATTGTAATATATTATATTATATTATTTTGTATTATGTCATGTCACAGAGAATAGATATCCAACAGACATTCATGCGTGCAAAGTCGCGTACAACGGTGATTTTTAACGGATGTATGCTTAACACAGCTTTTTAAAAAAGTTGTACTAGCTGGGATGTCTGTTCTCTGTAGTTATATCATGTTATATTGAATTATGTTATGTTATGTTGTATTATGTTATATTATATTATGTTATACGATTTTCTTATATTGAAAAGAATGACTGAATCATAATCATTGAAGAATTTCTGTTTGCTTCTGTTTGTGCTCTCGTTACTGCCGCCTTGTTAGATAGAAACGAGTGACGACGTGAATATTTAAAGGGAAGCCCCTTTCCATAGATAGCGCCAGAATTCCTTTAATTCGCACCTTGTACAATTCTCTGGTCAGCTAGGTATAATATTATTAGTCCTTCAGTCGATAGATACTAACCTGCAGACTTTTTGAAATTTGCTATATTTGCGGGTAAAGGGCTATTATTATTATCCAGCTACAGAAAATTCAGAACCAGCAGAGTATCACTAAAATTGTCCGATCGCCCGATTTTCACAAGTTTAGATTAAAGAAGGTCTATTAGTCCCAAACATAGTCTCTGAATTTCATTTGAATCCGGACTTACTTTTCTCAAAGATGGCTAGACGATATTCATAAAATTGGATTCAAATTCATAAGCTTAGATTGAAATGGGTGTCTAGTGTTCATTTCGATAGCCAAATTTTTTCATCACGATGAAGACACGAGGTTTTATACATTCCGGTTTTTTTTATTAAATTATCCCTCATGATAAGAATATCTAAGAAGGATAAACTGTTATCATTTTCTTCTTCACAAGTGAATTTAATGTTTTTGTGAATAGTTTTAATAGTACGACAAAAATAAAATCCCTTCTTTTATAATGGGATTCCGTTTCTGGTTTCGAAAGCACTAGAAATAGCGATCAAAAACTCTAAAATAGAACCGCACTTCATTTTTTTCAAAAACGGCTCAACCGGCTGTCCAAATCCGTCTTCTGGAGCCGGAGTAAAGGGGCGGCTAGTGTTTGAAATTTCATAATTTCATTTAGGGCGACGATAGAAAAAACGTAAAACAGATTATCATTTAGACTTTAAAATAGGCTTCCAATTTACAGATAAAGTTAGTTCATGTATTCGGCTATACTGATACCCGGATTCCGGTTCTAAACAAACTGGATGAGTATAAAAGGTGTAAAAGCTCAAACACTCAGATAGCATTCAGTAATCAAAATCAATAATCGTATTCAGCTTTTGAACACTGGATTTGGATTCGGGAACTGAGTTTTGGATTAGATTCTGAAACTTAATTCTAATCCATCCGAACTTAATTTGTTGTTTGGAATTTATTTTCAGAACTCAGTTCCAGAATACGGGTTCAGAATTTAAAAATAAGACTTTCGAACTGAACTCTGGATTCTAGAACTAGATTTTTGAAACTGACATCTTCACTAGATTTTGACACTTAATTCAGTCCCATGATTTACGCTTGGAATTTCAACCCAGAGCACTGATTCAGGAATTAAACTTCAGAATTCTGGAACAAAATTTAAAATCGAAATTTTAGATCTGGATTCTAGAACTAAATTTTAGATTGGTACTCCGCACCAGAATTATTCCCTGATTACTAAACTATAATTTTATTCCTGAACTCAGTTTCAGGATTCAATTTGAAAATATTTATCTTGAATTTAGTTTCAGAATTCATTTCCAGAATTCAGTTCAGAATGCTACACTCTAAAAAATTTAGAATTTTACAGGTGACTTAATTTCTCATACGATGTAATTCATATAGACCTAATGTGTCAAATAACGGAAAATTTTATTTGTAATGACTTAATGTTAGAATAGCTTGAATTTTACTGGTTTCGACTGTAACTTGCATTCTGCTAGCAGGTGCGACTGTATGAATTTAAATGCTCCTTTTACCAGCCAAGCAGATGCATGCTTCTGTGGCTCAGTCGATTAACAGACGTACTTCCGATCCAATGATTCTTGGTTCAAGTCGCGGCGGTTGCTATCAGTATTCTTTTTTTATTTCAACGAATTTCATGCATGGAGTTTTAGACACTATATTAAATGTTCTTCGACGTAAATTTGCGTGAACTGCGACGCTTCATTTATGTGCATCTAATAAGATGTAAAATCACAGGGTTTTTTAAGTGTGTAGACTTGGGTACTGGAACTAGATTTTGCAACTGAATTCAGCTCCAAAATTCAAAGTTGTAGTTCTGAATTCAATTCTCGAACTAAAATCCGAAACCTGAATTCTGAAAATGTTTTCTGTTCCCGAATTATAGAACTAAATTCATGACCTGAACTCTTGATCTGGATTCTGAACCTGAATCTTGCAACTAAATTCAGCGCCTGCCCTAGGTTCCGAGTTATTATTGAATTCAGTTTCGGTTTCATTGAAGTCCACAAATCGATTTTTTAGAAGTATTAAAACATTTCCGAAACGAAGAAGGAAAAAGTTTCCAAATTCACACAATCAATCAACTAATACGACCGATTATCGATATTCCGAAGCCACCAGTTATGTCTTTGACGTAACCCACCCGCCTTTTATATATGACAGTATGAGTAATATGAAAAAGGTACACACTTAAAAAAATCCCTGTGATTCTACATCTTATTAGATGCACATAAATGGAGCGTCGCAGTTCACACAAGTTTACGTCGAAGAACATTTAATATTGTGTCTAAGACTCCATGACATAAAATTCATTGAAATAAAAAAAAGCAACCGCCGCGATTTGAACCGAGCGTCATTGGATCGTAAGCACGTATGTTAATCGACTGAGCCACAGAAGCATGCATCTGCTTGGCTGGTGAAAGGTGCATTTAAATTTATACAGTCGAACCTGCTAACAGAACGCAAGTTACAGTCGAAACCAGTAAAATTCAAGCACATCTAACATTATGTCATTACAAATGAGATTTTCCGTCATTTGACAAATTAGGTCTTTATGAATTACATCGTATGAGGGATTAAGTCACCTGTAAAATTCAAAATTTTTTAGAGTGTACACAGTTCGAAAAAATCTTGTGATTTTACATCTTATAAGATGCACATAATTGGAGCGTCGTATTCCACTCACATTTATATTCAAGAACATGTAAAATGGTGTGATTGGAGAATTACATGGCTGGAATGCGAATGAAATAAAAAACAAAAGATCGATAACAACAGCGCGCGACTTGAGCCGAGAAACAATGGATCACAAAGTACATCGGTTAATTGACTGAACCACAGAAGCACATATCTGCTTGTTGGATAATTGATACATATAAATCCATACACCGGCACTCAGTAACCGAGTGCAAATTACACTCGGAGCGTGTAAAATTCTGTACTAGTGGAATATTGCGTCATTTGAAAAATTAAGTAGTTAGGAATTGTATCGTTTGTAGAATTATGTCAGCTGTAAAATTTACAATTTTTTTTCTGTGTATTATTACACCACTAAGTGAATTCAAATGGTATTTTGATTGAGTTATTGGGTATTTCAAATGTAGTTCATTTACGTGGAAACGATTTGGAATCGTGAAATTTAGGGATAAGAAAATTAAACTTTACAATATAGGAAAATTTTGGACTAAGCCGTTTAGGAATTTTCGACTTTTGGGATTTGGGAATTAAGAATTTCGGAGCTGAAAATATATGTATTCTAAAACAGATAAACTTACTTATGAGTCATGTACATCAAGTTATGGTTTACAAAAACTGCTTCGATTTTTATTTCCTACATACCTGTAATTATACATAAAAATAAAATTGGTATTAGTTTTGATGAAAACTGTGATTTTAATATAACTATTGGGTTGGTAAAATAATTGTCAAGAACAGGGAACAGTCCCAAAGAATTGTTCGAACTGATGGTGTGGAACTAGGTAATCAAAATTTCAAACAGTTCTCAATTCAATAGCAATAATCTGCTGTCATACACAGTTCGCAAAATCTTGTGATTTTACATCTTATAAGATGCACATAAATGGAGCGTCGTATTTCACACAAATTTATATTCAAGAAAATGTGTGTGTTTTGAAAATTACATGGCTTGAATTTGAATGAAATAAAAAACAAAATATCGATAGCAGCAGCGCGACTTGAACCGAGAAACATTAGATCACAAGCACATCGGTTACCTGACTGAACCACTGTGCTCATATCTGTTCAAAGAATAATTGATACATATAAATCCATACAGCGGTAACTGGTAGCCGAGTGCAAATTACACTCGGAGCGTGTAAAATTCTGTGCGAGTGGAATAATAACGTCATTTGAAAAATTAAGTAGTTGTGAATTGTATCGTTTGTAAAATTCTGTCACCAGTAGAACTCATATATTTTTTCTGTGTATGATTTATTATTGTACAATATTATCAGGTGTACAACTTTGCTTCCGCCGTTTTCCGATAGGTGGCTGTACCGGCTGAGGCTGGTTAAAAAACATAGATGATAATGCTTTTAAAGTGAGTGTGTACAGTGCCTAACGAATTATCATCGCCGTTTCAGTGACAGTTGTTCTTGTTTTCGTATTATTCACGCTCGAAAATGTCTGTTTATGCGCCCAATTCTCGCCATTTGCGGGAAGTTTTACTTTTCTGTTACAATTCGAAAAAAAATGCAACTGAAGCGCATCGAATGCTTTCAGAAACTTACGGTGATGGTGCTCTGAGTAAAAGAACGTGTCGGGAGTGGTTTCAACGTTTTATAAATGGGATTTCGATGTCGAAGACAAACATGATGGTGGAAGAGAAAAAACCTTCAAAGATGAATAACAATTTACTACGAGTTCTTAAAACCGGGTGAAACCATCACAGGAGATCGCTACCGAACGCAACTGATGCGCCTTAGTCGCGCGCTAAAAGAAAAGCGGCCACAGTATCAAGAGCGACATGGCAAAGTCATCCTTCAACACGACAATGCTCGGCCTCACGTCGCAAAAGTAGTCAAAAAGTACCTGGAAACGCTGAAATGGGAAGTCTTGCCCCAATCGCCGTATTCCCCAGATGTCGCTCCTTCTTACTTCCACCTATTCCGTTCGATGGCACACTGCCTGGCAGATCAACATTTTCAATCCTTCGAAGAGTTGGAAAAATGGATTGCTTTTTTTTATTTAATAACATATTTTAAGGCACATTACGTTAAGCTATAAGATGCCGAGGGCAAAAATGGATTGCTTCATGGATAGCGTCAAAAAAGGACCCTTTTTTTCGAGCCGGGATCCGAAAATTTCCGGAAAGATGTGAGAAAGTTCTCGCTAGCGACGGACAATACTTTGAATAATACATCTGTAAGCACTTTTTCGCAATAAAGCTTTAAATTTTGAAAAAAAAAAAAACGGCGGAAGCAAAGTTGTACACCTAATAAAAGCGCAAAAAATGTACAGCAATTCCGTCGATCGATTCATATACAAAACACAAAGCTTTAAGTTTTCGTGTAAATATTTGGTGAACAGCAAAAACGCAAATCAAGAACATAGACACTGTTCGATTAAGTTTGCATTTGGCTTGCAACGGATGAAATTTCTTAAATTTTCTTATTATTACGGTATTTTCACTTGAAGCTAAATCCAACCTAGGTGACAATGACAGCGGCGTTCTCACAAGTCAGTTATCATATGTTCGAACTCCGACCTGGAAGAATTCTTAGCGTCAGTGGGATCGTAGTGCCAGCCATGCAATGATTCTGTACGCTTATAAATCGGTTGCGAATTCTATTGAAACAGAAAAGCCAAATTCCACAAAAAGAAAGTAATGCCGATGTAATGAGATTTACTATATGCGGTAATAATATTAGGTTGATAATGATGGGCAGATTAAAAAAAAAAACTTTTTCGAAATCTTGAAATTGGATTATTTTGAGATTCTGGTCCAGAAACGTAAACACATTGTTCCAGTATCATTTCTCTACTGACAATGCTACTCGGTAGGCAAAAACAATGCAAATGGAAAATCCTTTGTTCCATACTTTCCATTCCGAAACGCTTTCCCTGTAACTCTCCGGAAATGTTCTGTTTCAACCGAAGCACAATCAGCGGCCGCTTCAAAGCCCTTCAACGGATTGCATGTCTATTTATTGTACGTCCGGAAGAAGAAAGCTTTTCTTTGTAGGTACCAGTCAACCAACACCCGATTTGAAACGGTTGCAACATCCAAATTGCACTCACCGCCCACTTTTTTGCAACGATCTATCGATGCACAGTTGGTGCCGGGAAAAAACGAAATTAATTAAATTAGTTTCCTTTATCGGCACGCGATCTGCTCCATTGCACTGAGTAGTACTACTCGTACTTCGGTGGTTCCTGGTATCCTTTGAATTTTAATTGTTTTATTGCTTTTTAGCCAAACTGCTGGAGCGATTCTTCCGTTTCCGCTTTCCGGTTGACTGAGAAACCACTCAGGTGAGATCGAGGTACCCAAAATTACGATTAGCAGGATTTTTTTTCGGGTGACGTTTTAGTAGAGTACGTTTTTTTTCTAGCAATAGGGGAATATTACGCGAATTGTCAACTTTTGTACAACCTCACATTCCCGAATATGGATTTGTCTGGGTCTACTATATACAAGGAAATTTATTGCAGGGATTCATTTTCAATGAGCAAAAAAAAAATCTCCCCACCTATCGTATAGAAGCCAAAACCGTAAAGATCTAACGAGTTCGGACAAAACCTAGAAAAATTGGAAAAATCAGGAAAATTTGGAAAATCTGGCAAAAGATCTTGTTAGTTTGAAGGTCTGGCGAAGCGAGAAAAATTTGGGATTTGCCAGACAAATCGGGCAAACTGGCAACGCTGCTCGCCTGCCAAATTTCTAGTTGTCAGTGGCCTTACTGGTTTTCCCTAACAGAGACGATAACATGTCTCGGTTTTCCCTAACAGAGACGATAACATGTCTTTTGGGACGAAAGTGACATTTTTGGTAGTATACCATTCTACCGCGGATTTCGAGTAGTGGCAAGAAGCAAGATCTTGCCAGAAGACAACAGGATCCTTGTGGCTTCGAATCATGGGTAGAAATCGTTTTTGTAAACATTCCTTGATGTATATTTCGCTGTTCATTGAAGCAGTGGTGATGAAGGGTTTTGAAATCTTACCGCAGCTACGAATTGCTTGCCAGACCATAGCTTGCCTACCAAATTTTTCGATTTCAATCGATGTCTCGGACTGGTCTAACACTTGCCTCCTCGCACCGTATAATATTGTGGTCCCGGCAAGGATTTGTAATCGAGTTTCACGTAGGTTTCGTCGTCCATGATTATGCAGTTCAAATTTCCAACAAGAATCGTATTGTACAGCTCTCGAACCCTCGGCCTGATCGATGCTTCTTATTTCGGACTACGTTTTGGTTGTTTCTGCTTTTTATAGGTTCGAAGATTCAAACGTTCTTTAGCACGTAAAACATTTGACTTCGAAGTGCCCATTTTTTGGACACATCCCGAACTGAAACCTCCTTCTTTTGCTCGAACGCCTTCAGTATACGTTTATCCAACTGAGGGTTAGCAGGACCTTTTTTTCGACCCGTTTTCGGTTTATCCTCAAAGGTGTTATCCTCACCGAACTTCCTGATTGCATTTCGCACGGCTTTTCCACCTACTCCTTCCATTTTTGCTATCTTTCTCAATGACAGTCCGCGTTCTGTACACCATTTGTACACAATTTTTCGACGTTTTTCTGCTGAAAGTCCACGCATTCCGAAACAAACTAATGAAAACGAAAAAACAACTGTACAAGTGGTTAGAGAAGAGTGTAAACAACAGGACGCAGCCATAAAAATTGACAGATTCTGAACCATTACGAAATGGCAGCGGTTTTGGTTGCGTCCATACTTTCTGGGACAGTCTTTAGCGTATACGAAACGGCCAAAGCGGTGTTGAGTTTTTTTTTGTCCGTACCAGCACGAAACTCCCTGTCATCCCGAGACCGGAAGTCAAATCTGGACAACATCGCACAGTAGCGTTTGAGACTGTTAGACCTTTAATTTATATCAGAATTTGTGAAAATCTGTGAACTATAGCTAACAAATCGAAGTGAGTTCCGTTTTTTTTTACCTTTTTTTCAATACTTTTGCTGCTTCCGGAATCGGAATCAGATTCCCTGTAGTGTTGAAGTAGTTTTATACATCCACCAACTAACAAGATCTGCAGACTAGAACAATTTACCAATCGGTTTTATGGAAATTGCAACTCTTGTCACCATTACTTGTGCAAGAAAAAATACTCTTGAAATTGATGTGGCTCCGGAACCGGTAGTCTAATCCGAATCAGATTTGGGAACTTATTGCAGAATTATAAAACCTTTAAGACGGAAGCCGGATATAAATGTAATTCAATAGCTGCGCATGGCCTCATAAGACCTTTCAATTGAATTAAAGTTTGCGAAAATCGGGTAAGCCATCTCCGAGAAAAGTGGATGCATATTTTGACGTAAATACGCCTCACTTTACTATGGAGTGCAATTTCAAAATTTGCTTTCTAAAAAGTGATAAGTTTTTGATCGTGAGTATCTCTTGTTGTACCCAACATAATTTTTGCTACATGTCCTCCAAAATATGATCAGCAATTTAAATAAAATTTTCAGCTGTATGACTTATCTACAAATAAGTCAAAATTAAAATTTACTGAAATATATGGTATCAAAAAGTATCAATTCTCTCGTTCCCCGTCCCTGTCCACCATCTTCATTAGAACTAATAAGATCTTTTTTTGTCGTGAATACGATTTACTTTACTATGGGGTGCCTTTTCAAAATTTACCCTCTGAGAGAGTGATAAGTTTTTGATCGTGAATATCTCTTGTATCTAACGAATCAACATAATTTTTGCTACATGCCATCGGAAATATGATCACAATTTTATGATAAAATTTTAAGTTGTGTGACAGAATCTCAAATAATTCAAAAATAAACTTTTCTGAAATGTTTGGTATAAACGAGTGTCAAAGAGGATAATTCATATGGCGCGTTTGCCTTTCTCATATATTTAAAGCTCATGGCTCAGTGATCTGTGAAGGGATTTCTATAATCTAAGTACCAATAGAATCGAAATGTCAGTTGTTTTCGTACTCACGACATCCAGCTATGTCTCTGACATTACTCACCCGCCTTTTTGTCACTAACTTTTTCGTTCCCCATTTCCCCGTTTCTTCACCATCTCGATGGCAACTAATTAGATCTCTGTAGTTTTCAGACATTTTGTTTCCATACCCAATTTTTACTTCGCTTTCCACAATATTTCTTTTTTTTTCATTCTCTTCCGTAACCTCACCATCACCGCCCACGGAAGACCGCTCCAGTCGAAAACCAGCATGCGGGCCACCCGCCGGGCCTTCGTAGCCTGGGGGTGTTTCCCGCGGACCCACACGAACCGAAGAAAGCGGCCATATATATTTAACAACGCCATCTGGTAGACTCATGCAGTATTCAATTCACTGACCACTGCTGATCGCCAGCTGAAAGCTGGATTTTCGAAAATCCGAGACGACATAATTTATTGATACTATTCTAGTTTAAAGTTAGTCGTTATTTAAGATTAGAAAATACTCTTGGCATCTTAGAGCTTAAGCAGTGTGCCTAAAAATATATTATATTATTGAATAAAAAAAAGCAAGTATCAAGAGGAAAAACTTATGAAGCGTGCCTTTTTCGTACCTTTCATACCAGCGTTAGTTACTTATTCCTGAATTTAGTTCCAGAAACAGAATTCAGTTCCAAAATCAAGCATTCAATTCCATATGGAGAAGGAACATTATGCTGTTCCTGCTATATGCATTCGAACAAAATGGCATCAATCTTTTGAGTATAGAAATGACTATATTAATCTGTTCCTTTCAGAGCCTTTATCATTTTGACATGAATATGAATTACTTAACTATGAGTCGCCATTAAAAAATTTACTCCGTTAAGAGAGTGAAAATCTTTTGATCGTGAATATCTCTTGTTTTATTTAACGTATCAATATATTTTATTCTCCACGTCATCGAAGATATGATTAGCAATTTGTGATAGAATTATCAGTAGTATGATAACTTCAAATAACTCGAAATAACGTTTTTCTAAAAAAATTCCAAATTTCCATTTCACGCATCCAGATCTAAATTTCAGTTCTTCGTTCAGAATTCAAGGCCAGAATCAAGTACCAGAATTCTAAAACTGAAATCAAGTTTCAGAACATGATGCTAAGCCGGGATTTTAAAATCGAATTCTGCAACTTAGATCAGGAATTGGACTTTTTTTTTTTATTTAAAAGATATTTTTTATTCAGGCCTATTTGCGTACAAGCTTTAAGTGGCCGATTGAGCCGATTTTTAAATAATTTTTTTTTGAGTTGGATCTCGTTGTCACCCTTTTTCTAGGGGGAGAGGAGCTTCCATTTGCCTCCTGTGAGGATTGAGGGGCACTTCGTTCGTGGTTCGTCTCGTCATCCATTGCCGTATCGATGGTATTGTTGTCGATTTCCGTCTTCTTTTCGTTGCTAGTTGCTGTAGATGCGCCTTGTTGTACATTGTTTGCAGTTGCTGGTTGGTTGGAGGGTAAGTTGTTAACTGCAGCCGGTGTACTTTGTTCTATAGAGGATACTGATGGTTTCGTTGAGGAGGATGCTTCATTGTTGTTGGTGACTGTCACAGGTGTACTGGGGTTGCTTGGGGTTGGTGTGAAGGAAGCACCATTGTCCTTTTGTATAGTTGTCTCCTTGTCCAGTTTATCACATGGCTTACCGTAGTGAACAGCTTTTTGGTAATATTGACATCTGGCCATCTGATTGTCATAGGTAACAAGTGATTTGCACGGAATTCTTGTATCTTGACCGAAAGTCACATAAGAAGTTATCGGCCTCTTCAAGCGCATGCGTAACAAACGTACGCCATTTAGAATACCGGGAAAAAAATTCTTCCATTTTTCTTTTTCGATAGAGAGAATCTCTCCGTATTGGGACATAGTTTTGCGAATATAAGAATCGGTGACGCTTGAGTGAAGATCATGCACACGCACTTCTATAGCACTATCTTCCATATATACTGGAATGTTTTACTTAATGTTCTCGTGCTCCACATAGTGCATATTATTATTGTCTTTAGCGAATTGAATTGCATCCAACTCTTTATAGAACTGGATGTAAACAACATTATTTGTCTTATTGCATTGAAGTAAATGCACACGTTTGATATCAAGATGCATTTGCTCCTTAAGCAAACATTCAAGTTCTCGTATCGAAGGTCGAATTTTGCACTGCCTGAAGTCAACAACAATTGTATTCTTTCGTGTCGGCGGTAGCTTTTGTTCGTTTGGTTCACTCATTTCGAGGTCGTTCTATTGTTCACTACACAATACTGTACTTGATTTCTTCTGTCCCGAACGTAAGCGGTTTTGTTTTATCGACTGACTTGGATGAGATGTAAAACAGAAGTCAAGAGAAGAGAAATTGCTTTTATACCAGTAAAACATACTTGCTAATTACAGATTTTTTGTCGGATTTTGCAACCCTGTCTGAAGATATTTGAAATTTTTACCTGGCATCTCTGATCTGCTGGACCTCGGATCTGAGTTTGGAAATTGAATTTTGCAAACCGAAATCGAGGCTCAGACCAGAATTCAGTTCCAAAATTTCTGTCAGTAATTAGATGTAGAATACAGTTTCAGAGCTCTGAACCTGAAGTTCAGGAACTTCAGACCGAAATCCGGGAACAGAACTCAGATCTAAAATTCGAATGTGTTTCCAGAATTTAGTTCTAAACTTTATTGCAGAGTCCAGGTTCAGAGTTCTAGACCAGAATGCAAATTTAGAATTTGGTTCCAAAATTCAGTTCTACAATTCTAGAAGTGTTACTGAATTTAGGAACCGTTTCGGAAGAATTTTCAATTAAATTCCGGGTATAGATTCCAAAGCAGAATTTCTTAGCTGAATTCTGGATTCGAATTAGTGAACGGAATCCTCACCGAAATTCTGTAACTAAAACTCAATTGCGGATCAAAATCCAGGTCCAAAGTTCAGTGCTTGGATTCTGGTTCAGAATTTGATGCCAAACAAGAATCTGTGTCGAGAATTTAGTTTCAAAACTTTCAAAGTGATCAGTTTAACAATTCAGAATTCAGTTCAAGAATTCAGTTTCGGAATTCAGATACCGAGTTTAGATTCAGAATTCAATTACCAAATCTTGCAACAATATTGAGTTTTAAAATTTAGTTCTAGCATTCAGCTCAAAAATTCGGCTTCAGGTTATGATGTTATGTTCACACGCACATACACATACCTACACACACTCAGACATTTGACCTAACGGTAGTTCCGGGGAGGTAGGATTGGAGATCCAAGGTGTTTTAGTGGGTAGTTTCAATTATACAGTGGTAGTCCTGTGGAGAGTCCCACACTCTGTGCGTAAATGCATTTCACCTACAAACTTTCAAACAACAACAGACATTTGTTTAGTAGTTCTTAAAGCTGAATCTAATGGTATATGACACTCGAAAAAATCGGTATTCACAGTCATTACAATGACTGAGTGGAAACATATATTGGAGAAGCCAAATGAATGAGAAAAACTCAAAAAAGATGATTTTTTGGAAAAAGATACGCGCGATTGCGCGGATTGCATTAGAACACGGGTTCGAGTCCTGTTTCTGAGCGTATCTGTTTCCAAAAAATCATCTTTTATGAGATTTTCTCATCCATTCGGCTTCTCCAATATATGTTTCCACTCAGTCAATGCGAAAATTGAACTTAGTTATGGGGACTTTTTGTCAAATCAACTAAAAATTATTCAATAGTTATAAAAGAATTATTTACTTAAACCTTTCGCTGGCCAAACGAACCAATTTCTGCTATACACTGGAACCTCAATTTACGTGCAAAGTCGCGGGTGTAAATTAAGTTGCGTGTGAATTAATAATATATCGCGTTAGTTCATTTTTTACGTGTGAAAAAAGATTCTTCAAATTCAGTGTAAATAACATAGAATATCAATTACGTCCATTCGCATAAACATCTAAGACAATTAGAGTATATTCTGAGACTATGTAAATCCGTAAGAGATATTCCAAGACCCCAGAACTACTTGGAATGTAGTCCTTCGGGACTACAATGTACAACATATTTTCAAAGCTACACATTGCTTAATTGTCTATTTATATCTGTTCCAGGTAGGTTCTCAATCATCCAAGAACTTCAGTGAGAATAGATCAAAAGATTTGCACGAGCAATCCGCAAATCATGTATAATTTTTAAATGCTGCTTATAATCGCGAAGCTACATAGTGATAAACTTGTCTATTCTGATCTGTTTGAGGAATATTTTGTCATCCAACGACATCAGTGAATCACGATCACGAAGATTGAGTCCGTTAATGCACCTTGTTGTTCCGGTACATTTTAAAGCCTGTACTCTAAGTAGTTTTTGGAGCAATTACTCATAATTCATCACTATGATTCCGACAGCAGACTTGTAAACTTACATGTATTCATTGTCAGAATGCATTACATGTGTGTTAGATCTATGGTAAAATGATTCATTTTCTATGCCCGAGTATGTCGGTCTCAAAAGACCTAAATTTACACGATTCTTTTTAGGTGTGCTACTTTTATGAAACGAAACATTTATTTTACGTACATTTCATAATATTCAATTCACTAAATCATGTTGGATTGGTTTGTATAAATATAAACAGAAATTTTCTTCATTATATTTTTTATCGCATAATATAAAATCTAAAATCGCGTTATTTAAAATAAAACGTGTGAAAAATGTAGCGTGAATAGAATTCACTTAAATTAACATTAACACGTAAATTAACACGTAAATTGAGGTTTTGGTGTACCGGTTTCCAGTTCTCGGAGTATTGGAAATAGTAGCCGAAAACTCAAAAACAGAACTCACTTTATATTCTCAGAGACGACTAAGTGAATTTTCACAAACTTAGACTGAAATGAAAGGTTTTACTGTCTCATATACGGGCTAATGACAATTATTCAGAACCGACTTCCGGTTCCAGAATTACAGGATGGAGTGTGTTTAAAAAAGCGATGAAAAATTAACCGTAAACTTGCTCATAACTGTTTATAAATTGGAAAGGTTATACTAGTTTTGAAGAATCCCATAATAATATTTCCTAAAACATGAGTTATATGAGTAAGTAGTGTAATGATCTACTAGATGAAATATAGCAGGTTTTTTACAATATTGTTTTTATGTACCACTCAAAGTTAGTAAACCCGGAGTTGGGCATTGCTGGATTGATATGAATCGAGTTCCATGTAGACATCAGTAAAATGTTCCAACTCATGAACGAACGTTCTAAAATCGAAACCATAAAATGCCAGAAGCTAACGATTTCAGTTTGATTGATTTATGCAACAAAAACTAGCTATAGGAATGATGGGACTGACATCTAATGTGCTATCAATTCGAATCCGTAGTATGAAATACATTTTAATGTTCTACTTTTCAATGTTTTGTTACTCACGTAAAATCAGGAGCTACTAGCATAGCCCATGCAACAGCATTCAATGATTGCCTTATGCAAGGGTAATGCGACCTAATCGGATGTCTAGACATAATGGATTCCATGAAGCTTTTTGTGTTGGATTGTACACAAATACTATGAATAGTGATAGAGGATAAGCGACTGATGGAATTGTAAGTAGCAGAAGAAAATAATAACGAAACCCTGTGTCAGTTAATGCCGTGCAAATAGTTAATGTCTGCTTGTCGTGACCTTCCATACATGAAACTTCTTTATCATTTCATTAAATCCATTGGAGTTCCAATTTAAATTTTATTTTATGTTAGACTGTTTTCTCTTCCATGAGTTCAATCAATAGCCAACTATAGGATATTGAATATAAGTGGTGAACTGATACAAACAATCCTGAAATAGTTATAAGATCATGTACAAAATAAATGTATTTTATTTAATGTAATTTAAAATAGCAACTCGCTTGATAAAAACAGTGTTTAGATTAACTAATGAGTACCAACATACTAATATGATATTCGAAATGTATTAGGTTTAAACTACTATGTATTGTGGATGCCACGGCGGAGAAAAACTTATGTATATTGCCCATGAAATAAACGTATTTATGAAAAAAAAAAAAATAGTTAATGTCATCACTGAAGAACGGAATATGGCAGTCCATACGACATGATGAAACACAACTAATGTCGGACGTTCACTTTATCATGGTCCATTCATATTGCCATTTCAAGCGTGCTTTGAAACATAATAGAAGTTACCCCGCGGACAAATTGCTGACCGATTACTCCAACCCGCGCACAATTGTTTAAACAGCATATCCGGCCGCATAGGCGTCGGGATATTCATCATGTTACAAAGTGACAACGTTCGAATGATCAACACTATTTACACGGCGTTCCAACACAGGGTACGACGTCCGTAAATTACGTAGCGAATTAGATGAGAATTCATTTTAATTGCTCATACACTCTGCTCCTTCTGTCCGGAAGTCGTTGCAGTATTCTTGACCAACACACGATATGCACCATTCCTCGAATATCAGCATTAGGCGACCCAATTCCTTCGTCCCTGAACAATTGCGCATTGCACAGTAGCAAGATGTTTAGTTTCGAAATTTACATAAGATTATATCTACTTAAGTGCATATTATCGTTATCGTGCTTGCATAGCATAAATGAATTGATTACATCGTGACAATATTGGAATAGATAAAGCGGAATGATTAATGTTGCCGGTGTTATTCATTCCATCGTCGTCGTCGTCACCGTCGCCATGCGATGGGTTCCTGTTCCAACGTTGGCTTCGCTGTGAATTCATTGCTAGTGTGAAAGGTTGTTGGGTGCAACTCGACGAACACATAGAAATGTGTTATTATTAAATGCTGCGTTTTTTTATTATTTCTCTGTGCAACTGCAGGGTTCATCTGCGGGATGTTTTTGTTGTATTATGTAAAGATAACACAGACAGGTAAAACAAAGACTAAATCTGTATGGCCTGTTAGATTTCATTGAAAATCTTGAATGGAAATGGTATCCAGCGGCCGCGTTGCTCGCATATTGCAAGGGATCCAGCTGTAATATTTTGTTCTCAGTAACAATGAGTACGTGTGTGTGCTAAATAAGCACTTTCAATTTCATTTTTGAATACGAGTTTTTGATCACTTGTTTGTTTGGAGTGAGGAAAAGCCTTCTGGAGATGACATTTACTTGGGCTCTCTCTCAAGCAGGCTTAAAACTTTTTGGTTATCTGTGACAACAGATTTTCTACAGGCAAATGATTAAATACATGATAAAGCTTGAAACATTAAAATTTTTCCAATCAGTAAAATATTGTTTTATACTTTAAAGTGGTTTTATTGTTTCTCAAATTATCCTCCATGATGTTTATTCACTTTTGCATGCAAGTGAAACAATGATGGAAGCAAGTTTATAATTGTAGTACCACAACCTAAGAAGATGTCAATTGTAATTTTTTTTGTAAGTATACATACATGCAAATGATTTTTTTCTATTTCCCGAACCGGAGGTTGTATCTCAACAAAATTCAAAGATAGACTCTATGAAGTTTTAAGAACGCATGTTTTTATCCCACAGGTAGTCATTTCAAAGATAAACTCAAGATGAAATAGTCAATGCTTTTGCATCTACCATTCAATGATTAGTTGAACCGAAACAATAAACGTCGCTATATGCGCCGTAACTATGATGATGTTTGTTTTCATACTAGTAAAAAATCGTGTTCAAATATGCATGATATCGAACAATCTCGCAGCAGTTTTCGCGGTTCTTTGTATTCGAATGTAGAAGTAATGTATTATATTCAACTAGCCTATTATTTAATTAGTGTAAGACAGTTTAATTCACTTGAGATGCTGTCAGATCAAAAAATCTTTTACGCAAAACATGTAAACTTTTGTTCATTTTTTTCGGTATTGTACCGTAACCATGGTATTGCGAAAGTATTTAAAAGTTTATAGACGCTTTTTAATAAGGGGCTAATAAAAGTATACCATTACAGAGTTCTCGGGTTCACGCTTACTGAACAAGTTTTTTTCTTTGATTTATATAGGAACTCGTAATCTTGAGTTTATGTTTAGTCATTTCACGATCCTACCGAGCTTAGCTGAATGATAAAGACACTCGGCCTTCCGGGATTTGGTAAAAATATAGTTGTACTTGTATTCCATATATTTGTAGTTAACTTGTTCTCTCAGCAATTGTACTGGAAGTTGGCAACACTTTCTCTGATTTGAATGAATCTTTCTGCACTTGTAGACATTGTCCCAAAATGTCGCTTTGCATACTTCGTTTTTTTTCCAAAATTTATCTAGGCTGTCTTTTGAAAAGAGCCCAACTTGTATACCTAATTTTTTTCAAATACTTTTATGTCTAAAAATGACAGCCTACAAAAAAGTGTTATCCTAGTGATTTTCAAAAAATCAGTATTATTTTCGAATAAAAATACTAACAAGATTCCTCGAGTGACCAAACGATTTCTTGGTCCATCTAACAGAAGCCCTCCAAACCCTTGGAGGAGTAGTATGGGACAAAGAGTGCTCAGTTGCTAAACACGCGAAACAAAATGCTTTCAAGACGTTTTTAAAACGAGGAGGAGGAACTCCTCAGAATTTTGAAAAATTCTTGACTTCAGACAGACAGAAGTATAAGAGCATACTTCGGGCCAAGAAATGTAGCTATTGGAGACATTTTGTCGAAGGTTTGTCAAGAGAAACCTCAATGAGCACTCTTTGGAATATGGCCAGACGAATGAGGAATCGTAACGTAGAAAATGAGAGTGAGGAATACTCGAATCGATAGATATTTGATTTTGCGAGGAAAGTTTGTCCAGCTTCTGTTCCTACGCATAGCATTATTAGGGTGTCTTCTCCAAACAATGGAACCATTGATAGCTCCTTTTCAATGATGGAATTTTCCATAGCACTCATGTCTTGTAACAATAACGCTCCTGGGTTGGACAGAATTAAATTCAACTTGGTGAAGAAAGTTATCGCCATTCAAAAGCCGGGCAAACCAGCTTCCAATCACAACTCATATAGACCCATTGCGATGTTGTCCTGCATCAGAAAATTGTTCGAAAAGATTATTCTACGACGTCTCGACACTTGGGTCGAGACGAACGGTTTGTTGTTAGATACTCAGTATGGCTTCCGAAGAAATAAAGAGACGAATGATTGTCTTGCATTACTTTCGTCTGACATCCAAATTGCCTTCGCTCAAAAACAACAAATGGCATCTGTATTTTTAGACATTAAAGGAGCATTTCATTCAGTTTCCATTGATGTTCTTTTAGACAAGCTCCACCAACATGGACTTCCCTAAGCTATTGATCTGCAAAAACCATTGCAAGATACCTTAGAAAACTTGTCCGTTTGGGCTGTTCATCTGGGTAGCGAATTCTCTGCGGAGAAAACAGAGCTGGTCGTTTTTTCAAGAAAGCATGATCCCGCACAGCTTCAGCTTCATATGATGGAAAAAATGGTCCAACAGGTTTTGACTTTGGTTTGATTCTAAACGCAAGTGGGGAGGACACATTAGGTATTTGATAACAAAATAGCCAACAAAGAGTAAATTTTCTTCGAACAATAACAGGATTTTGGTGGGGTGCTCATCCGGAAGATCTAACAAAATTGTATCAGATAACGATACTTTTAGTGATGGAATATGGATGCGTTTGCTATTGTTCCACTGCAAACTATCATATTATCAAACTGGAGCGAATTCAGTATCGTTGTTTGCGAATTGCTTCAGGCTGCATGCATTCGACACATACAATGAGTCTTGAAGTTCTGGCGGGAGTTCTTTCTTTTGAAAGATCGTTTCTAGGAGCTTTCAGTGCCTGAACGACACATCGAACAATAATTATCAAATCACAATAGTTTGGGTCCCGGCTCATTGCTCCATTCCAGGCAATGAAAGAGCCGATATTTTAGCCAAACGTGATGCTATTAAGGGTGAAATTTATGAGAGACCGATTGCTTTCAACGAATTCTATAGCTCGTCTCGCCAAAGAACACTTGGCAGCTGGCAAGCTTCTTGGGATAAAGATGATCTGGGTCGGTGGATGCACTCAATTATTTCTAAAATATCGATGAAGGCACGGTTCAGGGGACTGGATGTGAGTAGGAACTTCATACGTGTTATGTCCAGAATCATGTCCAATCACTACTTGTTAGATGCACATCTCCTTCGAATTGGTCGAATTTTATGAAATAAACGTATTTATGGAAAAAAAGATTCCTCGAGTCCTACACTAAAACAAAAAATTGATTTTAAAAATAATGATTTTAATAAAACTTTGTCTCATGATATCTGATTATGTTCTCTACCAACCGTTCATGCCATGCAAGATGGACACTCTCAAGGAAACAATATTTTTATAACAAAAACATTCTCTTGTACGAACTGATTTTTTTTCTATTTATGTTTCAAACTAAACTATAAGTAATGATCATTCTCGATAACATTATTGTCAAAGAATAAACCCGGAACGCTTCTGGAATCATGTGAACGAACAGAGGAAGGAAACAGGACTACCAAACCAGATGTTTCTTGGCGATGCTGAATCATCGGCTTTAATTGTTATTTGCAACCAATTTCAACGACATTTTAGTAGTGTATATTCGCACGAAATCTTATCCGATGATCAAATATCCAAAGCTATTATCAACGTTCCTCGTCGTTCTCCAATTGGCCCACACTCTTTAATTACCCATATTATGAATGCAAAAGAGTGCTCTAAATTGAAATCATCCTCGAATGCTAGTCCAGATGGAATTCACACTTCAGTATTTAAGAAATGCTCGAACAGCCTATTGATTCCATTATCGATGCTATTCGAACATATCACTCAATTCAATTCGTTTCCCGACATCTGGAAAAAAATTTCCCTGTGTTCAAATAAATCTGATGTTTCTAATTATCGTGGGATAACCGAACTATGCGCCGTATCCAAATGACTTGAAATTATTGTTCTCGAATTCCTTACGCTTAACTGCAACAACTACATCTCTGAAAGTCAACACGGTTTTATGCCAAATCGATCAACATCAACAAACTTATTATCTTACACATCCTTCATTATTACAAGCACGTCTACAAGTTGACGCTATGTATACTGATTTCTCCGCTGCTTTCGACAAAATAAATCATCAAATAACAGTTCCAAAACTCAATCGGCTTGGATTCGGCGGATCAACTACTTAAATGGCTACAGTCTTATCTAATTGGTCGTGAAATGTCAGTAACAATCGGAGACTGCATTGCAACACCTTTCGCAGTTTGCTCTGCAGTCCCTCAAGGCAGTCACTTGTAACCGTTTTTATTCTTGCTCTACCTCAATGATCTCAATTTTATATTGAAATGACACAAACTATCTTTCGCAGATGATTTTAAACTATATTATCCAATAAAATCACCTGGCGACACCATATTTTTGCAGTCACAGCTTGATGTATTCGGGTTTCTTCTCTTTTGGTGTCATCAACTAGTTATGGGGTTATAGATTTGGTTTTAATTGATAGTTTTAATTGTTAGCTTTAATTGTTAGTTTTGATTGTTAGTTTTAATTGTTAGCGTTAAGTCCAAATGTATCTGTTGGGTCATTGTGATCTGTGAATACAAATGATGAGGAAGTTTTATGCCTGCTGGAGAGAGAGATTTCCAAATTTCATCTCCATCGGGCTTCTCCCTGCTCCCAAATAAACAAATTTAATGAAACTCAATTGGTGAGAAATTATCGCATAATACTCTATCACTAGCTTCTCGAAATCTTCAAAAAGTATCAGTAATGGACCATAAAAAATTTCAGTTAGGAACACTTTTTTTTCTAAAAATGCCCGTCTCACAATACATGGATGGTTGAAAGAGAAAATTATAATCTACCTAGGGGTAAAATTTCAATGAATTCGTATAGGGGTTTTTTTTTACAATCGATGTTGAATTTTGAAAATCGATTTTATTTTAAAGTAAGATTCTAATAGACGACTTTCGCGCCAAATCGTGTTCGGAGTTAACAGCATATAGACTTTATCACAAAAAGCCACTTTGCTCACTTCGTTCTTCCAAAATTTATCTGGACTGTCTTTCGAAAAGGGCCCATTTTTTTATTCGATTTATTTCAATAGTTATTGTCACGAACCCGAATGACCAGGCAGTCAAAAGGTCATTAACCAAAATAAAAAATGTTGTCAAAAAACCGAAAAACTCAGTCAAATTGTCTAATAAAAATATAGAAAAATACTAATTAAATTATTCACTGAAAAAAAAATCGATTTTAAAAATTTTAAGTCAAATTACAGAAAACACCACTCTTTATTTCAATGAAATTTTGTCCCAACATAGTTAATTATGTCCCCTTCTATCTACTTTAAGATGGGCATTTAGAAGAGAAAAAAGTTTTTAAAAAAAATCTTTTTTTTTTTAAATTCAACATTGATACTTATTGCAAATAGGGAATTCGGAGCAATAGGGAATTCGGAGAAATTTTCTCACAAGTTGAGATTCATTGGAATCTTAGATGATAATGGCTTTCAGTTTAGTTTAGTCAGGGCCGCCAAGAGAGGAAGAGGAAAGGGAGGAGTCATCCCGGGCCCGGACTTTTTAGGAGGCCCGGAAAATCGAAAATTCTAAATTGTTTTTTTCATTCTTCATAACAAAACCAAAATATCAAAAATCGAAAAAAATAGCTTTCGAAAAGTTTTGTTTGAATAATGTATTAAAGAATCTCTTAATTCGATGATAGTTGCCGTGTTTGGAGTCCCGTAGTATTTCAGTCCCCCACAGGCCCAAACTTTGTCTCGTCGGCCCAGAGTTTAGTTTTCGAAAAATAGACACTGTATGTAAAATTCAGTTTGGACAAGAAGTAATTTCTGCACGAAATTATTCTCTTTAAAGTGGATTATATGAACGGTTGTTAGGAACGTAATCAGCTACCTTCGGGCAAAATGTTAGCAGAATAGAAAATGTTTTATTTTGCAAATCGATTTAAAATTTTTAAAGCCAGTATTCAGTTTTTTTCTGAATTTTTATCGGATAATTTTGACAATCTCTTTCCTGAGCTGGAACTTGGAGACCATCACGGTCGTAGACAGTTTTTGTGGCCATCATATAGTCAAGTGTACAAGTTCAAATACTTATTAAATCCACTTCAACAATTTCGTACTTATCTGTGTAAATTTGTAAATTTGTAAATTTAATGACGATTAGATATTCTGACCAACATAGGAGTTCAACGAAAAAAACTATTCCAATTAAATGTTGATTATAGAGACAAAGACTTTGTTTGAATTAAAACTTGTTGATTGACCTCTCATGCACTATTTCAATTGAGTCAATTGAACGAAATTGAAACCAAACGAAAACATCTGCTGTAGTTACAGCTGTATAGGAAATTCACGTTAAATAACTAGTAATACTTTTCAAGCAGCATAATGAAACATGCTTTGTGTTTTGGGGTTGTATTTTTTTGTTTTTGGTTATTATTATTAATATAATCATTTGTAATCACAGCCGATGAATTCGGTTGTGTTTTTGGAAACGTTATAAGTTCTCGTTTCCTTTTCGCCCTCACGTACACGCTATACGAAATTGTACGTTGTGTGCTTCGTTCGCAAAGGCGGTGGTGTTTTCTTCTTCTCTACCAGCACGTACCAATAATAATTTCGGACCCGCATGTTGAATCTGGATGAAACTGCACAGTGTCTTTCAAGACAGTGAGACCTTTAATTTGTATCAAGATTTGTGAAAATCAATTTTACCGTTACTGAGAAATTGAAGTAAGTTCAGTTTTTGGGGTTTTTTTTCTCTATTATAGGTGTTTTCGTCACCGGAAACCGGGGACTGGTAGTCCCAAAGTAAGTTTATATATCTACCAACTATCAATATCTGTCAACTAGATGAATTTACCAGTAAGTTTTATAAAAATTTGCATCTGGTTTCTCCATCACTTGTGAACAAATATTCATGAAATTGAGAAATTTCGCTGCAATACCGATACCGGATCATTTTATCGGGGAGAAGAAAGAAGGTCTGAGAAGTTAGAATGCATCTACTACATTGATCTAGGTTTATTCGTTTCAATGCAATTGAGGAATTATTGTTTAATGATTTAAATCAAGGTGGGAATCGACTGTTGTTTTCAAGAGATTTAATAACATGTCTAAATTTTCTGTTTCATTCAAAATAATTGGAAATATTTTTGTGTGAACTTCACTCAATAAGGTTTACACCTTATTATCAACCAATCAGAAAATTAGAAAAAAAATCATCTTGCATCTCTGCTTGTTAATTGAAATATTTGATATTTCAACTATGTACGAGAAGAGATATGAATCTCCAGAATTTGTACTGGAACTTGACTTCTGTTATAAACATGATTCAGATCGGATTTCAACGAAGGAGAGAATTAACAAGTTTATGTTCCTAACAAATACGTGTTGCTTGATTGAATAGTGCTACACAGAAAGAAAAGATGAAACTTACACGACATGTAAACCGATAGTACTATTAAATATTTTTCTTTACGTTTCGTCTTAGACTCGTCAGTGCAGAGCAGTTCAAATTGAACTGCTTAATGCAAACTTAAACAGTTCAACTTGAACCGCTAAGCAGACGTAAAGTTAATGCTACTTGCAAAACACTTATTAATTGGCACCGAAGTGCCATGTCTTTGCTGACGTGCCGAACGAAAACGTTATTTTCGGCTAATACTGGCCGATTCAGGTATGGTCATTTAGGGGTAAACCTAAGTTTGTGCTTAGGGCACATAACCGTTTTTATTTTTCTTTACGTTTCGTCTTAGACTCGTCAGTGCAGAGCAGTTCAAATTGAACTGCTTAATGCAAACTTAAACAGTTCAACTTGAACCGCTAAGCAGACGTAAAGTTAATGCTACTTGCAAAACACTTATTAATTGGCACCGAAGTGCCATGTCTTTGCTGACGTGCCGAACGAAAACGTTATTTTCGGCTAATACTGGCCGATTCAGGTATGGTCATTTAGGGGTAAACCTAAGTTTGTGCTTAGGGCACATAACCGTTTTTATTTTTCTTTACGTTTCGTCTTAGACTCGTCAGTGCAGAGCAGTTCAAATTGAACTGCTTAATGCAAACTTAAACAGTTCAACTTGAACCGCTAAGCAGACGTAAAGTTAATGCTACTTGCAAAACACTTATTAATTGGCACCGAAGTGCCATGTCTTTGCTGACGTGCCGAACGAAAACGTTATTTTCGGCTAATACTGGCCGATTCAGGTATGGTCATTTAGGGGTAAACCTAAGTTTGTGCTTAGGGCACATAACCGTTTTTATTTTTCTTTACGTTTCGTCTTAGACTCGTCAGTGCAGAGCAGTTCAAATTGAACTGCTTAATGCAAACTTAAACAGTTCAACTTGAACCGCTAAGCAGACGTAAAGTTAATGCTACTTGCAAAACACTTATTAATTGGCACCGAAGTGCCATGTCTTTGCTGACGTGCCGAACGAAAACGTTATTTTCGGCTAATACTGGCCGATTCAGGTATGGTCATTTAGGGGTAAACCTAAGTTTGTGCTTAGGGCACATAACCGTTTTTATTTTTCTTTACGTTTCGTCTTAGACTCGTCAGTGCAGAGCAGTTCAAATTGAACTGCTTAATGCAAACTTAAACAGTTCAACTTGAACCGCTAAGCAGACGTAAAGTTAATGCTACTTGCAAAACACTTATTAATTGGCACCGAAGTGCCATGTCTTTGCTGACGTGCCGAACGAAAACGTTATTTTCGGCTAATACTGGCCGATTCAGGTATGGTCATTTAGGGGTAAACCTAAGTTTGTGCTTAGGGCACATAACCGTTTTTATTTTTCTTTACGTTTCGTCTTAGACTCGTCAGTGCAGACGAGTCTAAGACGAAACGTAAAGAAAAATAAAAACGGTTATGTGCCCTAAGCACAAACTTAGGTTTACCCCTAAATGACCATACCTGAATCGGCCAGTATTAGCCGAAAATAACGTTTTCGTTCGGCACGTCAGCAAAGACATGGCACTTCGGTGCCAATTAATAAGTGTTTTGCAAGTAGCATTAACTTTACGTCTGCTTAGCGGTTCAAGTTGAACTGTTTAAGTTTGCATTAAGCAGTTCAATTTGAACTGCTCTGCACTGACGAGTCTAAGACGAAACGTAAAGAAAAATAAAAACGGTTATGTGCCCTAAGCACAAACTTAGGTTTACCCCTAAATGACTATTAAATAGATATCAGTTGATGATTTAAAACCATGGTTGATGTAAAATAACATTAAGATTCAATTAGTTTTGCATTGAACAAGACTGTATATTTACAAACCGCTTAGTTTTGTGATGTAACTTTCCATTCAATTGCCTGCTCCAAATATGTGCATGAAAATAAATGTAAATTCACAAAATATTTTTATCTGTGTATATTCGTTTCTTGCTTACATGTGGTAGAACCCACCGATTTGTTTACTAGATTCCAAAAGCAATAAAACATACTTTTGAATTTCAAACATTACGTACTTCTACTTCTGGTTGAGATAGTCATTTATATTACTAGTAATGTCGAATTCCAATTGCTTTCTGACATCCAGTTTGGATAGCAACTGCTTCGTTGTACGGAAGCGAGTATGGACTTTACATTCTACTTCTTATTGTAGTTTGGTAGTAAGATGTCGAGAATGTTAAACGCTGTTCTGAAAATAAAAAAATAGTGACTCCTTGAGTTTACTAATGGTATCTTAGATTGATATCTTCAGTTGATGTTGGCTGAAGTTGTACGCGGAACCAATACTTTCACTTTTTTGTATATATTTTTATTCTAACGTTACCCAAAGGCAAAGAAAAGTGTGATTGTTTTCACCAGTCAGACAAGGATAAAAAGGATAGCGAACCATTTCTCTTCAGAAAGTTCGTAACAACTTGCTGTACGTGAGATGCACTCGTTGCGGCTATTATAGCCGAAAGTGAGCAGCATGTACACAGAAAGAAATAATGAAATTTACACAACATGTATATAAATAATAACATGGAATAGACATGGGTTAAATCGAAAGTTTGGTTTAAAACCAAAAAAAAAAACATTCCAAAATTAAATTGAATTGCATTGAATTTTCAATGGATAGAACTGCATTTTTCAATTACGCTTAGTTTTGCGATTAAATTATATTGAAACGTACAAAATTGTTGAGTAACTTAATGTATTATTTATAACAGATGTAAATTCACAAAATATTTTTATCTGTGACGAAGAGCTCACTGCTGAGTGAAGCAAAACAACATCGCCTACCGGTATACTTTTCGCAATATATGTACGTGACGTTATACTCGTAAAAACATGTGAGTCTCTTGCAGCAAAATAATAATCATAAGCTTATGAAGGAATCATAATCGGATTGAGCATGATGCCAAATCGAAACCAGTATCCATCCTATTTGCTGTTAAACCGTTTGTTTGAAGTCAGTTTCGAGTCTTGTTTCGACGTCATTGAACGGAAAGTCTAGTCAGTTTCAAATTTGTTTTGCCTTTGTCTTTATAAAGGTAATATAATTGCTGGAAAAAACCGACTTTCGAACGGAGCATCGGAAAATGTACCTGTGTGTATGTGTGTACTTTTACATCAAGAAAAAAATTGGTTCAGTTTATCAGATCTTATTAGTGAAATGATACTACTAAGTTTATTATTTAAATGAATTGTTATTATTTACTATCTATACACGGAACGACCGAAATCAGCATTTTCGCGAAAAATTTAGTTGATTTGCTGATTTTAGTTAGTTATTTTTTGAGACAACTAAAAAAATCTTACTTTTGCTAATTTAGATTTTTTATTCTCATTCCCTTAATAATAATAAAATATTTGTTGAAATGACTATTTTTTTTAGTTGAATTCACAAATTAAACGTACTGTCATTTCTTAGCTAAGGCACATTTCATTTCCATTCAACTAATATTTTAGTTGAATTCAAGAAATAAAATGTTATTTTCAACCAATATGAATGGTTGAATTGGCTTCTGCAATCTGCAGCTATATGGCGCCCTGTCACCGAAACGGTAACACCGTAATGACTACTAGCCACTAGATGGCACACTACTGCCGACAAAATTTCAGACGCGGTTGTCTTTTCTATATTGGCAGGTATAAATACGATGTTGTATTGGAGAAAAAGACATAAACGAAACATAAACATCTTGTTGAATTTTTTTCTTCTAAATCACTGTTTTTTTTCATTCTCACTGAAAACTTTGAGCACTCGGAAAACAAAAACCGAATACAAGTAGTACACCGGACGGCGCAGCTCGGAAGGTTTGAAGATACAAAAAAACTTCATCACAATTAGAGTGAAACATTCGAAATTCATTTTACTGTTCCGCGTAAAAACATTATTACGCACAATCGCTTCAAGTGCGCACAAATTCTGAATAAATACGATTTCCACTAACAATTAACGACATTTTTACATATCGGTTTAGAAATTTAAATAAAGATATATTGAACACATGCGAAAAACATCAAAACAATTTTCAAGCAGTTTCAATAAGACTGTCCTTTTTAGCTTTTTAATGGATTGTTTTGCTTTGACACTTCTCATGAGTTTTTGGCTAATAAACTTGTTAATAATACCCATTTCAGTTTTGTTTTCTTTGTGCTGTCCTTCAGTAATGATGGTGATAGATAAATAGAAACAAATTTTCTGATTTTAATAACAAAATTAGTTGTCAATGAGAATTTCGTGTTGGATTGAAATATTGCTGGTTTGTGTCCAGGATATTCACCAACTAAACACATTCTCTAAAAATAAGAGTTTTTTCAGCAAAGTAAATTCTCAATTTTAACTAATTTTATAGTTATTTTGGAAATTTTGTTGTTAAAATCAACTAATTCAAAAACAGTAATACGAATTAGGCGCAGAGCTAATTTCGGTCGTTCCGTGTAGCATTTTTTCCTGCAAAATTTCATCTGGTTCTTTCATTTCATAGGACGACAATTCAAGCGTATGTATTGATAATTAATTATACATTTGAAGATTTCATAACATTGCATAACACAGTTTCGTAACAAAAAAAACCTTATTTAATCCACCTAGTGGTGTAATGATGCCTTTCTCATATTTTCGAAAACATCACTAGAAGATTCTGTCAAGATTTTTGTTTTCAAACTTGAATAAAATCAAAAACTTTCTTTGTTATAAACTACCATCACCTTTTCAATTTGTAAACAGTTATATCAACAGCTGAAAGCAAAAATCGGATAAGTGCAACTTAGTTTGTAAAACCCATTTAAGTATTTTTGAATGCAAAAATCGGATAACAACATTGAGAGCAAAAACGGGACATGGATTTTTCAATGCAAGAATCGTTTAAAAACATCTTTTCTGCAAGAACCGGACAAAATAACTTTGAATGCAAAAACCGGACAAAAACTTAACCGGTTCTTCCAAAACAAATATATTTATCCGGGTTTTGCATTCAAAGGTTTTACGAACTGCCGCACAGGAGTGCAGGATTTTGCTACGCCAATTCAAACGCACCTTCAAACTTTGAATCGAAGTTCGTGAAAATCGATCGGTACCAATTCCATTTTGGAGGTAAAGACCACTATAATTTTAAATTTTTGCATCGTGATTCAAATGAGCGACAACAACAAAAAAGTTTTCTGCGGCCTAATACAGCTTTTAATTAGAAAACCCCTATGTGTGATAATGTTGGAAAGATAGCAGATTTCAAAAAGTTATTGAGCGTTATATGAATAGCTAATAAGTCGAAACCCTTCAAGTTTTTATTATATCGTTTAATTATTTTATTTAACTATGAATGGGATAACCGGATAAAATCTTAGCCGGTACTTTCAGAGCAAATGTGTTGATTTTTGCATAGAAACTTCCTACGTGTTTTCCTCGGATGAAGGATTTATTCCACATTTTGAATGTTATGTATTTTATCTAACAGATTCAAAATCGTTTGCTGTATTAATTAAATGCGCTTGTATGCGCTTGCAACCCATTATTTAACCTACAAACTGTTTGAGATCTAAAAAATTTTTGAATACTGGATATTGATGACGAGCCTTTCATTTGAATATAATTGTATAGAAATTAAATATTTTTATCTTAACGAATTTTTTCGGAATCAAAATTCATTCAAGTGTGAACAATTACATCAATTATCGATATTATCAGGTTCGAAAAGTAGTTTAATATAATTGAAATTACTAACGAGATTACTATAATTCATTCTAGATCGTATTTGAATGATTGTTATGTATGACCACGCAAACAATTTTAAATAAATTTTAAGGTGGTATTGAGCAAGATTGCACAAGGATTTTAAACTGGGGTACTCGTACCTCGTTCTTGGCTAAATGCGCCGAGAGCGAACGGAGCGTTGTACAGGGTGATTTTTTAAGAGCTTGAGAACTTTTTTAAACAATAAAACGCATAAAATTTGCAAAATCTCATCGGTTCTTTATTTTAAACGTTAGATTGGTACATGACATTTACTTTTTGAAGATAATTTCATTTAAATGTTGACCGCGGCTGCGTCTTAGGTGGTCCATTCGGAAAGTCCAATTTTGGGCAACTTTTTCGAGCATTTCGGCCAGAATAGCCCGAATTTCTTCGGAAATGTTGTCTTCCAAAGCTGGAATAGTTACTGGCTTATTTCTGTAGACTTTAGACTTGACGTAGCCCCACAAAAAATAGTCTAAAGGCGTCAAATCGCATGATCTTGGTGGCCAACTTACCGGTCCATTTCTTGAGATGAATTGTTCTCCGAAGTTTTCCCTCAAAATGGCCATAGAATCGCGAGCTGTGTGGCATGTAGCGCCATCTTGTTGAAACCACATGTCAACCAAGTTCAGTTCTTCCATTTTTGGCAACAAAAAGTTTGTTAGCATCGAACGATAGCGATCGCCATTCACTGTAACGTTGCGTCCAACAGCATCTTTGAAAAAATACGGTCCAATGATTCCACCAGCGTACAAACCACACCAAACAGTGCATTTTTCGGGATGCATGGGCAGTTCTTGAACGGCTTCTGGTTGCTCTTCACTCCAAATGCGGCAATTTTGCTTATTTACGTAGCCATTCAACCAGAAATGAGCCTCATCGCTGAACAAAATTTGTCGATAAAAAAGCGGATTTTCTGCCAACTTTTCTAGGGCCCATTCACTGATTTGCAAGCGTTGCTCGTTAGTAAGTCTATTCATGATGAAATGTCAGAGCATACTGAGCAAATAATAATGCATGAAAATCATAACCTCAAAAAATCTGAGCAAATACTAATGCATGAAAATCCTAACCTCAAAAAAATCACCTTTTACATTCATTTCTGCCGCGGTACATAAAGGCGCGAACGAGTTTTTTCGAGAGCAGCTAAAGTTCTTTGCCTGCGCATGGTTGTTTGGTTTTTTGATTCACAATCAGAAATCTTGATTCACATCCTCATGCGCAAAATGGGCTTATTTCCACCTCTGGTATATTGTTGGGTAATCTTCTGTTCTCTGGCATATAATAATGCGTTCAGCCGAACCAGTACTCGAAGTGCGCTTGCGGTCTAGCCCTAAATAAGTATGTGCGGGATCCAGCGGCAGGATATCTTTCTCATCTGCAGGATCTTGCTTAACTAAAGCATGCTCGCGCAAATTTTCTTTCCGGGCCGTCCAGTATAATTGTATGTATTATTACTATTATCGTTTGTTTTCACCCGGTACCACCCTCCATTTTATATGGTTATGACTCTGTTCTGCATCGTAGGACCTACCGCTGCTTTAACCATCACGTAACTCTAAAAACCTCTATCTCGCGCTGTAATCTACAGGATCAACAGCCCCATAATATTTCTCAAACTGATTTCTGATTTCGGAAGGGACCAGAACGCCTATAACTTACTCAAAAGTAATGCATGTAACACTTCGTAACGCCCATGACTTCCAATAAAGTAGCGCATGTAGAACCTCTGAGCGCCTGTAACTCACGAAAAAGTAACGTATATAACACTTTGTAACGCCTACGACTAACAAAAAGTAACTCACGTAACAATTCGTAATATCTATTACTCAAAAAATAGAAACGTTGGTAGCGCTTCGTAACGCCTGTAACGTACTGAAAATTAACGCACGTAACGCTTCGTAACGCTTATAACTTACAAACAAGTTACACATGTAACGCTTCGTAACGTTTATAACTTACTAAAAGTAACGCATGTAACGCTTCGTAATGCCTATAACTCACAGAAGAAGTAACATATTTAACACTTCCTAACACCTAAGACAACCTTAAAAGTAATGCATCGTTACTAGTTTACCGCGAGAATCAAACCCTTATAACGGTATTTAACATTAATAATATCCATAAAAAATCAAATAATTTGTAACCCTCAATTTAAGAAAATTATCGAATGCAACGCTTTATAGCTTCTTTAACTTAAGGGGGTTGTTTAGGGTCTAAATGATGAAAAAAATCAACATTTTTGCGAATTTTTTTAAGAATTACCGTTCAACTAAATAAATTCAAATATTTTGTATAATAAAAAGCATCATTCGAACAAAATTTTGCAATTTTTCCGTGGAAAAATATTGAGAAATAAGTCGGCGAAGAGACATTTTTGAGGACGCTTCTTGAAAATCATGATTTGCGGTGTCCTCTGTATCTCAGCGCAGACGAATCAGAAATGAACAAATCAAAGCAGCATAGTTAGAGCAGAAGTTTTTCTAGACCAAAACGTTTCTGTTTGATTTTATATAATTTTTTCTAATTTTTGGTAATTGGTTAAATACAAAAGTACGATTTTTTTACGAAAAAATCGACCATTTTGTAACTGTGAAACCTTCCCATAGTAACAAACAACGAAAAGGAAAACGTTGGGGTCTGGTTTTTTATATGTAGAAAGTGTGTGCAAAATTTGAAAAAAAATTGGTGCAGTAGTTTTTGAATGACGATGCACACGGACTTTTAAAACCTGCTTTCGAGGAAAACGCGTTTAAATTTTATTTTCTGTAAAATTGAAGGAAACAATTTATTACTCAAGGAAGCACGTAGGCTCTAACATTCTCAAAAAGCCATATTTTTCCTTTTGTATTATGTTATAATGAAACATTTCGAGAATGTTTTGTCAAGTTTTTAAGTCAATCGAAGCAGAAATCTTGGGCCTGTGTGCGCAGCTCTTATTTCTTCGTAGTATGAGATCGGCAAAGATGAAGGCCCATAACTTGCTGAGTTTTGTTCCGATAGGCTTCAAAATTTCACAGAATATTCTTGAAATGTTTTACTATCAGAAAATATAAAGAAAATAATAAATGATTTTTCAAAAGTATTAGACCCTACCCGCCCCTTAACGTAACGCTTCGCTTCTCACGATAATTTCTAGTGAAACGCTTCGTCAAATGGAACACTTTTGCATATTGGGGACGGGTATAGCGTAATGGGTGAGTCCAGGCGTTTTACGCAATCCGCCTGGTTTCGTTTCCCAACTCCGCACTTAGGGTCAGAAAACTTTTCTAACGCGAAGAGACGAATGACCTTAAGGTTAAAACCTTTCTAATCGGAACAAAAAAATTCATAGTTCCTTTACTCAGGCTTTCACTCAGATAGGACTCAAAAAACTTCGTAACGTATATAACTTCTAAAAACAAAACTACTATATTATTTTATATATTATTATTATTGTCATTTATTTTACCACGGTTTCATGTTCCATTTTATGTAGTTTTGACTCTGTTCTGCTTCGTAGGGCTTGCCGCTGCGTGCTTTATCGGCAGTGTAGTTTTGATCATCACGTAACTCTCAAACTCTACAGGATCAACAACCCCATAATATTTCTAAAAAATAAATTTTCGTTTCTGTTTCTGATTTTGGGAGGGGGCCTCGGGCAACCCTCTGGGTACGTGACTGTCTCTGTAATGATTGAATTGGTGCAAAACGAGCTTATTTTAAAGACGATAATAAAGAAATGTACTAAATTTAGAAAAAAAAAAGTTCTTTCAATTCAGTCTGGGTCAATTTTGATCAGAAGTTATGAGCTTGAGCGACCACCCCTGGTTGCTACTTCGTTACTGATCGGGATTAACTGAAATTGTACAGGGAATTTCTAGATGATCCAACCTGGGACTGGTAAATCATCCTTCAATGTACATCTTCTGGTAATCCCAGAATTCTTTGATGAGTACCGGCGCCGGTCAGGCCCGAACGTAGATCGTCAAAGGAATGGGAAGGGATGTTAGTCCAACACTTGTTGTTACTAGAGGCCGTATATACTACTGCGCACTCCACAAGTGTCACGGGAGAAGGATATTTGTTAGTAAAAATTTCAGTATTGGTATTATTCGCGCGCGACTCAGTATGTTCCGGTTTCAAGATGCTCGGATGCACCACTAAACTCACTGATTTCCCGAGTGAACGTTTCAACAATATCCTATATTGAAGTCCCGGGAAGTCTTGATTCACAGCTCTTATTAATATTAATATCAAGTGTTTTTACCTTTTTACCTTTTTTTATATATATAAAAAATAGGTATAGAATTCGCTCAAACTTTCGAAAAATTTTCCGAGGCCCGGAGGGCCGAATGTCATATACCAATCGATTCAGCTCGACGAACTGAGCAAATGTCTGTGTGTGTGTGTGTGTGTGTGTGTGTGTGTGTATGTGTGTGTGTCTGTATGTGTGTTGTCAACTAAGAGGTCGAGATCACAGAGATGGCTTGACCGATTTTGATCAAACTAGTCGCAAATGAAAGGTCTCCCCGTCACCCAGAACTCTATTGAATGGTTTTGAGAAAGGATGTTTACTTTTTGAGTTATACAAAGTTTTATGTCAAAATTTTCAGTTTTTTGACAGTATCTGTCACAATTGACCTTGAAAACAGAATATGTTTTCAGACTTAGATTCCGCACGGTAATAGCTATCCAACAAGCCATAGATTGTTAAAATCCGTCCATTTTTAACGGAGATATCGAATTTTTTGTGTAAGCGACTTTTCCCCCATATTCCAGCAGTAGAAGTTCTGAGCGCTGTATGGCAAAGAAAGGCTTGGGAGCAACGGAAAACACGATTTTTTATACTGTTACATACAATTGTTTCTAAGTACCAAAAAGACTGTGTACAGCATCCTTTTTCATGACAATGTGCCTCGGACCGATTTTAGCACGGCTCGTTTTTGGCAACATAATCGTTCGAATATGACATATATAAACCAGATGATGGCAGATTTTTTTTTAATTATATTGTTTTAAACTACTTACAGCAATAAATGCTGGAAGAACATAACATCCATATACCATTTGAATCAGTTCGTCGAGATCAGCAAATGCGTGTGTGACAAATAATTTCACTCAATTTTCTCTGAAAATTGCTTTTCTACAAATTCAGATTCATACGAAAATTCGTATGCTCCCAAACAAAGTTCCTGAATTATGTTTGGTTCCGACCTCTGGTTCCGGAACTACAGGATGATATATGAAACGAAATCAAAATTGTGTAACTCATTCTTCTCGTAGGTGGCTGAACCGATCTAAGATTCAAATGAAATCTAAGAATAATCTAAGATGTAAATGAAAAGTTTCAAGATTCTTTTAAACATCTTGCTCTTCAGTCAGATCCAATTTCCGGTTTCGGGGATACAGGGTGATTAGTATAAAAATGTCTATTCCACATAAATTAATCAGGTTTATCGGGTTAGCAGATTTGGATAGTCGATAAAAAAAATTAACTTTTTTCAGTTTTAGTGGTATTCAGTTGTCGATTCAGAAGACACCTAAAAATTTAATCCGTGCTATGATTTCTCAAAGATGTCTTCACTGATTTTCAAATATTTCGAAACAAATGTAAACTATAAGCTATTCAGGTGAATTTATCTGACTCCGGCCATACCGATTTTAGAATTCCGGTTCCAGTATAAAATCGTTTCTCAAAGCTTATCAAACTTCAGAAACAAAAATTCAAATTGAATTAAACTTATATACAAAATTAATTAGTTTTATACATACATACAAAAATTAATGAATTTTATCCAATTAAGCTTCAAAGTTGTACTCAAAACTGTAATTTATTCGTCATATGACCATACGATTTGGGTTATGCTGGTTCCTGAATACCGGCTCTGGAAGTACCTTAAATTACCGTAAACTCTAAAGTGGAACTTACATATCATGGCATGTTTAATCGATTATCACACTTCTAGATTTAAATTCGATTGTATTTGCAGTTTAGACATTACAGAGTAATGAGTGATTACAATCTCAAATTGTCGCTTAAAACAACGGTCATTAAAATAATGTAATGAAAACTTAAACACCGAAGAATATTCATGCAAAAAACACATGCGAATTGATAAAAAAGATATCATCTCACTGCTAGGTGGATTAATCACGATTTTACTATATATTCAATATACCGATATATGTTATCTCTGTTATTAACTTTTTAATATAAACGAATTTGCGCAAAGGTTGATTTTTATCATTCTTTCATAATCCTGAAAGACAATCAATAACATGGAAGAAGAAATCATTCCTAATAAAACTTTTCTCCGAAGCTAGACGGAAATTGATAGGTTGAATAAAGTGATAATTTAGTAAAATAGAGTAATCAGAAGTGAAACATTGAAAATATCTGATAACTGAAAGGAAAAAGAAACTCTTGCAATTGTCGCCTTTGACGACATGGAAACAGGAACCCAGTGGATCTATTCTTGGTTCATTTTTTTCCGCCAGATTCCACGCGGCATCTAGGCTGGTACTGTCCGGAGAGAGCTAATAGGTACTATCAATCTCCTAGTTGACCTCAACCCCTTGGGTCAATTTTGATCAGAAGTTATGTAGAAAAACCAGTTTCGGAGTTAGAACGGTTTGAAAAAACTGCAAGCAGAAAACACAAAGTTGCCATTTTTAAAAATTAGTCTTTTATCGAGCTAGTCTCTCCGTCTGTACAAAACAAACGATTTGCAAAGTTTCATCCAAATCGCAGCAGCAAGTCGATTCTTAATTTAGCACCTTTTCTACGGTAAATTTCTGGAATTGCTCTTACACCAAACTTCGTGTGCTTCAAAAATTCGGTCCAGATGACAGTCATCGGACATTGCAATAAAAAGTTACACAGTGGCTTTGAACCATTAAAAGTCGAGTCATCGAAAAAGTGTAAAAATTTTGAAATGTCGTCTTTCCATTAAATAGAGTTTCAGTTTCGGTTTCGATGGTACTAACCGGGTACCAGTCCGGGGCTATTTGAAAACACCAGCGGGACGACGCTACGAAATCCTGCAGCTTCCAGATCAAGGTTTGATGACTTGTAATTTTAATTAGCACTTTTAATTAGCATTTTAATGAGACCATAGCTGATTTAAAATTAAAAGTAAGCATCAAAAGAAGTAGCGAATAAAGTTGAACGGATTCCGTCACTTTGTTACACCGGTGTCCGATCGTGAAGCTCCTCCCTTCAGGTGCAATGTGCGGAAAGCAGCTGAAACTTTATCTCCGCGAGGCACACTGCCTCACACACTTTGGGTTTTTTTTTTGATCAATTTCAGTTTCGCCTCTTCAGGTGAAAAAAAAGTCATTCAAAATCGCATTTTCCGTGCGCATATCACTTCAGTGAGCTTCCGACGGTTGTGAGTTAGTTTGGCAACTGTCTGAACTACCAGCTCGTTATCGCTTCTATCGAAACTCGGTTGCAAAGTTCGTAGGTGCACCTAACGAGTACTCGACTCTGAATGCTCGACGCCGACAAATCGGGACCCTTTTCGTATGCTGTGCGTCTGCTGGAGGTAGATTTTCAAGGACGGTTTATTCGTTTCAGTCACTTTTGTACGTACGTTGACATGTAGCAAATGTTCCATGGCTTTGATAAATCAGAAACATTGAAAAGTGAGGTTCATTCGTGCTGCATCGAGTAGTTGAAGGTAGCTGCCTTCACTTGTCGTACGTGGGATGCAGTCGGTTGAATTCAGTATGGGCAGAAATTACACACAATCGATTTGATCCATATTACCGAGTGCTTTTTCCAACGAAATTTCAATTCGAAACTAAAGCTGTAACAACACCGGAAATTTGCCGAGTAAGTTGGAACATAAACAATATTTAGCGGCAGTACTGAGTTGAATTACGATTGAAAGCCAAGCCAAACAGAACTCAGAGAACACACCAAATAAATAAGTTCTGACTCTGCATTGCAGCTTACTCACTTCACCACCAAGTATTTATTATCCAAATTGAATTTATTTCAGCATTTTTCCGGAAGGATACCCATTGATCAGATTAAAAAAACAATCGATTTGGGAAGTAAATAAATCTAAAGCTATAAACTTGTAACGAAAACAGCAAACGGGGAAGGGAACAATGGGTCCGGAGGGTTATTGAGAAGAGGATTGTAAGTATTTAGCGGAGAGAGGAAAAAAAAATAACTCAAGTGTTTTTCGAGATCTGAGATTTATCTCCTTATCCGTAGCTCTCAAGTTCTCAAGCGGATTTGCAGTGTTCCGTGGAGAATCGTTGAAAAAAAAAACAAAAGCCCGCCTTAGTCGCCATCAGTGGTAATCATTTTGGCTACAGGATTTTCTGATTTAGATAAGATGTCTACCCGTACTATTGAACACGCGGAAGCACAAGCTCAGGCGTTTAATGATTAGTGGAATGCCAGTCAAAAGTGAAGTCAATTTGTTAAGAGCAAATGCGTTTCTTTTTGTTCATTGGAAAGTAAGGGAAAGTTTGGCACGATAATTTAAACACAAAATTATTATTTCAGCAATTGAAACAAACTTTAGCAAATGTTTGGAAAACCCTGTTTTAATCCCACCTAGTGGTGTAATGATGCCTTTCTCATATTAATCATACTGTCATATGTGATATTTTCGTTTGTATGGCCCCTTTAAGTTGTGCATACAAAATTTTTTAACAAACTTTACCCTACAATACTGGAACCGGAAGTCGGATCCGGATGGAAATCTGGAATTCCGTATGGCTTGAATTTGAAGACCAGTTTATGAAAATCGGTCAAATCATCGCTGAGAAAAGTGAGTGAGATCTATATGACCACTATTCCTGGTGCTTCCGAAATCGGAAACCGGGAACCAGGATAGTCGAAATCAGTTTGACTGACCATCTACTGATAATGACTATCGAATGGAGTAGTTTTAAGGTCAGATTGGAAACATTTTTAAGTATTTTAATCGCCCCTTCAAGTGACGGTATGAAATTTTTAACGCACTCTACCCAATAATTCCGGAACCGGAAGTCGGATCGAGATGAAATTCAGAAGTTTCATATAGACGCATTAAACAATTAATTTAAATTTAATTTTGTAAAAATCGGTCACGCTCACGTGAGAGAAGTGAGTAAGTAATTTGAAAATATAATTTTTACACTAATTACTGTATAATTCTGGAACCAAAAGTTGGATTCAAGTGAAATTCAGAAGGTTTGTGAAGGAATTTCATTTAAAGCCAAGTTTGTAAAAATCGGTCACATCATCTCTGAGAAAAACTGATACGTATATTTTCATTTTTTCACATTTTACTTCATAACTCCGGAACCGGAAGTCAGATCTTAACAAAATTCAGGAATTTTATATGGGATCACAATATCTTGGTTGGTGCACTTATTTTTATTTTTTTTTTGACATATTTCATATTTTCGGAACTAGAAGTCGGATACAAATAAAATTCAGGACATATTCAGTAGTGTTCTAGTTCTAGATTCATAATTTATGTCAGTTACAAAATTTAAATCTGAATTTTATAACAGGCAAAACTGGCAGCCTCAGCAGTGTTTTACTCGTGTTTCAAATATACAAAAAATATAACGGCATCGTAGACCAGTTTTAAATTTGACAGAAGGACTGGTCGAATAAATAAAACTAGAACGGCTTGCTGGGGATACGTTTGTTACAGTTTCTGTTCTATTATAGATCTCCCATATAGAACTTCTAGCTGCTGATGTATGTATGTATGTTTGTATGTATGTATGTATGTCTGCAGGGATTTTTTTCGTTTCTCTCTAAGGGACACGCTAATGCACATTTTTTTTGTATCTCCACTATGTTTTAAAGAGAGAATATTGAAGTCATTTTATTATATTTTACTAAAGTATTGTATTTTTAAGGCATGAAACTACCTTAGAAACATAGAATTTTTAAAAAATATAATAACAGAACATTTAATCAGTTATTATTGTTATAAAATAGTAACTTTTGTTTACAACATCTAAATATATAAAAATGCAGAGGTCATTTTTTGTAATCACATCACGTAATAATGGATGGACGGATTTACATGATTCCTTTTTATTTGATTAGTTTCTACCCCCAGTGGGTTCATACATAAAAAATAAGAAAATTTTCCGAAAAAATGGAAAAAAATCCATAAAGTTGTTTTGTATGAAAAAAGAAATTTCCACTGAAAAGTCACCAATGATTGCTAGATCATTGATAGGTGTTTGGTGCATAACGAGTTGCATAAGTGTTTGGCCGTCGAAGAGAAGAATACTAAATCGTAGAAAAAGGCGGGTGGGTAATGTCAAAGACATAACTGGATGTCGTGAATTCGAAAACAACTGACATGTTCCTTAACACTACCGAATATCAATTAGTTGATCAATTGTATGAGTTATACAAGCATTCCCCTTTTTCATATTTTTCGCAAAAACAAAGAAGGCATCAATTTATCTCGATTACTGTCAATTTCACACAGCAAAAAGTGCACAAATCTAATCAAACTGTTCTAGATTAGCATTAGCATTAGCATTAGAGACCGCCCGTGTGTTGCTACTCCGTTATTGATCTGGACCAATTGAGATTGCAAAATGATTTTTTGAAGTAACATGTTTGGGAATAACACATTGTTTCACACTGTGCAAACTGTATTGAACCATGCATGCTGATCAATACCGACGCCGGCCACGTCCGAATGCAGATCTACTTGGGAGGGAAAGGATTGTTAGTTCGATGCATGTTGCTACTAAGAACCGAGGAATCCTCTGCATTCCCACATGCATCACAGGAGAGGATACTTTGTTAGTAAATGTTTTAATAATGTTATCATGTGTTTATTGCTCTGGGTAGCCGGCTACCAATAATGTTTTAAAGTATTATAGTTTTATGTGTTACTTTGTGCTGGCAATATAATGCACGAAACAGTCAATCTCCGAAATTGACAAAACTCCGGACAGCCGGCTGTCGAGTATGCAGTCACTCGTTTATGCATCTACCTTTCGCGTTTTTTTTAGTCATGCAAAAAAACACATGCGGATTGATAAAAAAAAGGTATCATCTCACTGCTAGGTGGATTAAGCACGTTTTTATAAATGAAACTACGTGATACAAAATAAACGAGCGAATAGGATTTAGACAAAAAAGTTGATTCATTGCATTGAAATATTCTAAACAGTTATTATAAAATCATTTTAAATCACCAAACAAAGGTCAACAGATTTCACGCGCGTCTTGATTCTTTATTATTTCCGCTTTATTATTTTGATTATTTATTGAAATTATTAACTGGTTATATTAGTTGATCTGGGCAGCCGGCTACCGAGAAAAATATTAATTTACTGTTTGAAATATTAATATCAAGTGTTTTTTACTATGTATTCAATATACCGATATATGTTATCTCTGTTATTAACTTTGTAATATAAACGGATTTGCGCAATGGTTTATTTTTATCATTCATATTATAATCCTGAAAGACAATCAATAACATGGAAGAAGAAATCATTCCTAATGAAACTTTTCTCCGAAGCTAGACGGAAATTGATAGATTGAATAAAGAGATGATTTAGTAAATTAGAGTAATCAGAAGTAAAACATTGAAAATATCTGATAACTGAAGGCTTCAATTTATCTCGATTGCTGTCAATTTCACACAGCAAAAAGTGCACAAATCTAAACAAACTGTTCTAGATTTGCACTAAACTGGGGATATTTATCTTCGATTTGCGAAGAAGAAATCCTAATAGTTCTTTAGAAAACTTTTAGAGCCATTAGAACGGCTGATTTTGTGTGATGCTCTCCACCGTTGTTCCCTTTTCGTTGTTTTTTCACCAATGCAAACGACTAGCAGCTGTGACGTAATCGTTCTTGTCGGAGGCGAAACTAGCTTTGCAAACGACACACAACACATTTGCTCTCAATGGCAATAGAATCCAAACTGATCCAATTTTTGTTAAGATGTTTCTTTTCACGTGATTTCGTTTGTAGCTTTTTCACTAATGTGCGATCCTAACGGCTTTAAAAATAGCACCATATAGAATTCTAATGTCGATTATTTACTTTCGGATTTGCATTTCATTGAAAGAAACTATCCGGATGCTGTATGGGATTCATTCCTGCCTTTCAGAAGGACCAAATTGTCGAACTCACTACGATATTAAGCACTGTTCGGAACATTTCTCTCGAACGATTTGTTGTACATCAGCAGATATTTTGTTCTCTTCCTCATAACGCGTTCTGATTGGCTGGAGTTCACATGGGTCAAATGAGACAGGTTTTTCAATAGTGTACGTTCAAGTTGAAAAATGTCGATTCTATTGGTAGTTAGATTATATAAATCCTTTCACAGATCACTGAGCTATGAGCTTTCAAAATACGAGAATCTTCGATACTCGTTTATACCAAACATTTAAGAAAAGTTCAATGTTGAATTATTTGAGATTATGTCACACAACTAAAAACTTTATCATAAAATTGTGATCATATTTACGATGGCATGTAGAAAAAAATATGTCGATTCGTTAGATACAACAAGAGATATTCACGATCAAAAACTTATCACTTTCTCAGGGGGTACATTTTGAAAAGGCGCCCCATAGTAAAGTAAGTCGTATTCACGACAAAAATTGTTTGGCGCGCTACGAGTTGTTTTGTGCATACTTGTTCTATGTTATTCGTTATTTCGATTCACGTGCTTAATTGGGCATTAAAATTATTGCTTACCAAATGACTCATTGACGGAATGCATATAGCTGTACTAGAAAACCGCTGCAGACAGGAGAAAAATTTCTGATAATATTTACCAGTTGGTGAATTGTGTTCAATGGAGTCAGATGAATATATGGGTCATCGCGGGTTCGAGTTTAACAATTCAGAAATTTTTTGAATGAATCAATGAAAACATTGTGCTGTAGAAGCACTTAGGTCAAACTAAGAGATTTTCCTTGCATTTAGCTTTCTAAGGATGTTGAAGATTAGACTAAGCGCACATAATAAGTGGCAATTAAATCAATGTTCAAGACTTTACCGTACAGAACAAGTTCTGAGAAAACTTTCTCACTGATTAAAAACTGTAAAAGCTTCAAAGTTTGTTCTGTTGCGTCCGGTTAGCATTCAAGTATAAGTAATTGCTTAGAAACGGATTGTTCAAAATATTGTTCAGTAATCTTTTCTTACGTAACTTAGTTACTTGAGCTAAATACAAACTGTCAACATATCCTACTCTACCGAATGAACAACTGTAGAAGAGAAACTCTTTAACATTTTGTTAGGTTTATTAATACAAAATTCTGGTTAGTGAGCTTCTTTATCGATTCACGGAAGCAAAAATCTCTGTTCAGTGCATTGATTCAAAGGATGAGATGACAATCTGTTCATTTGCTCTATTTTTACTTAACATAAGTGTTTCACATTTTCACATTAATTTTTGTTGATGTTTCTTTTTTTGGGCTGCGAATGTGTGTCGAATTCCGTTGATTGTAGGTTAAGTAATCAGAAAAATATTGGAGAGAAATGTTAATCACTTAGTCATTTGACAATTCTGCACTCCGAACATAAATTCGAACAAACAATTTTTCGGTGATACGAAGGTCGATGGGTCAGCTAGTACGTAATAATTTTTAAAGCAGCTTCCGAATTTGGATGTTGAAAATCCCAACTTCGATACGGTTGATGACGCAAAAACAAGGACGATATCATCAAGATTGATATCAACATTGTTCCGATTTGTTGGTCTGGTCAGTTGATGATCAAAATCATTTAAGTATTGATTAGTATGATAAGCTCAAAAATATCAGATGAGTCACGGTGGTATTTTTGGAATTTCTTCAGGGGCACTGCATGTCCCCGCGTGGTTCCACAAAATGCCCTGTATGTATGTATATATCTATGTATATGTGTATGTATTTGTATTTTCATATACACTCAGATCTTTTTTTATGCGAATTTCAGAGTTATGCGGTTTTTTTCATGCGAAGTTTCAGAGTTATGCAGTTTTGTTATGCGAATTTTCAGAGCTATGCGGTTTTCCTTCTGCGGTTTTTTTCGTGCGAAGTTTCAGAGTTATGCGGTTTTTTATGCGAAGTTTCAGAGTTATGCGGTTTTTTTATTGCGAATTTTCAGAGTTATGCGGTTTTTTATGCGTTTGTTTTATGCGGCACGTTAACTCGCATAAAAAAGACATCAGTGTATATTGTCAAGGTATGTAGACTTGAACGAAAGAGACCAATGCATAGTTCGGTGTAAGCGTTATGCAGTTTATAAATGAACAATCGCGTTCCTTGTATTGGCTGTGATTTATTATCTTCTGCTCTTGTTAACATTTAGAATATCTTCATTCGCGTCCGTTTCTGATAACTCGTTATTTGCCTTCTATTATTTGCCTGCTTCTGAATTTGATAGATCAACGTCTACTTTGACATCTTGTTTATTGTTTTTTCCCGCATACTTGCCGACTCATTCTGTTTTTTTGATTTTAACTAACCTAACCTTATCTGGTATGGGTATGGGTCATACCCGACATGTGTTGAACATCAAATTATTCTGCTTTCATCCACACGCAAATCAACGTCACAAAAGCAAGTACTGTCCAAAGTGTACCGCAAAACTTACTACAGAATTGAAAGCTTCCAATTGCTAACGTGTCAATTTCAGTTGTAAATTGTGTAAAATTTTCACATTATCATCATTCCAGTGAACTGCGCAAGCATTAAAACTCTAAATTTATATCGATTAAATTCAACCATATGTGCCACCGGCAGCAGCGTATAGGAAAAACTTTTCTCCCCAGCTGAAACTATAAGAATTTTCACTGTAAACTTTGCTTATGCAACAAAACTTACGTTGGCTGCTTGCTAAAACAACGCGCTCCCAGAATATCATATGAGTGGATCGGTTGGTGTGGGGTTCTGTTTTGAGAGGGGGGATGGGAGTTAAAGGTTTTCAGCCGCTTCGGGTAGATTTGCGTGCACCCAAACCGACGTTGCATCGCATGAAAGAAGGAATGCACGCTAGCACTAAATTCCTGCTACCGGAATGGAAATGGGAAAAGTTGAGTATTGTGCATTGCTTCAAAGTATTGTGGAAGACCGTTTCTCTAAAGTTTTTCCGCTCGTTCCAATCTGATTTGCTGCGTTTAGTTTCTCAACCAGGCAGAATTCGTGCCGAATCACTATTTATGTTGATGAATTAAATTTATAACAATTAACAGCTCGCACAAAGTGCACATTTGCGGGGCTTGTTGAGTTCGGAGTAGAACATTGTGATGACGTCGATGATTTGCAACCAAAACAAAACGTGAAACCATGTCGAAATCAATTTCCAGAACGATGCCTTCCCAATTGCATCGTACTCAGCACTTATTGTTATATGTTTATTTCGTATCGTTATCGTTAATGATACATTTATTCAACCGTTGAACTGTCTGGAGCTAGGTCACCATGCACCGTCGAACAGAAAAACTGCCGAATGGCAGGTATGGTTTTTTTCCGGAACGAGTATGAATCCGTTTGGTTCGCTGGGTCGAAATCTGGGAGTTGCTTTTCGTTCAATCCGTCGCTGGAGCGCCGTAAGCCAGTATACAAGGAGTGTTATTCGATTCGCTCCTATGTAGTCGATCTGTTTGTGTGGATGTGTGCGGGTTCATGTTTTATGTTTAACGTCTGATTTTGCTCTCCGAATTTCACTCAACAACACGATAAACACTCCGAGCGCTGTGTGACCCTCATGGGACACAGAAACGTCCGTGGAACATGTCGCGATGTGAAACCTCGTTCCATGCGGGGCTTCGGTTGTTTCACTACTTTATGAGCCTAGGCTGAGTTCGACTCGTCATATTGGTTTGAAGCTGTCGCACTGTAACATTTATTTTTATCGCTTTCCCAATCCGATCGTATCAGTTCTCACTTTTTGTGTTCTTTCGGTACGTGTTCACCGGTTCCCTACTTTCAATCGAGTCGCGAAAAGGACTTGCTTGCGGTTGACGTTTGGGTTTAATGACTTCAAAGAAACACTCGCTGTATTGTATACCTGTGCGGTGTGGTTTGACGAGAAAACTATTCACAGCCAGCTTTGATGTGGTGTTAAAACATTCCGATTGTTGGTCCTCATCGTCTGTTTATTGCCAAAGCCGTTACAGCATATAATTCAGTTTTCATCGTGATTGAGGCGGTAGCTAGGGAGTATCTAAACGGAAACCAATTACGGGAATTCATATAAATCTAGAATCCGGTTATTGTCTGCTGAGTAGATTTATTTGACACATTTGAAAATTGAATCGTTTCAATTTTTTACTATAAAAGCAAGCGAGAAACTGTTCTTTTGGGCCCTGCCAGTGTTGTAAAAAATCAAAATTACAAAGTTTGCGATTCAATTTTTTGATATGGAACACATCTTTGTTTTCTACATAAGGGTGCAAATTAGAAATTCAAGGGTAAATACAAGTAGAAATGTGGTCAGCTTTTGAGCACTTACAGCTCAGTCAGTCAGTAATATTGTTTCACCAATTGATTGGAAATATTTCTACGTTTTGATTTGAATGTTCATAGCCACGTATTTTCAATTATATTTCATTGAAATGTTGTTTTATGGCTAGCAGTACCCTGTTTTGCCTGCTAAAACTCTCCGGTATACCGGATTTCCCTAACATAGACGACGGTTTTGAAGGAGTAAGCGATATATCAATGGGAAAGCATTGTTGTTTTAGTTAACGGTTCAGTCCTATAGTATAGCATGCCAGAGGTAGGTTGTTGATAGACAGCTAGACAGAAAGTGCTATAAAACGATTTAAAGCTTTTGTTATACGAATTTGGATGAAATTAACATGAAATTTTTCGCCTTAGAAATTTTCAACTATCTCAATGAAAATTTTGAGACTCAAGATTAGTTTCAAATTTATATAAGATGAACTCGATTACTAATGAGAAAAAAATTTATCGCTTCAATCGAAATCGCAGAATGGTAGTAATGGTAGAGGAACTTAACGCTATAAAAATAACAGCGTGCCTACCAAACTTGAACACAAGCTTGGCGAAGAGAAGCTTAAATATCGAAATCGCAAGTATGTACAAAGATATATTTGCATACATTTGGGATATTGGTGTAATTTCGTTCTACTCGGTGTCTCGTGAAATTGCGGATTCAAAAGTGTGACGATTGATTGAATTGTTTGATTGAAAATGTCGATCATCAGAAATTTTGGTTGCCTTGTTCCAAATCAATGGCTCGAAGAACCCCGTGGGGCTAACTTTGAATAATAAAATGTAAATAACTTGCATTAATACACGCAGAAAAGAATATTTTAAATTCGAATATATCTCGCTTTCAATACAAAGATATTTTGTTTTGAATCAGCGCCTATTTTCATTTTCCTTTGATTATAATATAGTTGATATTTACTTTAAAGCAAAAATAGAGCGCCTAGAAACAAATGCAATTAATTTAAAATTCAATAATGTTGTGTTTTGAATTCGAAATCACGTATTCACTTGTAATCATGTATAATTGTTTTTTTGATTCAAAGCAAATATACTATTTATCAATATGGATCACTCTTGCGATTCACGAGAGACATCACAGTAAAGTGCGGTGGCAAAAAAGGCTACTAATACACTATAAATTTTTTAATGCACATAAGACTGTTTTCTCAATTAGTACACTAAACCTGTTAAACAAACTTTCTATTTGTCGAATTTTGGAATGGTGCGTCTGTTGAATTAAATTTAATTACTATTCTTAAAACAGTTCACAGCAAGGGGGAGATCGCTTAGTATATGAACTTTTAATTCATAGATAATTCATAAAAATGACAATTTTCTTTTACATTCTTACTTTCCCTGAGATAAAAGATAATGTGCAGCTAATTTCAATTTAATGTCATGGACGCAATTAAAAATATATCGCAATCAAAGTATCTTGCAATACACCGTTCATTTCATTTTAATTTTGTTCTATATATCAGAAGTGATCTGCCAAACATTGTCTTCACAGCCTATAGATTTCGTCTTTTCAGAACATTCATGAGCAAAGTTAAATGCTACTTCATAACTCTTGCAAGTAAAGACGATAGGTCTAAAAGGTTCGTAAAAAAAGTTTAAGTTATTTGGGATTTGGTTCGTAAAAAAAGTTTTGTGTAATAAGTCCCATCATATGGCTATATTGTGTAAAATTCCGCCCATCATATGGCTATTTTCGAAACGGGTGTGAAGACTAAGTGCAATAAAATGAAGCTTGCGCTCGTTTCAAAATCCAAGATGTCGGCTTCCGGTTTATTGATATTGCTTAATACTCCTAACAATATGGGTATTTTCGGAACGGGATTGATGAGTAGATGTCGGAAAACGATATTTGAGGTGGTTCTGAAATTCAAGATTGCGATTTCCGGTTTGTTTATATTCCTTGAAAACCCTTACAGTATGGGTATTTTCGAAAAGGATTTGATGTGGTGCCAACGATGTTGGTGATCGTCATGAATCCAAGATGATCACTTCCGGTCTATTGATATTCTTTGAAAATACTCACAATATGAATATTTTCAGAACAGATTTGGTGTGGAGGTACCAAAAAGAAAGATGTTTGTGATCGTTTTAAAATCTAATTCTTTTCGAAAATACCCATATTGTAAGGGTTTTCAAGGAATATCAACAAACAAACAAGTCGCCATCTCGAATTTCAGAACCACCTCAAACATCGATTTCCGAAATTACTTACATTGTAGTTGCCATCTTGAATTTTAGAACCATCTCAAACATCATTTTCCGGAATCTACTCTTTAACTCGTTTTGAAAATACTCATATTGTAATAGTTTCCATGGAATATAAATGAGCCGGAAATCGCTTTCGATGTATGCCAAAACCTCTTTTTACGAAGTAAGTTTCGTAAAATATGTTTACGTTATTTGGGATTTGGTTCGTAAAAAAAGATTACGTTATTTGGGATTTTGTTCGTAAAAAGAGTTACGTAAAAAGAGGTAACGTATAAAAAGTGTTCGTAAACGGAGGTTTGGGTGTACAAATATAAGTTCTTTTTACATGTATAATTCATAATATACCTTACCTACTATAGTATTTCACAGCTTGAACGATTTCAATAGTGCAGACAGTTCAAAATCATCAACTATTTCGAAACTTATTACTTCCTCGAACGCGTTCGTTTTTATTATTCTTTGCAGGTTATTATCTCAAAATCAACCAGTAGCAATATTTAATTTAATGACAATATTTTGGAAAAAAAATTCTCTAAAATTTTATTCAAGAACGAGACGATCTATTCAACATCCATGAGTCTGAAGCTAAGACTCAGTATATTTGATTCAGATAATTTAAAATTTGGATCTATTTCACGACATCATTGATTTAAATACATATAACGTACTATAAGAAGCATGGACCGAATTAATTTTTCACCGCAACAACAAAAACCCGGCATGGCTCATTGAACATAGATTAGACACCAGTGCGAGAGCGAATTTCTCTCGATGACCTGTCTGAGAATCAAAGGCTAGCACGCTGCTGTGGGGATCCTCTCTGAAGCAAGAAACGGTCGCTTATTCTCGTTTCGCGATCCGAATCTATACAGGCAGTTGATAATTTCGATAGAATCATTTCACTATTGCCGCTTATTCTAAGAATGTGCATATAACCTTTGTATAAGTTGTGTCTATGAAAATGTCTGTGAATATTCCACACAAGGGTTTTGAAATATTGCAACCTAGTATGAGAATCATCAAGTTGAATCATCGATTCGATTTTCTGCGATAATTGTCAACTTGCGATTCTCTCTTGGTAAATTCCACACAGCGGCGATCATTATCAGACTGTAATTTTATTTAAGGGCCGTGAAATACTCAGAATATGAAGTGGAGCGAAGAAATGTAGAAAAATTCTCTCGCGGTTCGAGCATTGAGAGACTCGAGTTCTTGTAGCATCTTCTACCGGATTGAAAATGTTGTATACAATATAGATAGCAATACAGCAGCTTATGTCAAATTTTCGACAATCACCAACACTGGTTCCAGCCAAATTTAAATTTGCTTTTGCCGACAAATTTGCAAGAAAATTTATGATTTGGCAGGGCATTTGCAGCTCTGGCAAAAAAAAAGTTTTCGTTACAAACAAGACAATGACATCGGAACTATACCAAAAAGAGTATCTCCAAAAACTCATTAAAAAATTTTGCTGTTCATTCGATCCCACGACCATCCCGTAATGTTTTGGCCACATTTGGCAAGCTGTCATTACAGCAAAGTCGTTCAAAAATGGTATGCAGAGAAAGGGGTCCAGTATGAAGAAAACGCTACATTTGTATAAAAAAAAGACCTTGAACTCAATAATAAATAACTGAAATACAGGCAATTGTCTTTGTTACAATTCCATCTGAAACAAGCTTTAGCAATTCGAACATCTTGTTCGCGAACGGTAAACGAGTTTCATAATCCGCCGGTTTCAACTGCTGAGAGATGACGATCGTACATGGATAAAACGAAAAATCTTCCTTGACATCCGCATGTTTCGAACGCACGCGACTCTTCACAAGAGCTGATCGAAAGCGACTGCGACGACTTAAACCGAGAATCACTGGATCACAAAATACGTCCGTTAATGGACTGAGTTACAGAAGCACACATCTACTTACCCGGTGAATGATGTATATAAATTCATACAGTTGCACTTGCTAGACGAATACAAATTGCAGTCGGAACCAGTATAATTCATTCTAATCCTACATTAAGTCATTACAAATCATTCACTCATCATTTGACAAATTCAGTCTTAATCAATTACATCGTATGATGTGATTAATTGGGACACCTGTTCGAAATTCAAAACTTTGTTGTATGCAGATAAGTTATTTGCTTTTATTATGTTCGTTACGCTGACAATGTTTATAATAAATTCAAACTGCTCTGGTCATTCCTCTAAAATATTTTTTTCAAAAAGTTTACTTAAAAAAATAAATAAAACTAACTTGGGTTGAAATATGATCATATTTCAGTGAGACTTCATTATCAGTAGGGCTCACAACGTTCAACTTAAAATTATGGACACTATCGAGCTGCTGAGCAAGCTATTGAGCTTTTTCGCCGTTTGTAAAAAGTATTTTATTTCCTGCTTTGAGAGCAGAAATTGATTTCAAGTTTTTCTTAAGAACTTTAGCAAGTTTCCACACAGGTTTAGAATATTGTATAATTTGTAAATTTTCCTGCGAAATTAAACAGCTCAAAATTGTCATCGAAGGTAGAAGAATTGAACTTAGTTTGAGCTTTGGGGACTGATAGATTCCTAGCATTAATCATGTAATGATTCAAGATAATTGCTGTATCGATGTCAGCAAAATTTTCTAAAACAATTTCATGATTCACAAGACAATCTGTATGATGATCTGTATTCAAACCAATTAGCTCTATAATAGTTGACCACGGAACTAATTGCATTGATTATCGCATCATCGGAAATTCTAATTATAACTGGAAGAGGAGCTGAGTCAGTGTCAGCATGAGCAAACAGTTCACTACAAGTGTGACTTTGATCTGTTAAAACCAGATCAATTGTAGAGAAGTGTCTGGCGGAAGAGAAACACGTTGGACTATTACGGGCGTACAAGCTAGTTACATTTGATCAAAGCAAACCTGTCAAAGTAAGCAGCACGCGATAACACTATATCGTGCTCACTATGACATCGCCCTAAGTAAAGCAATCCTTTGAGGTCTCTATTGATTATTAGTTCTTAAACTTTTATAAGTTAGTTTTAATTTTAATGTATTTTCATATAGTGATTCGTAGCAAAAATCACCAATAATCTGTGTGTCAAGTTGGTGTGTTATTTTCATTTTATTAGTCATAATTTCAGTCTGTCTTTTCGTTGGGTTCTGCCTTAGGTGTGTTTTTTTGTGGTGTATGTATGACAACACTGTGAAATTTTTTTAGGCGCTCGCCCCGAAGTAACTTTTCGAGTCATTTATGGTTTTGGTTTTACTTGAGTTAAAAGCAAAAACGAAAACATGTGAAATCAAACAGTTTATTTGTGACCCACAAGGTTCCATATTACCAAAAACTAACAAGGTATTACTATTATTAGTAATTGGTTCTATGATTGTTAGGAAAACTCGCAAGTCCTCTCACTCGATAATAATTAAGTAATATCTAGATCTGTATTCGGTACCTGTATATTGGATCCGGTTATCGAACATGGTTTCTGGGTAATAATACTGAATCTGAACCTGGATTCTGGACTAAGATTCTTTATCCGGATATGAATGAACTTGAAGAAGGATTCAGTACTCGGATTCGGAACATGGATCTGTAAACCTGAACTCCTGACAGAGACCTTAACCTAGATTCTGAACCTGAGCTCAACAAGTTTTCTGGGTCTGAATCTGGACATGGATTTTAAACCAGAATTCTGACAGAAAAATTCTGAACCTGAAGCAGAAATCTGCACTTGAATTCGGAGCATGGATACGGATTCTAGACCTTTTGAGTTTAAATCTGCAGCAGGATTATCGTCTTGGATTCTGAACAAGATTTTTTTATTCTGATAATTTGACATGCATCAGAATCCTGAACCTGGAACCTGATTTTGGGTTCTCAACCTGGGTTTATTAACAGAATTCTGGACTTGGATTCTAGGTACAAATTTTGTTACATGTTTAAGGACTTCAATTCTGTATCTGAACTCTGTACCTGTATTCTGGATAAAAATTCTATATTCTGACCCTGAACTGAAGTATTCTCTGCTTGGATTCAGAACCTGGACATTAATGGAGTAACTTGGACTAACCCCTAAATATGTATTTGCGATCTGAATGCAGAATCTGAATTCTGAACCTAAGCTCGGGACTTCGATTCTGGACCTCAACTCTTGACTTGGGTTCTAGACGTTTTGTACCTGAGTCCTAGACTTGAAGAATTCATAGATTTCCGTGACCTGAATTTTGAACATGGACCCAGACCTAGATTCTGGATCTGAATTCTTGGAGAAATTTTTGATCTGAACTTAAATTCTGATCCGGGAAGCAGAATTCTGGACCTGGATTCTAATACTGAATTCTTAACCTATACCTTTTTTTTTTTTTTTTTTTTTTTTTTTTATAAATATTTATTGGAATATGAGTTAAAATTAAATTATTAAGATTTAAATTGGGTGTTCAGCCACAAGTGGTGACTTTTCAGCCCTGTTATATATATATGATTTGGTTATTACCATGAAGACATTATTTGCTTCCGCAATTCTGAGATTTTTGTGTAGGGAAAATTCTAAACCTACTTGTATTGTGTAATGGGGAAAAGGAACTTATATACTAACTTACTAACTAATACAGAGAGCGAATCGATTCAATTGAAGATTGCATCGATTTTTGTCGGAATTTGCTTATAATATTATGTGACATTACATCTAATGGTTCTATATTTGTGAGTCTGTGTAACTCATTTGTGCTAAACCAGGGAGGACGCTTCAAAATCATTTTCAGAATTTTATTCTGAATCCTTTGAAGCGTTTTCTTCCTGGTGGAACAACAACTTGACCAAATTGGTACCGCATAAAGCATGGCTGGTCTGAAAATTTGTTTATAAATTAACAGTTTGTTTTTTAGACAGAGCTTAGAATTTCTGTTTATAAGAGGATATAAACATTTAATATATTTATTACACTTTGCCTGGATTCCTTCAATGTGATCCTTGAAAGTGAGTTTTTTGTCATACGTTAAACCTAAGTATTTAGCTTGATCAGACCATGTCAATTCCAAGCCATTCAATTTAAGAATGTGATTATTGTTTGGTTTAAGAAAAGAAGCTCTTGGCTTGTGAGGAAAGATAATTAATTGCGTTTTTGCTGCATTTGGTTTAATTTTCCATTTTGACAGATAATCACTGAAAATATTTAAACTTCTTTGTAGGCGACTGCAGATCACTCTTAGATTTCTACCTGTGGCTAACAGACTTGTGCCGTCACAGAATAGCGATTTCTGACAACCAACGGGTAGATTTGGAAGATCAGAAGTGAAAATATTATACAAGATTGGAGCTACGCTCGAACCCTGCGGAACACCGGCTCGTACGGGTAGCAATTCAGATTTACAATTCTGATAGCTAACCTGAAGAGTACGATCAGTTAAATAATTTTGAATCATTTTGATCAAATAAATAGGAAACTGGAAATCGGACATTTTTGCTATTAAACCTTTGTGCCAAACACTGTCGAATGCTTTTTCTATGTCTAGAAGAGCAACTCCAGTGGATAACCCAGAAGATTTATTTGATTTTAGCATGTTCGTTACTCTGACAAGTTGATGAGTAGTTGAATGTTCATGACGAAATCCAAACTGCTCTGGTAAAAAAATTGAATTCTCATTTATATGAGTCATCATTCTCAACAAGATAATTTTTTCAAAAAGTTTACTGATAGAAGAAAAGTTTACTGATGGGCGATAACTTGATGTTTCTGCTGGGTTTTTATCAGGTTTTAGGATAGGAATTACTTTAGCGTTTTTCCATCTTTTTGGGAAGTAAGCTAATGAAAAACACTTGTTGAAAATTTTAACCAGGAGTCTCAAGGCAACATCGGGAAGATTTTTAATAAGAATATTAAAAATTCCATCATCACCAGGAGCCTTCATGTTTTTGAGTTTCCTAATAATTGATTTAATTTCATCAAAATTCGTCTCAATAATGTCATCGTGTGATAACACTTGGGTTGAAATATGATCATATTTCAGTGAGACTTCATTTTCGATAGGACTCACAACGTTTAAATTAAAATTGTGAACACTCTCGAACTGCTGAGCAAGTTTTTGAGCTTTTTCACCATTTGTAAGAAGTATTTGATTTCCTTCCTTGAGAGCAGGAATTGGTTTCTGAGGTTTCTTAAGAACCTTAGAAAGTTTCCAGAAAGGTTTAGAATATGGTTTAATTTGTTCAACTTCTTTAGCGAAATTTTCATTTCGTAAAAGAGTAAATCTATGTTTAATTTCTTTTTGTAAATCCTTAACTATGTTTTTCATAGCAGGATCACGAGAACGTTGAAATTGTCGTCGACGAACATTCTTCAACCGAATGAGCAGTTGAATATTGTCATCGATGATAGGAGAATTTAATTTAGTTTGAGCTTTGGGAACTGAAAGATTTCTAGCTTCGATAATATAATGATTCAAATTGTCAATTGCTGTGTCGATGTCCGCAGAATTTTCTAAAATAGTTTCATGATCCACATGATTTTCAATGTGAGATCTGTAATCCAACCAATTAGCTCTATGATAGTTGAAAATAGAACTAATTGGATTAATTATAGCTTCGTTGGAAAGTCTGAATGTTACTGGAAGATGATCTGAGTCAAAGTCAGCATGAGTAATCGGTTCACTACAAATGTGACTTTGATCTGTTAGAACCAGATCTATTAACCTATACCTGAATTTCCTTTCTGTATTATGTATGGGGTGAATTTGGAAAAAAACATGATTTGAATTTCTAATGAAACATTTAAACTATTTACTATTTCTTATTTGACCAATTTTTGGCCGTAACACCACTTAAGCATTCATCTACTCACTTTCATGTTCTTACTCACAAATCTCACAAGAATTTAATGATTAATCACATCATACTTACAACTAATAGATTCGCTTCATTCTGGATTGTATTTCGCAATGATATATTATGAAGTTTTCCACATTTACACAGGGCCGGAAAGATTTTCTTTTAACTAGCGAAGCCCGCTATTGCCGACTCATTGCCTACCTGTTGTCAATTTAGAGTTTACTACCCACTGAGCTAAGGTCCACCAGTGGACTGTAGGGATCACTTTAGGAATTACTGATCTAGAAGCGATATATTTCCTTGGAGAAACCTTTTCAGGTTTGGAAATAAATAATAGCCGCTGGGGGCCAGGTCTGGAGAATACGGGGGAAAGTGGAGCAATTCGTATCGCAAATCATTCAATTTCAACGTTGCTTTTATGCATGAATGCACTGGTGCGTCTTTTTCCATAGCTTGATGAAAACAAGAACTTGTCTGGCACGATCAGCTGTTATTCAAACGTTGATAGATAGTCATTAAATTTGGTATTGGCCCATCCAGAGGCTTGTTCTCGAAAATAAATATACACGGTTCGAAACTATTCACGTCTTTTCTTTGAGAGGGCCGGGATTTTTCATTTCATGCAGTATTTGTTTATTTTTTAGTTTATGGTACCAACTTTTCGTATTGGATTCCATCTAATTCCACACGGTACGACCGAAATTAGCTCTGCGCCTAATTCGTATAACTGTTTTTTAATTAGTTGATTTTACCAACAAAATTTTCAAAATAACTATTAGTCAAAAATTCATGAGATGTGTTAAAGCAAAACAAACCATTAAAAATCTAAAAACGATAGTCTTGTTGAAACTGCTTGCAAATTGTTTTGATATTTTTCACATTTGTTACGGTATATCCATTTGGAGAAAAGTTTTAAAAAATAAGTTTATGTTTCGTTTATGTCTTTTCCTCCAATACAACATCGTATTTATACCTGCCAATATAGAAAAGACAATCACGACTGAAATTTTTTTTTCGCTTGTAGAGTGCCATCTAGTGGCTAGTAGTCATTACGGTGTTAACATTTTTTCGGTAACAGTGCGCCATATAGGTGCAGATTGCAGAAGCCAAATCAACCATTCATGTTGGTTGAAAACATTTTATTTATCTAATTCAACTAAAAAAATAGTTGAATGGAAATGGAGTGTGTCTCAGCTAAGAAATGACAGCACGTTTAATTGGTGAATTCAACTTAAAAAATAACCATTTCAACAAATATTTGATTATTATTAAGGGAATGAGAATTAAAAAATCTAAATTAGCAAAAGTAAGATTTTTTTAGTTGTGTAAAAAATAACTAGCTAAAATCAGAAAATCAACTATTTTTTTCGGTCTTTCAGAGCACGATTGTTAGAGTCGTCGTTCTTCAGGAAATTAAATATTTACTATCCTCCTGTACCTTATCCTTCGCTGTGAACGATGGTGTCTATCATACTGTTGAAATGTTCAGTGTTAGTTGGAATACTATAAATAATTCCCAATACTATTTCTGAAGCAACTCTTATCAGTCAATCATTAGAAAATACAATTGTATCAATGTGAAATCTACCAAGACGGACAACGAAATGGAATGCAACTTGATGTATTCCACTGAATTTAATTTGAAAATAATCAAAGCAATACTGGATTGAGCCTCACTGCGTTTGTCTTTTGGAACCTATGGAACTTCGGAAAAATTGAAGAAAGGTTGACCGAAATCTAGTGTCATGTTCTAGTGTTCGTTCGTTCATGTTCCGAAGACGAAATGTGCGTCATCAAAGCGCGTAAAGCAAGTTGTCTCGGTGTAGGTCCATGACGGCACAATAAAAACTAAGTTTTCCATAAAAATTATGCCATTGCTTGGCAGTAGCTAAAAAATAATTATAAGCGAAGTTGACAATTCAGAATATAGTGCAAAGTTATTCTACTCAGCACAGCAACTAATTCTACAGTTAGTAGCATCTAACACGATATGAAACATAATTGGCTGTGTATTAAATTTTTGAACGACTGCGAAACATAACGGAAAAAATGATTCATCCGACTACAATCGAATTCAATTGTGTAGAAAACATTGACGGGCGTCTGTCGTCTATAAATATTCCTGTGTGATAAGCCGAACTGATTTCTTTTTCTATTTGCTGCTACTACGGATTGTTACGGTTTCACAGAATGGTTACATCAGAAAAACATGTTTTTGGACCAGCAAACTCAAATGGTAATTCGCCAGGCAGAACGTGCAGATGAAAGGGTTTCAAGACATAGATTTCCTGTGGTTCCGAGAAAATGCCTTCGGCAAGGCAATCGAGCGTATAATAAATACAGTTATCGGGAAGGGTTTCAACAATCTGATGCAGTCTATCGCAAATCGAAATTCGTTCGGAACAAAATTCGTTTGTAAAATACAATCAATCAGCTTTTGCACCTTTCTCTCGGTGTTGTTCTTCGTTGGACGGATATTTTTTCCCCACTGATCAAATATAAAAAGGAAAATATTTACTCAACAAAAGAACTCCAACTGCTTTTTCCCTCACTCCATTATTTCCGCTTCAGTGAGAAAAACGGGAAATTATTGCCACCCGACCGCAAAACTGTTCACTTGGTAAACAAAAGCGCTCGGAAGCTCCGGTGTCAACCGCAGTGACGCAACGCGGAGCGAAGGAAAAAACCAAACATCAAAGCGGTATTGAAGCATCGGCAATGGAAGGGCGGGGACCGGACCAATTCGACCTATCGTAATTGGATGGAAAGTTGTCAGTAAAAGAATAAGTTCTGATCGTGCAATGGTGCAGAATTTGATTAGTTTGAAGTATCATAATTCCTATGCAATGCGACACAAATAGCATCTGGGTTTAGAGAGACTAAGTGGTAAACAACGGAAGGCGAACCGGTTTCATCCCGGTGCTAATGAAATACGTAGCTAATTGGCTCAAGCTTTTCTTATTCTAATTTGAATAAGTGAGTTTGAAATATGGTATTACCATATCAATTTCACAAAACGAGTGCTAAATCAGATTAAAAGTAGAACTTTCGCTAAGATATGATTTATATTTTCTCGAATCAGTACCGTTAAACCTGTTTTGCTGGAGATTTTTTATCCTTCTTGTCTCACTTAACAGTTATTAAAAACTGCAACCTCCAAAGAGCTGTATTTTCAAGGTGCAACGAATTTTAATTATTTACGCTTATTGAAGTAATCAAAACTCAACATCAGCTCAATTTCGTACTACGATCAGATCAAACGAAAACTAACTTCTCTACAGTGAAACAGAGCTGCTAGGTTATGTTCATGACAGCTCAATAAGCGTTCAAAGGAATTAAACACGGAACTTGATTGGATTGGTGCATAACGAGTAACAGTTCTACAGCGAAACGTATCATAACCTCTGTAATAACGCTTTTGATCATTGTGAATATCAATCAGTTACATATCCAGAGAGATGGGATACCAGTACCAAAAGCCATTAAGTTGACTTTCTATCTAAGATTATCATACTATTGTAAAGCAATCCGTTAGTTTATACACTGTTTTGTTATTAAAAAATTACTATTAAACATATTTTTCTCAGAAAATAGAGTACCAAATCTTATAGAAGAACTCTGCTGTTACTCGATACTATTTAAGTGCAGCTACGGCTGGGGGGTAGTTCGTTCGCTGAACGAATTTTCATCCATTTCATTACCGTTATTTAATTGGATATGTCATTGTGGAGTATTTTAACGTAATTATATTTTACTTTAATATGGGGTCTACATTCAAAAATAGTCGCACAAAAGATTTTAAGTTTATTGTAATGATTATATCCACTTGTGCTAAATCAAACCACATACCGTATGCGTGACAATGTTCGCTCCAACGTACAAATAAAGTTCCTGTTTCACCAGTGCATACAATGCAATGTTTTTTTTTGTTTGTATGCACGTATGCTTTAACTCATACCATGATAGTCTGTGTATGAAAGAAAATGTTTAACTTAATTTGAGAGTAGCATCATGATTAAGTGACTGCGTATTTGTAATATGTCTCACGCGGAAAAAGACATTTCTATTGCCATGAGAGTGTCCAACTAGATTATAAGATGGATCTTAGAAGGAGAAATACAGCTGTCCGCGAAGCTGACCACAAGTCGTTCGAGTTCAATCCAGTTCAATCGAGCAAATCCAGTGCGTTGAATGAGGAAAATAGCGAAGGACCAAAGTCGAGGGCAGTTACGAGTCGAAAAAAACAGACAAGAGCATATTTACCGACGGTTCCGTATTAAATTTCAGTACCGACCGCTAGATAAGTTTTCTCCCGGTTGAAAGTATGGCCGAGTACAGGGCTAGTGAAAAAGGTGGGTATGGTGGGTAGCACTACCCACACGAAAATTCCAAAGGTGGGTAATTACCCACCTGAAATTTCAAACAAAAGACAATGGAAATATTAGCATTATTCATAATAATAAGAATATTTTTATTGTAATTCGGAATAATAAATAAAATCAAAATTATAGAATGCTAGTTCTCAAGGTAGAGCAAGGTTGTGAAGATATACCGTAGAAAGGTGAGACGTGACAAGGGTGATTTCAGCAGGCAGAAATCTTTTAGTAAGTTAACTTATTCCTTCCAGCGAAGGAGCCGAGCTTAAGCATCTCATCAATGCGAATCACTCGGGTCTCTGAGATACCGGAAAATACCGGTAAAGCTCTTTTACTTTTTACATTCCAAACCGGCAAAAGAAGAATGCAGTAGCAAGTAGAAAGTAACAACTTTTGGTAGCTTTGCCGTAATAGTAAATAGTAGAAGACCTTCATCGGAATTTTCCGGCAGATGTTTAAGGTCGACTCCTCTTGTAAAAAGTGAAAGTTAAGTTACTAAAAGATTTCTGCATGATGAAATGAACCTTATCACATCTCACCTTCTATATCTTCACATGAAGAAAATCACTCAAAATCTTTTGACGCAGGACTACGTTTTTTTATTCAATAATATAATATAATTTTAAGGCACACTGTTTAAGCTCTAAGATGCTAAGAGTATTTTCTAATCTCAATTAACGACTAACTTAAAACTAGAATAGTATCATTTGGTAATGTTGTATCGGGGTCGCGGATTCTCGAAAATTCATCTTTCTGGTGGCGATCAGCAGTGGCCGGTGAATTGAATATAGCATGAGAGTCTTCCAGATGGCGTTGGTAAATATCTATGTTGGCCGCATCATTCAGTCCGTGTGGGTCCGCGGGAAAAATCGTCAGGCTACGAAGACTCGGTGGGTGGCCCGCAGCCTGGTCATCGACTGGAGCGGTTCTCCGTTGTCGGTGATGGTGATGTTACTGAAGAGAATGAAAGAGAAGTAAATATTGTGGAAAACGAGGTAAAAAGGGGATGTGGGAACCGCATGTCTTAATACGACAGATATCTAATTAGTTGCCATCGAGATGTGAAGAGACGGGGGAAAGGAGAACGAAAAAATTAGTAACAAAAAAAAAGAGATAAAGATGGTAGACAGAGACGGGGATCGAGAGAATCGGGCGGATGACTACGGTTTTGCTTTCTATACCGGTGTGCAAATTCAAAATACTGATAACCGTACAAACAGTGTTCAGGTTTTGAACATCTATATCTCAATCATTTTTAATTAATTTTCCATATCATTACATAAACTGCATTAAAAATATTTCTACACTTAGATTGGAGTAGATGAATCTATATCTAGAAAATCATATTTCAGACAATTGGTGATCGAAACTTCAGTTAGTAACGCAAATCTTTGTCATGGTTTCTTCTAACGAATACATACAAGTTCACGGTTTCCATTGAATTCCTGCCTTTCAATGAGTGTGTTCGCTTTGAAGAAAATCACTCATACAAACCAAGATTCTGTATCGAATGAACTTGAACTCTGTGTGGTTAAGAAAAGAAGTAAAAGTTGCTAACACATCGTTCAAACAGTCCAGGAACTAACCAGAAAACATAATTTCTTGTGCAGGCATATTTTTTATTCATCAACATTATCATCTTCAAATGACATACAATCGTTCTAGCACTGTTCATAATTTTTCAATACCATCCTTATAGAATGATTTGTCACTGGTCTAAACATCGGCTTCCTTTGCGGCGATGACTGTCTTATTCAAGTCAAAAATTTTTCGCTGGCGTGTCTTTTTCTAATCCGCAAAGGACAAGCAATCGATGGGGCTAGGTAATCGTAAACAAGGTGGATGATGAAACAGATCGCAGCCCAATTCGTTTATTTTTTTCTTTGTTTTCATTGACTTATGGCACGGTGCTTTGTCTTGGTTAACGGTGAATCACTTTTGATGGTACTTTCCTGTTGCTAAGATTGTTCCAGCTACCTGTTACGGTTTCAGATGGCTTTCTCACTCTGAATGCTGGTATGACTCCGGATAAAAATAGTGGATCCATGTTTCGCCCACTGTTCCATACCAACGCATTCCATTTTATTGCGGCAGACTTTTGTTGATTATTAGCGGCCGTGTTCGAGATCCGTTTGGTGACGATTTTTTTATGCTCAGATTTTCGTACAAGATCGTAAAAGAACTTCCAGTTCATGTGCTAACGATCTCAGCATATCTAATCTCACGAAGCTTCATTTAGCCACGTTCAAAATGAGAATACCACAAACCTTCATTTTTGATGGATCCTAGTGGGGAAAACACTTCTCAAGCTATAGCTGGGGTTGCGCGTTTTTTCCCTTTAAAAAGCAATGTTTTAGCAACACACGGAATTCGTTATTTCCATTTTTCATCAATTAATTAGTAACGTCACTTAAATGCTGATATATTCAGTGTTCGTGGTGCTATTGATGTTAGATGTTCTTTGAAGGTTGGTACTTTGAATTGAAAACAAATATTGCCAGCGATTTTGAAACCAGGTTAAACCTTAGATGCGAAATTTTGTTTTAAAACTTAGTACCGAAAACTCTTCAAACTTCTAATTTACGCGTTTCATGAAAAGTTTTTATAGAATAAATATTTTATTCAAAAAAAACGACTGCACTTTTTAGGGATAAATATCATTTCCATTAGAATAGAGAAATACTTCGGAATAGTGGGTCGTTCTCCGCAGTATGAAAAATTACCCACCTGGGTTTAACATGTTTCACCGGCCCTGGCCGAGTATCAGACAAAGCATCCGGTATGGTGTTTTGATTTGAGGCTTCCGGCTGCAAAAAGATGGACTCGTTGGCAGTGTTCAGAAAATCTTGATCAGAAAAAGTTCATTACACTATCACTCGTTGAAAAATAAGTTCAAAAGATTTTCTTAAAAAAATCAGTGATTGAAAAAATCACTTCCGGGATTTTCATTCATGAAACAAGCGTGCACAAAAATAGAATCTTGATGTTCACAACTGATATTTTGTGCCAGCGATACTTGTTACCGAATTTTCACCCATGGAAATATCGATAAAGAGATAATCGGAAGGGAGAAGAAATTCCGATGATATTTCGATGCAGAATTTCCATTACGATTCAGTTCGACATCGAAGTGATTCGTACAAGAGTTACCAATAAAAAAATCTGCACTGCATAAATTACAACTGAATTGCAGATGAGAATTAATGGCTGCGATATTTTCGATGCACGTAGGGTGGTGAATATGAACAACAATCAATTTTTTCCACATTCCAAACAGTGATTATTGCGACGAGAGGCTGCTCAATTCTAGCTTATTGATTACACTGCACTATTTAGATTGAACCAACCAAGACGCTATTTAGCATAAATTTGATTTATAGAAGTAACAGGAATGCAACATTTTGAATGTCTCGAACATACAGCAGGTGCAGCGTTCGAGTGGCGCTCTTAAATTGTCGTAGCAATAATTTGCGATTCTGTTACTTCTGCGTATTATTTATGCTAAAATGGGTAATTTTTTTTAAATTTTATATTGTGATTGGTTTTTTTGTCGTGAATATAACTTACTTTACTAAGAGGCACCTTTTCAAACTTACCCCGTACAAGAATGGGTAGAACTCAATCGTGAATATCTTTTGTTGTACTTAATCCAACAACATAATTTTTGCCACGAGCTATCGAAAATATGATCAGGAATTTGTGAATCAATTTTCAACAGTGTGAGATAACCAAAAATAAGTCAAAAACAAAGTTTTCTGAAACTTTTGGAAACACCTGGACGAGTATAAAAGGTAAACTTTGATCGAAAATCATTCATTTCTTCTAGTGCGTAAGACGGAACTGGATATCGTGTTGAAGTTCTCTCACCAACAACAATAACAACAAACCTGGTCTAAAGCCTAAAACGCTCAAGTCATGCTTGCATTTTGGACATCGGCCGTCAGGAGGAGCACTAGCCAGCAATGAGAGCAGCCCTTTTGCGTGCTATAAAACCTCAAATGCTCAGGTTGCGCTATCAATCGTTTGTTAAGCTTCATTTGGATTGGATTTTGGGTCTGAATTCTAAAACTGAAAATTTCACCTGAACTACGAACCTAGTTTTGGTCTTAGAATGTAGATTTGGAAATTAGGTTTAAAATTTAGTTCCAAAACACGAGCTCAAAAGTTAAAATTTAGACTCCAAACCTGAGTCCTACTTTCAGATTCTGGAGCTAAATTTTTGGAACTGGTTCATTGACTGGATTTGGAGCTTAATTTAGTGCCTTAATTTAAGTTCATAATTCGTATCCAGAATTCTCATTCTGGAACAAAAATTCAGAATTCCTTAACAAAATTTATCATATGAATTCTAGATCTGAATTTTGGAACAACATTTGAGATCTGAACCAGAATTTCGAAACTGACTTCAGAACCTGAGTTTAACTCCTGATTCTACAGGGTGATTTTTTAAGAGCTTGAGAACTTTTTTAAACAATAAAACGCATAAAATTTGCAAAATCTCATCGGTTCTTTATTTTAAACGTTAGATTGGTACATGACATTTACTTTTTGAAGATAATTTCATTTAAATGTTGACCGCGGCTGCGTCTTAGGTGGTCCATTCGGAAAGTCCGCTTTTTTATCGACAAATTTTGTTCAGCGATGAGGCTCATTTCTGGTTGAATGGCTACGTAAATAAGCAAAATTGCCGCATTTGGAGTGAAGAGCAACCAGAAGCCGTTCAAGAACTGCCCATGCATCCCGAAAAATGCACTGTTTGGTGTGGTTTGTACGCTGGTGGAATCATTGGACCGTATTTTTTCAAAGATGCTGTTGGACGCAACGTTACAGTGAATGGCGATCGCTATCGTTCGATGCTAACAAACTTTTTGTTGCCAAAAATGGAAGAACTGAACTTGGTTGACATGTGGTTTCAACAAGATGGCGCTACATGCCACACAGCTCGCGATTCTATGGCCATTTTGAGGGAAAACTTCGGAGAACAATTCATCTCAAGAAATGGACCGGTAAGTTGGCCACCAATATCATGCGATTTGACGCCTTTAGACTATTTTTTGTGGGGCTACGTCAAGTCTAAAGTCTACAGAAATAAGCCAGTAACTATTCCAGCTTTGGAAGACAACATTTCCGAAGAAATTCGGGCTATTCCGGCCGAAATGCTCGAAAAAGTTGCCCAAAATTGGACTTTCCGAATGGACCACCTAAGACGCAGCCGCGGTCAACATTTAAATGAAATTATCTTCAAAAAGTAAATGTCATGTACCAATCTAACGTTTAAAATAAAGAACCGATGAGATTTTGCAAATTTTATGCGTTTTATTGTTTAAAAAAGTTCTCAAGCTCTTACAAAATCACCCTTTAGTTTCCGAGTTCATTATCCTTATTCAGATTAGGCATGCTGGCCAGGCGAACGACCAAAATTAGGTTAAAGCCGGGTATAAACAAACGATGTAAAAAAAGGCATGCTGGAATTAAATTCAGGAACTTGGGTTCTGGACAGTGACGTACCGAGGAAATTTGGCGCCCGGGGTAAAATTAGACATTTGCGTGCGATTTTCCGCCCCCCCTCGTTGGTCCATCTCCGGAAAGAAGATTAGAGAGAGAAAAAAGGTCATTCGTTTGCGCCCTCCTTTAAACGCTGCACCCAGGCGAGTGCCCCCTTCACCCCCCCTCTGAATACGGTTCTGGTTCTGGAACAAGATTTTGCAACTGGAATCAGTGCTTCAACTCAGGTTCGGAATTCAAGTTCAATATTCAATTTTAAAAATTAATTTGGATCCTGAATTGTGAAATGTTGTTCAGTTCCAGAATTCTAAAACTAAATTAATGAGCTGAATTCTTTATCTGAATTCCGAGCATGAATTTTTAAACTGGATTCGAAGCTAGTCCCATGTTCCGAAATACAGTCCTAGATGCTCCATTGAAATTCTAGCAAATCAGTAAAAGTTATACAATTCACACGGTAAATCAACCAATGTGAACGATTATTGATATTCGGAGGAGTGAAATAAGCATGTTTGTTTTGTTCATATTTACGTTCTCCAGTTATGTCACTGACATTACCGACCCGTCTTTTATTAATGCTTTTATTATCATTATAACTATTATTAATCCCCGCACTTTGCTACTTTTATTGATGATATCACTACACTTCTAAGGTATTGCTGAAAAAATGCCTTACTCTTCATTATACGTGTGTCCGGGTGCAAATCAAAAATTAGAAAACTTGCCGCGTTAGATTTTTTGTAATAATTTTGAACGCTTATAACTCTGTGATCTGTGGGTGGATTTATACAATTTAACTCAAAATCGATTTGGAAACATTTAACTTAAACATGTATGCAACATCGTTTAAGTATTTCAATTGCATACAATAACGAAGTTGGTTTGAATCGACCTATGTTTTCACTAACCAATCACAGCAGGACAAATGATGTCATCCAATTGATTTTTCGTGCACGGCCGACGGTTTCGATCGTTAGTCTGCATCTATAAATTCATATGGTAGCAGATCTGCTTTGTTCGGTATAGGGAGTATTTTCGTCATGCAAGAAAAAGAATCGTTCCCTTCTGCATCGCATGAAAGTTCTCACAAAAGGGAATCAATAAATACACTGAGGTCTTTTTTATGTGGTTTTTTACGCGACTTTTTGTCGTGAATACGATTTACTTTACTGGGGTGCCTTTTTAAAATTCACCCTCTGAGAGAGTGATAAGTTTTTGATCGTGAATATCTCTTGTTGTATCTAACGAATCAACATAATTTTTGCTACATACCATCGGAAATATGATCACAATTTTATGATAAAATATTCAGTTGTGTGGCATAATCTCAAATAAATCAAAATTAAACTTTCCTGAAATGTTGGGTATAAACGAGTATCAAAGAGGATAATTCATAAGGCGCGTTTTCCTTTCTTGTATTTTTAAAGCTCATAGCTCAGTGATCTGTGAAAGGATTTATATAATATAACTACCAATAGAATCGCAATTTTTCAACTTAAGCGTATAAAGAAAAAGCATTGAAGTTTTTCAATAGTACACTATTGAAAAACCTGTCTCATTTGACCCATGTCAACACCAGAACAAAATATTTGCAGCTGTACAACTCGTTCGAGAAAATGTTCCGAACAGTGTTTAATATCGTAGTGAGTTCCACAATTTGGTCCTTCTGAAAGGCAGGAATGGATCCCGTATAGCATCCGGATAGTTTCTTTCAATGAAATGCAAATCCGAAATGAAATAATCGACATTAAAATTCTATATGCGACTATTTTTATAGCCGTTAGGACCGCCCATTAGTGAAAAAGCTACAAACGAAATCAGGTAAAACAAGCCTCTCAACAAAAATTGGATCAGTTTGGATTCTATCGCCACTGCGAGCAGATGTATTTTGTGTCGTTTGCAAAGCTAGTTTCGCTTCCGACAAGAGCGATTACGTCACAGGTGCCAGTCATTTGCATTGGTGAAAAAGCAACGCTGGAGAGCATTACACAAAATCAGTCGTTCTAATGGCTCTAAAATTTTTCTAAAGAACTATAAGGATTTCTTGCTCGCAAATCGAAGGGAAATATCCTCAGTTTAGTGCAAATCTAGAACTGTTTGATTTGATTTTTGCACTTTTCGCTGTGTGAAATTCACAGTAATCGAGATAAAGTGAAGTCTTCTTTGTTTTTGCGAAAAATGTGGAAAAGGGGAATGCTTGCATAATTCATACAATTGATCAACTAATTGATATTCGGAAGTGTTTAGGAACATGTCAGTTGTTTTCGTATTCACGACATCCAGTTATGTCTCTGACATTACCCACCCGCCTTTTTATGCGAATTTTCAGAATTATGCGGATTTTTTATGCGAATTTTCAGAGTTATGCGGTTTTTTATGCGATACTTAAATTCGCATAAAAAAAGACTTCAGTGTATATGCCATCTTACAATTTTAACTTCCTTGGTCCAATATTGTTCAACATTTTTACGTCAGATATTCCGGCACTTCCGGATGATGGTGTACTCTCACTGTTTGCCGATGACACCTCCGTCATCTACAATGACCGCGTAATTCGTTCATTAGTAAACAAAGTGCAGAGAGGAATTTCAGCAGTTGGAAAATATGCATCAACGGAAATAAAACTCAAGCTGTCATGTTTTTCCACTCTAAATCTCTCCGACTTTTTCCACCTGAGAATAAAATAAAATTAAAATAAATGGCTCTGAAATAGATTGGTTGATTGAGGCAGTTTATCTAAGACCGACCATGGCTAGCAAGTTTTTTTTTTAGTTCACAAGTGGACAAAATAGTGATAAAATGAAATATTTTATCGAGATCTCTCTACCCATTGATTAACAGAAAATCTAAATTATCGCCTCAAAACAAACTAGCTGTTTATAAGCAAATAGTTTATCCAGTCATTGAGTGTGCAGTTCCAGTTTGGAAAAAATGCACAAAATGTCATCAAAATATGTTCCAAGTCGTTCAAAACAAATTTTTAAAAATGATTTTGAATCTACCTCCATGGACTAGAACTTCTCATGTACATACAATTGCTGAACAAGAAACAATAGAGCAGAAATTTGAAAACACACACAATAGATTCAAAACTAAATGTTCAACTTCTGAACATGCCATTATTAGAGCGCTTGTCAAAAACTGAGTAATAAATAAAATATTTAATGTAAAAAATTATTTTTAACTTTAATCGGCAGCCAGCCGAAACAGGAAGTTTGTCGCTCACTGGATTCTTGCTTTTTGTGGTGTGCGGATGTCATTTTATTCCATCTGTTGCACGCCGTGTTCTCTTGAATATACTGAGTCTGTTGATTCTACGGGAATGAACAGGCCAATTCAGATCTTTCGGCGCTAGATTTTTATTAACTCAATTTGAAGCGCTTATATCTCGGTAATTTGTTGATGGATTTATCACATTTAACATGTGTGCAGTGCGGTCTGCCAAATATGTGTTCGTTTGTGTTGGTATTCACTGCAGTGCAATTCGGTATTAATTTTGATTCGCCGGTGACCAAAGGGTTACAACCATGTTAATTTCTCTCGCCCGGCAAGCAAAAAACCATTTGCACGTGAAGTGTTGGATGAGTTGAGGAAAACTAAACTGAACACCAATGAAACTGTTGACAATTAGAAACGTCTTAATGCTCAATACAGAAATTCGAATTGTTCTATAATTACATAATATTTTTTTGGATTGCCACTTGTGTAATGCTTTATAGAGTAAGCTCAGAATTACCGTAATTTTAAACGATTCTCACTAGGTGATTTGAAAACAGATTTATATGAGTCTCGATGAAGGTTAGATTAGGTTGCGATTGAGCTGGTCTTGAACAGAAATTTCCATTTACGAATGGAAGCCGAAGTTCGCAAATCAAATAAAAAAAATTATTATAAATATTTTTTGAACGCAGTTGACGATGATATATTAATAACATTAGTATTTCCAAACTATTTGCTATTTTTCAAATTTAATTCTGTTGATAAGAGTTTCAAAATTGCACTTTTAAGGATTATGTGATTTGAAAAATATAGTAGTGAACAGGTTTCTAATCGTTGATTTTTTTATTTGAAAATTTTCAGTGGTGATTTTGGAATTTTTTTTTCCAACACTACTCGTTGGTCATTTCACACGAAGGTCTAAATCAGGATTTAAAACAAGTATGATGGTGGATGAATTTGAGAACAGTAAGGTTGTTCTTGGACTCCGTACCACATGTCTTGAACGGCACTCAGAAGTATTCGTAGGAACATCTTTCTTTCTGAAAAGCACCGTCCCCCCTTTTACCTAATTGAAGAAATCGATTACGTAAAAGTAACCACAATAAACTGAAGGCATTATTCAGAACAAAAACTAGAACGAATCCATTAATCCTATTTTCCCCTTTGTATTTCACCGCCTATCGATTATCCGGTCGAACGTTCTCGCCACCTGAGATGAAGTAGCGCGATACAGATTCCCATAAACTATGCCTATGAAGGTTATCACATAAATAGTTACACATTCGTTAGTCTAGAATATCAACCGTTATAATCAAATATGATTTAGTGAACGATTAAATAAATTATAGTGTGACAATGGTTATAACTCTCTGAGAGGATTAGTGCGATGTGCATTTAAACAATGACATAAAATCAAGATTACGCATTTTACACGCCCATAAAATTATAGTGTACATGGAAAGTATGTTGTAGATTTCTAAAATTAATTTCTTTCTGACTGATTCTCAGTTTTAGAGGAATTGTTTCCGAACAAAGTCTCGAGGGAAATTATTCCTGTAGAACCGCATAGCAATCCGGAATTTATAGTTTCATGCCAGTTAGTTTAAGTAGGCTATGGTTTAAAAAAAATTCACAAAGCTCTTTGCGTTGTCGCCAGCAAAGACATCCTTCATCTATTACCGGTGAGCCGTAAGAACTCTCCATGATTGTGATTCTAAATCAAATTATCTTTAACGCAACTGTTGATCAAATTCAGAATCAGTTGAAAAAATTCCTACTAGCTTGAAACGACCCGCTTTTTTGAAGCCGAAAACAGCAGGTACACCAGCCGTAGAGTCACGTCGTACCCGGTTTGATGTTTACCCAATTTAATTTATGCTCCAGTACATCGTTCGCCAAAGAGCACTATGCACATAGACATAGGCCCACATGTATGCCAAACATAGGCAGTACGGTTTCATCGTTATTGTTTATCTAGGCTCAAATGTTGTGAATATTTGCTCAGGATACTTGGTTTAGTAGCGGCAACGTGTGTGTGTATATCTAAAACACACATCCACACGCACGATCCCTGTTCGGAATTCAAGCGTTACGGCATCTGGGAATTCTGTGGCAAAAAAATCGACAAGCGTGCAGAGGATGCCAAAAACGTGTCTAGCCAAGAATCGAAGCTACAATCTATTGCTCGTGGCGTTGCATCGGAATGTCAAACCCAATTTCGATTGGAAATTTTTTTTCGAGTTGTGATTTCTAAGTCACAGAGCTGAAGCTATTTTTATAGTTCAAATATGTGAACAAGTCGAAAATTAGTTAGGCAATTCGAATTCCCGTAGGTATTTGAGATTAGAGACGTCAAAACGTCATTTGTTTTTTGTCTAGCAGAAGCTTTCAACATACCTTCAGAAGATAGCATTTAAATTTAAAAGCGCAAAATTAGAACAACGAATCTGTAGTTTTGTTAATTTTAACGGACCACTGGAGTATCCCCACAAAGTCCTCATACAGACTGTCTCAAAAGTATATGAGGCGCCTCCGTTGTTTTCAAATGACGTTCCAACAGATAATAATTAGTTGTATTATTGTTTACATTTTCATCTGTGAATCTGTGAGACGCTAGTTCTGGTACATAAGGAGATTATACGACAAACTATTATGCAAGAAATCAGCATGCGCCTACGGGTAGCCAGAACGACCTTGTCAAGTCGGTGACTACATAATTTGTGTTGCTTTTAAAAGTAAGTTGCGTTTTCAGTGCGCAGTGTGCAAAGGAAGTCATTAGAGATTCATGGAAGCGCTGTGTTTGAAAACACCGCTGCTCAGTTAAGTTGTCCCGAATTTCAATCAGTACCAAATGCACCTACTGATTCAAGGAATCGATTATTTCGTCTTATTTTGAATCCAATTGGAAATTCAACTCACAATGAATTCCGAGTCAAATTTCGGACGAGTTTACCGAGTATACACGCCAAGAGTCATCTCAGTTCTTCCTAAATACAGGTCCAATAGGTTATGGCAATTCAAGGAACTGTTCAATCCCACAGACAATCATAAAGAATGTTTTGAATTTTCTCCATTCTTACCAAAGGCATCGGATTCTTCAAAATGGAAGCCACTAAAACATTCAATAACGCTAACACGCAATGCGAAAATGCAAGTATTGATGTGAAACACATCTTTATACTAGTATGGGTGTCGTTTCGAACCAACGCACAATGGTTCAAATCAATAACAACGTGGACATAAATCAGTAGCTGCCAAACCGTTCTTCTAATGCATATAGTTGCTTATAAGAAATTATTCACAAATATATCCCGCGTAATTTGATACTATCCTTAAATGTTCATGGTCTACTTCCTCAAAAAATATAGTCATAACTTTTTTTTCTGAAGAGATAGAAAAATTTTTTCTTCTACAAAGTTTTATAACTATTGAAAATAATTCACTTTGTCAAATATACCAAAAGTCTAGGTCGCACCGTTTCGTATATATAAACTACTGCGGTTACAATATCTACTAGAATTGTTCGTAGATTGGTGTCACAGAAACAAGCTAATTATTAACGTGGCAAAATGTCAGGTGATTACGTTCCACCGTACTTTGAATCCTGTGAAATTTAATTACAGTATTGGTGGCTCTGTTCTGACTAGAGTTAACCAGGTGAGCGATTTAGGAGTATTGTTGGATGAAAAACTGACTTTTGATTCACATCGATCACTGATCATTTCAAAAGCTTCACGTCAATTGGGATTCATTTCAAAAATCGCTAAGGACTTTAAAGATCCTCATTGCTTGAAGGCATTATATTGCTCACTCGTTTGACCTATTCTTGAGAACGCTTCATCAGTTTGGTTACCGTATCAGCTCTCGTGGTGCATGCGAATTGAACGAGTTCAAAAGCGGTTTGTTCGTTTAGCATTACGGGATTTACCGTGGAGAGATCCCTCGAATCTTCCACCATATCCGGATAGATGTCAACTAATCGGAACCGAATCGCTATTACGTCGCCGTAAAATACAACAGGCAGTAGTTATTGCAAAACTGATCAACGGAGAAATCGATGCACCGGAATTGCGATCCGAAATTAATTTTCGAGCACCGAACAGAACCCTTGCGGAATGGCACTCTACTTCAGCAAAAATTTCATAGAACTAGTTTTGGATGTAATGAACCGATAACCGCTGCCATTCGATCATTCACTGCTGTAGAAGATCTTTTTGAGTTTGGCGAATCATCCAGCCGCTTCGCTAGTAAAGTCAAACGATCTTCTGTGTTTTGATATTTTTTCTAGTCTTTAATTTTTGTTTTTAATTAAATTTATGTGTATTTTGTTTTTAATAATGTTATGTGACTATTAGTTTTAGATGTATTGTGATAATTATTATGTGTTGTTTTTTAAAAGATGGTGGTTTTTGCGCCCGTTTGAGAATGACATATTTTATGTTCAACTCAAATGGGTTTTTCTCCACCCATATCCATGTAGATCTCGTAGCCGATGGATATTACAATAATAAATAAATAAATAAATAAATAAACATTTTCATGGCAACCCCCCTGATATCAGTTTTTTATTCATAACTTTTTTCGAGTTACTTTTTTATGCATACTTTGTTTGGAATAATTGAAGAAAATAAAAAATCCCATATTTTTGTCGAAGGTAGTATATAGGTTTGTTGTTTCCTGGCAAAGTTATACATCATTTTACCTCTTTTTTACCTATGATAAAACCTTACACCGAAGCGAAATATGCAACTTTATGCAGCTGATTTTTACAAAATTTATAGGAAAAGATATGCTCAATACTATGAAAAAATCTAAGTGGAACTCGATGGAACGTTTTTTGATTCCTTTTTCAAAGTTAGTTTTAGTTATTGAATTATGACAACCCCCTTAAAACTAGTTTTCTAATCATAACTTGTTTCAAGTTAGTTTTTTATACATACTTTATTTGGAATAATTGTAATTTTATAATTTTGTAGAAGGTAATGCATAGGTTTATTCTTTTCTGGAAAAGTTATACATCATTTTACCTATTTTTGCCTAGGAAACCTTGTACTGAAGCGAAATATGCAACTTAATGCAGCAAACTTTTACAATACTTAAAGGAAAATATATTCCTAATTCTATTTATTTTTCAATGAGAGTATCCTGAGTACCATTCGTGTGACTCATTTTCACTATGGCCATACTGAAACCATGAATGGTTAAGAAACGGAGGGCGTCACGCGTCTGTTATTTCTGTAACTCACTCTTGCAGTGAGCGTAGATATGGGCAATTCCCTCCTGAGCTATTCCAGTGAATCGAATCTTTAAAGTGAGCTGATAGCTCACAGCTCTTTTTAAAAGAACCGCAGCTCACCAGTTCACCGCCATGTTAAGCAGGGATGCCAGGTTCACAGATTAATCTGTGTTTCACAGATTTTCAACCTTTTGCACGGATTTCAGAAATGGCACAGATTCTCACAGGTTCCTGAAAATAGTCACAGATTTACACAGATTCTGAAATCGATCATAGATTTATAAAATTGATCACAGCTTAGCACCAAAAATTACAGAGCGGTAGGAAATAGTGAGAGTTTTTGGATGGTCACAGATTTTTGTAAAAATGACCTGACATCCCTGCTGGTAAGATGGAAACAAGCTTCGAGCTGAACGGATCTTCGGCTCTTGAATAGCGAGTTATAAATGAGAAGAAATGTGTGCATGAGTTTTCGTTCGTTCTTCCAAATGTGTATCTATCCTTCTTTAACAGATTGAATGAGCCATTGTCAATAAGAAATCTTACCTCTCACTCAGTAGGCTAAGGTATATTCAGGGATGCCACTTTTGCAGATATTCTCAAATATGACATAATAATAATTCACAGACAAGTTAGTTCGCATAGCATTGTTCTTTGTGCATCAATGATTTCGATCACGCATATGAAAGAAAAACGGCGCAAAAAAATGGCGCGCGAAACAAACCATCAGTTCAATCTTAATGAGCTGATACATTTCATCAATTCCCTTTAGTGAGCTGATCGGTTCGGAGCTGCTCACCAGTATGAGCTGCTTCGCACATCTGTAAGTGAGCATCGCACGATCAACATATCGTCTTAAAAAACGTGTTGCTTCGCGATAACTCAATTTATTCATACGTTTAAAAATTAAATCTCTTTGTAAAGGTTTGTACTTTTACAATACTTTTTCATATTTTGTTTGGAAATCATTTTTCTTTTTAGATAAAACCAAAAAAAAAACTGTGAAAAATATCTGAAAAAATGTTCTTTTACATTATTCATATCTTCAGCAAAAATACAGAAAAGAAAATATTTTTTTTTCGAAATGAGTACTACCCCCTTAGCAAAAATTAAGGTGCCACTTTCAAAAGAAGCGTAATATAATCTTGTAGAACTTCTTCGAAGACACGTTAGCTCTTAAAAATCAGTGAAAGTAAGTACAAACTTTTGATCGTCTATTTCCAGTTTTGGACCACTGTGCAACGATAAAATCTTTGAATCTTTGAATCTTTGTCTACATATGGAGCCGGGACAGGGATGCCAAACCACAGGGATGATCTGCAAATGTCGAAAATTAAGACTGACGAAACCTGGTGCCCTAAACAGGGGTGAGATTTAATTTCACTTAAGCAACACTATATTTGCACCCTGACACAATATCTTCAATAAAACTACAGTAATTGAAACATAGTGACATTTTTTTAAATGTACATGTCTCGATTCAGAATTTAGATACACGGAATAATATTCTTCTCAGAATATTTCCATTATAGCAATGGAACTCTAGTTTAAATGTTTATTATGTTCGATAGCGCATGTGTTATTGCAAGGAATCATTTCTAATACTTCCTATGCTTACCTATTTGACATTGGAATTATTATTATTATTATTATATATGTTTCATATAAGCCACGTTTGACCAGTTGGCATCGTGCTTTATAAGAACACAGTTTGAGTTTCAGCTAGCCATTGTTATTCGTATTCACGCCAATCCGGTGATGTTTCTGACATTACCCACCCGCCTTTTTTCCTCATATAGAAATGCTATGCAATCGCTGTGAAAACTGACTTTAGAATGAGTGTCTTATACCATTTGACTCAGTTCGTCGAGATCACAAAATGTCTGTGTGTGTATGTGTGTGTATGTATGTATGTAGGCGACAAATAATGTCACTCAATTTTCTCAGACATGGTTGAACTGATTTTCACAAACTCGGTTTTAAATGAAAGGTCTTGTTGTCGCTTAGACTGCTATTAAATTATATCTCGGTCCGACTTCCGGTTCAGGAATTACAGGGTGATGCACCAAAAAAATGAAGAAAATAGCCACACACGTTTCTCAGAGATGGCTGAACCGATTTTCACAAACTTAGATTCAAATGAAAGGTCTCGTGAATTTCCTAACCGATTTTCACAAACTAAGATGCAAATGAAAGGTCTTGAAATTCTTAAAAAAGGCCCCGAAATGTTCATGCAGATCCGACTTTTGGTTCCGGTATTACAACGCGATAACTGAAATTTTTTTAATTTTTTCAAATTTTTTCAAAAGTGATGACGAAACGATGTGCAAATTTTTATAAAATTTACTGGTAAATTCATCTAGTTAGCAGACCTTGTTGGTTGGTGAATATATAAAACTTTTTTGGGGCTACTAGTCCGGTTTCAACTTCTGAACGCACAGGTAATAGTGAAGAAGAGCTCCAACATCGAAACGCACTTCAATTTCTCAACAATGGTTAAACCGATTTTCACAAATCATGACTCAAATTAAAGCTGTCAGTGTTTTGAAAAAGTACTGTGTAATTTTATCCAGATCCGAACTCCGGTTCCGAAATTATAAGGCGATGAGTGTCAAAACATTTAAATCGTCATTCAAAATAACGATGCAAAACTGGTACGCGTCGGTACGGAAGAGGAAAACACCACCGGATTCACTTCGTTCGCAGCGTGCTCTGTTCAATTTCGTATGGCGTGCAGGGTTTTTTTTTTTTTTTATTCAATATTATAGTATAATTTTAAGGCACACTGCTTAAGCTCTAAGATGCCAAGGGTATTTACTAATCTTAATTACGACTAACTTAAAACTAGAAAAGTATCATTATGTAATGTAGCGGTAGCGGATTCTCGAGAAGCTATCGGTAGTGGCCGGTGAATTGAATATCGCATGAGGGTCTTCCATATGCCGTTGGCGAAGATCCATGTTGGCCGCATCCTTCGGTCCGTGTGGGTCCGCGGGAAACACCCCCAGGCTACGAAGGCCCGGCGGGTGGCCCGCATGCTGGTTTTCGACTGGGGCGGCCTTCCGTGGACGATGATGGTGATGTTACGGAAGAGAATGAAAAAAAAAAGTAAATATTGTGGAAACGGGGTAAAAAGGGGATGTGGGAACAAAATGTTTGAAAACGATAAAGATCTAATTAGTTGCCATCGAGATGGTGAAGAGACAGGGAAGGGGTAACGAAAAAGTTAGTGACAAAAAAAGATCTTGTTAGTTCCAATGAAGATGGTGGACAGGGACGGGGATCGAGAGAATCGGGCGGATGTTAGTGTCGAACCTGTAGGTGGAGTTTATACTTTCTGAGCGAGGGATAACACATTACACTTGTATATCAATGTGTTTAAGGTACTGGTATATGAGAAGCATATATAAACTATCCCGACTCGCCAACACATCCCGAACCGGAACCTCAGGCGGTCTACCTCGGGCCCTAAGGGATTCCAGTAGCTTCGACCTGGCGTCGCGATACTCTACGCACGACCACACGACATGCTCGATGTCCTGATAACCGTCGCCACAGGTGCAGAGACCGCTCTCCGCAAGCCCAACACGCCGGAGATGTGCGTTGAAGGTGTAGTGATTTGACATGAGCCGCGACATAACACGAATGAAATCGCGACTCACGTTCATCCCCCTGAACCAAGGTTTCGTCGATACCCTAGGGATAATGGAATGTAGCCATCGTCCCAGTTCGCCATTGCTCCATGAAGTTTGCCAACTTTCGAGAGTTTTCTGACGAGAGATACTGAAAAATTCATTGAAGCAAATTGGTCTTTCATAAATATCACCTTCTAATGCGCCCACCTTAGCCAATGAGTCTGCCTTTTCATTGCCTGGAATGGAACAATGCGAAGGGACCCAGACTAACGATATTAAATAAGACCGTTCAGATAAAGTTCGCAAGTGTTCCCGTATTTTCCCCAGGAAATATGGGGGATACTTTCCTGGCTTCATTGCCCGGAGAGCTTCTAATGAGCTTAGACTGTCCGTGACAATGAAGTAATGGTCTTTGGGCAAGGTTTCAATGATCTCAAGGGTGTACTGAATAGCAGCTAATTCTGCGACGTAAACTGAAGCCGGATCATTGAGTTTGTGAGAAGCGGTGATGTTTTGATTGAAGATGCCGAAGCCTGTGGACCTGTTGATGTTTGAACCGTCAGTGTAAAACACCTTTTCACAGTTGACTGTTCTAAATTTATTATAAAAAATATTTGGGGCCACTTGAGGGCGCACGTGATCCGGGATTCCACGAATTTCTTCTCTCATGGATGTGTCGAAAAACACAGTAGAATCAGAAGTATCCAAGAAATGAGCACGATTGGAAACAAACGAAGAAGGATTAATATTCTGAGCCATGTAATCAAAATACAAGGACATAAAACGGGTCTGAGAATTGAGCTCGACAAGCCTTTCGAAGTTTTCAATCACCATCGGATTCAAGATGTCGCATCGGATTAGCAATCGATATGAGAGATCCCAGAATCGGTTTTTCAACGGTAAGACGCCCGCGAGCACTTCGAGACTCATCGTATGAGTCGACTGCATGCAACCTAAGGCAATACGCAAACAACGATACTGAATTCTTTCCAGCTTGATGAAATGAGTGTTCGCCGCGGATCGGAAGCAAAAGCATCCGTATTCCATCACGGACAATATCGTTGTTTGGTATAACCTGATCAGGTCTCCTGGGTGGGCACCCCACCATGATCCGGTTATTGTACGAAGAAAATTGACTCTCTGTTGGCATTTTTGTTTCAGATACCTAATGTGACATCCCCAGGTGCCTTTGGAGTCGAACCAGACCCCGAGATATTTAAATGTGAAGACCTGAGCTATGGTTTCACCCCCTAGTCGAAGCTGTAATTGTGCTGGTTCTCGCTTCCTTGAAAATACAACCAGCTCAGTTTTCTCCGTAGAGAACTCGATACCCATTTGAAGAGCCCATGTCGACAAGTTGTCGAGGGTATCTTGCAATGGTCCTTGGAGATCGGCAGCTTTGGGTCTTATAATGGACACAACGCTGTCGTCGGCAAGTTGTCTTAGCGTGCAAGATGTGTTGATACATTCATCAATGTTGTTCACGTAAAAGTTGTATAAAAGGGGGCTTAAGCATGAGCCCTGAGGAAGACCCATGTAACTGAATCGTATTGTCGACAAATCACCATGCGCGAAATACATGTATTTCTCGGACAACAGATTATACAAAAAGTTATTCAAAATTGGTGAAAGACCATGCTGATGCAACTTCTCAGATAGGATGTTTATGGAAACTGAATCAAAAGCCCCCTTGATGTCTAGGAAAACTGACGCCATTTGTTCTTTACGAGCAAATGCCATTTGAATTTCGGTTGAGAGCAACGCAAGACAATCGTTCGTTCCTTTGCCCCTGCGGAAGCCGAATTGTGTATCTGAAAGTAAGCCATTAGTCTCGACCCAATTGTCTAGACGAAACAGAATCATTTTTTCGAACAATTTCCGGATACAGGAAAGCATAGCAATCGGCCGATACGAATTGTGATCGGAGGCTGGTTTCCCTGGTTTTTGAATGGCGATAACTCTTACTTGTCTCCAGTCATGTGGGACAATATTATCCTCAAGAAGCCTATTGAATAAATTCAATAAGCGCCTTTTGGCAGAGTCAGGCAAATTTTTCAACAAGTTGAATTTGATTTTGTCTAACCCCGGAGATTTATTGTTACACGATAAAAGCGCAAGTGAGAACTCGACCATCGAAAAAGGTGTTTCGTTTCTGTTTGATGAAGCGACGCGCATGATTGTCTGTTCCGGAACAGAGTCAGGACATACTTTTTTAGCGAAATCGAATATCCAGCGGTTAGAATATTCCTCGCTTTCGTTTGTGGTGTTTTTGTTGCGCATTCGTCGGGCTGTGTTCCAAAGAGTGCTCATTGATGTTTCTCTCGATAATCCGTCTACGAATCGACGCCAATAACCGCTTTTCTTCGCTTTAATCAAGCTTTTCATTTTAGCGTCTAATGCCGCATAGTTTCTGAAATTATCAGGTGTTCCGTTTTTCCTAAACTCGACAAATGATGAAGTTCTCTCCGCGTTTAATTCTGAGCACTCTTTGTCCCACCACGGGTTGGGGGGACGGATGTTAGTTTTCGCTCCGGGTACACGTTTCGTCTGAGCTTGAGTCGCGGTGTCGAGAATCAAGCCAGCCAAAAACGTGTACTCTTCCTCCGGAGGAAGTTCTTGTGTTGTTTCTAGATTCTCAGATATCAAATTTGCGTAGCATTTCCAATCAATGTTTCGTGTGAGGTCATACGAAACATTGATTGTTTCCGATGGTCTTAATCCGGTGGCGATTGAAATTACGATAGGCAGATGATCGCTACCGTGGGGATCAGGGATTACCTTCCACGTGCAATCCAACCGTAGCGATGTCGAGCAAAGGGATAAGTCTAGCGCACTTGGTCTTGCTGGTGGTGCAGGAATTCGTGTCATTTCTCCCGTATTCAAGATTGTCATATTGAAGTTGTCGCAGATATCATGGATCATAGTTGATCTGTTATCGTCGTGAAGACAGCCCCATCCCGTACCGTGTGAGTTAAAGTCTCCTAAAACCAACGTCGGTGCGGGAAGAAGCTCTATGATATCATTGAGCCGCCGATGCCCAACCGAGGCTCTTGGAGGAATGTAGATGGAAGCAATGCAAAGGTCCTTGCCTTTGATTGTAACATGACATGCGACAACTTCAATACCTGGTATCGAGGGGAGGTTAATGCGATAGAAAGAATAGCACTTTTTGATCCCCAAAAGAACTCCTCCATAGGAATCATCTCGATCCAGACGAATAATGTTAAAATCGTGGAAGTTTAAGGGTATTTCAGAAGTTAGCCAAGTTTCGCACAATGCAAATGCGTCACATTTCAGATTATTTACTAGAAATTTGAAAGGATCTATTTTTGGGATGATACTTCTACAATTCCACTGTATAACAGTGATTGTATCCGTGACCTCGGTGGGTGTCTTAGCCATCGAAGGATACGATCGCTGAAAGAAGGGGCCATTTTGCAGTCAACTGCTTCAAGAATGTTTTAACTGTAGGAATAAAAGCCATTATCAGGCTTTTAAGAGGTTCAGAAATATTGAAAGTAGACATGATCCAGTCCACAATATCAGAGAATTTAACAAACCCAGTATTTGGTAAATTTTCTGACTGATCTTTAGGGACTTTCGGGGGTTTTGAAGTCCCAGGAAGTGATGGAAATTCTTGCTCGGAATTTAATTTTCCAAGGCCTGGAGCTTTTTTCTCTGGTTTTTTGCCATCACTACCAGTTGTTGTAATTTTTCGGAACCCATCAGAGGACATCTTCGAACCCTTACTAGGGAGCTTTTGAGAAGATTTATTTCTTCTCTTTCTAATTGATGAGCTATGAGGGACAGCCGAAGATGTACCTTCGAGGGGGTCATCATATTCGCTCTCGTCAGTTGACAAGTAAGCGTAAGGATTTTCGGTAGGTGGCGTAGCACATTTCAACATTTCTGCAAAAGAGCGTTTGGAATGTTGCTTGAGTGAACGCTTCATTTTATCCTTACGCAATTTGTACACGGGACAATCAGAGAGGTCATGCGGCCCCTCCTTACAGTAGAGACACTTTTCATTGTCTCCACTGCAGGAGTTATCCGCATGACTCCCTCCACACTTTATACACCGGGATTTATTGCAACAATGGGATGCTGTATGTCCCAATTGTTTGCAATTGGTGCAGTTCATGACCCGCGGCACAAAAAGACGAACAGGTAAACGGACTCGGTCCAGGAGGACGTAATTAGGCAAAGCCGAGCCAGCGAAAGTCACCCGATACGAGTCTGATGGGGTATAAGACTTAATCCCATCCTCAGCGGTCGATACTGAACGCAATTGCTTGCAGTCCAGTATCTTAACGTTCTTGAGTAGGGGGTTTTTAAAACCGCCTGCCCCATGCTTAAGAACGTCCTCGCAAGTCAGACTCGGATCGGTGATCACGCCGTCTATCTCGACTTCGCGAGCTGGTACGTATACGCGATACTCCCGCGTGAAATGCTCACTTCGAACGATCTCATTAGCCTGTTTTGCACTGGCTAACAAGACCCTAAGCTTGTCCGGGCGTACTTTCTCAATTTTTTGTACAGTATTGTATCGCGAGGACAGGTCATTAGAAAGTCTTAGAAGGTTCAATTTTTTACCGTTGGCTTTGGTCCGGATGTAAACCGCATACGGTCCGGCCGGGAGTGCAAGCCCATCGGGATAGCTTCTAATGCGAGATTTATTGCCATCAGAAGCATCCATTTGATCATCTAGGGGAAGGTCAGGCAATTCTGTGCCTTTTGTCATGGCACGGAAATGTGTCCGTGCGGGTAAATATTAGGGGGCAATAAAAATCTAATGGTACTGAACAACAGGGAAAAGAAAAAAAAATACTTAGCTTTAGCTCTCGAAGGGTGATCGGCCGACAAGGCCCGGTCCTAGGCAACCGGTGAATATTCCAGTTCAATAAAGTGCAAAAAACCTCTTTGAGGAAAAAGCACTTTGTTTTTAGTCTCTCACTACACTGTCCAATGAAACCAATCCTTTTATCACTATATATATTTATCACTGTTTCTAATGTACAACGATATATACGCAGCGCCCAGCGCTGGCGCTGGCTAACGGTACCACACGCAGTGCTGCTTTACACAAGCTCACAGTCGGCCTTGAGAACGGATTAATTAGAACTATCACTCGACCGCACTGATGCACACAATAGAATACGGAATGACCTTGATAACGGAATAAAACAATTCACCACGCGATTGGAGAAAGCAGAATTTACGTCCGATCGATCCGATAGTCACGGCACGAATGGCGTGCAGGGTTGTCACATTTAAATCTATATTTTTAAGGTGAAAAATAAATAAATTTGTAAGTCTTTTATTTAATTTGTACCTACTTATTAGTATTATGACAAAATCATGATAACAATGATTTTCTATAAAAGTACACTTATTGACTTTCTCGTATAAAATGTTTATGCAATCACTTGGAAAATTGTCCCGGAAGACTAAGTGTGTACGTATGTGTGTGAGTATGTGTCAAATAATGTCACTCATAATATAAAAAATCTCATAGTCCCATAGGTTACTATTGAATTTCATCATGCTTTCATAGGGTGTACTGTGTTTAACATTGCACACCGTCATTTAGAGTGACGATGCAAAAGAGGGTAAAATCCCTTTAAATTTGGCTCAAAACTGATTTAATTTGTAGGCTATATTAGTTACTTACTAAACGTACCGACTTCGCGTGTACTGTTTCGCGGTTGCCGATTCCATAAGTAATGGAAATAGTGGTCAAAAAGTTTAAAACGAGACTCACTCCATTTTTTCAGAGATGATTTGATCGATTTCCATAAACTTAGGCACAAAAAAATTCATATAGTCTCATACTGCCAATACTTGTATATCTGTCCCATATGGAAAATCGGCATGTTGAAAAAAAGGCGATCAAAATTTTCTTTCCGAATTTTTTGATATATTGTGCTACCTAATGCTAAATCAAAGTATTATTACATGAAATATCGGTAACACACCTTTGCTATTCCAATATTGCAACAAATGAAATTATTGAAATTTGCACTGAATGGGACTGATATGCGGGTACTTAGCATATGGGACAGACATGAGTTGATTTTTTTTTCACATTTTACTGAACAAATCCTCAACTTTGATTGCAATTTCTGAGAGTATACTGAGAATAGATTACATTTCTCAAGCTAACTTAAAACTGGCGAAAATCGATATGGGACTGATATGCGAGTATGGGCACCTGGACCCATTTGGAATCCCAGAGTAAATAAATCCGCATGAAATGTTGACTACAAATTATCAATGGAAATCAGAATTTTTTGGACGGCAATTTATTGTTTGTTAATTCTTATCGCATTACTCTTTCAGACGATCCATTGCACTGTAAATAATTCAAACGTGATCGACATTACTCCTACACGATGTCAATGCATATGCCCCTATATAAGTCTCATCATATGAAGTTTAAAGACAATGACAAATTTTTTTTGACGAATTTTTTTTCTTATTAATCCATACTGAATGATTCTTTCAGAAGATCCATTGCACTGTGAATGTTTCAAACTTGAGGTCGCATCAGTGATGGCATTTCACCAGAGTTTTACACGGTGGTGTAAGATTCTTGTCTACACAGGGGAAGCAAGAAGCGTACATCACACAAAAAGGAAAGCGCACTTCTTCTTTGTGTCGACTAGACAGAATTTCAGTGTGTTCTTGTGGTTAAAGCAGCTGGCGCGAGTGAAACACATTCTCTTCGCATGAACCGCTATCACGCGCTCTCGCCTAAACACACCCAAGTGACCACTGGTGAGTGCTAGTGAGCGAACACTTCTGTGATTGTATTTTTAAATTTATAAAAGGTAACGTGAGCACGCCACTTCGTAGAAAATATCTTCATCCACCCCAGAGAATTTCAGAGCTCTGCTCTAGCAATTAGGTGTGATCCAGTGGTAGAGTTGAAAGAGAATAAACACTCGCTCTCATGATGCTTACACACTTTATATAACAGTGGTGTATATGTTTGAAACTGAAGAGCTGTCGTTGATGTTGTCAGTGCGAGGAGAGAAATTATACTTGCTCTTCATCACACAGAGGAGATGAATATCGCTGGGTCCCATGCGTGAAATTTAAGTCATTGTATCTGCCCCAAATGATTTTTGACAAGTTTGTTGGATACTGATACTTTGATGAAGGTTGCAAATAGCACAGATACCAGTATCTGTGTCGGAATTGTAAAGATATTGTAATATAGTGAAATTAAATGGAATTTTTTTTATAGCGAATTAGTTCATTTCTCTAACCACTCAAAAAAGAGATATCTGAAGATTATTTAGCCGCCAACTCACAAGATCTACAAACCAGATGCGATTACTAACCAGTTTGATGGAATTGGCCCCCTTTTCAACATTGCATGTGAAAAAATATTCTTTTTTCCACTTGTCGCCCCTATAATAAGATCATTAATATGAAACTAAGATCTGTTCATTTGAAACTAAGAGCTGTTTAGCCATTTCTGATCAAAGTGAGATTTCATCCATCTTTTGGTGTATATCACCCCGGAGCCAGAACCGGAAATTGGATCAGGATAAAATTGAATGGCAGCCCATTCATTTCAATCTCAGCGATTCTCACTTCAGCCAAAGATGACTAAGTAAATAGGGTGCCTATTTTGTCACACACACAAACATTTCGCGGTTTTCTGCAAGAGAAAAGCAAAACCTCATTTTAGTTATGCAGAAAAGAGTTGTAGATTCTTAAAAACATCTAGTCACTAAATTTCCGAAGAGAATCAGTGCCTCTCGTGGGAGGGGAACGGTTGCATAAAACTGAATCCGCGAATGGTCGCGAATTGCTCTTTTCAACGCCGCATAAGGAGTGTATCGATAAGTAGTTAACAACATTCAAACAGTTATTACTCTGAAATGGTTTATTTTTTTGCAACGTGTTTTGCGGTCACATGTTTGTTTACATGTCAATAACAGCTGCGCAATCGATTCGGATTGGAATTGCCCGGACCGCAATATTATACGAAATCGGTGTACCAGGAGGACCTGGACGACGTTGACACCACGGTGGCGATGGAAAAGTTTGGGCAGAAGGTGTTGGTCTGGCAAGCAATTTGTACCTGTGGTTTGTGGTCGTCGATTTTTTTCACGAAGGGCACAATTAACGCCAAGGTGTACGAGGAAAAATGTTTGAAGAAGAGAATGCTGCCACTGTACAGAAAGCATAAGACCCCTCCTCTCTTCTGGCCGGATTTGGCTTCAGCCCACTACGCCAACTCCGTTCTACAGTGGTTGTCAAAAAATAATGTACAATTCGTGGAAAAGGACATCAACCCACCGAACTGCCCGGATCTTCGGCCAATTGAAGGGTATTGGGCAATTGTCAAGCGACACTTTCGGAAGGAAGGTACAGTGTCCCAAAACATGCAGGAGTTAGAAAAAACTGGACAGCTGCCTCCAGGAAAGTCACAGAAGTAACTGTGCAGAGTTTAATGAAGAATGTAAAGTCCAAAGTGCGAGCGTTTCACAGAAACTAGGATTTTCTTCAAGTGAAATGCATAAAAATGTAATTTTTCTACAATATATCGAAAACTGATGTCAAAATATGTTTTTTTTTGCTTTTTTATTCATTAATCAATTTTGCTAACTACTTTTCGATACACTCCTTAGAGTGTAAATAGGCTCAATACCAACGCCGCATGCTCGAGTGGGCTCTGGTTAAATATTAGCGTCTATGCTATGTGAAATGCAAAGCTAAAACTATACGAAAATGTCACCTCTGATAGGGCAATGGAATGATAATGGCTGGAAGAACACGACAACCAAATGTTATCTGCTAATAATTATTAGATGTTATTTGCTTATAATTGAAGTTTCCAAGCCGTATGTGTAATTAAATCGAAATTCTGTTTTAAACTGGTTGAACAGTAGATGTTCAAATCCTGACCACTCTACGACTGTAATATCTGTGTTTTTAATATGTATAGAAAACAAACAAAATTACCCTCATTATGTGACACATTGAGAACGGACATTTATTTAGTTCCATGGAGAGCTTCAATAAGGTTCTCATTCTCAAGTTCAATATCTAAAAATCGCCTGAGGCCATGCTTTCAACTGCAGCTGGAAAATTAATAATATCCGACAAAAAGGATGCCCTATAACTATATTCAAGTTGTCTTATCTAAAACCAATCGCTTAGCTGTACTCTTATACAATAGTCAGTAGATTTATTCCGGCTGTTGGCTTTGAGGGACATGAAAACATTCATGTTCGTTCACATGGTGCTATACCAACCAGAATTTTATAGCTATTTAACACAAGAGTGTTCACTAATCTCGGTGGAATAACATCTGAAATCGAATATAGCTATTATTATATAGTTTGTGGTTGTTTATTGATCACGATTGTGGTCTTTTGTACTAATATTATGCTATAGTGCTCTTAATTATTATTACCAGCTGCCCGACCAACTTTGCACCGCTAAAAAAATATCTTTGGATTGAAATTATTTTTTTAGCACTCACTTTCTCGCACTTTGGGCAGTATTTTCCTTCATGATCGGTCAAAATTAATCAACTGACAATTGTTTTTAAATCGATTTCAACATTTTTCCAAAATGGATACCACATACGTTTCGAACTTCGATGCAGTATTTTCGTGTTCGCATTGTAAAGATCCCAACAAAACCCAAGCAAAGTACATGCAAAAATTGAAACAGTTTGTGAGTAAGTGGGTGAATCGTTTCAAAAAATCTCGGCACTATCGATGTAATGTCCAAAAAAGAAGCGAAAGCGAAGGTTCGAGTATATCGGACGAAATTGTTCATAGCCACTTGAATGCAAATATTTAAAAATTTCAAAGTGCTCCATAAAAACCGATGTTTCGTTCGGCACGTCAGTATAGACATTGCAAAGAAAACAAGTGTTCTGTAAATAGCAGAAACTTTACGTCTGCATAGCGGTTCAAATTGAACTGCCGAGTTTTGCATAAAGCAATTCAATTTGAACTGCTATGCACTGATGAGTCAAAGACGAAACGTAAACATATCAAGAAAAAATCATGCCTAAATATGTCTCGAATGGGTTGATATAATTTGGATCGTGCCTGAGCCAATTGAAAACGTTTCGGCTCAAATGAATAACCAAAGTTTGAAATAATTCACAAAGTTTTGAGATGGATACGCGCAAAATCTCGTCCAAAGCATGCCTTGAAGGTGTCAAGTCATTAATGAAACTGATTAATGAAGATGAATGGATTTGCAATTGCTGTATTTGCCTGAAAGTAGTCGATCCAATGAGGCAGTATTAGAAAGAATATTCGTTTTCTCACTAAAGTGACTGTGATCTTATCTTCGCTTTTCACTGTGAATTTATTTCATTTATCAATAAAATGTATTTTCTGTAACACAGTTGTAATGGGTGCTTTTTTAGGAGGTTTGTTTTTTCAATAGGGATTACTCTATTGTCTGGAAGTTGTTTTAACAGTGTAAATTGACGTCTCTACTCAGTATTGTATGGCAAATCATCATAAACTTCAGAGCAGCGATTCCAAATCGTGGAAATTTATTTTTAAAATCAATGTTCAATTAAAATTGTTTATAGAGCACTTCGTGAACCATGATATGTCATACTACGGTCGAAACAGTCGACTTATTGAAGGAACATTTGAACGACATTTTTTTTGGGATGCGAGAGGTCGTTGGTTTATGTGGTTAAACCAGCAACGATTGATGCTTCAGAAACCAATATTCAACGTGCCATTGCTGAAATAAGCACTCAAATGCTTGAAAAAGTGGTCGAGAATTGAATCTCCATAATGACCTTTGTGACAAATAGTCGTGGCAGCCATATGCCCCAAATCATATTTAAATGTTAAATGCCAAGAAATTATCTACCAAATAAATAAGATTTGGCCATTTAAATTTCTAATCAGCCAGCTCTTTAGAACACCCTTTACTTAACTTGTCCAATGACGCAATATTCCACTCATACAGAATTTAACAGGTAATTTGCATTCGGCTACCAAGTGACGCTGTTTGGATTTATTTGATACATATAATTATTTATTATTCATTAGACAGATATGTGCTTCTGTGACTCAGTCGATTAACTAGAGTGCTTTGTGATCTAATGTTTCGCGGTTCAAGTCGAGCTGTTGCTATCGATGTTTTGTTTTTTATTTCATTCGATTTCAAGCCATGTAATTTTCAAATCACACATTTTTACATATTCTTGAGTATTAATATGTGTGCAATATGACGCACCATTTATCACAAGACTTTTTCGAACTGTGCTGATTCAAAATTAGGCTCACATTGCTTCAAGAGCTACAGTGGAATTTCAGCCGGATTTGACTTCCGGTTCCGCAACCACAGTGCGATAAGAGTCATAACTTTTTAATCGCCATACAAAATGACGATACAAAACCGGTACGCACCGGTACGTGCTGGTACGGAAGAAGAAAACCCAACTCGTTTTTAAAAACAATGCATATAGCGTGACACCGAAGCTGAATGCTTTCCTCAAATATAGCGTGACTAATTTTCACAGACTTAAGTTCAAATTGAAGGCCTTATGGTTTCATACAAAGCTCTAGAATTTCATCCGGATACCACTTTCGATTTCGGAATTACATGGTGAAGAGTATTGAAAATTTTATATTGTCATTTAAAGCGGCGAAGCAAAAAACATAAAAAGATATCTAGGGTCTAAACGATGAAAAAAATCATCATCTTTGCGAATTTTTTCCACAATTTTCGTTCAACAAAATAAATTCAACTGTTTTGCATGATAAAAAGCATCAATCGAACAACATTTTCTAATTTTTTCGTGGAAAAATATTGATAAATAAGTCGGTGAAGAGGTATTTTTGAAGACGATCCTTAAAAATCATGATTTGCGGTGTCAACTGTACCTCAGCGCAGACTAATAAGAAGTGAACAAATCAAATTTTAGAGTTGAAGTTTTTCTAGACTCTAACGTTTCTGTTTGATTTTTTCTTAATTTTGGGTGGTTGTTCAAAATGAAAACTACGATTTTTCACGAAAAAAATCCGCCATTTTGTAGCTGTTAAACCTTGCCAAAGCAACAAACAACGAAAAGGAAAACGTTGGGGTCTGGTTTTTTATATGTCGAAAGTGTGTGCAAAATTTGAAAAAAAATGGTTCAGTAGTTTTTGAATGACGATGGACAAGGACTTTCAAAACCTGCTTTCGAGAAAAACGCGTTTAAAGTTTTTTGTCTATTAATTAATTACTCCAGGGAGCACGTAGGGTCTAACATTTTCAAAAAATTATATTTTTTCTTTTATAATTTATTATAATGAAACACTTCAAGAATGTTTTGTCAAGTTTTTAAGTCGATCGAAGTAGAAATCTTGGACCTGTGCTTCGGGCTCTTGCTTCTTCGTAGAATGAGATAGCCATAGATAAAGGCCCATAACTTCCAGAGTTTCATTCCAATAGGCTTGAAAATTTCACAGGAAATTCATGAAATGTTTTACTATAAGAAAATATAAAGAAAATAATAAATGATTTTTCCAAAGTGTTAGACCCTACCCGCCCCTTAAGTTGAAGTAGGAGCAGTGCGGTAAAACTTCATCTCAATCGAATATTATTAGATGAAAATGAAATTTATGGCCGTTGACTGTCAGCATATCCCTTCTCATTCATTTTACTTTTGTTGCCGAGGGTCCCCATAATTCAACGTCAATTGAATAACCATACATAGTCACTTGAAGTTTTGCTTGCTCATAAACTGAGCCTGAGTAGACTACTACTTGTTTCATTGTCTTCCTTGTCTTCCTTGTCGTCACTGTGGGTAGTGAGCAAGTGCGAATGAACAGGCATAACCATCAACTCGATAACACAAAACTATCTCCGACCATAATGATAAATATAGGGTAGCGGTTCTCATTTGAGTTTTTAATTATCACCCGCAAGTTAAAACCGATCATTTCGGCTGTTTGAAATGTATTGAGATGTGTATCGAAATATTAAAAATGAAAACTGAAAGAGGGAACAATTAATTCATACATATTTTGTTATTGATAGTTATCATGACTGGTATATCTTTCATCCATTATCTTGAGCCAATTCGAATGTTTACTTGAACCTCACTTTAAGGCCGCTCTCGCATTGAATTTTGAGAGAAATTTTGTTACTTCAAGAGGTAATCTGACGGTGGTTAAACTGAGCTTCGGTAGAAAGAGTAACGAATGAAGGACGGGATGATGTCCCTTCGCTGCGACAGCGAAGATAGTGTGTTAGAATTTGAAGTTTACTGCAGTAGAGTGTGCACACATTCGATTTCAATTTAATTGAATGAAGTTTTACAGAACTGAGTAGGAGGTCTTATGGTATCATTCAAAATTTTATACCGTCACCTAAGGCGACGAAGTGAAATAGGGAAAAACTCTGTTTAACTAGATTCAAAACTTTTTCAATGGGTAGGTCATATTTATTGCTGACCATACGAGCCAACCTCAGCAATTCCGGTCCTTGGAATCCGGTTTCGGAAGTATTGGAAATTTAACTCACAAATGGACAATTTTATTTTCACAAACTTAAAAAAGTCTTAAGGTTTCATACGAAATCCCTGAATTAGTTGTGGATAATACTTCCGGTTGCGGAACCATAGGGTGTTTTGAATTATAGATTTTACTAGATTACATTCGAACAATTTTTTCCTGTGTCTATTTAATGAACAGTTCACAGTTCAGAAAAAATATGAATTTTACATGTGACATAAATATACAAACGAAATAATTCATAACTACTTGATTTTCAAAATGACGCCATATTCCGCGCGCACAGAATTTTACACGTTTCGAGTGTAATTTGCACTCGGCTACCAATTACCGCTGTATGGATTTATATGTAACAATTATTCAGCCAGCAGATGTGTGCTGCTGTGGTTCAGTCGATTAAACGATGTGCTTTGTGATCTAATGTTTCTCGGTTTAAGTCCCGCTGTTACTATTGATCTTTTGTTTTTTTTTTATTTCTTTGGAGTTCAAGGTAGTAGTTTTTAAATCACACTATTTTACATGTTCTTGAATATAAATTTATGTGAAATACGACGCTCCATTTATGTGCATCTTATAAGATGGAAAATCACAAGATTTTTTCGAATTGTGTTGTTATTATAATTCCACAGTAATATTTATGATGATGTGAGTAATATGAGAAAGGCATCATTGCATCACTAGGTGGATTAAAACAGTTTTTTTCAGTAGATTTAAAGCCATGCAATTCCCAAATCACACAATTTTACATGTACTTGAATGTAAATTTGTGTGAAATACGACGCTTCATTTATGTGCATCCTAAAAGATGTAAAATTGTAAGATTTTTTCGAAATGTGTAGTATTTAGTTCCAGAGTCTTATTTTTAACTTTTGAATTTGTATTCTGGAGCTAAATTCTGAAGCTAAATTTAAAACCCATTAATTAAATTCCATCCAGTTTCTGAATTCATATCCTAAATTCAATTTTGGAATTTGGCTCCTGAATCTATTCCTGAATATTTTCTCCAAAAAAACTTGCATGCCCCTTAGAAAAAAATGAATAAAAAAGCTCTGTATTGAAATAGTGTAAATTCAAACATTAATTTAGGACGGGTTCGAACATAATAAGACCTTGATCGAGACACAACTGAAAATACAAAAATCTACTCTCATTAGACATCAAATAATCATTACTCAATATAATGCCCCTGAGTACAAACCACTTCGACTCATCACATTCCGAAGTGAGATGGCACAATTTGACAAATTGAACCGAAACATGAGAAGTGGTGAAATAGCAAGAAGTACCACAACTGACGTTTTGTCAAACCAATTCGAATACTCGCAATCATTTTTTTTACTCCTATATGGATTGGCACGAACGCCATTTTCGCTGCTTGGTTTCACCACATTTTGACACCAGATACGTTCACTCAGCATCCCATCCAGTCCCGTCCCAGTATCTGAAGCTCATTTTTGATAGAAGCGTTTATTAAATTTGGCTGTTCCACAGCAGTTCGTGGTTTCACCTATCTTATCATCATTCAGTTTCGGTGATAGTTTGGTTGGTGCTTGTGCAAAGAATCGGAGCGCTTTCACAAACCACCCTCGACAGGTTCATATTGTTCCGGTGCTAGGTGAGATCTAGCGAAGCAATGTGATATCTGTTCTCCTTCCATCATTTTCCCAACTGTGCTTTACCGGGGGAGCGTACTGTTTCAACAATAATGGGTTAATAATTCAGCTTGGGTACGAGTGATTTGCCGAACCTCCTTTTTGGCACTCTCTAAGTGGAATTGTTTGGAGTGTTGTTTGAGATTGATCGGTAAAGGGTCGATTTCTTGCTCGATGCAAAAGTTGAGCGGGACGAAGGCAAAATGGCAATTAAGGCCCTACTGATGAACGCAGAATTGGCAGCAAAGGAAAGATTCCGTATTCAGGTTTTTGGTTTTGCCTTTGAAGTGATGATGTTGATTGTTCAAATATTCGAAAAGTTCACAAAGTGGTATACCATTTCATGGCTAAGTTCCGTATGCTATCAGAATCACTGTCATAACTTCCGTTTAACAAGTAGAAGCGAACGATGCCGAACTTCATCGCGGTGTTGATGATAATTTGTTTTGACAGGGAAACAAGATTCAATACAGCAACGCCTATTAATAATGGACGAAAACGGATCTAGACACATATTATTGATGAAAATCTGCTGATAGCAATAAATATACAAGATGAAATCTTTTCCATGACTCTGTAACACAGATGAGTCGGTATGAAACAAACTTCTTTAAGAATGTTTCATGCACAGTACAAATATTTGAATGACAAAGATTTTTTTTTGTAGTACAATTTATTCCTGTATTGACAATGATATGATCAAAACCACACAGTTGAAAGAAACTTTTTGAATTCCATTGAATCAGCTGTAACAAAATGTAACATTATAAATAACATAATTTTACGAATGATTTTTCAAAGGTTAAAATTCAATCGAAAAAAACGCCAAAAAGTATTCACTGGGAACCGAGAATCATTAGACCGGGAAGTATCCACTAACCCACAAAAGCACGTGTCTGCTTGACAGGTAAATCATACATAAAATTCATATTAACACACTAGCTAGTTGTGAAAAGATGACAAGTGAAAATTTCGTGGAATTCTCTCAGTCATGACGGAGAATGCAGTTGGTGGACAGCAAAATGCGTTTTATCCATGTGAAGTTGATGCTACATGGACAATTTATCGAAAACAAACCAAATATTGAATAAGTAGTCAGAAAGGTCAGCAAAGGAATTTCTTTATATTTTATTCTTAGATTTTTTACTGTGTACAATCTAAGCCGAAAATTCAAATTACACATGCACAGTTTGAAAGAAACCCGTAAAATTCCAGTCAATCACTTTTAACAAAAAGCATCCATTACATGTAGTAACACAATTTCAGAGACGATTTTATAATAACATTACTTGAAATATAATGTGGCTGGACTTGAACATTGAATCATTAGATCACAAAGTATGTCCGTTTATCCAGATAACCACAGAAGCACGTATCTACTCGACAGGTGAATGGTACATATAAGTTTATACAGTTCCACTATCTATGGGCGAATGGTTGGTGAATGAAAATTACCTGACAAACATGTCAAACTCAATTTGTCACGACATATATAACGGCTGGAAAACAGGAAAATGCATTAAATACCTTCAAAGTTGTTGCTCCATGAAAATATATACGAAAGCAAACACAATATTGACATAAAAATACCGAGAAAAAAAAATGGCGGTTCTAGCGACTACAAAAGTAATTACATATGATGTAATCGCGGGATTCATTTCAGGTTTTCGAAAGGTGGTATTTTCTACGATATTGAACGCTATTTGAAGCATTTTGACACGAATGCAAAGCAGTCAAATTCTGGCTTTATTTGGTACTCGTTTAGTGCAAATTTGGTACAGCGAAAATTGCACAAAGCTGATCAAATAATTCTTTGCACTAAACTGATAATTTTTACCTTCGATTCGCAAAGAAGTAATCTTAATAGTTCTTTAGATAACATTTAGAGCCATTAGAATGGCTGATTTTGTATCGATTTATTAATTTTTAGTTTGACGTAAAGCCGCCATGACTATGTTCAGTTTTTGCAATGACTGAGCGGAAATATAAATTGGAGAAGCCAAGTGAAAGAAAAACTAACAGACAAGATGAATTTTTGGAAAAAGATACGCTCAGAGACAGGACTCGAACCTGCGTTCTTATGCATTCCGTGCATACGCGCTACCATTTCGCCACTCTGATCTTGTTTTAGCCACTGCAAAACTCGAAACAGACACAGTAGCAACGTACATCGAACATGGTCTACATCCTGGCCGTCTCACCCGACCGATATCTCACATCCAAACATCTTCTCTGTTCATCAAACACTAGTCCTCTCGCTTTATACCTATTTCTCCGATCAAGCATTGAGTAGGAGAGTGTATTTATAATCGCTTGTCACCTTCTTAATGGTGCCAGTCGCTGGCTGGACATCGTCAGCGACAGACCCCTATGAAGGTTGTATTGATTGTCTGCCCTTTCCTACCAGAAGCAGATCAGAGATGGCGATCAAGATCAGAGTGGCGAAATGGTAGCGCGTATGCACGGAATGCATAAGAACGCAGGTTCGAGTCCTGTCTCTGAGCGTATCTTTTTCCAAAAATTCATCTTGTCTGTTAGTTTTTCTTTCACTTGGCTTCTCCAATATATATTTCCGCTCAGTCATTGCAAAAACTGAACATAGTCATGGCGGCTTTACGTCAAACTAAAAATTAATAAATCGTTAAAAACAATTGCGGTTTGATTTTCCGTAACAATCTGCTTCTGGTAGGAAAGGGCAGACAATCAATACAACCTTCATAGGGGTCTGTCGCTGACGATGTCCAGCCAGCGACTGGCACCATTAAGAAGGTGACAAGCGATTATAAATACACTCTCCTACTCAATGCTTGATCGGAGAAATAGGTATAAAGCGAGAGGACTAGTGTTTGATGAACAGAGAAGATGTTTGGATGTGAGATATCGGTCGGGTGAGACGGCCAGGATGTATTTTTTTTTTTTCAATTATATAATTTATTAAGGCACACTGCTTAAGCTCTAAGATGCCAAGGGCTTTTTCTAATTTTAATTAACAAATAACTTAAAACTAGGATAGTATATTAAGATAATGTAATGACTTTGGCAGATCCCGCCTTCAGCTGGCAATCGGCACCGGCCGGCGTACTGAATGTAACACGTTGGTAAGTATCTTGGTATTAGCCGCTTTTTTCTGTCCGTGTGGGTTCGCGGGGAACACCCCCAGGCTACGAATACCAGGCGGGTGGCCCATATTCATCTCATAGACTACAGCGGCCGTCCGTGGGCAATGATGATGATGTTACGGAGGAAAATGAAAAAAAAGAAATATATACAGAGAAGTAAATATTACGGAGAACAGAGTAAAAAGGGGATATGGGAACAAAATGACTAAGAACGACAAAGATCTAATTAGTTGACATCGAGATGGTGAAAAAACGTGGGAGGGGGAAGCAGAAAATTTAGCGACAGCAGGAAGATCTTGTTAGTTCCAATGAAGATGGTGGACAGACGAGGGATGGGGAGATTCGGGCGGATGTTAGTGTCGAACCTGTGGGTGGAGTTTCTTCTTAGCATCAGTCGAGGAACAGGGGTAACTAACGCAGATTACACTTGTATATTAATGTGTTTAAGGAATTTATATATGAGCAACATATATGAAATATCCCGACTCGCCAACACATCTCGAACCGGAACATCAGGTGGTCTACCTCGGGCCCTGAGGGAGTCCTTTAAAACAGACCTGGCGTCACAATACCCCACACATGACCATACGACATGCTCGATGTCCTGATAACCGTTGCCACAGGTGCAGAGACCGCTCTCCATGACCCCAATACGCCGAAGATGTGCGTTGAATGTGTAGTGATTAGACATGAGCCGAGACATAACACGAATGAAATCGCGACTCACGTTCATCCTCCTGAACCAAGGTTTCGTCGATACCCTAGGGATAATGGAATGTAGCCATCGTCCCAGTTCGTCATTACTCCATGTAGTTTGCCAACTTTCAAGTGCTCTTCGACGAGAAATACTGAAAAATTCATTGAAGCAGATTGGTCTTTCATAAATATCACCTTCTAATGCGCCCACTTTAGCCAATGAGTCTGCCTTTTCATTTCCCGGAATGGAACAATGTGAAGGGACCCAGACTAACGATATTGAATAAGACCGTTCAGATAAAGTTCGCAAGTGTTCCCGTATTTTCCCCAGGAAATATGGGGGATACTTTCCTGGCTTCATTGCCCGGAGAGCTTCTATTGAGCTTAGACTGTCCGTGACAATGAAGTAATGGTCTTTGGGCAACGTTTCAATGATCTCGAGGGTGTACTGAATAGCAGCTAATTCTGCGACGTAAACTGAAGCCGGATCACTGAGTTTGTACGAAGCGGTGATGTTCTGATTGAAGATGCCGAAGCCTGTGGACTCGTTGATGTTTGATCCGTCAGTGTAAAACATCTTTTCACAGTTGACTGTTCTAAATTTATTATAAAAAATATTTGGGGCCACTTGAGGGCGCACGTGTTCCGGAATTCCACGAATCTCTTCTCTCATGGATGTGTCGAAAAACACAGTAGAATCAGAAGTATCCAAGAAATGAGCACGGTTGGAAACAAACGAAGAAGGATTAATATTCTGAGCCATGTAATCAAAATACAAGGACATAAAACGGGTCTGAGAATTGAGCTCGACAAGCCTTTCGAAGTTTTCAATCACCATCGGATTTAAGATATCGCATCGGATTAGCAATCGATATGAGAGATCCCAGAATCGATTTTTCAACGGTAAGACGCCCGCAAGCACTTCGAGACTCATCGTATGAGTCGACTGCATGCAACCTAAGGCAATACGCAAACAACGATACTGAATTCTTTCCAGTTTAATGAAATGGGTGTTCGCGGCGGATCGGAAGCAGAAGCATCCATATTCCATTACGGACAATATCGTTGTTTGGTACAGCCTGATCAGGTCTCCTGGGTGGGCACCCCACCATGATCCGGTTATTGTACGAAGAAAGTTAATTCTCTGTTGGCATTTTTGTTTCAGATACCTAATATGACATCCCCAGGTGCCTTTGAAGTCGAACCAGACCCCGAGATATTTGAATGTGAAGACCTGAGCTATGGTTTCACCCCTTAGTTGAAGCTGTAGTTGTGCTGGTTCTCGCTTCCTTGAAAATACAACCAGCTCAGTTTTCTCCGTAGAGAAGTCGATACCAAGTTGAAGAGCCCACGTGGACAAGTTGTGGAGTGTATCTTGTAATGGTCCTTGCAGATCGGCAGTTTTGGATCCTATAATGGACACAACGCTGTCGTCGGCAAGTTGTCTTAGCGTGCAAGATGTGTTGATATATTCATCGATATCTTTTACGTAAAAATTGTATAAAAGGGGGCTTAAGCATGAGCCCTGAGGAAGACCCATGTAGCTAAATCGTATTGTCGACAAATCACCATGTGCGAAATACATGTGTTTCTCGGACAATAGATTATATAAAAAGGTGTTCAAAACCGGCGAAAGACCATGCTGGTGCAGCTTCTTAGATAGGATATTTATAGAAACTGAATCAAAAGCCCCCTTGATGTCTAGAAATACTGATGCCATTTGTTCTTTACGAGCAAATGCCATTTGAATTTCTGTTGAGAGCAACGCAAGACAATCGTTCGTTCCTTTACCCCTGCGGAAACCTCGGCCAGGATGTAGACCATGTTCGATGTACGTTGCTACTGTGTCTGTTTCGAGTTTTGCAGTGGCTAAAACAAGATCAGAGTGGCGAAATGGTAGCGCGTATGCACGGAATGCATAAGAACGCAGGTTCGAGTCCTGTCTCTGAGCGTATCTTTTTCCAAAAATTCATCTTGTCTGTTAGTTTTTCTTTCACTTGGCTTCTCCAATATATATTTCCGCTCAGTCATTGCAAAAACTGATTTTGTATGTTTTCCATCGTTGTCCACTTTTCGTTTTCTTTTTCTCCAATGTGAACGACCAGAAGCTGGATGGTACTATCACTCTTGTTTGAAGTGAAACTCACAATGCGAATGCTCAGCAGTAGATATGCCCACAAAAGAACTAGTTGTTCTTTTTTCTGCGTTTAAGCTTGAGAAACGGAACCTCATGTTCGCTATTGAATGAAGCACTAATTGAATAATGCCGGGTGTAGTTCCACTGTCTTGGCATAGATGGCAGCCTGTGCTCCCGATGTGTCTCCGTTCGTGGATTATCATAGACTGAAGCAAGCAAAAGTCCAATATGGTCAGGTATAGATTCGGTTGATTTTGATGTTTCGTATTTGGACCTATTTTTTCAATATTCAAAGAATGTTTTCGCAATAAACGTGGTAGTAACAACAATCTTACATCTTTTTCCATTCGTTTTAGGAAAGAATTAGAGAAAATACTCAAACGGGGATAAAGTTATTGAGAAATCAAATCTGGAGCAATTTCGTAACACTTTCGTGTTTGTGAAATTTTGAAAATGTACTCAGGTGAGCATAGTAAAGAAAGACATAGTCCTACGTTAAAATCGCGCAACAACAAAAAAACGCGTAGCTTCGTAAATACGCGTAAAACATACCGCATAACTTTGAAAAATTCGCATAAAAAAACGCATAACTTCGGGAATCCGCGTAACTTCGGGAGTTCGCGTAAAAAACCGCTAAACTTAAGAATTGTTTTTCTGATGCCGAATATTTTAGAAATGCATGAAACATCAAGAGCTGGTGTAATCTAGAATTTATTTTTAAAATCGAAAATTTTCAATTTCTAAATATCAGAGAGTTAACTTGAAAAAATTCGGGATAACACCAGATCTCGACGTTTCATGAATTTCTAAGACAAAACAAGAAAACCGGATGACTTTAAAAATTCGCGTAAAAAAACACATAACTTCGGAAAACCGTGTAAAAAACCCGCATAAAAAACGAGTAAGCAAAGAACTAAGTGCACGTATTTTGCGACACTACTTTTAGGTGCATCTTTCGAAATAAAACAGCGGTTCAAGTTGAACTGTTTAAGTTTGCATTAAGCAGTTCAATTTGAACTGCTCTGCACTGACGAGTCTAAGACGAAACGTAAAAAAAGTAAAAACGGTTATGTGCCCTAAGCACAAACTTAGGTTTACCCCTAAATGACCATACCTGAATCGGCCAGTATTAGCCGAAAATAACGTTTTCGTTCGGCACGTCAGCAAAGACATGACACTTCGGTGCCAAGTGTTTTGCAAGTAGCATTAACTTTACGTCTGCTTAGCGGTTCAAGTTGAACTGTTTAAGTTTGCATTAAGCAGTTCAATTTGAACTGCTCTGCACTGACGAGTCTAAGACGAAACGTAAAGAAAAGTATTTACCTTATATTTTCGTAACATATTCGCATATGAATGGTCTTATGTACACTCTTAGAAAAAATGAAATTTACGCTTGGCGTAAATTCAAGCATGCTGTAATTTCTTCGGTGATGACACAATATTACCTCTATTAACAAGTAAAAATAAATTTTGCGTCTGTATTGATGTAAGCTTCAGGTAAATGAACTGTGAAGTTAATGATATGACTTATCTTTAAATGCTTTTAAATCTAAGAAGGCATCTAAAAAGGCGATAAATTTTTCTAAGTGTGTAGACACCAACAAAAGTTTAAATCTTACAGGTGATCTAATCCCAAATATGATGCATCTCATTAAAACGTAATTTGTCAAATGACGGAAAATTGGATTTGTAATGACCTAATGTAACTAACAGTCGAAACCAGTGAAATTCAGCCTCATCCAGCTGAATTTCACAGGTTTCGACTGTTAGTTACATTAGGATAGCTAGCACGATTGCATGAATTTATATACTCCACTTACTAGCCAAGCAGGTGTGTGCTTCTGTGACTCAGTCGATTAACGGACGCACTTTGTGATCCAATCATTCTCGTTTCAAGTCGTTGCTCTCCCTATCAGTATTCCTTTTTATATCGACGAATTTCATGTACAAGATCTTGAACGTAAATTTACGTGAGCTGTGACGCTCGCAATATGTGCATATTATAAGATGTGAAATCACAAAATTTTTTAGAAGTGTGTACAATTTCTATTAAATTTTATAGAAAGCGATGAGAAATCGAAATTTCAAACTACCATAGAAGTGACGACGCAGATTCCATTTGCAGGTTGTCTTTGTTGATTGTCAAACAAATTTACTTGTTTTGTCTTCCTCATACAAAAAGGTTATGCAATCACTGTGAAAACCGATTTTTGAACCGAGACCCGAAGAGCCGATTGTCAAATACCATTCGACTCAGTTCGTCGAGTACGCAAAATGTCTGAGTGTGAATGTGTGTATGTAACGTTTTTTTTTTGCACTAACTTTTCTTGGAGATGGGTCAACCGATTTATTTGCAAGCAGAGAAAAGCCTTCTGGAGATTAAATTTATAATCTCTTTCTCCAAAAGGCATAAAACCTCCTCATCTTTAATACCAACAGATTAATAATATCCAAAAAGTACAATTTAAATCTAAAATTAAACTAAATTACATTAGAAATTAGTTGTATAGCATTTGCTTTTCACAAACTAAAATACAAATTAATGGTTTTGTGAACCCCTACAAAATTCCTCAATATTGTTTGGAACCGACTTCTGGTTCCGGAATTATGGAGTAAAATGTGCAAAACAAAGTGTAAATAAGTGCACCAACTTTTCTCAGAGATGACTGAATCGGTTTTCACAAACTTAGTCTAAATTAAGGTTTTATGATACTATGCAAAGTTCCTGAATTTTGTTTGGATCTGACTTCTGGTTCCGGAGTTATGGGGTGAAATGTGCAAAAAATATAAAAACATGTGTACTTATTTTCTCAGAGATGGCGGGACCAAATTTTACAAACTTGAATTCAAATGAATGATCTTATGATCCTTTACAGAACTTCTGAATCGCATCTGGATACCTACTTACTCTATCAGTGTTGGCGTGACCGATTTTCACAAACTTAGATTTAAATTAATAGTCAATTTTCACAAACTTAGACTTAAATGAAAACACAAAACTTCTGAATTTTATCTGGATCCGAAATTATAAGGTAAAGTATATTAAAAATTTTATATTATCACTTAAGGGATGAAACAAAAGTCGTAAAAGTTTTCTAAATCGTCCTTCAAAACTTCTCCAAACCAAACCGATTCCGATTTTTTATGAATCGAAGAAAAAGCCGGCAAAGCCGGTTTTTATTCAAGGTAAATAGGAGTGAATAAAAGCAACCTTATACCACTTGGACTATTACAATAAGTTTTTAAGGAAAATGTTTGCATCTAATTGACGACTATGATCCCGTGTTTGATGTTGCAATAGTTTATTGTAAATTTTCCCCAAAACTGTATAAGCTAGTGAAATCTTTATTCATTTCTTTCTATCCGTTCTAAGGAAAATATCTAATAAACAAAAGATTTTTGATGGAGTTTACTGTCCACTAGTGGGCTGTAGGGACTACTTTGGGAACCACCGGTATAAACTTAAACAGTCTATAAAAATCGGTTCAGTCATCTTCCGGAGAAACAATGTGCCATGGAGGCGGAGTGAGTTTTAGTATGAGAATCCCAGCGAAAACGCTGTTAAGCATTTTTTTAAAGCTTGCCTCTACGAAAAGTAGACGGAGAATCTCTAGTTAATTCATCCAGTAGTGTGATAATGCCTTTCTCTTGACAGTCTTATCAAACAGTCCATTCTCGGCCATTAGTATGGTGAACTTATCAAATAACTAGGGTAAGGGCTTCCTATTTCATCTCATTTGTAAGGACGTTACCTTAAAAACCTGATTTAGCCACTAAAATCACTATGATTTTTTTCATATTTCTGCTTAATTCGCCTTGCTCCACATTGGAAATTGATTCACATTCCTTTGGAAATTAAAATAATATTAAAAAATTCAACTAAAAACGCTTCAGATATGTTCACTACTGTGCTCCTAATTTCATTTCGAAGATTTTATATTCATCCTATAGTTGGTCCTTTATTCATCTCATAAATTAGCAATGGCGACAGCAATCAAAACCAAAACATTGCACTATTACACTCTCAGGTTCAAAATGTCAGAATTTTCTTTATAAATGGCCTAATGACAACTATGAGAAAACACACGATATTTTTAGAAACAGTTTGGAATCATTTCGACGTTCAACATTTTTTGGATCGTTTTCGTTACCTTACGTTTAAAATTTAAAATTTTACTGTTCAGTTAATTTGGAGAACTTAAAAAAAAACAAAAAAAAAGAATTGCTATTATTTAGGCATTAGCCCTTCTAACTACAAAATGCATAACCAGAGATGCCATTTATACAAATTTATCTGTATTTTATACATTTTGGCGTTCGCATACTGATTTAAATCAGATTACAGATTTTATGCAGATTTTCTAAATTTAATACAGATTTATAAAGGTTCATAAAAGTGAGAAGTAGAAAGTTAGATTTTTCTCTCTGAGTATCTATTAGTATTTGATTGCAGTAATTCTTTGAAAGTTTATTAATCAACGGACAAATTGCATGTTACAATGGAAATCTTCGCAGATATGAAGAATTATCTTTTAACATCATTTTATTAGTGAAAACAGATAGAGCAGATATAGACTTTCTATGCAAAGCAATAAATATTTTCTATGAAAATATCTGGCATCACTGTGCACAGCCGATGAAACACAAACACACACTTAACAGCGTTATGTTGACATACGGCGTAAAGAAATCAGTGCTACTAGATTTGCCACAATGGTTACTTCATCAGTATTTAACACGCTCTTTCTGGTAATATTCGAAGCCGAAACAGTTTTATTCAAATATAAATATCAACAAAATAATTAAACTGATGTCACGGACACCAAAAAAATACTTGTTGATAATAATTTGAAGAAGAAAAACAATTTTGTTTTGTAACATTATGAGAAAACCTGGCAACTTTGGGAAACCAAATGAGATGAAAACAAAGTGCAATCAAGTGAACTAAGTGAAAAACTTTCATGTCATATTTTTAAAGACTTTTATTGCTTGTCGAGTAGTTTTTGAAGTTTAAATCGTTAATTAAACAAGTCGCAAGTGAACGTTATTAATTATGAAGTAATCCAGCATTCAATAGTAGTGTAATTGTGCGAAACAGAAACATTACGAACTGTAAATCTTAAGACGAAAATGTGTCCTAAATCGAAAAGTGAGTTTGTTTTAGATAAAAAAAGATCACCGATGAATTTAAAACCATTTCTTTCAATGGAAAAGTGTGACAATAGCTTAAATATTCATTCGTAAATATTTCACAGTTTGGTTCAGGTACGTTGTAAGATATTATTCATGTTCAAAGTAATGAGGTGAAGGGATGAGATGGAAGTAGGAGCTCAGATGAAATAGGGAGCCCTTGTCCTAATAATAGTAACTTTTAAACGAGTCTAAGTCTTTCGAAATCGATTCTTCCATCTCCGACAAGTTTAGGTTCATTAAAAAACTGAGAAAACTTCCAAATTTGATTGACGTTGTTAGCTTTCAAATGAGCCTAGTTTATCGAAGTTCGTTGAGTGATCTTCAAGAGAATTCAACCAATGCAAATTGTGCGGTTAGTCGGTTACGTTACTTATACTATTACATTTCCGGAACCGAACGTGACAGTCATTAGATCTCCGAAATCGATTCACAATTTAGCTGTAGCAAATGGACCTAAACTTGTTGAAATCGGTTCAGCCATTTTCTAGAATAGTGAGTGTTAAAAGTCTTAGAAAACTGCACACACGTCAACACACACACACACACACACATATTTTCTGATCAGAATCGAACGGTATATACAACTATGGGTCTCCGAAGCTCCGTTAGAAGGTCGGTTATTTTCCAGAAATTCTATTACCTTTATAAAAATGACAAAAATGACAAAAAAACACATTTTTTCATCACGACAAACTAAATCGAATGGTACATGATACTTGACCATCCGCGCTTTGATTGAAAATTCGGTTTTTACAACCGATTCCAAAGCCTTTAATTATAGGAAAGGAAAAAACCAACGCGATTGAATTTTTTGGTTCAGTCGCTCTGTACAATTCAATTACAATAGCATAGAAATCTATTTTCCTGTACCATACATAAGCTTCGCGTAAAAACCTCTCCATACTGTCCATAGGACCACAATTAATTAACTGAGTGTTATGTTCGGACAAAATGAGTACCAGCCACAGCGGAACAGTTTTCCGTGGAAATTTTATGCGTTAAACTTCTGCTTGATCTACAAACTCGCCTGGCCCTGAGGTTTAAGAGAAACCTTTTTTAACCTAGTGGGACGGATTCTTTTTTACTACCTTTTCTTCCTCTATGTGAGCAGTACTTTTTGTTTGCTGTTGTAAGTAAATGTGTTGTCACAGTGACATATCTCCGTTCTGTATGATGGAAAAACTGCTTTTTAAATGCTGTATGTGTTGACATGGATACATGAGAGAGTAAAACTCCTGCGGGCTACATATTTTGTGGAACTAAATATTTGGATAAAAAAAAACTGAACAACTCCATTTCTGTTCTTGTTCACTAGACAAATGATTCTTCAAAGTAGATAGTGTTTCAGGACCTGGTTGTCTCTTCGCCATGGAAGAAAAATGAAACGAATGAAGCATACGCTAGGGATTGCATTGGTCCACTTTCCGGTGTCACTTGTTTAAGATTAATCTTGCCTGAGTATTCCAAAAAATATTTCACTGAACATAAGAACATTCTAAAAAAAAAACAAGAGACAGCTCTATCGGATCAGAACACCATCACACTTTTATTTATTTATTTAGTTGAGAGTAGGGTAATCTCACACGAGTGTTGAGATTCTTTCTAGTTTCTTCAGTAACATACACTCAGTCAAATCCTACGTGAATACTCTTGTGATTTTTATCCACATAACTTTTCTTGTAATACTTATGTGAAGTATAGATAGCACATAATGAACTCTTGAACTCTTAGTCCACATTTGTATCACGTAATATCTACGTGACATTTTTCGTAAATTCTTTAGAATAATTTTGTGCAATTTTTACGAAGTTCATTTAAATTGTACTGTAAAATTATTTCAATCTGAACTTACTTTTTATCAAAATTTCATTTAATAGCCACATTATTTTCATGTAATTGTTACTAAGTTCCATATTGAATCTCAATAATGTATATTGGTACTAAAAACAAATAAATTACATAGTCTATTGGATATAACATTTCGAAAAAACTTTGTTCTTTCGGAGATATTCTGAAAATTTTACTTTTAAATGACATAAAATTTCGTTTCTGTTGAATCACTGGTGAAAAATATCAGAAAAACAGAACGCATTGCTCTAAATGTATGATCTGATCCTTTCTCCGGATTTGCTAAACTGAAGCAAACATTGTTCCCTTTAAGGAATGCGTTCAGCTGAAACTAGTAGTTCGAGGTGTGATTTCTGTAATCCACTTTTAGCAGATTGATGAGGTTTTGCCTTTTGAACTCCACTGTAGAAAAAAAAACAAAAATGAATTGTGTTTCAGTTTCGTATTTTTGGTATGCAGAATTCGCGTAATACCAATTGGTCATGCAAATAAGTTGTTGAGGGTTGGTTTCGTAGAGCCGTTTAGGAAATTCAATAAATGGTACAATATTAATTAAACTTCTGTTTGATACTAATATTAGATCTGAAAGTATAATAGAAATTAGCTAGACATCATTGCTGTCGGTATAATTAATGATTTATAATTATTTACCCTAAAATCACTGCGATAAATACCGTAAAAGGGTGAAAAAGGTTTGGCCTATGTTGTTTGATCGAAGTTTTTCATGAACAATGTTAACGTGTGGATTTTTCAAATGTACATTCAAGTACTAATTCATTGGTGGCTCTATTGATGAAACGTACACGCTTAAAAAAGGTTACACAAAAATGAATAAGATCCTACTCATATTTAGTAAAGGTGGAACAATCCTGTAAAAGAGTTACTGCTTAGGTACTCATAATTAGCATCATTGACTGAAAAAATATTCAATTTGATAGTATCATAGGAGTTGCTCACGCTAATTGATGGTAATTGATGGTAATTGATGGTAATTACTTAAATTGTAACGATTTGATACACCATTCGAAAATTTGTAATATTGTACTCAGATTCTGAGTAACTATTTTCTAGCGTGTAGAATAACTAACATAGTTAGGTGCGCTGAAGACTGTAACAAGTCGGTAAATAAAACCCCAATCTTGCAGTCAATGATTTAAATTCTTTCTTGAATTCAATAGATACATAGTTCAGATGTCATCTGTCTGAATTTCATGACTTTAGTGTGTTAATTGTTCGACTTTCAGTGACGCTTTCTTTGTAAAATTAGGAACAATGGAGAAAAAATTCGTTTGTGAATGAAACACTGCTTTTTCACGAAAAAAAAATACTGCGATAGCAAAGAATACTGAAGATGTATGAGATAGCTTATAAAAGGAAGAGTATACCCAATTTTGCATGATCACTTCGATATGAAATTTTTTTTGGCAAAGCAGGTGCCGGATTTTTTTCACAGCTGATCAAATGCACCGTGTCTCAAGTCCACCGTTACGGTGGCTTGAGGACTATTCACACATATCCGATCCGGTTCAGCGCCGACACGACACCGTGCACGGACACTGATATTATTTCATTCGTTTTCTATGCGCGCATTCACACTTATCCGGCACAGTTCCGTTTCAGTGCAGCTCGCCGTCAGTGTAGCGTCCGCCAGGCAAACTCAGATTCGTCGTCACCGATACTTTTTAGTTTCACTGAAGTCGGCCTGAAGGCACTTTCACTGGATCGAAACGGAACGGTCCTTTAGTCCTTTAGTCCCATAAATGAAAATTGGAATCACTTTTGGTGAATCTCTTAACGGATGATAACGTTGTATCGTGTTAGTGCAGTGAATATTCGAGCATTTCGCGAGAAAGAAAGAATTTTTACCTGTACTCTGGTGACTCGACGTGTCCAGTGAAAAGAAAGTCCATTGGACTATAAACGAAAATTAACTGTCAGTTAATTTTGCCTCAGTTGCTGTAACATAAATCGGCGTCATCTCAAGTCAGGTGACGCCAACCAGAAGAAGAAAATGAAAATTAGAATTCGCCACCATATTCACCAAATCAAATACCCAATAACTATTTTGTTGTTTTTAGATTTGAACAAAAAATAAGCTTGCTGCAAAGAGATTTGCATCGGGTGACGAGATCGTCACTAATGCCGTTTTTTCATTGAAAAACACTGGTGGCGTGGATTTGCCTGGTTTTGCACTTTCGAGCAGAAATGGCAATGAAACACCGTCAGAATGTTGCGTTTCTGCTCGAAAGTGCAAAACCAGAGCAATCCACGTTACCAGTGTTTTTCAATGAAAAACGGCATAAGACTGATGTTTTTTAGACTAAGGGAATATCGTGGTATAAAAGTGGTGTAGAAATGTTGGAAAGCCGTTCAAACAATTGTATTGCTCTTCAAAGAGAAAACGGTGATGTCTAAAATTGAAATGAAAGTACGTAATCCCAAAACATAACCGAGAGATTGACGTAGGATTGCATTCGAGATGTGTATAAATAACAATTGATTTGATACCGTTTGACCGTTCAAGATTTGTAGTATTGAAAAGGACTATTCGGTTTCGAAAGATTGCGTTTGTATTTTATTCTCTCTGTGATGCTTAACAGCGCGTTAATCGACATGGCGGGCCACGACATTTCGGTGTAGTTTTCTCGAATGCGAACGGCCAGCAGCTGGATGATGACGAAATCGCTCATATATTTCAATATTTCACTTATCTCAATATTTCAGTGAAAGAAACTTTCAAAATACTGTGCGGTATTCATTTTTGGCATTCAGAAGGATCAAATTGTGGATCTGTTCGGAACATTTTTCTCGAACGCGATGCAGTAAAATGATAGTTACCGTTCGTTTGGTGCAAATTTCGTATAGCGAAAAGTACACAAAGCTAACCACATTATTCACAATTTTCACTGAACGGATGATTTTTTCCTTCGATTTGCAAAGAAGAAATCTTAAAAGTTCTTTAGATAACATTTAGAGCCATTAGAACGGCTGATTTTGTGTAATGTTACTCATCGTTGTTCACTTTACGTTTTCCTTTTCTCCAATGCGAACGACTACCAGCAAGATGATGCAATCACTCTTGTTTGAAGTGAAACTCATTCGCCATTTACTGAAACACCAGCAGAATAATGCCGTATGTAGTTCCACTGTCTTGGCATAGATGGCAGCCTGCGCACTCGATGTGTCTCCGTTCATGAATTATCATAGACTGAAGCAAGCAAAAGTCCAATAGGGTCAGTTATAGATTCGGTTGATTTTTATGTTTCGTGTTTGGACCTATTTTTTCACTATTTAAACAATGTTTTCGTAATAAACGTTGTATTAATAACAATCTTACATCTTTTTCCATTCGTTTCGTGAAGGAATTAGAGAAAATACTCAATCAGAGAAAAATCAGGAGTAATTTCGTTACACTTCTGTTTCGTGCAAATTTGAAAATGCGCACGGGTGAGCATAGTAAAAAAAGACGTAGTCCTACGTCAAAAAGTGTTGTTTCCTTTGTTTGACCGAAGATTGTGATGTTTGTGATGTCCAAACATGTCGGGTCGGGAAGCTAAATGAAGAAACAAAGAGGGTAAGAAAAAACAATTTCAAACATTGTTATTTTGACGTGAATACGACGTACTTTAATATGGGGCGACTTTTCAAAATGTTGCATTACAAGAATGGATAAAACTCAGTCGTGAATATCTCTTGTTTTATTTTTTTTTTAATATTTGGTATCACAGTGAAAAATTCATTTTCAGATCAAGGATCAGTATTCAGTTCCAGATACAAAACTAAGTTCTAGAATCAGTGCAGCATTCAATTACAGAGTCCAGATTCAAAATCCTGTTCCAGATTCAGAATCCAGGTTCACAACCAATCAACTTATGAGAACGATTATCAGTATTCGTTGAATATTTGGAAGTGTGAATGAAGCATGTCAGTTTTTTGTCGTGAATACGACTTACTTTACTATGGGGCGCCTTTTCAAAATTTTCCCTCTGAGAGAGTGATAAGTTTTTTATCGTGAATATCTCTTGTTGTAAAGACTGTCCCAAAAAGTATGGACGCACTTTGATTTCGCTGTAAATAATTCATAAGTGTTAGATATTCCAATTATTTTCGATATACTGATAATATTAGACTACAACAACAGAATATTATTCTCAACATTTGCTACTTAGCCATTGTAGACTAGCTGGCGCACCTTCTTGCAAACGTTCCTCATTAAATTCCGTACAGACTTCTTGGCGACAAGTTTTGACACTTTTTCCAATCTTTTTCGAACTGTTGAATGGTTTCGGCTGCCGAGACATGTGCCTTCGTTAATGCCCAAAATTCCGCAATTGGTCGAAGCTGTGGGCAATTTGGTGGATTTATGTCTTTTGGGACGACAGTGACATTTTTGGTAGTATACCATTCTACCGACAACAGCATCCTTGTGACTTCGAATCATGGGTAGAAGTCGTTTTTGTAAACATTCCTTGATGTATATTTCGCTGTTCATTGAAGCAGTGGTGATTAAGGGTTTCGAAACCTTACCGCAGCTACAAATTGCTTACCAGACCATAGATTTCTTACCAATTTTTTCGACTTCAATCGATGTCTCGCAGTGGTTTACCACTTGCCCTTCTCGCACCGTATAATATTGTGGTTCCGGCAAGGATTTTTAATCGAGTTTCACGTAGGTTTCGTCGTCCATGATAATGCAGTTCAAGTTTCCAGCAAGAATCGTATTGTACAGCTTTCGAAGCCTCGGTCTGATCGATGCTTCTTGTTTCGGACTACGTTTTGGTTGTTTCTGTTTCTTATAGGTTCGAAGATTCAAACGTTCTTTAGCACGAAGAACATTTGACTTCGAAGTGCCCACTGTTTTTGGTCTCATCCCAAACTTAAACCTCCTTCTTTTGCTCGAACGCCTTCAGTATACGTTTATCCAACTGAGGGTTAGCAGGACCTTTTTTTCGACCCGTTTTCGGTTTATCCTCAATGGTGTTATCCTCACCGAACTTCCTGATTGCATTTCGTACGGCTTTTTCACTTACTCCTTCCATTTTTGCTATCTCTCTCAGTAACAGTCCGCGTTCTGTGCACCATTTGTATACAATTTATCGACGTTGTTCTGCTGAAAGTCCACGCATTTCGAAACAAACTAATGAAAACGAATAAACAACTGCACAAGTGGTTAGAGAAGAGTGTAAACAACAGGACGCAGCCAAAAAAAATGACAGATTCTGAACCATTGCAAATTGGCAGCGGTTTTTGGTTGCGTCCATACTTTCTGAGACAGTATTTATCTAACGAATCAACATAATTTTTGCTACATGCCATCGGCAATATGATCACAATTTTATGATAAAATTTTCAGCTGTGTGACATAATCCCAAATAATTCAAAATTAAACTTTTCTGAAATGTTTGGTATAAACGAGTATCAAAGAGGATAATTCAAAAGGCGCCTTTGCATTTCTCGTATTTTGAAAGCTCATAGCTCAGTGATCTGTGAAAGGATTTATATAATCTAACTACTAATAGAATCGAAATTTTTCAACTTAAACGTGTATAGCAACAGCATTGAAGTATTTCAATAGTACACTATTGAAAAACCTGTCTCATTTGACCCATGTCAACACCAGCCAATCAGAACACTTTCTGAGAAAGAGAACAAAATATCTGCTGCTGTACAACACATCTGTTCCGAACAGTGCTTCATATCGTAGTGAGTTTGTGGAAATTTGGTCCTTCTGAAAGGCTGGAATGAATCCCGTACAGCATCCTGATAGTTTCTTTCAATGAAATGCAAATCCAAAATGAAATAATCGACATTAAAATTCTATATGCTGCTATTTCTATAGCCGTTAGTGAAAAAGTTACAAACGAAATAACGTAAAAAGAAACCTCTTAACAAAAATTGGATCAGTTTGGAATCTATCGCCAATGCGAGCAGATGTATTGTGCGTCGTTGACAAAGCTAGTTTCGCTTCCGACAAGAGCGATTACGTCACAGCTGCCAGTTGTTTGCAAAACAACGTAAAGAGTACAACGGTGGAGAGCATAACACAAATCAGCCGTTCTAATGGCTCTAAAAGTTTTCTAAAGAACTATTAGGATTTATCCTTCGAAAATCGAAGGTAAAAAACCTCAGTTTATTACAAATCTAGAACTGTTTGATTAGATTTGTGTCCGTTTTGCTGTGTGAAATTCACAGTAATCGAGATCAAGTGAAGCCTTCTTTGTTTTTGCGAAAAATGTGAAAAAGGGTAATGCTTGCATAATTCATACAACTGATCAACTAATTGATACTCGGAAGTGTTGAGAAACATGTCAGTTGTTTTCGTATTCACGACATCCAGTTATGTCTCTGACATTACCCACTCGCCTTTTTTCTCATATTCACATTCATATAGGAGAAAGACTCTTCGCAAGCGTATAGGTATTGTCAACAATGTATGCGTAAAAACAAGTTCTTTCGCCTTTCTTCCTGATTTTATCAAATAAAACTGGCATAGGCCGGCAAACGAAACAAATCAGTGAGTGCTCTTAAGGTGAAATGTAGCGTCATAAAATGCGCGCAAAATTTTATCCGCTTCAGTTGAACGAACCGTCGCACAAAGCATACCAAGAAAAACGGACACATAGAAACAAGAACTTTTTTCAATGATTGAGCGCAGTGGGTTTACCTCTCGTTATATAGACTTGTAAAAAATTTCTCAAAAGGAATGTATTCCAAGACTTCCAAACCCAGACATTTTCCTGGTGTGGATTCAGTATTCTCCCAATACGGCTCCGCCACTCCTTGGCTGCGAAGTCTGTTGAAACAAATGGTCATATTCAACAATAAATGTAATACCAAGACTTTGCTTTGCTTGACGACGTTTATTCGAGTTGTTTATTATTATTGTTTGTATCACAGGTTAATGAACGATAATACTTGGCTTGTATTCATTTCATTCAGTAGCTTGTCAATGTTGAAGTTTTGGTTTTGCTAAAAAAATTGCTACAATCTAAAATAATACCTGTTTTACGATATTACACAGCCAAGAATTATTGCTTCAGCAACATCAATGCATTGAACACAACAGAGTTGGACATTATTAGCATTATAAATTACAGCTACTTAGAAAATAAACGATTTCTTACAATACTCATTTTATTGTATTCAACTCGTTTTTATTTCAACACAAAACCCAATAGTGCATAAATTCGCGTCATTATTTGATATGTAATTTTTGCTCACGATATAATGCCACCGTGCCCACCGTGCATTTCTCACACCACCTCAATACGAAACAGCAGCGCGCAAGCAATAAAAAAAATGCGGAAAAGTTTATGTAAATTTTTTCAAATTTCGGTTGTTTTAGCTAAAAATTTTTAATTTTCAGTTGCATTTTCAGATTCTTTGTGAAATTCTGCTACAAACACTACTTTTCAGTTCTGAAATCATTCCCATGGGAACGGAACAGTTACCGTTTATACATTTCAAAAACCAATTACGGCTCGGCAAAGCAAAATTTCAAAATTCTAAGAATACTTAGTTATGATGAATTTGATTTCGAAAACTTAAGTGTTTTTGGTTTTTCGAAAATCGGTCTAGTTTTTGAATAATTGATCAAAAACGCGATTTTCGCATTCCGCTACATTTCACCTTAAGAAATGTTTTATGTTTATATTAATTTATTTATGACCGGCGTCACCCCAGTTACGGTCTTTCACCGGGGTTCTTGAGAAGTGCAATTTTAGGAAAGTAAAAATCTTAGTCGAAAACTCTACGATTTCTCTGAACACTGAAAAATATTCCGGTCTCAGTTGGTCTCCGGTTAGTTTCAGCACTCACAAAATCCATTAGCAACTAATACTACTAATTGCAAATTAAAAAACTTAAATAGCTTTTATTATCATTCCAGCAAAATAGAAACGTTTGTTTGAATAAACAATTTCAAATGATGACTCTAAATTCAGGCGCATTTCTATTATAATGGCACTAAATTTCTGTTTGAGCTGTTAGTAGAATGTTGTCACTAATAGTACTGTTGTTGTACCGTTGAATTCCACTATGTTATATCACGTCATTACACTCTCACAAAGTCACTATTTTCACAGTCACTATTTTTTCGAAGGTGTATCAAACGTTATAATACAGATACGTATTTCGGAATGCTATTTGCATCCTTCTTCAGTGTATCGGTTTTATAAGTTATAAAAAAAAACTTATAAAACCGATACACTGAAGAAGGATGCAAATAGCATTCCGAAATACGTATCTGTATTATAACGTTTGATACACCTTCGAAAAAATAGTGACTGTGAAAATAGTGACTTTGTGAGAGTGTAATGACGTGATATAACATAGTGGAATTCAACGGTACAACAACAGTACTATTATTATAATGGTCTTCTTCATAAATATGATAGGAAATTGCACGAGACACATAGTTTTTTTACGTCTGATTCCAAAATATTTTGAAAACTACTGAATTTCACTAATATTGGAAATGCTATGCCTTTGAATAGTAGAAGAGTGAATTTCTTCTAAAGTCAGTTCGAATTCAATTAATCTGAGTCATTTCACTCTATAAAATACTGCGTTTTAAAAAAACGACGCTTTAAGTATTGTGTTCTCTAAACAGTTTATTTAAATCGTTTATTGCCTCGCATACGAATTTGGTCTCTTCTGGTACAGATTGGAAGATCCAACCAAAACGAATTATGTGAAAAAATGTGTAATGCAGAACTTATTTCATATACAAATCTTTCCAGAGATATCACTATAATTTGGATATTTATAGAGAACTATTTAAGTAAATCTGTACAATCTATACTGTGTCGTCTCCATCGATTCAACAAAATTCAACTGTATTTAAACAAGATATTTTTTGCGTTTAAAAATGAAATGTGAAGCCTTGCTTAATCCGTTCGTGGTCTTATATTTTTGACGAGAATACGTCTTATTTTACAATAGGGCGTCATTTCAAAATTCGCCCTGTGAAAGAATGGATAGAACTTTATCGTGAATACCTCGAGCTATACTCTCCATGCTATCAGGAATATGATCGGCAATTTAAGATAAAATTTTTAACAGTATGAGATAACCATGAATAACTCAAAATGTTTAGCTTTCTCAAACTTTTAGAAACAAAGAAGAACCCTCATCGCGCATACATGCCATTTTAGCACGCGGGCGACGTTTTTGAGGCAGTCTCAGTTCAACTGGACAAGTATAAAAGGTAAACTATGGTCAAAAATCGATCATTTCGCCTAGGGCGTTCGACGGGACTGGACGTCGAGATGAGAACCTTCCACCAACAGTAACAACAACAGACCTTATTTGTGATTTAAAGCCTCAAACGATCAGGCTGTTCTTTCATTCTCTTTTCGGACTTCGTTTTCAACCAGCAGCAACAAGAACGGACATTCTGCGTGGTTTAAAGCCTCATTTGGATTGGGTTCTGAAACTGAATTCCAAATCTAATTTCTGTAACTGATTTCAGAAACTGGATTCCAGTCCATCTGAATTCTAAATTTAATTTCCAGCTTAGAATTTAGTTTCATAATTTAGTCCCAGAATACAGGTTTAAAAGTAAAACTAAGACTCTGGAATTAAATCCCAATTTTGAATTTTTGAACTAGATATTTGGAATTGGTTTCTTAACTAGATTTTGGAACTGAATTTAGTGCCTTAATTTAGGTTTGGATTTCGAATCCAGAATTCTGGTTCAGCAGAAATCCAACTTCAGAATTCAGGAGCAAAATTCAAGATATGAATTTTAGATCTTGATTCTTCAACAAATCTAGATCTAAAATCCGAACCTTTATTTAAATACAAACTTCTGAACCAGAGTTTAAATCCTAAACTCAGGCTCAGAATTCAGAATCTGTATACTGGAATTGAATTCGGCAATTGTATTTTAGGTTCTAGAACTGAATTCAGTTCCTTAATTCAGGTTCGGTATTCAAGTTGAGAATTCAGCTCTAAAGTTAAATTAAAGCTGGATCTTGAAAATGAATCTAGTTTCAGAATAATAGAACTTCATTTATTAATTGAACTCTTGAACTGGATTTCGAACATGAATTTTGTAACTGAATCCGGAGCCAGTCACTGGTTTCGACTGAAAACAACGACTGAAAACAACGACACTTCTGAAACGTTTGTGCCACTAGTAAACGACTATTTTCTTCAGAGTATCGTAACCGAAATACGCTTCTAACATTTACAATGTCGTCACACCTTTGAAACCGTTTTCAATGCAAAATTTAATGCAAACTCGTTGTTGTCAATTCACAATAGCAGATGTTCTCAATACAGCGTAACTTTTACAAATGTCAAGCTGAAAATTTGATAGAATATCAATGACAGATGTGTCAATCTAAAAACAATCTAATCGGGTGACTAAGAGCGCCACACGGCGGTGATTCCGTTAACTTATTTTTATCTAAGTAGTATTCCCAAAGAACTATTTGTAGCTTTCTTCCATGTAAATCTATAAAAAACAATTTTTTTTCACTCAAATTTGTTTGGCGTCATTTGTATAATAGAATATGTTTGTCGTCAATAAGTCATGCTTAGTGTCGTTACAATTATGGTAGAGAAGCAGTAAAAAGCATGTCAGTTTTATTCGTATCCACGTCGTCCAGTTATGTCTGTGACATTACCCACCCGCCTTTTATTTGCTCTTTCTTCCATTCGTTGAAGTTCGGAAATTGTTTTATACAAAGTCCAAAAAGAAATTGTAGAAAACCGATTGGGCACTTGGGCAAAATATATACGCTGAGAAAAAGGAGTATGCTTTTTCAAAAATTAGAAAACCAACCGAAAATAAGAATCAATTCACTTGTCGACCCGGGTCAGCTGCTAAATATTGTATATCAAACTAAATATTCAAGACATTTATGACACACTTCAAATGTTAGACAGCTAGTTTTTCAAACGGTTTCACCTATACCGGTTTTTCATCATATAACAAAACATTACTCTAAAATAGCATGATCAAAGTCACGGCTGTTTTTTGGTTCCTGAAATTGAACATAAGTGGAACGTGACTTCGGATTCTTTTGCCAACTATTGCTGTACTCGCTGTATTTATCGAACCGATTTATTTCTGTCACGAGTTTGGAATAATCGTTGGATATAACCCATTTATGCACTTGGCTCTTGATTGGACCGAAAAACTTCTTCTTCGTCGGTTTCGTCCATCCGACCGAGCATTTCAACCGGCACGGTAACATCCGGACTGCTCAATCCGCTCCCGCCTGGAAAATTGATTTCCCGACCGATAATGCATGGCTTCCTGAGGAAGGAACTGTCCGAATCTAGAGTGTGAAGACTGGTGAAATCTCCTGAAAGCACTATTTTCCCAAGCTTACGTAAGATTTCGTTTTTCTTGCCTTCTTCTAACGAAACCGTCTACACACACATACGCAGCAACCCTATTTAATTTTAATTCTTTTCAGTTACACCCGACCTTTTTTCGTAAAACCCTCCACATTTATCAAATTGTTTTCTAATTCCGAGTGAGATTATTTCCCAATCGTGCTTGATTGTGTTTTCAGTTTCGAGCTACGTCTCTAGCTTTTTTTAGGGCGTTTTCACTTGCAGTCGACCTCGTTCAGTTTGCCGTTGCTGTTCGTGGTGTTAAGCACAATATAAAAGCATTGCCTGTTTGGTTCTCCTTTAGGTTCTCATCCCGACCGATGGGAAAGCTTTCGTTATGCGATCATTTCACCGGCGATTGTGTCTCCGCCCACCCATCTCTGTTCTTCCTGTCTGTCTATTCGTCTGGCCTAGCCAATCGAGATGGGTTCACATTCAATTCGGTAACCATGCTGCATCCTCTCGTCAAGCCATAAAGCGTTAACGAGAATCCCTAGTCTGGAACTTTCTTTCCGAATAAGAGGCTCCACTATCTAGACTGTTGCTTCAAGGAAACTGACATCGCCAACTGATGATGGTTTCTCGAACAGAGAGCGGCAAACAGACATTCCTCAGGAATAATCAAAAATCGATCAAAATAATGTTAGCACAATTTTGTTCGTCATACTGTGTATCACATAAAGAATATTTTTGTTTTGGTTCCCTGTTGCGGTATCGTACCGACAAATGTGACATCAGAATGCATGAAAATTACTCCAATATTCATCACGGTTGGGTGGTGGCCCCAGGAAAAAAACGTAATTACGCATATTTAATTTCAACAAATGATGAATGTTTCTCATTTCAAAATGAGCTTGTTCCGTGCAAACAATCGATCATCACAGTACAAACACTTAATTTCCGCCATTGTTGATGGTCTGATGTTGGAACGAACCCTGTCCTAACAAATAAAGTCACGCTTCGAGGGTGTTAACCCGATCACCAAGCCGTAACAAATTTATGACAATAAGCTGTTTTCGTAATAAGGCGCTGGTATAGGTCGGGTCTCGTTATTATATGTTGATCGGGGTTCGATAGTCGAGTGTGGCAATAAATTTAAGGGGTAGTACGCAAATTTCATTCAATTTACTAATTATCTGCTTTAAAAATATGTTCATCAGCCAAACGCAAAAGATTCTAGCATAAAACCAAGGAAATCGATTTAGTTCACGTGCTTTTATAATCAATTAGAATACACCGCGTAACTTCGGAAATCCACGTAAAAAAACCGCAAAACCAAAGATGATGATGCCAAATAGCTTAGAATTGCATGAAAGTCCAGATCTGGTGTAATCCAAAAAATATATCATTCATGAGTACATTACGCTGTATTATTTTCAGATTGTTTAAAAATGTTTACGGGTATAATATCAGATTTTCATTTTTTTAAATAATTGAAACACCAGGCGTCTCCTTCGGATTATGATCAGATGGAAACGCATGGCAGTTAGTACTAAAACCTTTACTAGAGAAGTAAATACCATGCGTTTCCATCGACAACCCGAGTGCAGCAATTTTATTTGATTTTAATTCATAAGATGAAGGAGGAAATAATTAACCAGATCCAATGAATTGACAAATATCAAGTTCCCCATGGATAGTCTATTCTCGGCGTAAAATGAAGGCGTTAAATTTATTCCAGATATCTAAAGAATGGACATCACGATTTCCCGCTACTACCAAAGAGATAGTAAGAGTCCATAAATACAAGATCCGCGTTGTAGTCGATTGCTTGAAGCAGGCTAACGAGGTTGTTGTTTGTGGATTATTTACCCGTGAATATCACGTATATATTCCTTCGAAAGACGTTGAAATAGACGGTGTTATCACCGAAACGGGTCTTTGGTTAAAGAGTTGCTTGAGCATGGAGTTGGACGATTTTAAAACTCTATGCTTGAGGGAGTAAGGATACTCGAGTGCAAGCAATTGTACTCAGCATCTTTCGAAGAAGGAAATAAAACTTATCGACCTTCAGATTCGTTTAGAGTGACATTCGCTGGATCTGCCTTGCCTAGCCATGTCCACATCGATAGAGTTCGCTTTCCTGTTCGGCTTTTCATACCAAATGTTATGAATTGCACGAACTGCAAAAATTTGGCCACACAGCTACGTACTGTAGTAATAAGTCGAAATGTATTAGGTGTGAAGGACCCCATAAGGACAACGATTGCAGTAAAGATATTCAAACATGTATTTATGGTGGGGAGAGTCCTCATGATGACCTTTCAGTATGCGCTGCATTTAAGTTGCTTAAAGACAAAATGAAGCTTTCTTTAAAAGTACGGTCTAAGTGCACATATGCAGAAATGCTTAAAACAATCATTTATGTGCCACCTTTGGAAACCGAAAACGGGTTTTCAAATCTTGCGGATCCAGAGGAAACTGACTCTGACGGAAATAGTGACGATACCTCGTTTGTCACTCCTCAAGGATCTGTTAAGAGGAGATTAACAAACCACAAAATACCAAAAAAGACACCTAAAATTACCCCTCTAAAAAAACATCCCCGTGTTAAATATAAAAAGCCAAATTTAAATCCAAAAACTGTGCCTCTTGGTTTGTCAAATTTACAAACCAATCCAGGAACTAGCACAAGAAAAGACAATAATCCAGTGGGCTCCGTTTCACAGCCACCATCAGGATTACTGAAGTTTTCGGAAATTGTTGAATGGATTTTCGCAGCATTCAATATTTCTGAACCTCTATAACGGCATTCCTTCCAATAGCTAGAACTTTTTTGAAACAGTTATCAGCTCAATGACCAGTTCTTTCAGGTTTTGATCGATAATTTATCATCCTCCGCAAATGATTCAATCACTGTCCTGCAGTGGAATTATCGAAGCATCATGCTAAAACTTGATTCATTTAAAGTTTTGTTGCATAGTCGAAAATGTGATGTATTTGCTTTGTGCGAAACATGGCTTATATCAAACATAGCCTTAAATTTTAATGACTTTAACATTATACTTCTCGATAGAGCCCCCCTTTTATAGATTAAACATTCCTTCGACTTCTAATATAGAAGTTGTTGCTTGTCAAATAAACATTAAAGGATTTAAACGATTTTCCACGTTTGATTTTAGGAGAATTCAATTCGCACGGAATGATGTGGGGTTCCGTTTACAATGATAGCAGATCATCTTTAATATATAATATTTGCGACAATTTCAACATGACAGTATTGAATATGGATCGCATGACACGGATTCCAAGACCTCCTGCACGTCCAAGTGCATTAGATTTATCTCTTTGCTCGACTTCAATTCGGCTAGATTGCACCTGGAAAACATTTCCTGATTAACACGGTAGCGATCATTTACCAATCATCATCTTAATTAGCAGTAACAAAGGCATTGTTAATTAAGGTAATATTACATATGATTTGACAAAATATATTGACGGGATTAAATTTACTTTGGAAATGTCAAGTATCTCAAATTCAAAAGAAGAGCTCCCCCCCCTTGAAGAATATAACTTCCTCGTTTGTTCGATTCTGGAGGCCGCAGAACAAGCACAAACCAAGCGATTGATTGATCCATCGTCTAACAGAAGCCCTCCAAACCCTTGGTGGGACAAAGAGTGCTCAGATGCTAAACACGCGAAACAAAATGCTTTCAAGACGTTTTTAAAACAAGGAGGAGGAACTCCTCAGAATTTTTAAAAATTCTTGATTTTAGAAATCAAGTACAAGAGCATACTTCGGGCCCAGAAATTCAGCTATTGGAAATGTTTTGGAATACGGCCAGACGAATCGTATCGGAATCGTAACTTAAGAAATGAGAGTGAAGAATACTCGAACCGATAGATATTCGATTTTGCGAGGAAAGTTTGTCCAGATTCTGTTCCTACGCATAGCATTATTAGGAAGTCTTCCTCAAACAATGGTACCACTGATAGCTCCTTTTCAATGATGGAATTTTCCATAGCACTAATGTCTTGTAACAATAACGCTCCTGGGTTGGACAGAATTAAATTCAACTTGGTGAAGAATCTGCCCGACCTCGCAAAAAGACGTTGGTTGGAATTGTTCAACAAGTTTCTTGAGCAAAATATTGTTCCACCTGACTGGAGGAAAGTGAAAGTTATCGCCATTCAAAAGCCGGGGAAACCAGTTTCCAATCACAACTCATATAGACCCATTGCAATGTTGTCCTGCATCAGAAAATTGCTCGAAAAAATTATTCTTCGACGTCTCGACACAACATATGGCATCTTTATTTTTAGACATTAAAGGAGCATTTGATTCAGTTTCCATTGATGTTCTTTCAGACAAGCTCCATTAACATGGACTTCCAGCGGTTGTAAATAATTATTTGCCCAACCTTTTGTCAGAGAAGTGCATGTATTTTTCACATGCCGATTTGGCAACAATCAGAACTAGCTACATGGGTCTCCTGCAAGGCTCATGCCTCAGTGCGCTCTTGTATAATTTCTATGTAAACGACATTGACAGCTGTCTCGTAACCCCATGTACACTAAGACAATTGGCAGATGATGGCGTGGTTTCAGTTACTGGACCCAATGCTATTGATCTGCAAAAACCTTAGATAAATTGTCCGTTTATGCTGCTCATGGTCTAACAGGTTTTGACTTTCAAATACCTCGAGGTGTGATTTGATTCCAAATGCACGTGTTGTACATTAGGTATCTGATAACAAAATGCCAACAAAGAATAAATTTTCTTCGAACAATAACAGGATCTTGGTGGGGTGCTCATCCGGAAGATCTAACAAAATTGTATCAGACATCGATACTTTCAGTGATGGAATAATGATGCGTTTGTTTTCGTTCCGCTGCCTACTCTCATATTATCAAACTTGAGCGAATTCAGTATCGTTGTTTGCGAATTGCATTAGGCTGCATGCATTCGACACATACAATGAGTCTTGAAGTTCTGGCGAGAGTTCTTCCATTGAAAGATCGCTTTTGGGAGCTTTCATCGTGAATGCAAATAAGATGTGAGGTACTGAATCCCCTGGTTATTAGTAACTTCGAAAAATTAGTCATGTCAAATTTCAAACAAGATTTATGACAGTATATTTTAACCATATGTCATAGGAAATAAACCCTTCGAGATATATTCCTATCCGTGTCAGCCTCGTAAATGTTCCTGACTCAACGTTATTTTTCGACACATCCATGCAGTGCGAAGTGCGTGGAATCCCGGAACACCTACGCTAGTTGGAAAATCCAAAAATATTTTCAAGTAAGTTCAGGCATTTTGACTCTGAGAAAATGTTTTACACGGACGGATCACGAATTGAAGAGGCTACTGAGTTTGGTATGTTTCGGCCTCATTCAGGCTTCAAGAACCTGCATCTGTTTATAGCAGATGTTAGCAGCAGTTCATTATAGTTTGAGTGTAATCGTCACATTATCTCCAAACCATTATTTCTTTCTGGGACAGTCGTTATGTGTGCACTTTTCGAAAATATTTTTACCGATTAATTTTCTCAGATGGCTCGACCGATTTCAACAAGATCAGACTAGCTTAAAAGCTACTGTTGGGCCATCGATCAAGTTCAAAGATCAATTGGCTGTGACTTTTGGTTCCGGAAATATGATAGTTTAAATGACGTAACCGACAAAACGTGTTGTTTTTTCACCGCACAATTCTCTCAGAGATTGCTGAGCCGGTCTTAACAAGCCTAGGGTTATTTGAAGGCTACTATTCAATTGTGGATCAAATTCGTAGATCGTATGGCTGTCACTTTCGGTTCCGGAGATATAATGGTATAAGTGACATAAGCGACAAAACGCGTAGTTTTTTAACCTTCAATTTTCTCAAAGATGGCAGAACCGATTTAATAAGCCTAGATTCGATTGAAAGCTTCTATCGAGTTGTGGATAAAGTTCGAAAACCAAATGGTTGTCACTTCTGGTTCCGAAGATATAATATGTTAGTATAAGTAACGTAACCGACTAACCGTTAATTGTCTGAATTTTCTCGCAGATGGCTCAAAATTTTCGATAAATTTCTTTAATAGCTAACAATGTCAATCAAATTTGGAAGGGTTGTCGCGAATATTTCCGGTTCGAGAGTTATAATGTGTTTTCAAATGAAATAAAATTTCTTGGAGATGAAAGAATCTATCTCGAATGACTTAGACCCGCTTTAAAGCTACTATTAGGTTATTTGAGAGGCTCACAATACCAATAACCGAGGAAAGAATCTAACAAATGTTTTAAGACTATTTAAATGGCAAGATAAAGGCATTATCGCACCGTTAGGTGGATTAAAAAGGATCGAACATCGTTATTTTTGTCAACACTGTAAATTATCGATGTCGTCGATTTCAAGTTGATATCGATATTATCGATAAATATTGACGCAAACAAAACGGCTTGATAAGTGATTCTAGCTGTTATTGTTATCCACTGTTGAGGATGTAATTTAACGTTATAAAGTTCGTCTAACTAGCGTTAGAAGAAAATCGAGAACATAAACAAAGTAACCGGAAGAATGCGAGTAGCTTACAATGAAATGACTTTGTGATGTTACTTCGTATAGATACAAATTGTTCTAGGGAAACATCAGCATCAGAGTTGTACATGAACTCGAACTAAAAACTTCAGTTAACATTACAAACTTTTCTCGAATACAAACAAACATACTAAACAATGTTATCTTTACTCGATACAGTCCTTTCCGAATTTTTATCCGTATACTTCCTTTGGGACCCAGTCTGAATTTGCAAAAAAAGTCTATGCAAAACAGTCACCATTGGCCAGGATGGAAAGTATAATTTATTAATAAATTCATGGATGTGTACCGCAGCTCCCGCCGAAGTAGCCGCCACTGGGGTGTTCCATATTCATTGCGGGGTCAACCTTCCATTGAGCTCTGCCGTTTGGCCCGCTTCGTATGGGCAAAAGTGCCGGGTATCGGAGCTGCGACATTGGGTGAAGGCATGGTAGCAATTAATTTATAGCTACACGAATAGTTTCACGCTCGTTAAGGTACATATTCGATGCTGTTTTTACGTTCTCACGTTTCACTGTGAATGAACAGGCACAAATTACCGATCATTATAAGTTTGCCTAAATTAGGGTAAACCTAAATAGTACAAATAATGAGCGTAGGGCAAAGCACAGGTAGGCAGTTCTGACAGGCAGCAACAAGCTATGGAATCAATATTTATAGGAAAGCTATAGTTTCATGTATGGTATATTTGATGCTCGAATGATGTGGAAAAATAGAATAGAAGAAAATATTTCAGTATATAAAATTGAGAGTTTAGGTGGGCGAAGAACGGCCATGGATCGACCTACATGGTGACGTTTGCTGGATACAGTTAAGAGAACCACAGGACTAAACTGATAGATTAGGTAAGTAAGGTATAATACTGGTGTTGTAGAATTAAGATAGATTTTGTCGTCAAAGATTTTAATGCTATTTAATGGAAAAGTTTCGGACAGTAATCGAGCGGAACAAACTTGGAAATTAGACTCAGGAAGCTACTGGGAATGTGCAGGAGATGATGGTAAGAAATGCATAGGAAACCCGTAAGTTGATTCGACCGTCATAAGGCTTTTGGTGCAATTTCAGGAATTAAACATTTTTAAACTTGATCCAAAATCACATTGTAGCTCCCAAACTAGCCAAAGATAATTTCAATCGATTGGGCGATCAATGAGCAATATGGTTTGCCGGTTACATCATTTATATGAATATTTAATTAAAAAAAAAACAGAATCAGAAGCTTTCACGTCGTGCCATTCGAACATGATCTATGTAGTTTTAAATGAGCCCAAGTTTGTCCAAATCTATCTATCTTTGAGAAAATTGTGCGGATAGAGAAAATACGGTTTTTCGGTCAGGTGGCTTAAACAATTATATCTCCGGAACCGGAAGTGTGGTAACAAAAGACGGTATTTCCGATTTAATAATATTTATGTGCGGAGATTATAGAATTGCTAAAATTATTAATTTCATGCCATGTACTTCCGAACCTTCTACAATATTCCACGTGACACAACTGTAATTAGGTAAGGTTTGAGCTACTCAAAGTATTCTCATTTAATTCTATATTACCTTTTATAAAAGGAATATTTATAATTGCTTTACAGTGTGGCTTCAATGTACCACAGTTTATTCTGATACCTATTACAATTTCATTCTTAGTTCATAAAAAAATGTTGTAATTTATGAACACTTTGATTAAGCCAATATATCGATGTGTTACGATTAGTTTCAAGAATTCGTGAGAGATCTATAAACCAAAAACCTATTTTAATCCACCTTGTGGTGCAATAATGCCTTTCTCATATTACTCATGCCATCGTAAATATTACTATAGAGCTATAAAAACAACTGTTCATGGAATAGAAACAGAAAAGTTTGTTCGAACGTAATCTAGAGATATCTACGAATCAAAACACGTATAGTTCCGGAACTGGAAGCATTATTTACGACGAACTCAGAGATTCTGTATGAAACCTTAAGCCTTTTCCTTTGAATATATAAGTTTGTGAAAATCGATTTGGCCATTTAGAAGAAAAGTAAGATAGATCCTTTTTGCAGTTTTTTACCACTATTTCCTATACTTCCGAAACCTTATTTCGAGAACCGAAATAGCGGAAGTTGGTTCGTATCACCAGCAACAAATATGACCTACAAATTGTAACAGTTTTGAACCTAATTGAAAAGAAATTTTCCCTCTTTCACTTCGACCCTTTAGGTAGCGGTATATTTTTTTTACGTTTTACTAAGCAGTTCCGGAACCGTATGTCAGATCTAAATGAAAATCAGGAATTTTATTTCGGATTACAACACCTTCTACTTAAACCTAAGTTCATGAAAATCGGCCAAACCATCTCTGAGAAAACAGTCTGAGCATCGTTTTGAAGTATTTAAACACTATTTTCGATGCTTCCGGCATCGGAAATCGGGAATCAGGAGCGCCGGAATCAGTTTGATAGGCCGTCTGCTAACAATGACTAACGGTTGGAATAGTTCTTAGTCCAGTTTAGAATTTTTCCACGTTTTGCCTTTCTCATATAGAAAGGTTATGCAATCACTTGAAAAACCGACTAGTGAAAATATACCATTCGACTCAGTTCATCGAGCTGAGCAATGTCTGTGTGTGTGTATGTATGTGTGTGTGTATGTATGTGTGTGTATGTATGTGTGTGTATGTTTCAAATAATCTCACTAGGTTTTCTCGGAGATGGCTGAACCGATTTTGACAAACTTAGATTCAAATCAAAGGTCTCGTGGTCCCATACGGAATTTCTGAATTTCATCTGGATCCGACTTCCGGTTCCGAAGTTATAGGGTAAAGTGTATTCAATATTGTACACCGTCACTTAAACTGGCGGAACAAAAACCGTAAAAAATGTTATAAACTGGACTCTAAACCGTTATTCCCAATGTTAGGGTCAATTGAAAAGTCTTATGGTCCTACCAAAAATTACTGCATATTTTCGGATGCCACAAACATTTAAATCGTAATTTAGAATGCGTACTAGTAGAGTTTGTATGACATGTTAGTTGGTGGCCGTACGAACCGACTTTGATTATACCGGTTCTCGGGTTCCGGTGCCGGAAGTGCATATAATAGTGAACCCACTTCGTTTTCTTAAGGATGACCTACGCAATCAAAGCACTGTTTTATTCTGTATGTTATACTAGTTAATGCACAAACAATCTCCTGGTTTCTTTTAAAAATCGAAGAAAAAATTTTTGAATAGAATACCACAATATTATACATGAGAAAGGCATCATTACACCACTAGGTGGATTAAAACAGGTTTTTGGCTTCGCCGCTAGAAGTTTTGCTATACATGTTTTAATACTCTTCATCTCGTAATTCCAGAACCGACAGTTGTATTTGGATGAAACTCTAAAGCTTTGTATGGGATTTCTATATAGCGTGTACGAAATTCAACAAAGGCTGCTGTGTGCATTGTTCGTAAAGGCGAGTTGTTTTTTTATTCTACCGTGCTAGGTCGTACCGATGCGTACTGGTTTTGTATAGTCATTTTATATGGCGGTTTGCAAACTTTGATACTCATCGCCCTGTAGTTGCGGAACCTGAAGTCAGATCCGGATGAAATTTCACAATAGCTTTTGAGGCAATATAAGCTTCAATTTAAATCGAGATTTGTGCAAATCGGTTCAAGCATCGCTGAGAAATCGAAGTGGGGTCTACTTTTCGACATATTACCCTGTACTTCCGGAACCGGAAGTCGGATCCAAATGAAATTCAATAGAAGACTATGGGACTGTAAGACCTTTGAATCTAAGTTTGTGAAAATTGATTCAACCATCTCTGAAAAAAGTGAGTACATATTTTTGTGACATACATACAAACATACACACACAGTCATTTGATCAATTCGTCGAGCTGAATCGAATGGTATATGGCATTCGGCTCTCCGGGCCTCGGTTAAAAATTCGGTTTTCACGATGATTGCATAGTCTTTCTTTATGAGAAAGGCAAAACACGCCCTTGAAAATGAAATTTTTATTTCTATCAGTTCATAATTCCGGAATCTGACGTCGTTTCCGGATGAAATTGGGGTGGGGTTGTGAGATCTGTCTCTAAAAAAATCAATGGCATGTTTTTAATTCATTTTGCACATTTTACTCCGTAACTCCCGAAACGGAAGTCTGATCCAGATGAAATTTAATAACAACCTATGAGACTATAAGGCTTTTAATTTGAATCCCAGTCGAAAAAAGTCTATGAGAAAATTGAGAACACTTTTTCTTCATATTTTTGCTCATTTTACCCCGTTACTACCGAACCGAAAGTCCGATCCGGGTAAAATTTAATAGCAACCTATGGGATCAAGAGACCTTTCATTTGAAAATAAGTTCGTAAAAATCGGAACGTGCCACTTGACCCAATTAGTTCTACATCACTCGGAAAAGTTTACCAATAGTCTTCCAAACTTGATCAACAACCTTGTTCACGACGTTCGGACTAAATACACATATCGCTGGAAATACTTCATCAATGCGAGATGTTCTATTCCTTATGCAAAATTAAACTTTGGTAATACTACAAGCTTTTATATCGAAGATGGCGTCGAACGATGCGTAAGCAGTGATGTGATAGCTATGCGTTTATAGCCTTCTTCAATCATGCGATACACGTTTGACAGCCAGCAAGGTTTGCAGCGGAACAAAAAGCGATCTCAGGAATCACCAGAAGAACACTTAAGGTCTGAGGACAGAGGGTCACGTGTTGAGTTCAAAATCGACCATTATTTCTCTCTCCTTTTTCAGAATGCTCTCAGGAAACCAAAGCTAAAAAAATCCAAAAATTTTCCAAATAATTGTGAAAGATCACTAAAGCACCCATTTCTCAGAGCTATTTTTGATAAGACTCGGAAAATCCTCCGAATTTTCCAGCCATTTTCAGCCTGCAGATAGAGTTTTTCAAAGGTCTGTATGTTTTTGATTTTGGCAAATTTTTCATCGAAATTTTCCTAAAACCATCCGCGCACGGTACTTGGACGATGGCCTTAAACTTAATAACAGAGGAAAATTTTGGTTTGGCAGGTAATATGCAGCTGTGGTCGAACAAGCCAAAGCTCCTTCACTACCGGAACGGTAAACAAGGAAATATACCATGGAAAATGCACAAAGAAGCAATTGTTACCATTGCTACACCGCCATGACGCTGCCTCGTTATTCTGGCCTATTTTGGCATCGTGTCACTACGCCAAAGATGTTTGGGAATGGTATAAAGCAAATGGAGTGTCCCTAAAGAGACGAATCCACCTAACTGCCCGGAGTAGCGCCCTATCAAGCGGTATTGGGCTCTCGTGAATAGAGAACTCTCTTAGAATAAACAACAAGCTACAACTATAGAAAAATTTCGAAAATTTGGGACAAAAGCAGCTAAACATGAATGAAAAATACCTCTCGGATTGAACTAAGAGCAAGTTTATTTGCTAACTGAAATTTAATCTGTTAACAGTTTGTCGCGAACAAACATTATGATGACTTTCAAACGATCCTAAATTTGTGGAAAGCTGTTCAGCCATTTCGTTGATAGGCGCACTTAGTGCCAAAAAAATGGTCATATCAGAATTTTTTTTTCGAGATGACACGAAATCATGACGTTTCATATATTTCCAAGACTACTGACATCAACAAAATTTGACCGATTTAGGAAATTTCATGTTCCCCTTTCTTTAGTGATGTTACGATTTAGGTCAAATTGCGCATAGAGACTTTTTTTGTGCTGCAAAACTTTCGACCACTACCGATTGGCACCGTACCAGTGCTCACATAGACATTTTCCGATCTCGTCGAACTGAGAACTATCTGCAATACTGTTCCGTCTGTAAGGAGAAAGGTAAAACACATCCGGAAGAATACAAATTTCAAAGTTGTTTCAAGACGTCAGCTCTAATTGAATCCCGGTATTTCATCCTCCACTACGATTTGGCGTCTCACTCAAAAAAATAAACACAAAACATGCACAGAGAGAACAGCCACTGCACTATTCACAATGTCTTGGCAAAACGACAATAACATGTCGAGATAGCGGACACACCGCTGAGTTGGTGTATTGTTTGTTTCAATGAATTTTGTGGCAAGTAAGTTTACCGTGTGTCGCTAAACATAACTTCTTCTGGATCCTTTCTTTTTGCTACGAGTTTCGGTTGTTTTTTCATTATATTTGTTTCAAACCGAGATATGGGTAAAAAATCATATTATAAAAACATTCCAATGTTTGGTTTTTTTTTCACACAAATTCCATAAGAATATGAAAAGGAGAATAACTACTTAGCCGATGTATCAGAACAGCAGCAAGTACATAGTTTATGTAGCAAAATTGCTTGCTAAATGTTCACTAGGCATGTTGACTATGTTCCTGTCCATCTAAGGTCTGCTGAAAACAATCTGCCATTCATCTTTGCTCAATGCACTGATTCAAAAGATAAGATGAAAATTGGTACATTGAGTTCGTATTTCTGTAATAATAGTACTGCACATTTTTCATGCTGATTATGCTATGATGTTGAAAATGCAAAGATATTGGCTCGGATTTCATCACATTCTTAGTAATATCGAAATAGTGTGGAGACTTGAAAGATCAGATGCAATAACTTTAACTTGAATTTGTTCTAAGCATACTTGGAATGCGGATGATTCTTCAGTTTAGTCTTCTTGGGAAAGCTTACCTGGAATGAAAAATAAACAAAAGAAAGAGCATTAGTAAAAATACAGGCTTTTACTTTTAATTCCAGCCCCAACAATTTAACAGCTAGTCATGTTCGATTCGAAGCAATTTACAAGAATTAAAATTGCCAAGGATTAGTTAAATTCATTACCATTATCGACATCCATAATATCTACTGGCAACCTTTTGATCCCTTCCATTGCACTCTTGATGAGGATGGTGCTGAAGTTGATGCGGGGATGAATACGAACTCTGAATCTAATTCAAAACACATTTTTCTGACGACATGAATCCATCTGGTATGGCTATGGTTCTCCACAAAGAGTTAAAACGGCTGTCAATGTCAGATAGTTACAACCACATACATCCAAGGACCAAACTATCTAGCAGCTTTCCAAGAAAAGTACGAAGCAGCGCAATACGGATGAGGCTTTCAACTCAGATTCGAATACAAATTTTGCGATTGAACTGCCCGGTGCACTGTTACTAAATCGATGCATTCATACACACACGCTGCACTGGATGTCTCGTCGCCCTGTTTATGACTTTTAGTTAACCACATTGCTGGGATCAATTGCTGTGAAGCGTGGTGCAATTTCCAGCTAAGAGCGTTGGCATTGGACATTGATTTGTATGGATGTAACACGTAGGTGTTGTGAGGATACACATTGAAAATAAACTGTATTTCCTTTGGAATCTTTTTAAAAGGATAATAGATTGAAAATTTTAAAGTTGTGCTCTGCTGGAATATTGATCGACAATGAATAAATTCTTCATTGGTAATTAGCAACCACTTATCTTCACAATCCACTTCAAATCTTTTACGATTACGATATTTGAACTGCGTGGCTTCCAAGCATAGCTGGACCTACTCGGTTTCTTCTGTTCAAATAGGTTGTTTCTTCGTATGTTTCACATGCATGGTAATTTAATTGGCAAAACTTTTTCCCGGTAAGGTGAAAGCTACGTCTCTCCGGTAGCTATTTCGCAGTTTCATTTCATTGATGTTTTCTTTGGTCTTATTCGCAATCTGCATTCCTAGTTGATCAGTATCAAACTCAAAAGAAGTGATATTGTTAATGTTGTGAAATTTTGCAATTTCTTGTAATACCGTTTATTAATATCATGTTTCCGTATTGTTTTGTGGGGTTATATTACTTCACAACCGGTGATTTGTAGTAAGTATGACAAACAAATTTTAATGAAAATTGTTTGGCAAATAAATTTCAAATAAAAACTTATTCGTATATCTTCAATATGTATTCCTTCAACAGTTGATTTCCACGGTTTATTCTGGAAAATTGCATATCCTGTGGAATCGCATGGGGCTCTCCCCTGCAACGATAATCGACTATTTTTGAGATATAATCTGTTCGGCAATTTTAAAATTACAGTTTTGAATATGCGTAACATGACACGACTTCAAGAAACATCCGACTGCCAAAGGTAAATGTACTGATCTTGAAAACCCCTGGACACTGAAAATGTCAAAACTCGCCAAAAAGTTCTTGATTCGGTAAGCGATTTTTACTTGCGGAAAATGGAGTACACCTTTCGTTACCGTAAATGGACCATAAATGGACAGGTGTATTTGAAAGAGTGTTACCAAAAGCGGCCTCTCTTGCAAGCTCACGGTGGTCCAACAATCTTCTGATTGAATTTGGCATCATGTCACTACATGAAGGACGGGATAGAATGGTATAAGGTGAATGATTTTTATTCTGTTCCGGAAAATCTGGACCCCAATAAACACTCTGGACGATCAATAGAAAAATACCAGGCCATTCTAAAACAATTTAAATTGGTGAAGAATGTAGGATAAATAAGGAAAGCATGGGTTAATATGGAAGAATTTCGCGCCCAATCCTATTCACAGATGGCAATGCCCTCTCAGGTTTGATCTTTTGTAAAGGGCTAAACTTTTTTTTTTAATTTCTTGCAAAAAAAATTAGTCGAAAAATGACAAATCCTACAAAAAATTTTTTGTGCTAGCGATGTTCACAAAATTAGCATAATTTTCGAATAAAGTAAATAAAGTTCTAAAAAATTATCTATTATCTTAATTATTATTTCCTTGGAAAACTACAAAAAATTTAGGTCAAATTGAAATAAAAACCTTTCTTCATTTGAGTGAAATTTAGTTCCAACATAGACATGTTCCCTGTCAACCCTCGATATTTGGCAAGATGGACATTTTCTGCTGAAGTCGGGCAACTAACAATAGAGTAATCGGTAAAAATTTTTCACAAGTTTAGTTGTTTTTTGGAATCTTTTTTCATATCGTTCAATTTGTCCTGGCTTTAACTTTTTGGAATCTTGGATGATAATGTTTCTCAATTTAGGTAAGTTTTCGATTAAAATACACTAGATAAGAAATTCAGTTTGATCAAGAAAATTTTTTTGTCAGAATAACTTTTTTTTTCTGAAAGTGCCCGTCTCGCAATGTATGAGCGTGGCAACCTGTGCAACTGAATTAAAACGAATGTGCCAATATTGAGAAATGTACCAATACATTTCTTTTTTCTTTTTGCGATATTCTCCTAACCAGAGACCATTTTTTTGTAGAAACAGACAATGAAAATTATAGAATCATAGTACTCAAGGGAGAGCAAGGATGTGAAAATATAGAACGGAAAAGTGAGACATGACAGAGGGTCATTTGAGCAAGCAGAAATCTTCTAGTAACTTAACTTTTACCTAAGTTACTAGAAGATTTCTGCTTGCTCAAATGACCCTCTGTCACGTCTCACTTTTCCGTTCTATATTTTCACATCCTTGCTCTCCCTTGAGTACTATCATTCTATAATTTTCATTGTCTGCTTCTACAAAAAAAATGGTCTCTGGTTAGGAGAATATCGCAAAAAGAAAAAAGAAATACTGACTACTAAACTTAGTCTTTAAAAAAAAGTGTACCAATACATTGTGTTAATGCGTGATTGGCACACTGCTCTAACGAACCCACCCCTTGGGTTTCTTGGTAAATAGATTTTAATTTTTTAAAGTCAATTTTTCCAATGTATGACTCGATAGGGATTTTTTTCGGTATTTTTATTCGAAAATTTGACTGATTTTGTTTCTAATACAACTCTTTTTTGTAAGATGTGTCATTTTTCGACAGTAACTACTTGAACAAAATTGATTGAAAAATTCGGCCCTTTTCAAAAGACAGTCTAGATCAATTTTGGACAGCATTAGTACTTTCTGCTAATAATAAGCAACTAGATATAGGAAATTCGGTGCAATTTTCTCACAAATTGAGATTCATTGGAATATCTTTGATGATAATGATTTTCAGTTTGGTTAAATTTTTGATAAAAAGACCATGTCTAAAAAATACAGTTTGGATAAGAAATAGTTTTTGTTAGAAAATTTTTGCCTTTCTCACATAGAAGGGCTATACAATCACTGTGAAAACCGACTTTTGAACCGAGGCTCGGAGGGCCAAATGGCATATACCATTCGACTAAGCTCGACGAACTGAGCAAATGTCTATGTGTGTATATGCGTATGTGACAAATAATGTCACTCGATTTTCTCAGAGATGGCTGAATCGATTTTCACAAACTCAGATTCTAATGAAAGGTCTTATGGTCCCAAAGATCGTTATTGAACTTTATTCCGATCCGGAATTATATGGTGATATGAACAAAAAAATGAAAAAGAAAATGTCACTTTTCTCAGAGATGGCGAGACCGATTTTCACAAACATAGATTCGAACGAAAGGTCTAATGGTCTCATAGTTCTCTATTGAATTTTATCTCTATCCGACTTCCAGTTCCGGAATTACAAGGCAATATGTGCAAATCTATGAGAAATGCGAACTCAATTTTCTCGGAAACTTCCTAACCGATTTTTACAAACTAAGATGTAAATAAAAGGTCTTGAAATTCTTCAAAACATTCCAACAAAATTGATCACGATCTGACTTTTGGTTCCGGTATTACGGCGTGATAAGTGAAGAAAAATTCGTTTTCTAAAGTGACGGAAAACGAAAAGCAAATTTTTATAAAATTTACTGGTAAATTAATCTAGTTGGCAGACCTTGTTAGTTAGTGGATATTTAAATCTACTTTCGGACTACTAGTCCCCGATTTCCGTTCCCGATTAAAGCTCCAAAAACGGAACTTACTTCGATTTCTCAGCAACGGTCTACCGATTTTCACAAATCATGATTCAAATCAAAGCTCTCATTGACTTAAAAGATACTGTGCCATTTCATCGAACTTCCAGTTTCGAAGTTATAGGGCAATAAGCATCAAAACACTTCAAACTGTCATACAAAATGATGCAAAGCCGGTACGCTTCGGTACGGAAGAAGAAAACTTCACCGCCTGGAACACATCGTGCTCTATTCAATTTTGTAAAGCGTGCAGAATTGGCACATTCAAATCTATATTAAATTAACATAGCTGTTTACAAATTCAAAAGGTGATGGTAGTTTATACCAAAGAAAGTTTTTGATTTTATTCGAATTTCTTAAAAAAAATCTTAGAATATCCTATTGATGTTTTTGAAATTATAAGTAATATGAGAAAAGTTTAGTTACATCACTAGGTGGATTAAAAAAGCTTTTCTCCTATCTTGCAATATATGAACGGTTTATATTTAATTTGAAATTTTTCAAGTAATTTTTTTTTCAGTGTAAAATTTCATAAGAATTTTTCTCAGTGTTTTGACTAGAAAATTGTAAAAAAACAATAGACTTAAAAGTTTAACCTTTTCAAAAAGACAACCTAGATCAATTTTGCAAAAGCACAATATGGATAGTGGATTTTTGTGACAAAGTCTACATATACAGAATGATGCATTCAAATCTGGGAGGGTGGTACCAACATTTGCTCGAGTTGGCACGAAATTTGTCTATGCAAAATACTGTCGATTCTAAGGACCATATGGCTAAGATTAGGGCTGATAAAAATCCGAGTATCGAGAATGAATTTTATTTGTGCGGATTTTCAACGATTTCCATTCGTAGATAAATAATATTTTACCATACTGAAGACGTGTTTATTCCAAATCAGAGAAAGTTGATAATGATTACAACAATGTTTTTGACAGAGGATCAAGTTTTCAAAATGACACTTGATATCTGATATTCCTGCCCAAATTTTGTTGGTAACTCTACGCTGGAATCTGTTTTCTAGAATGGCAAAAAGATAAGAATTTGTTTTTCGAGACAAACGAATATTGATCTTATGTATTATTCTGTTTGAATGTGTGCCGAAAAACGTAGCTGATTTTTTTAAATAAATGCGAACCAGGATATTTAACATAAGTGTGGCTAGCTTTCAAATTTAAATAAACAAACATTTCCAATTCGTCCACCGTAATATGATTGTTCGTTGTTAGCACTGATGATTTTCCGCAACCGCAGAGGTGTTTAAATGTTCAATAACCAATATGACAATCGCAATCGTATCATGATGCACCGCCACGAATTGTAAAGGTTGAATGTCATCCTATCGGGGATAACGAACAGGCAAAAGTATCATTGAAAACACTTGCTTATCTCGTGCTGGTTGCAGTGGTACTTGATCCGACTGCGCCAAAAAAAAAATAATAAATGAAAAATTCAATCCACAGGGTGTCGGGCCGTTATTTTGAAATCCTGCAGATGCCCTGTGAACTCATCGTAGATCCCCTGGCGTACTCATCGCTTTTCCTTAGAAAGTAGTACGGACCGCATTCGGTGTGAGTCTTAATTGAATCTCCCCGGGAAGTAAATTGTGAATGACCCAGGAGTGTTGATAGCCCTCGAAATGAATTTTCAGTAATATTTCTTTCTTTACAGCTACTCTATAACGCTTTTCAACTCTGCATCTTCGTAATTTGTCAAGAAGTCGTCCTGTTCAACTACTGATTCAAGCACATAATTGAAAACTAGAATCAAATGAATATTTTCCTCCGACTGCAGAAAATACAAAACAAGACGAAAAGTGTGTTTGACTGGAAAATTAAAACGCTTCAATTCCCTTGATCTTGAATTGAGTCACATTTTAGAGTAGTATGATTAAAATGCAAGACACGCAAGTAGTCGGTACTATATTCATTCCAATCAGAGTACATCGATAAAGCGGTTGAATATTCGCGACGCAAATTGCTCACTTGTACTCCTTCCAACTGAGTTCCCGCTCAGCACATCCTGTCGTTTCTCCGTTGGATAGAATTCGTGGAATGCATTCCGATGAACGGAAGCCGTCATAGCGGGGAAGCTTCAACAAATAAATTTCTTTCCATTTCACTAGCAAGCATAACCCGCTATCCTCACGTAGTGGATAAGATGGTTTCAGATAGCTGAGTTTGATCTTTTTTTTTGCAGCTCAACATCGATAAATAATAGATAGCTGGTGCGGTACATCCGTAAAGGCTCTATGTACGAGTGCACACTTGCAGCACCACGAAGTACATCCAGTCGCGCCATTTATCGTCTCTTGATGTGCTCGCAGGGCTTTATTTTCCATCCAAAGGATCAGGCGCGTATACAGGGGGGGGGGGGGGGGGTTTAGGGGTTCAAACCCCCCCCGAAACAAAAAATTATAACCCATGGGAAACATTGTGATATAAATTGTACATGTGTTGATTTTTGATGAAGTGAAAGTTCCAACTACACTGGAAAAAATTTCCTCAGATCGGGAATAAGTTTATTCTGTTCGTTACAATCGAGATTAAGTGTATGTATCTTTTCTCGGAAAATCGAAATAATATTTGTTTACTTTATTCTATATTGAAACAGTCAAACAGTTTACATCTATCATTGTTATCAACAAAAATTTCTAAAGTAGGTTCACTGTGTCCATGTAGAAATTATCAGAAATTTATCCCAGTCTAAACAATCATTTCGAATAGTTCGTAGTTTCAAACAAGTGTTACTGCACTTCAGTCAGATAAGCAGAACAATAACTATTAAAACAACATCCCAGTAAATTCGAAAATCTGACGAATAGTACTCAAAGCTTACGATTGCATTTCAAACAAAATTGACGTTTACATTGTGTTTCGCTATAGCGAAGAATGAAAAAAAAAGCAAAACAAGCAGCACGATGGTTGTCCGATGTCTATAGCAGGCCGCCCCGATAATGTCAAAGCATTTTTTAGATTGACGTGGTTGATGGAAAGGTTGCAGAGCTGTTCGAAGACGTTCCGTTTGCAGCGTTACGATCGGGCCGATATTGGGCTCAATCGATCCGATAATCGGACTGATGATCGGACCAATGCGGCTCGACAAAATTCACTGGGATAACCTATATGCAGAGGTGCCATTTATACAGATTTATCTGCTTTATACAGATTGTTAAACCTAAATACAGAGCCAATACAGAATACAGATTTTGAAAGCACAACACAGATTCGTATAGAACCGCTGTTACGAATTCCCAGGGTGCGCCAAAACATGCAAGATTTAAGGTGCCGTTCAACAAGGAAATCAACTCTAATCATTGATTTAACACAATTTCGTCATATTATGTAAAACCGATAATTACACATTTTTTATACGGTGTAATACATATTTTTTATTGAATTATCTGGCACCTCTGGCCATACGTGATGTTGACATAAAGTGAGCAATACACGAGTAAAACACTTCCTCAGTTAGCAGAGTTTTTGAAAAATAAAGAAGTAAGAATAAAAACAAATCCGGTAAACTTTCAACGGGTGAGCACGTTGTATCGTGTTAGTGCGGTGAAAATTCGAGTGTTTCGCGAGACTGGCAATATAGCCTAAGTTGCTGTGCAATCGGATCGGTGTCATCTCAAGTGAGGTGACGCTAACCAGAAGAAGAAGAATAGAATAAAAAAAGAAAATTATGGATATTCGTCGATTCTTTTCAAAAATACCACGACTAGAAAATGATGATGTGAGTGTGAATCTTGATTTTAGTTCTTTCTTTTATTTTCAATTCAATGTCAATTTTCTAACGAGCAATTCCCTTTCTGTTTATCTTCACTATGATATGTAACATTGATATATTTCTTGGTGTTTAGGAAATTTCCAAAGAAACATCATCGACCAACTCGCTGACAGACAAATACTGAGCCTAAATTTGCACTGGTAATTTTCTAAACTCACCTAGTCTAAGATTTATTAAAATATTGTTGATGTCCAGAGAAAAATATAATAAACAGTGAACAATTTATTAGTTTTAATTTTGTAAATATTAGAAAATTTTCAGGACATGCTGGACGTTTTTCTTTTCAATTTATTCAAAAAAGTTAATATAATGATTGCAATCATATGAATTTATAGTTGAATTCTTTATATAATTGAATATTCAAAAGATAATACGAGCTTCATATTTAAATTCCATTATTCAGATTTCTCCTAAAGACGTTGCCACTTTACGTCGAAAACAACTGAATGATAATGAAAAGTATGAACTTCTCACTCATGCATGGGTCCCAGATGAAAACTTCGTATTTCCAGCTTCGGGTGTACGGAAATTGAGGTTTCAGCTTTCGTGGTTGCGATCTTTCCAGTGGTTAACTTATTCGGCTGACGAAGATGGTGCTTTCTGCAGATTTTGTATACTTTTTTCACAAAAAACCGTTGGCAAAGGGGCTCATCAATCTCCAAGAACTCTTGTGGAAGATCCATTGAAAAATTGGAAGAAAGCTCTCGAAATTTTTAGACAACATCAAGAAAAACAGTACCACAAACATGCTTGTGAAAATGCACAAAACTTTAAACTCATTTATGAAAACAAAAAAGACAATATCATGAACGAGATTGATACCAGTAGAAAAAAAGTGCAATGTCAGAATAGACAGAAGCTAACGCCAATTTTCCGAACCATCCTTTTTTGTGGCAGACAGGGGCTTGCGTTGAGGGGTCATCGTGATTCTGGCTCAATCACAAAAAAAAACAACAGGAGAAAATGATGTAAATTTCAGAGCACTGGTACGTTTTGCTGTGGAAAGCGGTGATACAAATTTGCAACACCTTTAGATACTGCTGCATCAAATGCCACATACTTGAGTCCTACTATTCAGAATGAAGTAATAAATGCTGCTGGAATGCTAATACAAAAAAAAATCGTCGAGCTTATCAACAAGTCGAAATGCTTTACAGTTATCGCTGACGAAACCATAGACGTCAGTGGTATTGAGCAATTTTCAATTTGTGCTCGATATGTTGTCATGACAAGCACAGAGTATCGAATCAGAGAAGATTTTTTGTGTTTCGTACCGGTTCAAGACGTTACCGGAAAAAGTCTGGCGAATTCCCTTCTTACAGCCCTAACAGACCTTGGCATCGATGTTAGATTCATGGTTGGACAAGGTAAAAATTTTTCATAAAATTTTCTCTTTAATGAATTAACTCAAAATGTTCTGGAAACATTTCTACGGCAAGTAAATTTATTTCAAATTTTTACATGCATGTACTTGAGAGATTTATTTACAGCTTATTTTCAAAAGTTTTGCAACTTTACATTTTTTTCGAATATTTCCCTTTTTTGCATAATATGTTTTTGGATAATTTGACAGGTTACGATGGAGCACGAGCGATGAGCGGAATAGTCAAAGGTTGTGCCGCTGAAGTGCAAAAAACATATCCCCATGCAGTTTATCTTCATTGCGCGAATCACAGTTTGAATTTGGCTATAACTCACGCATGCAAAGTTGCAGTTATCAAAAATTGTATTGGAACTATCAAACCAATAGTCAATTTTTTCAGTCAGTCAAGCAAAGCTGGAGTCACTTTAAATACTCGAATCAAGACTGTTGCCCCAGAGGCAAAGCGTACTCGTCTGCAAAAATTTTGTGAAACACGATGGGTGGAGCATTTGAATTCATTGGACATGTTTCACGAAGTATATGAACATGTTTGCTCAGCACTTCAAGAATTAGATGAGAAAATGACAAAAGTTGAAGGAGTTCAACCGTATTCACTGCTGTCGGCCATACGGAAATTTTCAATAATTGTTGCTCTCACGGTTTTAAAGCCTATTTTCAGATTGACCAAAAATTTAAGTTTAATTTTACAAAGACAAGAATGCGATCTCAGTGTTTGCGTTGATTACGCGAATGACTTGCTGTACGAAATCAACGAAATGCGACGAAATGCAAACACCTCGTTTAAAAGTGTTTTTGCAGAAGCAATCAGCACTGCCGAGAAAGTGCAGGTTGCAGCAACTATTTCTCGAGTTGTTGGACATCAATCGAATCGAGATAATTACGAAGGTGACCCGGAAGATTACTATCGCCGATCAATTTTTATCCCATTCTTAGACCATTATATTGAACAACTTGAGACTCGATTTCTCAGGCACAAAGAGCTTTTATCGAATATCCAAAATCTACTTCCATCAAACTGCAATCGAATTGATTGTACGAAAATTTTATCAACAGCGAATTTTTTTGAAAGTCAGTGGCCAAATGATGTGTCATCCTCAGAAGAATTTCAAACAGAAATTAAAATGTGGCAAAGGTAAGTTTAATAAAATTTAGAAATAAATTTGTTTGCCTTTCTCATAAAGAAAGGCTATGCAATCACTGTGAAGACCGACTTTTGAACAGAGGCCGAGTGTCATATACCATTCGATTCAGTTCGACGAACTGAGCAAATGTGTGTGTATGTGTGTGTAACAAAAATATGAACTCACCTTTCTCCGAGATGGTTGTTCTGATTTTTACAAACTTAGGTTTAAATGATAGCCACTACTATCCAATAGAAAAGATTTTAATTCCGATGGATCTAACTTTCGGTTCCGGCGACTGAAAAAACTGCAAATTCAATAGTTTGCTTTTATAGAAGAATGTGTAAAGACTAGCTAATTTCTCAAAAATAGTAAATAAATTTCTGCATTTCACAAGTCAGGAAAATTGACAACCACACAAACTCACATCGGATATACCGGTCCTCGAAATCTATTTCCGGAAGTACCGGAAATTGTGGTCAAAAACCTCAAAAACGGAACTCACACACTTTGCTCCGAGATGGCTCAAACTTAGATTCAAATTAAAGGTCTTACGGTCCCTTACAAAGTTCCTGAATTTGGTCCAGATATGACTTCCGGTTCCGGAACTACAGAATGATGAATGTAATGATGAATTCCGAGCCGTCGTATAGACCGACAATGTAAAATTGGGAAAAATTGTACTAAATTGGACTCAAAACTGGTCCAATGCATAGGTCATGTAAGTTGCTGGCCATACGAACGAACTTTGGTTATACCGGTCCCCAGAATACGGCTTCGCAAGTACCGGAAACCGGAATTAAAATCTCCAAAACGGAGCTCACTCATTTGTTCACATTTTCTCAAACAAAAGTCCCAAATTTTTTCACATTTTCACATACAAAAGTTCCAAATAAACGGTATTCCGGAACAACAGGGAGAAGTGTATCTAAAATTTCAAACCGTTATTTAGACCGATGAAATTTTTTTTCTAATTTTGACTATTTCGATTTTCAGGCTACGCTAGTTTACGCCCCAACAAACTGTTTCAATTACATGAGCAGTTTTTTCAAGAATTCCAGAGTAATATTGCTAATAGTGTAATAGTCTACATGAGAAAAGCATCATCACACCACTAGGTGGATTAAAACAGGTTTTTTATTTTAATTTTCAGGCACTGTATGAAAATACCAGAAGAAGAACGCCAGAAGACTTTCATAGATTCTTTGAATCATTGTGGGACGACTTTCTATCCGACGATACATAAATATTTACAAATTGCTGCAACGTTACCAGTTTCTGTTGCTCCAAGTGAACGCTCCTTTTCCTCGCTTCGTAGATTAAAAACTTACTTAAGAAGCACGATGGGAAGGGAACGATTAAACGGATTAGCTCTACTCAACATTCATCAAGATATCGATGTCTCTATAGAAGAAATTTTGGACGTAATGGCGCGAACACCAAGGAAAATGTATATTTTGCTTTGAATGTGAAATATCAAATATCAAATAAACGAATAACTTTCAACAAACGACTTTATTACCAAAAAATTTTTAAGTTAATTTATACATATTTCCATGCGTAGGGAAATTTATCACCATGTTCTAAAACCCCCCCCCCCCCGAAAATTTTCTCTGGCTACGCGCCTGCAAAGGATACTTCCATCGATCTATGCTGCAGAACAATGCGACGATTGTGTGATGAACAAACAAATAAATGAAGCATACCTGGCTTGCTTTGTCGAATGTGTCGCTACGTGCGCGAATCGATTTTTGCCCGGGCTAGGTTTAGTAATTATGGAAATCCCGACCGATGTGATATGGAATAGCTCGGTTGAATTATGATTTTTTTTACTCGATAGTAAGTCCACAGTCCACTAAAACGAACGGCTAGCTCGATTCGTGCCAGTTACTAAACACACCCCTTCACGGATCAAGCACGTTCCAACCGAGCAGAAGGAATTGAAGTGCCGCCATGTCTTCTAAATCGAGCGGAAAATGATAAACTGTTACTTTTCTGCTTTCCACTTCACTCCATTACAAGAGAGTCTCATATGGTTTCACCAGCGGTGTGAGCTCACTTACATTTTGTTTCATTTTACTGGGAACTCTACCTTGAATTAGCAACAGCCCGACGGTTTCTTTTGCTATGGATTTATTGTTTTCTGTGAACCTTTTACAGTTTCAGGGTTTTCAATTATTCTCTCGGCAGATTTCAAGTAAATACTAAGTAATTTTAATTTTTTACGATTCAATATGAAGTAATCCTGTTTCAGCTGAAGAAGCGAATCTATGACTTTGGTATTATGTTGCTCTAAGAATTATAGAAGTTTTGCATGTCAAAAAGGAAATAACTATATCAGGAATCAGAACTTACTGGCTCAAGCGACACGTTCCCCTAATTATTTGGAGATTTGTGCCTTGCCGTAGCTTCTCATCAATGTCCTGATGGGAAGGAATTGTGAAGTGAGTGAGGAGGGAAAACAACACAAAACATAAAGAAACAAATCGTTCTGCATCTCCGAAAGGATGCTGAACGATCTGCAGGTGCCAAAATGCACAGTTAATAAAACCTCCAACCCCCGAGAGGATTCATAGATTTTACAAAAGCGACACCATTCTGCATACCCGGAAGAATGCAAAATGATTCGCAGTATGTACGAGCAGAAGTAAAGGAGGCATAAACCCATAAAGGAGGTCGAACAATCTGCTAAAACTCTTTTAAGGCTGTATTGGCTGTAAAGGATTCATTCACTCCAGGAAGAACGATGAACCCTTCTGACGATAGCACCTTAATACATTGGGTGAGAAACGATAGAATATCCTTTAATTTTAGCTCCGCATAAACAGACTCAACCACGTATGGAGAACCAAAAACCCGGATACGTAGTTGAGTCAATGCGGGACAGTTACATATACCGTAATCGCATTTACACAAATCACATGAATAATACTCAGCACGTTGAATAGTAGCCATATGATTATTGAGTTTGCAATGCCCTGTCAGAGCTCTGACCAGACTTCTGCAATGATGTTTGGAAAAATGCAGTAGGCACTTTGACATTTTCAGATTGAAATCTGGTAAAAATGCTTTTGTCTGAGTTGCAAGTTTGCAAGCTGAGCCAGTTGCTGGCTTGTTTGGATGCAGCTCAAGAACGAATCTTGTGCTTTATCCAACTAGTTGAAAGTGGTAAAGCTGGTTCAGGACCAACGAAATCATTCGTTGCACCAGCTCTAGCCAACTCATCAGCCCATTCGTTTCCAGTAATACCAGAATGGCCGGGTGCTCATAAGATGTAAACAGCATTTGAAATGCTGAGGTCTTCAATTCGAGTTCGATATGCGATCACTAGATTCGACCGTGAATCATTCGAACTGAGTGCTTTTAAGGCTGTCGGAACAAAAATAAATTCGTTTACCACAGATTCTCTGCTGAAGTGCCGATTGTATTCCACACAGAAGCGCGTAATTTTCTTCTTGGAACACAGTACAGTATCTACCAAGCGAATGAGACTGCACTAGCCTCATTTCACGACAGTAGACACCAGCACCAGCACGACCATTCAACTGAGAACCGTCCGTATAACAAACTATGTGTTCATCAAGTTGTCGTTCCAAATAACCAGACAACCATTCCTCACGAAGAAGATAGCTCACATTGATTGTTTTGAAATGAAAACTGCATGTGAGAGTTAGGTCACTAGGAGCGAGTAAATACTCACCCCACGTAACCATTTGAGACTACAAGCGAGTGTGGCTAGTAACATAGTCTATAGTTGTTCTGATTTGTTCTGAACATAGTCTATAAGGTTACTGTTCCAAAGCCCTGTAATCTTAAGACGGTATGCACAAGACAATGCTTCTTGTTTTAAGAACACATGTAGTGGTTTAATGCACAGTAGCGCCTCTAGAGCAGCAGTAGGAGTTCTCGTGAATGCTCCTTTTATCGCCATTATGACCATCCTTTGGAGATTATTTGGCTTCGACTGAACTGCCGCAACTTCTCCTTTCTGCCACCATACAAGACATCCATATGCTAAAATTGGCCTAACAATAGTTGTGTAGATCCAATGAATATATCTGGGTTTGAGTCCCCATGATTTTCCAAAAGCTCGTATGCATTGGCCGGAAGCCAAGCGAGTTCTTTTAATCCTGAAGTCAATGTGAGCAGACCGATTAAGTTTTGAATCAAGAATAACCCCGACGTATTTAACTTGATCAACCACAGTAACCTTTTAGCCGAAGAACTGTAACGGACGAGCTCCTGTGATTATCCTACGATGGGTGAAAAGCACTATTGATGTTTTGTCCGGATTTACAGATAATCCAACCAGACAACACCATTGCTCAACAGATCGCAGGGCTTGATGCATTGAATCAAAGAGAGTGTTATGCGGTAAATATGCCAAACAATAGACATATTTCCTGTCTATGCCATCAATAGTCATACTAACTGTGACTGCACAAATATCCCGAGCTCCTATATAAGAGAAACATCGAGAGCACTATCTGCAAGTATGCATGCTCGAGGCATTTCACGTGGATTAGTCATACCGTTCTTGTTGAAGGCAGCGGTTTAACAACTTTCCAACGTAGAAATTTCCCTTTTGGAAATATGGTTCTTGAACCAAAGCTATAGAAGCTTTACCTTCCTGCAGAAGTCTGGATAGATTCATAGTTGTTGTATGTTTATGCTGGAAATTGATTTGTGCTACTCTAACCATTATTAAATTAAAGTAATGAACACTGGCTTATAACCGTCTATTGGCTTATAATCGTCTATAGCGAACCATGAAAGGATTTTTTAAATGCTTGAATCATTCAAATCCCACGAGTTGCTATTTTTGTGGCATTCTCCGACATGGAACAGGAAACCAGTGGATTAGTTCTTGGTAGAAAATAATTCCGCCGGATCCCAAACGACTTACTTGTTTGATGGACTTATATCACTGGTACAGGTGCAGGTGGACCGTAGCGTTATTCTTAGCCAGTCTCGAAACCGCTACCGACACTACACGGGTAATCTAGGCTGCTCAGAAAGGGGAGTTGGCATTGATGGTCAACTTCCATAGGTGGCCGAGCAGCCGTTTCAAGTAATTTTAATTTTTAATGATTCAATATGAAGTAATCTTGTTTCAGTTGGATAAGCGAATCTATGACTTTGGTATTATGTTGCTCTAAGAATTATAGAAGTTTTGCATGTTAAAAGGAAATAACTATAACAATCGGGCAGCTTATCAAAAACTTTCCGAATGGCTATCATAATTGTACAAAAAAAATTCTGAAACAAGGAGCATTATTAAAGGAATTAAAAAATAAAATTTGCAGTTGTGCAACATTTGCAGACATAGCAAAATTTGCATATTCGTTGCAGAAATATAAAAATAAACAAAACTCAATTAGAAAATTTGTATATGGTTTGCATCTTGCTTGAACAATAAGCTGATCTGACATCACTTTTGGAAGATTTTCAACGATAAGTTAAGTTCATCAAAGCTACTTTCGTAGGAATATCAATACTATAACAACTTGTTTGTGCAACTCCAACACATGAGCTTACTAAAATTAACAGCTACAGACAATACTGCATTGAAGTTTTATTTAACTAGTTTGATAAGATGAAAAACAAAACGTAAAGTATTTCTCATTGTAAATATATTTTTCCTGAAATATTATCATAATCATGTTTCCTATTACTTAGATAAAAAAGTAATTATTAAAAGGTAAAGGATTTGATTTAAAAAAAAAACACGCACACAAAATATTCCAGAAAATTGATTAAATCTTTATAGGAATCGATGTAACGATCAATATAATTTAATAAGGTCCAATTTTGCACACTCTCTCCAATATATCGGCCAGTATTTACTGGATAAATGCTTCAATATTGGCTTCCAGTATGTCAATCGTTGCTGGTTTATCCTAGTAGACATAAGCCTCAACATGGCCCCGCAAGAAATAGTCCAAAGGCGTTGAATCACACGTTCTAGGCGGCCAATTGACAGGCCCACAACATGAGATAAACTGTTCACCGAAGGCGGCTCTCAATTTGGTCATTGTTTCGTGTGGCGTGTGGGATGTGGCATCGTCTTGTTTAAACCACATGTCAGGCATGTCCAAGTCGTTACGAAGCGTTACATGCGTTACTTTTTTGTAGGTTAAAGGTGTTACGAAGCGTTACATGCGTTACTTTTTTGTAAGCTATAGACGCTACGAAGCGTTTCTTTCTTGTAAGCTCAAGGCGTTACGAAGCGTTACATTTTTGTAAGTTATACGTGTTACGAAGCATTACATGCGTTACTCTTGCGTAAATTACAAATCGTTTTCGAAATCAGAAACAGAACCAAAAAAAATTTTTGAGAAATATTATGGGGCTGCTGATCCCGTAGATTACACCGTGAGATAGAGGTTCTGAGAGTTACGTGATGGTCCTACGAAGTAGAACAGAGTTACAACCACATGAAATAAAACATGAAACCGGGGTAAAATAAATTACAATAATCCTAATCCTCAAAATTTTACTGGACGACAGGAAAGAGGAAGTGCGCAAGCATGCCTTAGTTAAGCAAGATTCTGAAAATGAGAAAGAAATCCTGTCGCTGGATGCCACACACACTTATTTAGGGCTAGAAAGACGAACGCAAGCGCACTTTGAGTACATGTTTGGCTAAATCCATTATTATACGCCAGAGAGCAGAATGATTACCCGACAACAGACTGAATGAAGCGATTGAAAACAGAAATCGCCATGAAATGGCCATACATGAAGCGCATGAGCATCGCTACCATGGTTAAAATTGATGGTCGTTGATCTGATTTGGCTTCCTCGTACTATTATCTGTACTCAAACGTTAATCAATCTCTGAGAAATTTATGTGTGTTTCGTTTTGGAATTTCAGACCACTTCTTCCGGAACCTGAATCCAAAGCCAGTCTCTACAGTAGTAGTCTAGTTTGAACTCTACACTTTTTAATAGCATCGGGTTTAAAATTTAATAGTTTCGAGATTATAGTTACAGAGCCTGTTCGAGAATTATTCTTCCCGATTTGGGTCCGAGAATGTCAGTTTCGTTCGGCTACCAGACAACGAAGGAGTTCCCGTTTTCAATAAAGCCATATTCCAGTTGTTCAGCATGGTTCAAAAAAAAAAAAAAATCATCATGAAGCGATCGTAAGACGGCTCTACTCGATTCAGTCGATGGTCTGCAAGCTATCATCAGGAGACTAGCATTTTCATCACGGTAATCCTTAGGTTTCAATCGAAAAAGAGATACTCTCCTGCGTGCGTTTTATTTGCGTGTACGTCATGACTGATGTAGTGCTTGCGACGACGAGGACATTCGCAACTGGATTAGTGATGCACATTTGGACTGTTGTTGTTTTGTTCTGAAAATTTTGGAAAATGAACAGTTGACAACCATAGAAATGTTGCCAGTATTCTAATGATCTTCAGAGTTCACTAATGATTGTTTGGCAAAGCACCACATCGTCCGAAGAAATTTGCTTTTATTAAATCTAAAAATAAACAACCAAAAAAATCCGTTGGCGTTGTGAGTAGCATGCTTAATAAAAAATTCTTACCCTGTACGGCACTGCTTACCTCGACAAACCGAAACCATAAGCACTGTGACGGTAATGAACAGAGTTCATAATTCAGGAGCAATAAAATTTAATATACTCTCATCTGTGATCCAAGCGTTGGCATACTTTTCGAAGCCGGAATCCAGATCCCAGGAAGTTTTTTTCTTCTTCTTTCTGCACCATATTGAAGGAAGATAATACCCAACATCGGTTATCGCTTAGCTGCTGGCAACAAATCATTCCAGGAAATCGTTTTCAAGCACCGGATCCGACAGGAAAAGTCAATAAATATACGGTTTTCGGTTTGGAATGTCTGTCATTTGAGCTTACCTTTGCGAAGGAGCCAAGTTAAATAAAAATTGTGTGAAAACTGGGAAAAACTTTAGCACGCTGCTGCAGCATGATTTCCCATTCCGTTTTCAGCGTTTCGTCAGTCATTTCTTTATCTGGGATAAACTAAATTGTGAGGATTATCAATAAAATCCAAGCAATAATGTACATGCAATTGGAAACCTACCGACGAGAGCCAGGTTTGCTACGGAGTAGTTAATTAAACATTCACATTATTTGAAAGTCTGGAGATCAGAGGAAACATCTAACACCAACATTTCCGTTTCATATTTAGCTGCTGGCTTTTCGCTATGAGGGTGCTTCCATTTCAGACAACACTCCAAAGCGTAGCAGTATTAGAAGTTTGTTTTGCATAGATATAAAGTATGTTCACTGTATTGTAAAAACAAATATTTTCCTCGTACGGTGCTTAAGCCCCTACTTCCATATTTTCTGATCGTCAGACTTATAGCCGTTGTTGCACAACCTTCGTTTGCCTACGGAACATTTTCACCTAAGACATTTCAGAAAGCAGTTTTGGCAGCAACGGAAGTATACCTGCCAGGATCTGCAATGCCACGTCCGCAGACCGACAACAAACGGATGAGTGGCATTTTCACTGCAGGCAGGCTCAGAGCCCGTAGCAAAGACGGTAGCGAATTAGCATTTTGATAACATATTGTGCTCTGAAAACTCTTCCCGGGGAAAGGTGCAGACATCACGCGTACGCTCCCATCCAGACACTATCTGTATGCAATAAGCTCGTTGCAGGCTAGTTGAGTTGAGTTTCAACCAGGATGTAGGATGTTCGTATGTCAGAATACTGGAGCTTTTCTGCGTCATGACGAACTGCTTTCTAATCTTACCTCTTGGGTCCAGAAGGCAATAACAATGCAGCAAGTACGGTAAATAAAATGGAAAAAAGTGACACGGTGCTACACGCGAAGTTTTTTAGTTGGATAGAGGGTGAAAAAAATAATAAGATGTGTGGACCGGATGCGCTAACGTAACATGGCTGGATGTTTTCTGTGGGTGGAAATTCACGAGTTTTTCTCATCATCAACATGTTTTTCCTCTCTAATAGGATTAGGGCAGTGAAATTATGAATTACAATATTTTTTTCTAGGGAACGCTCGTAATGTTGTTGTTTCCCTTGAAATGTATGAAACATTCCCTTGAAAATAATACTTTTCAACCGAACTATTCCGTGATGAGTTCCAGAAAATACGCAAAAATTTTAAAACACTCCAATAACTATTTTTTCATTAATTTGAGAATCATTTCTGACATTTCCACCAATATTTCCTGTGCTTACGGAATCGAAATTCGGGTACCAATCAGTGTTGGGAAAAAATTGAAATTTCGAAAATCGCGGCTAAAATTTTTCACAAATGATTTTTAGACAAAAAATCATCGATCAGAAATCTCCCTGCAGAAAAGTTTAGTACTGATTTTTTGACAACGAGATTCTCACTGAGACTGACTATATCTGATTTGATTCGAGAACAGAAGATTTTTGGGAAATGAATTTTCATAGCCGTTCATAACCAAAGTATTTATATCAGGACAAAAACATATTTTTGCCTCTGTGTATTTTCCCCCCGAAAATGCTAACAAAACAACTTTCGAGCTATTCTTTCAAACCGTAGAAGATATTATGTCGAATATGGAACCAGAAGTTAAGTTACACACACAGAAAGAAATTATGAATTTTACAGGTGACATAATTCTTCAAACGATACATTTCATAAATACTGCACTTCTCAAATGACACAATATTCCATTCGTACAGAAATTTGCTGGCTCCGAGTGTAATTTGCACTCGGCTAGCAAGTGAGACTTGAATCAAATAAATTAGGTGAAAAACAAACAAAATTCATATCTTGATCTTATTTTCACAAACTGCACCGAAGAATTTTGTGTGAATGCCTCACCAAATCCACTCTGGCAAAATGAAGCATTTCACACAGCAATTGAATACTCCATTTTTATGCATAACATGTCTCTCCCTAACGAAATTGAATACGAGGATGTGCCGGAATACCACAAAATAAATTTCGAAGAAGCTAAACGTAGACTAAGTACATTAAACTGGCAAAATATTTTAGGTATAGAAAGAAACGTCAATGAAGAAGTGGAAAGATTCTATCTAATTATTAACAACTTAATTTCGGAAATTGTACTAGTAAAAAGAAGAAGAAGAAGTCACAATAGCGAATTTCCTTGTTTTGGGTCAACCCGCAATTAAAAAACCTGAAAAATAGAAAGCAGAAAGCACATGAGACCTATAGAAAAGATAAAAGTGTTATCAATCTACAAAACTACCTCGACATGACCTGAAAATAGCAATCAACTCGGTACACGATGAATATAATCCTTAAGTTGAAAGAGAAATCAAAGAGCATCCTAAACATTTATTTAGCTATGTTAAAACAAAACTGAACAGCCTTCCTTCCCAGATGAACACAGACGGAACTACTGGAAATAATAGTACTGAAATTTGTAATTTATTTGCAAATTTTTTCCAAGAAATATATACATCATATGCCGAAACAGATCGTGAACGTAGCTACTTTTCCTTTATACCGGAGCTTTCCAATGACATCAGTGTCAATCAATTATCAAAGCAAGAAATATTCAATGCACTTGAAAACCTAAACGCAGCGAAGGGACCTGGACCTGACGGAATATTTTTGAAGCAATTAGCTACTTAACTCACAACACCATTACACCATCTCTTCAACTTATCTCTAAGAACAGGAATATTTCCAGAAACATGGAAATCCTTCTTCTTAGTACCGGTCTTTAAATCAGTCTCAAAATCAGACATATGTAATTATCGAGGTATTGCCATTATCTCGTGCATTCCAAAATTATTTGAAAAAAATATCAATAAAAAAATATTGCAACAAGTGAAAAATTACATATCTCCAAAACAACTTTGCGTTTTCAAAGGTCGTCAACAAATCTCTTGGAATTCATTACATTCACTTTGGAAGCTATGGACAATGGAAATTATGTCGAAACTCTCTATACTGACTGCAGCAAAGCTTTCGATAGTACTGACATACCATTATTACTATTCAAAATTGAAAAATATGGCATTAAACAAAAACTTTTGGAATGCCTTGAATCATATCTTACAAAACGTAAACAAATAGTACTCTATCAAAACACATACTCCAAATCAATAAATGTCACTTCAGGTGTTTTCCAAGGTTCACATTTAGGCCTTCTTCTTTTCATCTTGCACGTAAACGACATTTCCTTCTTACTCAAACATCTAAAAGTACTTGTATATGCAGACGACATGAAGCTCTTTATGGAAATAAAAAATGCTGTAGATGCTGAAGTATTCCAATATGAAATTAACGTATTCAACATTTGGTGCAATAAAAGCTTACTTCAACTAAACATTAAGAAATGTAGTTCAGTAACGTTTAGTAGAAAAATCATGTCTCCTTCTATTGACCTATATTTAGGAAACCAACCTGTAGAAAAATGTAAAATTATTAGAGACCTAGGCCTAATTTTACACTCAAAACTTACTTTCGTTGAGCATTATAATACAATTGTCAATGAAACAAATAGTATGTTAGGCTTCATTAAACGTTTCAGTCATAATTTTCAGGACCCTTACGCAATAAAATTAATATATACAACTTACGTCAGGCCAATTTTGGAATACTGCAGCATAGTATGGAACCCATGTACCTCCGTACAAGTAGAACGCATCGAATCTGTTCGAAAACAATATCTACTGTGTGCGCTTCGTAGACTAAACTGGACTACATTTCCTCTTCCATCATATAAAGCGCGTTGTATGCTCATAAACTTACAAACACTCGAAGGACGCCGCAAAGCCACAATGCTTTATTTTAACAACGACATTATTTATCAACGAGTACAATCTGAATCATTGCTTTCACAACTAAAATTTTATGCTCCTAGTCGTCTGCTCAGAAGTCGTCAAGTATTCTCAAAAAAAAAAATTATGCAAATTAGGCCAAAAATAATCCTGTTAATCAAATGATGCGCTTTTAAAACGAAAACTGCCAAAAAATCGATCTAACTATGTCCAGGAAACAAATAAAAGAAAAATTGAAACCAAATCGTAGAAATAATGTATAGGATATAAGAAACCATTGTCACTTTTTTTGTCTGTAGTCTACATTTGTTTGACGAATAAATAAATAAATTGCTGCTAATAATAATAGTTGTAATAATAATGAAAACAGCAGATTAACGAATATTAGCCATGTCATGCCATTTAGCTTGAATAGCGTACGCAGAAGTAACAGGAGTGAAGACCACCGCTATGCCAATTTAAACGCGCCATTCAAACACATTGCGTGTTCGAGCCTTGCTGACAATGCTGCACTCCTGTTACTTCAATGAATCAAGTTCATTCTAAATAGCGTTTTATCGGGTTTAATCTAAATAGTGCTGTTCAATCATCCAGCTGGAATTAAAGCAGCCTTTCGTTACTGTAATCACTGTTTGGAATATGAAAAAAACAATTATTGTTTTTATTTACCACCCTACGTACATCGAAAATATCGCAGTTATTATTTCTCAGCAGCGGTTCACTTGCGAGTTTATTCAGTTGAGACTTTTTCATTAACGAAAATACAATAAATAAATCTTGCACGAATCATTTCGGTGTCGAACGGAAGCATAGTGGAAATTCAGCATCGAAAAATCATCGGAGACTCTTCTTCTTTTAGAATATCTCTTTAACGATATTTTTGGGTTAAAATTCGTCATCAAGTTTTGCTAACACAAAAAATCACTTGTGAACTTCGAGGTTCAGGGTTTTGGATGCTTTTTTCATTAATGGAAATATGATTTTTTCAGTCACCGAGTTTTTCTAGAAAATCTCTTGAACTGATTTTTTCACGAATGCTAGAAAAATGAACTTTTTCTGATCATGATTTTCCCAACACTGGTACCAATCCCTGGCAATCGAAAATTCCACAGTACCAAAAAAAAAACTACACACGAAAAAAATTGAATTTTACAGGTGACTTAATCCCTCAAACTATGTATTTCATAAAGACATAATTTATCAAATGACGGAAAATTTCATTTGTAATGACTTAATGTTAGATTAGCATGAATTTTACTAGTTTCGCCTGTAACTTACATTATTCTAGCAGGTTCGACTGTATGCACCTTTTACCACATTTTTTTTTTGTTTTCGATTCTGATCTTTTAACCATAAAAATGACCAAAACGATAGCAAATTAAGTAATCGATATATGCGAACAGTACAACATCGAATTGAGTTTTCTTTTTGATCTCACACTCTACACGAGTAGCGGTTCAAATTTAACTGCTAGGCAGAGATGGCAGTTCAATTTGAACTGCTTTAGGCACTGATAAACCAAAGGCGAAACGTGAATAAATTCTTCATCGACAATTGTGAATGCTAAAAAATGTAATTAATAGTTCCTCTCTAGAACCAATAATCTATTACGACGTTTTCTTCCATTCAAATAGGCCAATCTACTGGAGAAGCGTGAGCGTGTCAGTTTTATTCAAGGATGTCTTTTATCGTATCAGAGAATGCTCACTCTTCACTCTTCACACGATTGAATCAGTGCCATCAAAGAGAGACTAATATCATCGCAACAACAAAAACCCGGCATGGCAGATTTAACATAGAATAGACACCAGTGCGAGAGCGAATTTCTCTCGATGACATTTCTGAGAATCAAAGGTTAGCACGCTGCTGTGGGGATCCTCTCTGAAGCAACAAAAGGTTGCTTATTCCCGTTTCGCGATCTGATTCCATACAGGCAGTTGATAATTGCGATAGAATCATTTTACTATTGCCGCTTATTCTAACTATGTGTATATAACCTTTGTATAAGTTGTGTCTATGAAAATATATGTGAATGCTCCACACAAGGGTTTTGAAATATTGCAACCTAGTATGAGAATCATCAAGTTGAATCATCGACTCGATTTTCTGCGATAATTGTCAACTTGCGATTCTCTCTTGGGAAATTCCACACAGCAACGATCATTATCAGACTGTAATTTTTTTTAAGGGCCGTGAAATACTCAGAGTATGAAGTGGAGCGAAGAAATGAAGAAAAATTCTCTCGCTGTTCATGCATTGAAAGACTCGAGTTCTTGTAGGATCTTCTACCGGATTGAAAATGTTGTATACAATATAGATTGCAATATAGCAGCTTCTGTCAAATTTTCGGCAATCACCAACACTGGTTTTATTCATATTCAAGTCGGTCCGGTTATGTGTCTGACATTACTCATGCATCTTTCTTTTATATCTCTACTTCCAAGATTGCAAACCGATAAGTGATGGACTCATACCACTACAACTGTCAGACTTTATTTGAACCCATTTAAAAACTCATTTGATTTTGAATTTGGAAAATGTGACCGAGTTTGCACAATATGAAAATTGTTGATATTAAGAGCTTGCTGATTTGAAACTTAAATAATATACAATATCTGTTTCCAAGAGAATTCTTTAATGTCCAAAGTCTTATTTAGATTCTTCGAAACTAAACAATCTAGTACTTTACTATTCATATACGATTCACAACATTCAATTGTCTGAAGGCAGATTGGTTTGCATATGCATATAAATTGAAATTTCCACCATTAGCATTAGCATTAGCATTAGAGACCGCCCGTGTGTTGCTACTCCGTTATTGATCTGGACCAATTGAGATTGCAAAATGATTTTTTGAAGTAACATGTTTGGGAATAACACATTGTTTCACACTGTGCAAACTGTATTGAACCATGCATGCTGATCAATACCGACGCCGGCCACGTCCGAATGCAGATCTACTTGGGAGGGAAAGGATTGTTAGTTCGATGCATGTTGCTACTAAGAACCGAGGAATCCTCTGCATTCCCACATGCATCACAGGAGAGGATACTTTGTTAGTAAATGTTTTAATAATGTTATCATGTGTTTATTGCTCTGGGTAGCCGGCTACCAAGAATGTTTTAAAGTATTATCGTTTTATGTGTTACTTTGTGCTGGCAATATAATGCACGAAACAGTCAATCTCCGAAATTGACAAAACTCCGGACAGCCGGCTGTCGAGTATGCAGTCACTCGTTTATGCATCTACCTTTCGCGTTTTTTTTAGTCATGCAAAAAAAACACATTCGGATTGATAAAAAAAAAAGTATCATCACACTGCTAGGTGGATTAAGCACGTTTTTATAAATGAAACTACGTGATACAAAATAAACGAGCGAATAGGATTTAGACAAAAAAGTTGATTCATTGCATTGAAATATTCTAAACAGTTATTATAAAATCATTTTAAATCACCAAACAAAGGTCAACAGATTTCACACGCGTCTTGATTCCTTATTACTTCCGCTCTACTATTCCAATTATTTATTAAAATTATTAATTGGTTATATTACTGTGCCTTAATATATGTTATTGAATAAAAAAAAATTGATTCTATTAGTTGATCTGGGCAGCCTGCTACCGAGAAAAATATTAATTTACTGTTTGAAATATTAATATCAAGTGTTTTTTACTATGTATTCAATATACCGATATATGTTATCTCTGTTATTAACTTTGTAATATAAACGGATTTGCGCAATGGTTGATTTTTATCATTCATTTTATAATCCTGAAAGACAATCAATAACATGGAAGAAGAAATCATTCTTAATAAAACTTTTCTCCGAAGCTAGACGGAAATTGATAGGTTGAATAAAGAGATGATTTAGTAAAATAGAGTAATCAGAAGTAAAACATTGAAAATATCTGATAACTGAAAGGAAAAAGAAACTTCTGCAATTGTCGCCTTTTACGACATGGAAGCAGGAACCCAGTGGATCTATTCTTGGTTCATTTTTTTCCGCCGGATTCCACACGGCATCTAGGCTGGTATAGTCCGGAGAGAGCTAATAGGTACTATCAATCTCCTAGTGGACCCCAGCCCCTACATATAAATTAAAATTTCCACCATTATGTAAAAATCATTTTTACACGATCATCGCGTAAATTAAATAGAAAATAGCGTTATTTCCAATAAAGCGCGTAAAAAAGTCGTAAATTGAGGTTTTAGTGTACGACAATTTGAAAAAAGTGCAGGCAAAATATTTAATTCTCCCTTTTGTAAAATCAGTTACTCTATCCGTGCAAAATCAATGGTTTACCATACTGGAAACGTAAACAAAGTTTCATTCAAATCAAAGACATTCGATACTGGAAAGTCTCCTTCTCTCCTGTTAACTTCAGAAATGATACTCTGGTACAGCGAAATACATTCTTTGCACTGAACTACCACCAAAAAGCTCGTTTTATTACAACCTCGAGTTTGCCAAAGAACGGATAAGAATTTTTTCTTTCTCACGAAATACTCTATTTTAACCACACTAACACGGCATTACGTGCTCGAGTTTCACCGGAAGTGATAATATTATCCATTTACAAATGTTACAAATACTGTCCCAGCATAGAAAAACCCCTAAAAAGAACTGTTTTCTAGCTTAGATTGAAAATCTGAATTGTTTCTGCCTCATTTATCAACGGTGAAGTTTTAAATTACCCTTGATTTATATCGCTCTATTTGAGCGCACAAAAATAACTGTACACGGAATAAACTCGTGTAACGTGCTAAATTGTTGCAATTCCTCTATGGCAAAGTTAACACGGTGACATAAACCGAAGTCAATCTTACTGTTATGCTTCCGCCGTCGCCGTTTCTGTCAGTGCGACTGAATATTTATGTACATTTCAAATGTTTGATTGCATCTTACGCCCGTTGCATTTCTTGTGTTACTGCCACAGAGCATCAAAAGGACTCCCACGGAGACGATAAATTACCTCGATAGGACAGCAAACTTCATCCGATACATTACTGTCATTTTGAATTTTCCACAATACTGTTGCTACGATTGCATCCGCCTGAAGAAGAACCGATCTCCGGAAACCGGAGCGAAAGAGGATTGAGCTGCAGTGATGGCGAATGGGATAAAGGGCGAAGCGGTATCTGGGTGTGACCGACATTCATTCGCACCCATTCTGCGTCAACACTTCATTCATATTACCGGCATGCCAGGCAAAACGACGGAACGGAGCGGACGAAGCAGCACCCATCGAATGGCTTGTCATTGTGGAAACCGAAGCCTTTTGTAGGTGGCACAACGCGGCTGGTAGGAACACAATGATGGTGGTCTATTGTGTTTATGCGCTACCGGGTGAAGGTGTGAACGAATCAGTGCATGTGTATGTGTGTATGTGTATGCGAGGAAGATAGAGTGAAAGAAATCCCCGTTCGGCCTTCAGAGAACCATTCCTGGAGCCCTGGAGGAATAATTCATCAACTTGCTGGTTTTTATGGCTCGGTGAATGTGTGGTGTGCCACCAGCGGGTTATGTAAGGATTAATCATACTGCCAGAGACCGAGATTTGCTGACTCGATGCTCGAATTTCAAATTAATTAACCACCATTTGTTTCACCCGGCGTAGAGATTGTTGTAATTGGGTAGATTGGATAATGAATATTTATTAAAATTAAAGATGCCTTAATGACCGCGTGGGGATACTATCATTTCATCAGGAAAACTTGCTTAAATTTTTTTTTGAGAATGTAGCCGTAAGATTGAAGGTACTGTAAGGTGTTTAAGAAAATTCCAATAAACGGCTTCCGTTGTTGTTGAAGTGAACTACTCTACTCTCAATCGCTCATGTATAAATAATAATTCATTAACAGCGGCTTGCATTCTAAGAAACCTCGATTTAGTATAACACCCCGTGAATTACGAATGTACGAATATCATTTATATTTAATACTTTTAAAAACTGCTTTAGCAATCAGCAATTCGAAATCAAAGTTACAAAACGGATTTCAGCTGACCAAAGGCACTCGTTCTGATGTATTGTCCCGGGTTGGCGGTTCAATGCATAAGGCACTGGTCTTACAAACCAGGGGTGGCATTATGTATCTCGATTCGACTGAAATTTTATCGAATCGACCACGTTTCGTATTATGGTTCTCGATTCGAAGTCGATCATCGAGCTTCGTTCGACTTCACTCGAAGAAGTATTAGATTATCGAGAAGTATTGGCATTATGGAACCAAAACAATCGAGCTCGTAAACGACTGAACTCGATAAGAAATGGTCGAAAGCCTTATTACTATCGACTATGAGTTTTCGAATACGTTTCTTTTTTATTTAGGTAGTTATCGATAACATCTTAGATTTTCATAAACATATTAGCATTGATAATCTTTATTTTAATGCATTGTTTTGTATATCGTTATATATATTTTGTGTGTTTGGCATATTATGTACAAGTCGATCTATTTAGAAAACATATTAATTTAAAGCTGCGTGGTGTTTACTTAAAATAACAAAAGTAAGTCGAAACTAACCTATGCCCAGTAACTGTAGTTTGTAATAAAATTTCTGAATCCTGTGGAATGAAAACGTCGCTCAAACGGATTGTAGGAAAAAGCTTATTCGCTCGATAACAATGAGCAAATAATGTTTTTACCCATATATCTAACTCAAGTAAATTAAAAAATTTGTCCAAACACCTTGAAAGTATTTAGAATATGCCAAAAGTATCATAATCTCGTGCTATTAGCGTGTATTTGACTCTTCAGTAGTACCTAAATAAATTATGAATACTACAAAGAATGGGTTGCTCCTGGTATATTAAAGCTAAAGCAATATCTCCTAATAAATATGATAAAATACTACAAAGAAAGCTGCAAAACCTAAAAGCTTTGATTAAAACTACACATATGGATGACGTAAATTGTATTAGACTTGAAACAATACATGAAAAATACAGAATTTTTTTTAATATAATTTCAAAAGTTCATCGATAAATTGTGTACAAGAACACGCTTGAAAAAATTCTTTACTTTTTCAAATGGAGTGGAAACGGAATCTTCTTCTTGATTTAATCTGCTTCTTGATTTAAATTCCAGAAATGTGTTCATGTTAATTTCGTGCGGCCACTTAAAACCGCAGTATTACAAACAGTTTGCTTCTTTTCAGTTCTTGAACTGAATAAATGTAATCGAAAATACTCGAACAATAATTCAGTTTAATTTTTTTCATGATTGCAATGTATATGGGTTTGTTTACCTATGTATGTTATGACCAGAGATGCCAGATATTTTCATAGAAAATCTGTATTGATTCGTATAAAATATCTGTATTTATCTGTATTCGCTAATAAAATGAAATTTCTACAATACAATTATGTTAAAAGGTGTCATTCCAATAGATTATGGTTTTAGAGTGGTAGATTAAATTTCATATCTTATATTATATTTATCGACAAAATTTTATAGTTTTTTCCTATCAACAACAATTGAATTATGGTGCCATATACTTGTCTAATTTGAAAATGTTCACTTCATAAGTTGAGATGGATTTCCAAAACCCAATATGCAACGTCGAGTCAGGTAATACAACTGTCAGTCTGGCAATAATGTTTCATGATGCCATGACTTGTCTAACTTTTAAGTTCAATTTAGTTACAAATTTTAATATAAATGGATTTCAGTGTTCTTCATTAAATATCTGCACAAAAAATATATATCTTAAAAAGTGATTTGTACGTTGATTCCTAAACGTTTATCTCGTCATTGCAATCAAATACTAATAGATAGCTCAAATACTAATAGATAGTTTAATTTTTTCCTTAACACTTTTGGTGAAATCTGTATTAAATTTAAGAAATCTGTAAGAAATTTGTACTCTGTATTAAATCTGTATGCGCATGTAAAAATCTGTATAATACAGATAAATCTGTATAAATGGCATCTCTGGTTATGACAGTTCGAGCAGCGTCAGTCGAAATCTAGTACCACATTGTTAGGATCTCGATCACGAGGTCGAAAGCGATACGTAATGCCTCAGTTCAATCGAATCGACTTCAAAAATAATCGTTTCGAGCAACTCGATTCGAGATGCATAATGTCAGCCCAGCTGTCGTATGTTCGAGCCCCGACCTGGAAGGATTCGTAGTGCCAGTAGACTCGTAGCCCCAGTCATGCAATGGTTCTGTACACTCTGAATCGGCTACAAAGTCTGTTGAAACAGAATGTCAAATTCCACTATAGTAATGTAGTACCAAGGCTTTGCTTTGCTTTCTGATGTAATCGACCAATATGATCAATCTGTAACTCTAAGCAATGTATCGCTTTAGTAATAATCCATGTGTTTAATCTACTACTAAAAGGTGAATTTTTTGCTGGTATCTTATTGCGAACAGTGTTTTTGACAGATCACTCGTGAATCGTGTCTTGTGTCATTGTCATACTTGTTCAGTTTTGTCTATAATTTAATCATTAATGGACACTGGCGAAGTTGGCGAAACATTAACTCTTTTACGTAGCCGCTACTTATATTTCGGAAACTGACCACACTAATGTCAACAGCTAAAATCTGGCAGCACCAAAATAAAATTTTCTTTATTTTCTTTACATAAACGTACTAAAAACGTTTTGTTGTACAAGCGCCATTTGTGTTGTTAATAGTTGAAAAATGAAAATTTCAAACGAAGAATGTCATAGGCTTATTTTTCACAGCTTACGACGTGGATTATTTCCACAAGAGTTTGTCGATGAACTTAGTTCTAGTTTCGTGAAGGTCGATGCTGTGCTTGAACTGATAGGGAGTGTATCGATAAGTAGTTAGCAACATTCAAACAGTTATTACTCTGAAATGGCTTAATTTTTTGCAGCGTGTTTTGCGGTGACATGTTTGTTCACATGTCAAAAACAGCTGCGCAATCGATTGGTTTCGGTACGGTTTATCGTTTCAATGATGAGTCGAATTGATCCGGAAATGCGAAAGAAAATTCTGCACACTTGGTGCTCAGAAAGTGGTGTCACGTACAACGAAATTGCAAAACGGGTGAAAGTGCACCACAAAATATTATCGAGGAGTTCGGTAAGACCCCTTCCATGAAAGATTTGCCCCGATCCGGTAGGAAAAAGGGTCCCAGCCAGCTCGGCCGGGACTTAAAAGTGGTTGAGTACATCAGGAAAAACCCATCGGCGTCGACGCGGGACGGATTCAACGGATCAAAGTTCGGAACTCCCTGAAAACGTACAAGAAACAGAAGGTGCCGAAAAAGTCCCTGGTACAGCAAATTCAGACCTGAACAAGGGCGCGAAAACTGTATAACCGGATTCTACAGAATAAAGACGGTTGCATCCTGATCGCCGACGAAACCTACGCCAAGGAAGACTCTCGAGCGCTGCCCGGACCGTAATATTATACGAAATCGGTGTACCAGGACCTGGACGTGGTTTCTGAGGTACAGTATCTTCAGCAAAGTTGCTCAGAACGATAGACGCCATCTTTTGGCAAATTTTATTTGTGTGATTGATCCCCCTAAAAATGAGATAAAAACATTATTTTTGCTCAGAGCCAATATAGGGGCTAAGTTAATTCAAGAAAATTGTGCAGAAAGTTATTTCAAACAAATTTGCTGAAGGTACCTTTCCCATAACTTTAGTGTAATTCATGATATGATGTATTTTCTGAAAAGGGTTGTTCTAAAACCAGTTTTTGTACGAAAATACATATATTTTCAATTTATATGAGTTTTCATGTATTTTATCAAAGTATTTTATCATAAAAAACTACACAACTTTCTCAAACATACTATGCTGCTATCATTTCAGTTTATTGAAATAGTTTTTCATGCTTATTTTCACAAAATTTCAACTTGCCGATCATCAAAAGGCGCAGAAAGGTGCAGATGAGACTACTTACATATTAAACTACTTCAAAAGAACTTTCATACCGTGGTTGAATTACTCGTCTGCGATCGTCTGCAGGCGAGATATGTTCTTTTCAAATATCCTTGTCCTTGATATTTGCAATGATAAGGTTCATTGTATATCAGATCAGATTTCAGTATATATTCGTTAGCATGGTAACTCTCACAATAAATGATTTTTGTGGACATCGAAGTCTACAAATAGAAAAATTTAGTAATCATTACAGACGCTTCTTGAAAGCAACTGTCAGACGTTTTTTGCAAGTGAGATAAGAAGCCACGACTTTGAAAGAAGGCAATCATCATGTCGAATTACGTTATATCATATTTTGGTAAGTTTTTTCCTATAGAAAAGATCTGCGAAATAAATATCCTCTATTCATCAATTAAAGTGGAGATCGATAAACGCTTGCTATATTGTACTGTTCATAATGATTAAGAAGTTTCTTTTATACAGATGTCGGGAGTGGTATACACGCGAGCAATCCAGATCACTTTCGAATCGGGATCCCATGAATTGGTAATTAGTTTCATTGGATCCTTTGGTTACAAATATTCGTGAATGGCCAAAACAGTCCAGGAAGAATCTGTCGAACGATGCTAAGAGTATTTTAGCTGGTTAAGAACATTGTCAGCTATCATAAAATAAAATAATTGAAGAATGAGTTTTGATCATACTTTTCTCCACCAGAAGATGACATAACTTAATTCGATTTGATGATTGCTTTTTTTAAAAGTTGTGACAAAACAATTACTAAACTATTCAATTCAATAGACTTCAATGTGCAAAAAAAATCATATTTTGTGGCGAGTACCATAGAAATGAATATATACTGAAATCTGATCTGACATGAAGTGAACCTTATCATTGCAAATATCAAGGATAAGGCTATTTGAAAAGAATATATCTCGCCTGCAGACGAGTAATTCAACCACGGTATGAAAGCTCTTTTGAAGTAGTTTAATATGTAAGTAGTCTCATCTGCACCTTACTGCGCCTTTCGACGATAGACAAGTTGAAATTTTGTTGAAAAAAAAAACATGAAAAACGGCTCTATTTCGTCAAACTGAAATGATAGCAGCATAGTATGTTTGAGAAAGTTGTGTAGTTTTTAATGATAAAATGCTTTGTAAACCATGAAAACTCATGTAAATTGAAAATATATGTGCTTTCGTGCAAAAACTGGTTTTAGGACACCCTTTTCAGAAAATACATTATATCATGAATTACACTCAAGTTATGGGAATAGTATCTTCAGCAAAATTGATTGAAATAACTTTCTGCACAACTTTCTTGAAGTAACTTAGCCTCTATGTTGGCCCTGAGCAAAAATAATATTTTTATCTCCCTTTTGAGGGGGATTTATCACATAAATAAAATTTGCCAAAAGATGGCGTCTACCATTCTGAGCAACTTTGCTGAAGATACTGTACCTCGAAAACCACGTTTTTAATAAGTTATCAGTTAAGAGCGTGAAATTACGCTTTTGAACCACTGTGCACTGTACAGAAAGCATAAGGTTGCTCCTCTCTTCTGGCCGGATTTGGCTTCAGCCCACTACGCCAACTCCGTTCTACAGTGGTTGTCAAAAAATAATGTACAAAAAGGACGTGGAAAAGGACATCAACCCACCGAACTGCCCGGATCTTCGGCCAATTGAAAGGTATTGGGCAATTGACAAGCGGCACTTTCGGAAGGAAAGTACAGTGTCCCAAAACATGCAGGAAAGTCAGAAAAGTAACTGTGCAGAATTTAATAAAGAATGTCAAGTCTAAAGTGCGAGCGTTTAACAGAAACTAGGATTTTCTTCAATATAAAAAGTGAAATGCATAGAAATGTAATTTTTCTACGATATATCGAAAACTGATGTCAAAATATGTATTTTTTTCGCTTTTTGCCTTTCTCTATAGAAAGATATTAGAATTGCTGGAAAACCCGACTTTTGAACGGAGCCTCGGAGACCCATAGTGTTATATACCATTCGACTCAGTTCGACGAGATCGTAAAAAGTCTGTGTGTGTGTGTGTGTATGTTTGTGTTACGTTTCTTTGCACTTTTCTCGGTGATGGATGAACTGATTCTCACAAACTTGAATTCAAATAGAGAGCTTTGTGATCCCATATAGAATTACTGATGATTATTTGGATCCGACTTTCGGTTCTGGAATTATGGGAAAAAAAAATATGAAAATAAGTGCATGGACGTTTCTCAGAGACTGATTTTCACAAACCTAGATTTAGTTGAAAGGTCTTATTTTTTTTTATAAGTTCCTGAATTTCATCCGACTTCCGTGTGCAGGATTACAGGATGATTAGTGTAAAAATTAGAATTTCATTTACTTACTTTTCTCAGAGATGGCGTCAGCAATTTTTAAAATATTTAATTCAAATACAAAATTTCTGAACTCACTTGCATAGAACGAACCCACTTTTCTCAGCGATGGCTTGGCCGATTTTAACAAACTTAAGATCAAATTAATTGTTGAATGATTCCATACACAACTCTTGAATTTCATCCGGATCTGACTTCCGGTTCCGAAATAACAAGGTGATAAGTGTCCAAAATTTCAAACCGTATTATAATGTGCAGCGACACGTACATGCGCTGATACGGAAGAAGAAAGCACAACACCATCTCTACGCACGAAGCACGTTGTATGTAGTATTCGGTTTTATACACTCGGTAAAGAAGACAAAAACCAACACCGAAGCTCGATTTTGAAAAAAAAAACCTGCGAATCAATCGGCACCGAGCACATATGAGTCTGAATGTCTGTTAACGGTGAGCAGGCCCGTGCGCAGGGGGGGTTTTGGGGGTTTTAACCCCCCCCCCCCCCCCCAATGAAGAATTTTTTTAAAATTAAGTTTCATGAACAATGGAGTACTTATTATATTAAAGTGCAAATAACTTGACAATTCATACTACGTTTTCAGAATTTTTTTACAGTTTCAATATTGTGGATGACCTCCCCCCCCCCCTTTAATGATTTCTGCGCACGAGCCTGTCAGACTTCGTTTTACATTGTCAATATAGTGGATGAGGCGTCTTTTCGCCTTTTGGACACCCACCTCTCCCCTTGAAACCCCCCCATGGATGATTCCTGCCGGTGTGTGATTTTTGTTGAACACGGTACTGAAGTAAAGACAGGATCATGAAAGATAAAAACGTCTTGCCTTCATATAGTTAACGACACAAAAAAAATCAAAATTTTCGAAGCAGGTTGTGAAACTATTCGAACTTGTAGGCCTGGCTATTTAATTGCCCTAAAACTCACTGCAACTGTGACAGTCTCCCGATTCTGGTTCCGGAAACAGTTATTCGTAATGTCCGACACGAAACATGCGTCAATTTCTCGTAAAACGTTAATGAGAAAGGCACCATTACACCACTAGGTGGATTGAAACAGGTTTATTTTGGTTTAATTTTACCTTTATTTGCATATGTAAAAAATAGGAACTTTGGAAAACTTTTCCGAGACCCCGAGGAGCAAATGTCTGTGTTTGTAAGTATGTGTGTCTGTATATGTGTGCAAAATTATGAAACGTGTTTCTCAGGGATGGCTCGACCGATTTTGACCAAGGTAGAAGTGATTTGCAAACCAATAACGAATTTTTTTATTAAAACCGAACATCTCAATGGTAGAAATTAACATTATTTAGTTTGATATAAGAGTTAAAATATCAAAATTCATAACAAAGTCTTCATGAGAAAATGTCAACAAAATATAAAATTTTGTCATTGTAATATCAAACCAAAAACAAAATATTTAGAGAAGAAGAATATTTCAGTTATTTTATATTCTAGCATTCAGAATTATGTTAAATAATATAATACGAATTTCTCTTATCTGATTCTGATGCAGTTTATTCAACTGTATTTTATTTGATTGTCCCGGGTTGGCGGTTCAATGCATAGGGCACTGGTCTTACAAACCAGTTGTCGTATGTTCGAGCCCCGACCTGGAAGGATTCGTAGTGTCAGTAGAATCATAGTACCAGCCATGCAATGGTTTTGTACACTCTGAATCGGCTGCGAAGTCTGTTGAAACAGAAGGTCAAATTCCGCTACAGGAATGCAATACCAAGGCTTTTTATTTGAAAATAGATCTACTGGAACAATTGTACTTAATAAAAGTGGAATAACTCATCAATAACGAAATAAAATATAATAACTAATTTAGATGTTAAACAGATATTGTACAATTTATTGATGCTATAGATGAGATATCAAGAAAATATCAAGTATCGCTATGATAGCACAGAAACGTCAAGATATGATGGTAAAATTTGTTATTATTTTGATCTTTGTTTGCCATTTACGTCTACCCGGGAAGCTATCCGGGTAGAAGTGATTGGCAAACTAATAGTAAATTTATCATTAAAACCAAATATCGCAATGGTAGAAATGAACATTATTTAGTTTGAAATAAGAGTTAAAATATCAAAAACCATAACAAAGTCTGCATGTGAAAATAGCAATGAAATATCATATTCTGTCATTGTAATATCAAAGCAAGGATCTACATTCTACACGGTAATAGTTATCCAACCAGTATTGGATTGTTAAAATCGATCAATTTTTAATGATGATATTTATATTTTTGTGCAGGCGATTTTTTTCTCAATTCCAGTGCACATTGGTCCCAATTACACGAAAACGTCATTCTTGTTTACACTTCAGAGGTTGATTTTGGAGCCTATATGCCATCAGAGGATTTTTTGATTGGAATCGTCCCCTTCTCTTGATACAATTAAAGTCGAATTCATGAACTCTTTAAAATAAATTGGTATCGAAGCATTGTTTATCGGACACGAAGCATTGTTTATCGGAGGCCCAAAAATGTAGTTTTATTTTTTTTTATTAATGAACTTTTTTATAATATAGAACAGATATAGAACTCGCTCAAACTTTGGAAAATGAACTAAACAAATGTATGTGTGTGTGTATTTATGTTTGTGTATGTATGTGTGTCTGTATGTATGTGCAAAATAAAGAGGCCAGAATCTCAGAGATGGTTGGACTGATTTTGACCAAACTATCTAAGTAGCACACGTGACTATATTTTGATGATTTATCCTATATGAAACAAATCCATCGACCAAGGGGACGTGTAAGCAATATGAGTTATAACTGATGTATCGCCCAGAAAGTGTAAGAGGCGAAACTTATGCGACGTTACGTTGAATTCTTTTAAACTCATTATATCTACTCAAAATTTGAATGCCTTTTGATATTCATGGTGAAGTTAATCATTGTGCTTATTAAAAGCATGAGCGCCACAGAGATTTTGAGTTTGTAAATAAATAAAATCTATAATTATTATTTATACTTCGCTCCCACCATGTACAATTTAAAGCTTCTAAAAAGTCTAAATGTATTTCAATAGCATTTGTTTGGTTGTTGATATAAACTTTCCAAATTTCAAAATTTAATAAGTTGACCAAACGCAATGACAATAATCCATTTTTGTAATCTATCGAATATTTTATTTACTGATTATAATGATGGGCATGTGCATACTTTTTTCATGCATACACTACAGAGGCAATGAGTAGTAATATCCTGGTAGTGAAAATATATATTCCCCATATTATAAAACTCAGTTTTTTCCGCACATCCATATGATTTTTTTAATTTAGCGATAATTCAAGTTGTCCATCAATTGGCAGATAGAAATTTTGGTAGATGTTACACTGAATTTCGTTAGCCAATTACCACAATCGCGTGAGTTTACACTTCACACTCTTCTAAAATTCGCATTTGGACAATCTTGTTAAGTAATGGCAAAATTTTCAGCATTCCAATAGCATTTTCAAATTACTGTTCATTCAGCGTTTTTCACGACCCACTGACAGCTGTTACTTGAAGTCATCTGTAAAATCGTAATTTTAATACAAATGTTAAATGACTCAAGGCTAAACTGTTGTTGAACTTCTTGTGGTAAAACACATTGAAAGGCTATCGTACACATACTGTGCTTTATGACCTAGAAATGATTCTGACGTATCAACCGGTTTTATCATAACAGAGATTTCCTTCTATTCATTGTACCGTGTCTAATGGCAGGTATGGCAGGAAGGCAGCTCTGCCTAACTATCCTACCTGGTTACCGGAACCATGTGCAGGCCTTCTTGTGTGTGTAATGAAAGAAAACACGTCCAAACCTTTATCAAAGTTGGGACTAACAACCACCTTCACTACCGACGGACAAAGGACGGGAAAGTGTGCAATATCATCAGCTCTGTCGATGCATGTGCCACCCAGGCAGTGGAAAAATGGCCTGGCCTCAAACGAGAATGGCGTTGCTCAATAATGATGATCATTATTATTATTGTTATGATATCGCTTTTCATTAAGTCCACTGTCAGCATTATCATCATCATCATCATCATCATCATCATCGCCATCATCATTATTTGCACGTCGTGTGCTGCTGGTTTTATGTGGTGTGATAATTATTTTTCTCGTTTTCTGCTGTACACGAATTTGGTGGAAATCGTACCGAACGATTTCCAAACGCGAGGCAATTCAATTGTTAAAAGTTCACCCGACCATTCCAGTTCACCGACATCGAGAGGAAATCACTGATTGAAAATTCCATTGTTAGAATAATATTTGGCGTATTGAGGATACAAACTGATAGCTTTAAATACTGTCGATGGAAGTTACGAATTTTTATGCGAAACGATCACAACGAAGTGTTATTACTAATGCATTTAATCTACCGAATTGAAACTGAATGATGGTATCGATGATTTGGAATAATGTATTGTTAAAATATTTGAAACAAACTAGCGACACGTAGAAAAAAAACACATACTCCCCGTAATTAATTGTTGATGGAGAAAAAGATAAATATTTGTTGCAGGTCTATATAAATACATACAGATTCATATACATTTGCATATTTTCAAACAACAGCAAACGAATCTGCGGATAACCGCTGCAGTTTTAATTAAACGAATGGCAATTCAGTACAGTGTATTTTTCCAATTACCCAGTATGAATTTAATCAGACAACAGGAGCATTTTCCACTTAGGTTCATTACAAGTTCCACTAAATCCAGAGATGGTAAGGAAAATTGTTCAATGACTGTTGCTGAGTATGTAAAAAAATTGACTCAGAAAACACAGGTTCGTCGATATTTTCTCAACTTGATTTCCCTTTTCTACACATATTAAGTAATGGAGTTACATACCATCAGAATAGAAAAAGATGCCTTTATTTCAATTATTCTTGAAAACGTGAAAATATTTTTTGACATTAAAAATGCCTTACACTTTACCATTAAAAAATCTGTTTGAATTGAACCATGTTTGCACGAGCCAATCACAGCATGCCATGATAATGTCATCCTCTTGATTCCTCCATCACGGCCGACCTCGCATTTCATTCAGTAGCAGTTCTGCTTCGGTCGTTATAGGAAGGCTTCGTAAGCGGAAAGATAAAATATTCACCCGACAAAGTAGTCAATTGATTGGTTTGCAGTGTTCAGTATCGAACCGACTTGCACCCGGTGCGAATCAATAATGCCCATCGCATCAGTAAATGAACATTTTTCGGGTTTATTTCATATACCGTTTTCCTTGCACTAGTGGTATTGATTTTCATTGTACGTGTTCGTGAATAAGAAAATCTCTCTCACAAAATTGGAATCAGTATCGAGCCAACTAGCACCGTTTGTTAGTTTTCAAACTAAACTAACAGATTAAACTTTAATCGACTCTGAGAATTACTATCCGATTACTCGATTAAGGGCTGAGGCCAGTGTGTTTTAGGGCGTTTTAAAGGGCTATTTTCACGCTTCAAATCTGATTTTCTAAAAAACGGTGATGAATATCAAAAAACCCAACTGACAATCTCTTAGAAAATTAGTTCAGATTATTCTGTGAAAATTTCAGAATGATTGTTTGACTTTAGCGGTCGGGAAAGTCTTTTTTTCTGAAGGAAGAATTGCATAGCTGAAAACGGCAACTTTCAACTTGTTCATTGAATATTTCGCCTTCAAAAGCATGGATCAAAAACCTATCCTGACAATGTCTAGATAATTTAATTTAGATGCGATTAGTGCATAAAAACATATATGCTGTCGCGATTAAAATGAATTGCAAGTTTTTTGGCATTAAAAATGCCTTACTCTTCACTATACGGGGCCGGGTGTCAATTAAAAGTTTCAAAAATTGTCGCGTAACCATTTTGTGTCATAATTTTGAACGTTAATAACTCGGTCATTTGTTGATGGATTGTTATAATTTAACAACCAATCGATTCGGAAACTTTTAACTTAAACATGTATGACGACGTCTTTTCAGTATTTCAATAGCATACTATTGAAAAAATTGTTGGAATCGACCTATGTTTTCATCCACCAATCCCTGCTTTACAAAATGACGTCAACTTCTTGTTCGGCATAGGAGGCTTTGCGCCATGCATAAAAAACACCGCATCGTTCTGCGTAGTATGAAGAGAAATCTATAAATATAGGCTGCACAATATTTCTTTGCCTAGTTGATGTTTAACTGTGAATGAAACAAGTAGCTCGTCCAGTGAGCTGATGACTGGATTGTATATGCGTTCACTTGCTGGATTGTCCTTTTTGCATTATGTGTTGGTGAAATTTCCTGCTGTCTGCACAACCTTCGTGTTCGATTGAATATCTTATATATCATCTAGCTATTGAAGAACCGAATCAGCGTGGTTATCGGTTCTTTTGAAATATCCCATGTAAAGCAAATTGTTGGTCGATTTTGCCATTAAAAATGCCTTACACTTCGCTTCCCGAGGCTGGGTGTCAAATTAAAACATGCAAAACTAATCGCGTAATATTTTTCTGCCATAATTTTGAACGCTCATACCTCAGTCATTTGTTGATGGATTTATATAATTCAACAAACAATCGATTCGGAAACATTTAACTTAAACTTATGAGAAAACGTCATTTGAATATTTCAATTGCATTCCATTGAAAAATTTATTTGAATTGAGTATTTTATTTTGGTTCTCTGGTAACTATCAGGCTAATTTAGTATTATCGGCAATAGATCTAATTCGGATCTAATTTGCAGCGCTTGTTCCTCGATGATTTGTTAATGGATTTTCCTCATTTAAATGATTCCAAAGCTTCAATATGGTAAGCTTAAAAATGTTTTAATTTGTCAACGGATCGGTTTGCATACTTAAATCTCCATTCCCATACGAACAAAACGTGACAATGTGACTGAACAAGTTGTTGTCCCACCAGGAATTAAACGCTTCAAAAGATTCAAAATTAAATTCTGAAACTTATCTAAAAGCGGCCTCCTCGGTTTGGTAGTATAAATGAGTTCCACAGGCTCACATATACAGTACAATTAGATGCAATATCATATAGTATCAAAGATAAACTAAAGGTAAGTTTACTTGCGATTTTACATGTATCGTTTGAATAGCAACCCTCGTAGAATTTGGTTAACCGCCAGTTTCAGTTCAATAATTATTTGCTTCAAAACACGCGTTGTAACTATGACAATGTTCATTCATGTGTTAATAACATCAAGTTACAATATGAACAAAATTTCTGAATTTTGTTGTGTATCCATTTCGTATATTCCTAATATGCCAAAGCGAAAATCAATGTAAGTAACTAAATATTTTATGAGGACTCTTTCACATTTTTCTTCCTCGTATTGTTGCCATATTATTTACCGACACTTTCCGAAGATTATCGACGATTTTGAAGAAGGATTAATAAAATTACACTATTACTGAGCTTACTGGTACAACATTTTTCGTTAAAACAAATAAAATCTTCTCTTGGATCGATTAACTGTTTATAAAATTAATAAGTTTGTACGTTTCTCGAAGATTATTGTCATAAAATAAAACAGTTTCATTTGTTCAGGATTAAATCTTCAGGTTGTTTGTATCTAAAATTGAGCTTTCAAGTAACTTTGAATTCTAGTTAAAGGACGTTATTCAAAATCTTAACAATGTAAAAAATTGTGGAAAGGGATCAAAATTGAATATAGTTAATCATCAAGAAAGAATCTAATTGTCAATTTTATCATTCGCCAACAATCTAAGCGCTTATACTAGAGCAAGTTTGTAATTAGTCAATTGAAAAAGTTTTTAGTTTAGTGTATCATAATCTCTTTATTTTTGTATATATTATGAAGACCCTAGAAACGTTCCATTTTTAATGTTATTGTGCTCGGTCGTGTCTTGAATACAACCCTCTAGAGGTGCTTCGATTTCTATGTCGGCTCCATTTTAGTTCCCTGGTAACGTAACGAAACATGAGAAAGAAATTAAATCGGCTCAAAAAGGCTGCCAAACAAGCGGTAGCTTTTTTGGATTTTATGTGATGTAGTCAAACTTGTAACCGAAAATATCAAAACTTTCTTGGCCACCCAGCCACATCGAGAGTCATTTTACACAATTTCGAGAGAGCATGGAGAGAAATGTAATACGCACAGCGAGCCACGTGGTTCTACGCGACCTACTGGCCTCAGCCCTTAATCGATCGATTATCTGACATAAATACCTGCACTCGATGCGGTTCGATAATGTTTGTGCATTTTTAGTCATCGTGATCGGTCGTGTTTCGTACATATTCCTGTATTCTTTTGCCACATTCCGATTTAATTCTTCAATGCATTCTCCTTTAAGAGCAAAACAGTTGTTCATACAGTGTTCCAACCAAAGATAAACTCGATATTGAGTGATCTGCGATTTCTCATATATCATTTGAATAGGCCATTTCGACGAGCTCAGTTCACTGTCCGTTTCAGTCTTTTGAGGCAAAACAACAAGCGTCTGTTCGCTTCATGCGTTGTAACTATGACAATGTTTGTTTATGATTGAAAAGTTGTAGTATGCAGTATGAACGATATTGAGCAATTTTGCTACATATCCAGTGACTTCTTATAAAGAAAATTAAAATAACTTAAAATTATTGTTAAGAATTTATTTTGTTTTTTATTGGCTCATCTCAAAGTCAATTGAAGTAAGAAATCCTCATGTGCTAAATGTTAACATATCGTTGCTTCCTTTCCAACATTTTGCCGGAGTTAGTCGACGCTTATTAACGAAGAGTCAATGAAATTACATTATTACTTAGCCTACTGGTTCACAATTACTGACCCAAAATTTTTCAATGGATCGTATGGGACATTATAATCTTGAGTTTATTTTTGGTTACAACAATTTATACACTACTTTCATACCCTGATTTTTTGGCATTAAAAATGCCTTACTCTTCACTATACGGGGCCGGGTGTCAATTAAAAGTTTCAAAAATAGCCGCGTAACCTTTTTGTGTCATAATTTTGAACGTTAATAACTCGGTCATTTGTTGATGGATTGTTATAATTTAACAACCAATCGATTCGGAAACTTTTAACTTAAACATGTATGACGACGTCGTTTCAGTATTTCAATAGCATACTATTGAAAAAATGGTTGGAATCGACCTATGTTTTCATCCACCAATCCCTGCTTTACAAAATGACGTCAACTTCTTGTTCGGCATAGGAGGCTTTGCGTCATGCATAAAAAACACCGCATCGTTCTGCGTAGTATGAAGAGAAATCTATAAATATAGGCTGCACAATATTTCTTTGCCTAGTTGATGTTTGACTGCGAATGAAACAAGTAGCTCGTCCAGTGAGCTGACTGGATTGTATATGCGTTCACTTGCTGGATTGTCGCTTTTGCATTATGTGTTGGTGAAATTTCCTGCTGTCTGCACAACACCGCTTCGTGTTCGCTTGAATATCTTATATATCATCTAGCTATTGAAGAACCGAATCAGCGTGGTTATCGGTTCTTTTGAAATATCCGATGTATTTAGCAAATTGTTGGTCGATTTTGCCATTAAAAATGCCTTACACTTCGCTTCCCGAGGCTGGGTGTCAAATTAAAACATGCTAAACTAATCGCGTAACATTTTTCTGCCATAATTTTGAACGCTCATACCTCAGTCATTTGTTGATGGATTTATATAATTCAACAACCAATCGATTCGGAAACATTTAACTTAAACTTATGAGAAAACGTCATTTGAATATTTCAATTGCATACCATTGGAAATTTGGTTTGAATTTAGTGTTTTATTTTGGTTCTCTGGTAACTATCAGGCCAATTTAGAATTATCGGCCAAAGATTTTTCGGATCTAATTTGCAGCGCTTGTTCCTCGATGATTTGTTAAATGATTTTCCTCATTTAAATGATTCCAAAGCTTCAATATAGTAAGCTTAAAAATGTTTTAATTTGTCAACGGATCGGTTTGCATACTTAAATCTCCATTCCCATACGAACAAAACGGTGGCGCGAAAATGGATTCAGTATAAAGTTGTGTTATTATGATAATCATAGAAACTTCTTCTTCATTATATGTGACTGAACAAGTTGTTTTCCCACCAGGAATTAAACGCTTCAAAAGATTCAAAATTAAATTCTGAAACTTCTAAAAGCGGTCTCCTCGGTTTGGTAGTATAAATGAGTTCCACAGGCTCACATATACAGTACAATTAGATGCAATATCATATAGTATCAAATTGATCGTGAATAGCAACCCTCGTAGAATTTGGTTAACCGCCAGTTTCAGTTCAATTATTATTTGCTTCAAAACACGCGTTGTAACTATGACAATGTTCATTCATGTGTTAATAACATCAAGTTACAATATGAACAAAATTTCTGAATTTTGTTGCGTATCCATTTTGTATATTCCTAATATGCCAAAGCGAAAATCAATGTAAGTAACTAAATATTTTATGCGGACTGTTTCACATTTTTCTTCCTCGTATTGTTGCCATATTATTTACCGACACTTTCCGAAGATTATCGACGATTTTGAAGAAGGATTAATAAAATTACACTATTACTGAGCTTACTGGTACAACATTTTTCGTTAAAACAAATAAAATCTTCTCTTGGATCGATTAACTGTTTATAAAATTAATAAGTTTGTACGTTTCTCGAAGATTATTGTCATAAAATAAAACAGTTTCATTTGTTCAGGATTAAATCTTCAGGTTGTTTGTATCTAAAATTGAGCTTTCAAGTAACTTTGAATTCTAGTTAAAGGACGTTATTCAAAATCTTAACAATGTAAAAAATTGTGGAAAGGGATCAAAATTGAATATAATTAATTATCAAGAAAGAATCTAATTGTCAATTTTATCATTCGCCAACAATCTAAGCGCTTAAACTAGAGCAAGTTTGTAATTAGTCATTTGAAAAAGTTTTTAGTTTAGTGTATCATCATCTCTTTATTTTTGTATATATTATGAAGACCCTAGGAACGTTCCATTTTTAATGTTATTGTGCTCGGTCGTGTCTTGAATACAACCCTCTAATTTTTTTAAAAACCCTTCAGTCTCGGCGAATACGTATCATTCGATGCAAATATCGACCCAGAAAGTTTTTTTGGAAACTAAGGACAAAAAATAATCGCTAATCGGTTGAATATGGTGCATGCGATAGCACTTCGAATTTCAATTCATAGGATCTAGCTGTCGTAACCATCGACACAAACGATGCATTTGATCAGCTATGAGAAAACGCGGCAGTCACTTTGCCAACCATTTTTCCATATTCAAGTGCTCGAGATTTAGTGTCATCTCGAAAAAAGCTTGGAGTAGGTAATCCCAGAGACATAACCGCTAGATTGACGTAGGACTGCAATCGAGATAGCAATTGATTTTATTTTTTTTTCTGTTTCAGATTTAAGTTCCGCCCATATTAGGTTTTCAAAACTAAAGCATTTGAAAAGTTGCTTCATGAAAGATTTCCGCTATGAAACTGTCATAATGTTATTTGGGATTCATTACTAGTCCCTAAAGGTGCATATAGTGGAATTTTCTCCACTATTAATCACAGCTCGGTGCATTTTTCTTGAACTCAAAGTAACTGAATGTTGGTTTTATTTGCATTCATTTAATGCGCAGTCCGCACTGCGAACGGTTCACTGTACTGATTATTTCATTAGATTTGTTCAAAGCGGATTATGTTTACTTCCGATTTGCATATGTCAAAGAAGAATTATTCTAACAGTCCTTTGGGAAACCCTGAGAAAGGCCGATTAATTGATTTTTCTGTGTCGCTCACATTTCGATATATTTTCCTCGAATACGAACGACCAGCAGCTGGATGATGATGCAATCACTCATATATGCCAACAATTTAATTATCTCAATATTTCAGTGAAAGGAACTATCCAAATACTATACGGGATCGATTTCTGGCATCCAGAAGGACCAAATTGTAGGATTCTCTGCCGTATTAAACACTGTTCGGAATATTTTTTCTCGAACGCGATGCAGCAATATGATAGCTAACGTTCGTTTGGTGCAAATTTCGCATAGCAAAAAGTTCACAAAACTAATCAAATTATTCAAGATTTGCAATTAACTGATGATTTTCACCTTCGATTTGCAAAGTAGCAATCTTAATAGTTTTTTAGATTACTCGCAGAGTGATTAACACGGCTGACTTTGTATAATTTTCTCTATTGTTGTAAACTTTTCGTTTTCTTTTTCTCCAATGCAAACGACTATCAACAAGATGATGCAATCACTTTTGTTTGAAACGAAACTCACACTACGAATGTCCAACAGCAGATATGCTCACAGATGAACTAGTTGTTGTTTTTTCTGCGTTTAGGTTTGAGGAACGGAACCTCATACAGGGTCCGCCATGTAACTGTTTTTTTAAACATGAATAAAACACTAACGGTTCATCCGATTTCAAAATTTATTTTTTCATATTCAAGTACAATCCTTCCGGTTAATTGTGGAATATAATTTCATTCAAATGGCTGCCTCGGCTGGCCTTGCAGTACGCCATACGGTCGGTCCAGTTTTTTAGCACATTTTCGATTGTATGCAGCTTTATTTCAGCTATGGCTGCACGAATGTTGTCCTTCGAGGCTTGAATTGTCTCTGGCTTGTCCACATAACACTTATTTTTGACAGCCCTCTAAAAATAATAGTTTAACGGCGTCAAATCACAGCTCCGAAGCGGATAAACGACATCCGAATTTCGACTGATAATTCGATCTTCGAAGACTGTGCGCAGAAGATCTATCGTAGCGTTAGCTGTATGGCACGGAGCGCCGTCTCGTTGGAACCAAATGGTGTCCAAGTCTTCCTCTTCAAGTAACGGGAAGAATCAATCGCTAATCATGGCGCGGTAGAGCTCGCCATTGACCGTGACGGCGGCTCCTGCCTCATTTTCGAAGAAAAATTGCCCAATGATGCCGCCAGACAAAAATCCGCACCAAACCGTCACTCTCTGAGGATGCATCGGCATCTCCATGATAACGTGCGGATTTTTCGTCCCCCATATGCGACAATTTTGCTTATTAACATACCCGCCGAGATGAAAATGTGCCTCATCCGAGAAGATGATTTTTTGCAAAAATCGGTGTCTTCTTCAAGTTGATTTTCAAAATAAAACTGCACTATTTTCATGCGTTCCTCAAGCGTATACACAACCATTTTCGTTCAGCGGAAAGATAAAACTAGGTTTCTGTCAAATCAGTTATTAAGAAATCAAATCTGGAGTAATTTTGTTACACTTTCGTGTCGTGAAATTTTTGAAAATGCACTCTGATGAGCATAGTAAAGAAAGACCTAGTCCCATATCAAAAAATTGAAAATCTGAAATTGGAAAATTTTGTGATTTTTTGTGTCAAGAAAAGTCAATTTATCCATTATCTTTACGTTTCGCATTCAGCTCATCAAATTCTTCAAAAAAAGTGTTTTTAGAGATGACTTCAAATCTCGACTTTTCATGAAATAATTTGATCTTTGAATTCGATCAATGACCCAATAATAGCCTTCAAATGAGCCTAAGCTTGTTAAAATCGATTTAGCCATCTCCAAGAAAATCGTGCGGTAAAAAAAAACTCGTTTTGTCGGTTATGTCACTTATCGTATCATATCTCCGGAACCAGAAGTTACAGCCATTTGATCTTCGAACTTGATCAATGGCCCAACAGTAGGTTTCGAAGGAGCCTATAGAGAAAGGCAAAAAGGATTTAATCGTGTAATAACATCGCTCTGTGCGGGTATATTGTTTGAAATATTCGTAAATGAAACGATTAGGTTCAAATTCCGTAGCTATATTTCTCCTGAACAACACGGTTTCATCTCCGGTCAATCGATTACCACCAAATTCATGAAATTTGCGGGGTTCTGCATGGACAACATTACGAAAGGATTGCAAGTTGATACAATCTACACAGACTTTTGATCGAATTAACCATGACATTGCATTAAACAATAAATAGCAAAGCTCGGATTTTTCTCAACATTTTGTTGTTGGCTCGAATCATATCTTAAAGACCGCATCGTTCAAGTGAATGTTGACGAGTCACTTTGAGACGAATTCTGTAATTGTTCCGGTGTAATCTTGAACCCATTTTGTTAGTTTTATTCTTTAGTGATGTCACATCGATCTTTACTGGAAATTTTTTTTTGTTTACATTTCGTCTTAAGCTCATCAGTACATAGCAGTTCAAATTGAACTGCTTAAGGCAAAACTCGGCAGTTCAATTTGAGCCGCTAAGCAGACGTAAAGTATTTGCTATTTGCAGATCACTTTTTGTTTAGCACCGAAGTGCACAAAAACTGTTCTGCAAATAGCAGATACTTTAAGTCTGCTTAGCGGTTCAAATTGAACTGCCGAGTTTTGCATTAGACAATCCAATTTGAACTGCTCTGCACTGACGAATCAAAGACGAAACGTAAAGAAAAAACCAAGGCTTTGCTTACCCAAAACCTCTTGGGAAGTGAAAAGAATATTCACAATGTTGGCAATAAACGACACCGACAAAGATGAAAAAAATTAGAGGGTTGTATTCAAGACACGACCGAGCACAATAACATTAAAAATGGAACGTTTCTAGGGTCTTCATAATACATATATACAAAAATAAAGAGATGATGATACACTAAACTAAAAACTTTTTCAATTGACTAATTACAAACTTGCTCTAGTTTAAACGCTTAGATTGTTGGCGAATGATAAAATTGACAATTAGATTCTTTCTTGATAATTAATTATATTCAATTTTGATCCCTTTCCACAATTGTTTACATTGTTAAGATTTTGAATAACGTCCTTTAACTAGAATTCAAAGTTACTTGAAAGCTCAATTTTAGATACAAACAACCTAAAGATTTAATCCTGAACAAATGAAACTGTTTTATTTTATGACAATAATCTTCGAGAAACGTACAAACTTATTAATTTTATAAACAGTTAATCGATCCAAGAGAAGATTTTATTTATTTTAACGAAAAATGTTTTACCAGTAAGCTCAGTAATAGTGTAATTTTATTAATCCTTCTTCAAACTCGTCGATAATCTTCGGAAAGTGTCGGTAAATAATATGGCAACAATACGAGGAAGAAAAATGTGAAACAGTCCGCATAAAATATTTAGTTACTTACATTGATTTTCGCTTTGGCATATTAGGAATATACGAAATGGATACGCAACAAAATTCAGAAATTTTGTTCATATTGTAACTTGATGTTATTAATACATGAATGAACATTGTCATAGTTTATCTTTGATACTATATGATATTCAATCTAATTGTACTGTATATGTGAGCCTGTGGAACTCATTTATACTACTAAACCGAGGAGACCGCTTTTAGATAAGTTTCAGAATTTAACTTTGAATCTTTTGAAGCGTTTAATTCCTGGTGGGACAACAACTTGTTCAGTCACATATAATGAAGAAGAAGTTTCTATGATTATCATAATAACACAACTTTATACTGAATCCATTTTCGTGCCACCGTTTTGTTCGTATGGGAATAGAGATTTAAGTATGCAAACCGATCCGTTGACAAATTAAAACATTTTTAAGCTTACAATATTGAAGCTTTGGAATCATTTAAATGAGGAAAATCCATTAACAAATCATCGAGGAACAAGCGCTGCAAATTAGATCCGAATTAGATCTATTGCCGATAATACTAAATTAGCCTGATAGTTACCAGAGAACCAAAATAAAATACTCAATTCAAATAAATTTTTCAATGGAATGCAATTGAAATATTCAAATGAAGTTAGCTCATAAGTTTAAGTTAAATGTTTCCGAATCGATTGGTTGTTAAATTATATAAATCCATCAACAAATGACTGAGGTATGAGCGTTCAAAATTATGGCAGAAAAATGTTACGCGATTAGTTTTGCATGTTTTAATTTGACACCCAGTCTCGGGAAGCGAAGTGTAAGGCATTTTTAATGGCAAAATCGACCAACAATTTGCTAAATACATCGGATATTTCAAAAGAACCGATAACCACGCTGATTCGGTTCTTCAATAGCTAGATGATATATAAGATATTCAATCGAACACGAAGCGGTGTTGTGCAGACAGCAGGAAATTTCACCAACACATAATGCAAAAAGGACAATCCAGCAAGTGAACGCATATACAATCCAGTCATCAGCTCACTGGACGAACTACTTGTTTCATTCACAGTCAAACATCAACTAGGCAAAGAAATATTGTGCAGCCTATATTTATAGATTTCTCTTCATACTACGCAGAACGATACGGTGTTTTTTATGCATGACGCAAAGCCTCCTATGCCGAACAAGAAGTTGACGTCATTTTGTAAAGCAGGGATTGGTGGATGAAAACATAGGTCGATTCCAACAATTTTTTCAATAGTATGCTATTGAAATACTGAAACGACGTCGTCATACATGTTTAAGTTAAAAGTTTCCGAATCGATTGGTTGTTAAATTATAACAATCCATCAACAAATGACCGAGTTATTAACGTTCAAAATTATGACACAAAAAGGTTACGCGGCTATTTTTGAAACTTTTAATTGACACCCGGCCCCGTATAGTGAAGAGTAAGGCATTTTTAATGCCAAAACTAAAGTCAGTTCATATACACTCTGGATACTTTTGATATTGTACACACTTTTCACCATAATAAATTCGCACTGATTGTAAGCCGTTTTTGCTGGCCCTTGAAAAAGGCAAAAACGGCCGAAACGTCGGGATTCAGAAATCCCCAAATAAGAACTATTAACTCTACTCCCAGTCGATGAATACCTAACGTTCACCACTTGTTTTATCTGAAACATAAGACATTGAATAAAATATGAACATTCCAGAATTCACTCAATATCCGCTGTTGAAACTTTTTGATTTTGATAACATAAGATTTGTTAATACTTTTCACTACAAAATAAAGCACTCAATGGGTTTTGTTATTGCAATCTTTAAAAACCTGTTTTAATCCACCTAGTGGTGTAATGATGCCTTTCTCATATTATTCATAACAATCTAAATATTACTGTGGAATTCGCTAAAACAGCTGTTCATTGAATATAAATAGGAAGGTTTGTTCGGACTTAATCTAACAAACTCTACAAATACCGTTTACCGTGTAGTTCCGGAACCGGAAGTAGTATCCACAACAAATTTAGGAATTCTGTAAGACTTTTTCTTTTGAACCTATAAGTTTGTGAAAATCCATTTTCAATTCTTCCAAAACCGGATTCAGATGATCGAAATAGCCGAAGTTGGTTTGTTTGCCAGCAACAAATATGACCTACAAATTGGAACAGTTTTGAACCTAGTTGAACCTAGACTTATTATCTCATGCTTTATTTCGATTAAACCAATTAGACCAAATCTAACAAACGAAGCGAACCTGCGTTTCTGTTACTTCTGCATATGTAAATCAAGCTAAACTGCATGAATCAGCAGCATAAAACATGTAATAGTATTATTACTTTTATTATTATTATTATTGACATCATTACACCACCGACACAGGATTACTGCACTATTGGCTGTGAAAATTGCATATTTTTTCAAATAAATTTGAATTCAATGACATTCGTTTATTCTTTTAATCGCACTTATCATAGAATAGCTAAAATTTGTATCAACCGCAGTACTGTCTTTTACCAATATCACACACCATTAGCAGACATCCGTCACCGTTTTGATACCTGCATAGCGTGTACGAAATAGAACAAAGCACGCATCGTTTGTTTTGTGTTTTCTTCTTCTTGCGGTGTTGTACATATTGTCAATCTATATGGCGATTTGAAAACTTTGACACTCATCGCCCTGTAACTGCGGAACCGGAAGTCGGATCCGGATGAAATTTCACAGTATTGTTAAAGATAATATGAGCTTCAATTCAAATCATAATTTGTGGAAATCGGTTCAAGCATCGCAGGGAAAACGAAGTGAGTTCTATTTTTGGAGTTTTACTTCACCACTTTCGGTGCTTTCGGAACATGAAAAAGTGGAACCAGCAGTACCGAATTAAGTTTTTATGCCCACAAACAAACAAGCTCTGCAAACTAGAAGAACTTATCAGACAGTTTTATGGGATTTGTACCTGTTTTGACCATCGTTTGTGAAAAACTACTGATGAAATTGGTAATTTTCCACTTATCACGCTTATAGTTTCGGAACAGGAAGTCGGATCCGGATGAAATGTTCTAGAAATTTTTAGGAAACTATAAGACTTTTCATTTGAATCTTAAATTGTAAAAATCGGTTGAGCCGTTTCAGAGAAAAATGAGTGCACACTTTTTCTCAAATTTTCACATATTACCATGTAACTCCGGAACCGGAAGTCGGATCCAAATAAAATTCAATATCAGGCTATGGGACTGCTAATTCTTTTATTTGAGTCTAAGTTTGTGAAAATCGGTTAAGCAATCTCTGAAAAAAGATGCATATTTTTTTCATTTTTTTGGTGCATATCATCCTATATCTCCGGAACCGGAAGTGGAATAAGGAATGAATTTAATAGAAGGCAATGAGACCTTTCATATGAATCTTAGTTTGTGAAAATCGGTTCAGCCGTCTCCGAGAAAAGTGAGTGCATATTTTTGTTATATACATGCACACATACATACACACACACTTACACACACGCACTCATACACACAGACATTAGCTCAGTTCGTCGAGCTGAGTCGAATGGTATATGACATTCGATCCTCCGGGCCTCGGTTAAAAAGTCGGGTTTCACAGTGATTGCATAGCCTTTCTATATGAGACAGGCAAGAATAGATAGACTACTACATCATAACAGATCGGCTGAAAAGTTCGTATCGTTTCTATGAGAGGGCGCCACTAGAATTAAATCCATACCATTTTCAGTTAGTACCAACCTTCAAAAGATACGTGTATAAATTTGACAGCTGTCTGATTATTAGTTTGTGACATTTTGAGTGAAACTACTTTTGTTATTAAGAAAAAACTGGAAAAAAAGGAATTTCGTGTGTTGATGAAACACTACTTTTTAATGAAAAAAAGTGCCGCCGATACCAAAAAATGGCTTGATGAGTGTTATCCAGACTCTGCACCGGGTGAAGCAACAATTCGTAAGTGGTTTGCAAAATTTCGTACTGGTCATATGAGCACCGAAGACGATGAACGCAGTGGACGTCCAAAAGAGGCTGTTACCGATGAAAACGTGAAAAAAATCCACAAAATGATTTTCAATGACCGTAAAGTGAAGTTGATCGAGATAGCTGACACCCTAAAGATATCAAATAAACGTGTTGGACATATTATTCACGAATATTTGGATATGAGAAAGATTTGTGCAAAATGGGTGCCGCGTGAGCTCACAATCGATCAAAAACAACAACGAATTGATGATTCGATTTTTTCGTCGATATATAACAATGGACGAAACATGGCTCCATCACTTCACTCCGGAGTCCAATCGACAGTCAGCTGAGTGGGCTGCACGCGATGAACCGAACCCAAAGCGTGGAAAGACTCAACAATCGGCCGGTAAGGTTATGGCGTCTGTATTTTTGGATTCGCATGGTATAATTTTCATCGACTACCTTGAAAAGGGAAAAACCATTAACAGTGACTATTATATAGCGTTATCAGAGCGCTTGAAGGACGAAATTTCAAAAAACGGCCTCATTTGAAGCAGAAAAAAGTTTTGTTTCATCAAGACAATGCACCGTGTCACAAGTCGATGAAAACCATGCTGAAATTGAACGAATTGGGCTACGAATTGCTCCCTCATCCACCGTATTCTCCAGATTTGGCCCCCAGTGACTTTTCCCTGTTCTCAGACCTCAAGAGAATGCTCGCTGGTAAAAAATTTAGAAGCAATGAAGAGGTAATCGCTGAAACTGAGGCCTATTTTGAGGCAAAGGACGAATCGTACTACAAAAATGGTATCAAAAAGTTGGAAGATCGCTATAATCGCTGTATCGCCTCTGATGGCAATTATGTTGAATAATAAAAACGAATTTTGGCAAAAAAAATGTGTGTTTCTATTAAACGATATGAACTTTTCAGCCGAACGTTTACACTCAAAAAATCATCACAATACATCATATTATACAACTTTTCAAACTAAATATATGCAGTCCAGTCAAATGCCATTAGTCAGACCGAGGGTGTGGGTTCAAATCAACCAGTTCTCGTTCTTTTTGAGGACATTATCCTTATTGCAACTTGCATAGATCGATAGCTAATTAAATTTAAGGAAATTTCCTAGAATATCAAGTCTATTGATGAATTAAAAATATGTTAAATTAACGGGTAAATACAAAAAAGATCTTACTGGACCCATCTTTAAAACTTCGCATAACAAACCACATAAAAGGATATTTGAGTGTATTCTGTGGTGGTTTATTTGCTTTACGACACTAATCAATTGATTGATGATTGATTCGCTTGGAGTATAGCCCAAGGAGAGCATATCAAGCCATTTCTTGGTTTTTACAGTATTTTTTTATTGGAAAGTAGTGTGTTATCAACAAATGAAATTCTTGTTTTCTCCATTGTTCCTAATGTTCCGAAAATATTTTAACTGAAAGCACACAAATGAACTCAATGTCATGAAATTTTGACAGATGACATCGGAAGGATGTCTCTATTGAACGCCAGAGATATTTCTAATTTGTGACTCCATCTGTCTATCAGACCGGGGACTTGTTAACTGACGTGTTAGTATATTCGTTCAGTAATTCGCTTGGTAAAATGCTAGACGAGAGAATACTTCGTAGTTAAGTTTGCATCTTTCGAATGCTACGAGAAAATTAATATCCCCGCTATTTAGTTAAAATTGTTGATACTCAACTAATAACAAGTTCCCAACAAGTATCCGCTGTTTGTTGCTGCAGTTTGATCTTCACCGGTACGATCATTGAAACCTTTAGTGCTCACTACTCCCTATATACATACATATATTATGACTCCGTGTGCCATTGATTGCTAGCCATTGAAATTAACGGCAGCGAAAAACGCTCCACTCAGCAATCTTCACGAGGCGCGCATAAAAATTCATCGCCCGTCGTATGCCGAAAATCCACTGCCGAGCGCAAACTTTATCTCCCATGTCGAATCACTTTCAGCTCAGACAACTATCTCCCAGTGCCCATCAGCGGGGTGAATGTTCAAGCAGTGCTTATAACCGCAATTTTTAAACACATCACGACTGTTAGAAAACATTCCAGCTGATGGCTCTCCGCTCACTCACGTCCCGGAGCATCATGGCGGATGTTCAGCACCGACTACGTGAATGCAATATTAGAACACTTCTCGATAGACGCAGTATGGAATAAATATTACAAGATGCTCCTGTTCAACAAATCCATTTCTTTACGTTTTTGCCTTAGTTAATTGACATTGGTTTCAGTTCGGCTTTAGAACTGTTTTTTTTTTCTATAGATTCCCTATTCCGTATTTCTCCTATCTGTTTCTTCAATTCGAATTGGTAACATTAAGAAGCTCAATTCAAGCGGGTTTAATAACCTGTCTTTTAGTTACACACAAAAAGTTGTCAGTTTCACCATGATTTCATGCGACGCAGTTAAAAGCTTGCATAAATATATCAGACTTTGCTTTGTAGAGCGAATATCTAAGATAAAAAATTCAAAAAAAGCCACGAGAAACAAGGATAATTTATTCGCTCAACACCAATTTCCTATTTCAACAGAATGGTGTTAGCGCGCGCGGAAAACATAATTCAATTTCGTCTCAATGCTACCAGTCGACGGTATTAGTTTCACATTCCGATCCGATTAGATTCGATTAGCCTTAGGCAAACCGTCATTTTTCCAGTTCGTTGTCGGTCGGTAAATAAAATCAACACCGAGAAGAGGAAATGCGCGCTGAAGAGGCGTCGTTTTTTCGTTCGTGTCCCAGCTGGCGGACAAAACAAAATTTGAGAGCAATTTATATACAAGTCCCACACCGCCAATGTATTAGCAACTGTCAATCAAAACCGACAAACAAAGCACTTGAACGGCAGCCGCCGCAAAGATAAAAACAGTCGCTACGTTGGAGGAAAAACCGAATGCCACCGAGGAGACGTCGCCGTCAATAGAATTTACCTCATCCACCTTCGCTACATTTGGACTCGTTGTCAACAGCACCCAGCGGAAAGAGAAATATGTACCCTTTTCTTCGGGGCACTAAATCCTCTTGCTCTTCTCACGTACTTCACTTCGCCGACCTGCATCGCAGCCGGATGGATTGTATCAAGTTTTCATCTTCGTTGATTTTATTTTCCGCTGCTTTCCTGCTTCACTGGCTCGGTATGACATCGAGTGTTTTTTGATAACCAGCCCCATTTTCACACTCGTCTCTAATGGAAAATTAATTGATTGTGTCCGCATCGGTGAAGTGCCAGCGCTGCATGTGATCCACGGGGAAAGCAACTCATCCATCCTTGCCGCCACTGACAACCGGAATCTGTAAAGTAGTTGGGCGGAAGACTAACTGTTGGTGTGGTGAGAAGTAAGTGACAATAGAAATTTGTTCGGTTGATAGGTGTTTTCTTTGGGTGGGCCATTTCCAACCGACAGTAGAGCGGTAGTTAAATTTGATGTTACTTGTTTTGTGACTGTGACTGCGGGGCTCGAGTTAGAAACTGCAAAGTAAATTCAGACATTTAGTACAATAGCTTTGAGAACAAAAGAAAATTTATATTAGGTCTTATACGAAAAGCGTACTAGTTCAAATTTTTGGACAGTTGCACCCAAAAATTACCTTTGAATTGAATTTATTTCGGGAAATTACATATCTTAAAATGACCCAAGCAGCTGCTGCGAAGTACAGGTAAAATTAGAAACAGTTTGTGAGGATGAATCGTTTAAAACTAATGAATTAAATGTCGATGAGTTCGTTTATTTGAATTTGAGTTTGTGAAAATCAGATATTAGCTTATTAGTGATAGACCATCATGATCATGAAACAATAAAAATTTATAACTCAATTTAAAATAATTCGCTACTCATCCCAAGGTTACTTATGAAAATTGTATTCTTAAAGTGAAATGAAGTCGCGCAAAATTTCAACAGCTGGAGATGAACGAATCATCGCACAAAACATAACAAACAAAGTTTTTGCAATGACTGAGCGGAAATATACATTGGAGAAGCCAAGTGAAAGAAAAACTAACAGAAAAGATGAATTTTTGGAAAAAGATACGCTCAGAGACAGGACTCGAACCTGCGTTCTTATGCATTCCGTGCATACGCGCTACAATTTCGCCACTCTGATCTTGTTTTAGCCACTCCAAAACTCGAAACAGACATAGTAGCAACGTACATCGAACATGGTCTACATCCTGGCCGTCACCCGACCGACACCTTACATCCAAACATCTTCTCTGTCCATCAAACACTAGTCCTCTCGCTTTATACCTATTTCTCCGATCAAGCATTGAGTAGGAGAGCGTATTTATAATCGCTTGTCACCTTCTTAATGGTGCCAGTCGCTGGCTGGACATCGTCCGTGTGTGTGTGTGTGTGTGTGTGTGTGTGTGTGTGTGTGTGTGTGTGTGTGTGTGTGTGTGTGTGTGTGTGTGTGTGTGTGTGTGTGTGTGTCACAATTGACCTTGGAAATAGAATATGTTTTTGGACTTAGATTCCACATGGTAATAGCTATCCAACAAGCCATAGATTGCACTATGGTTTGAAACAGGAAATTAGCGTGACAAAAATATCTTCACTTTTAAATATTAGTTTTTTGTAGTTGGTGTCTTCACAAAAGTTGTTTGTTATCAAATGGCACTCCTTTTGATATAAAATATTACTAGGGTAGTCCTTATTTAGATTGAAATCTGAAATATAACTTTCTTAATTGAGCTCAAAAATGATTTTATTGTACAATAAAGTTGTAGGAAATTTTATTTTAAGCAACTTTGCTGAAAAAAGCACCTCTCTAGCTTTTCATTTGACCGAGTTACATCAATTGTCCCGGGTAAGAGTAGGGTGGCTCCCGAAAAATCGATTTTTTTGTTCTAACTTTTTTGTGAAACGTTCTATGGAAAAGTTGTCTTCAGAAGAGTTGTTGAAATAAATATTGCGCATAATTTTGCTGAGTAAGCTTTTTCATATGAGCTACCAGTAAAAAGTTATGATTGTTTTTTCATCAAAAACTAGTCAACCTTCATATATCAAAATTCATTAGATGCCAGATCGATAAAAATGTATCCTATGCGGGTACTGAAAGTTCATAATATAAATAAACATTTAAGAGAAAATTGGGAGGGTGTTTTTCTTTTAACTTATTTAAATTAGTCTTAAAAATACCTTGAAAAACTCAAAAACATTGCATAACTCTTAAACGCTTTAACGTATTAACATACTTCCTCCAGCAAAATAATAGTATCAAGTTAGCCCTACAAGTGTTTCATACATTGTCCATTCGAGAAATGAGACACATAAAAACTACAGCCGAAAATAGATTTTTTGCTGAACAATTTTAATTAATTTATTACCAAAATAACTGATTCAATTGATTTTGATTCCGTTATCGTAATGATCGTATCGTTAACATTCAAAATAAAACATAAGACAACAGTTGATTACGGTTTGGTTTGTATTGAATAAATTAAGTAATGAATTATTCTAATTATTATCTTAAACTAAACATTTTGCTTGTTCGGGTAAGTCTTCTGAACTTCTCCTATTTTGTTTGTTCGACAATGCCAAGATAGGGTCTGAAGATAACAGCAGCCTCTTAAAAACATTTTCAATGTTCGCGATTATCCTGAAGTTTTTAGCATGGTGCTCTCTGAAGTTCCGGATACTTTTATTTCGAGTCTCCTGAGCTTCTTCACTAAGCATACCAATAGGTAAAATTGCGTGTCTAATTATCGTGGCTCCATGTATCAACAATTTATGAGCAGTTGGTGATAGTGGATACCAGCCATACAACGATACATACAACGCTCGTATTTTCTCAGTGTAACTTTGGAGTTCGTCGACGTTTATCTTATCGGCTATTGATTACACTGAGAATAACGTGAAATCCTTCCAACAGTGTGTCATCAAGGCCTGTTATATCTGCTGTTTCTTTCCACTTCTTGAAAAATTTCCGGGCCGTGTTTCCGTCGTTGGAATTACCTCCTGATGGCAATGGCTCACCGATACGTAGGCCCAAATGTTCTCTAAACGCAGTATTTATATTTGTATCCCTTCCCTTCACGGTCTTGTTCAGTTTGCTAACACGCCAGGTGGGGGTTTTCATACGCAATTCTTGAATGATATACTGTAAAATGTCCTTATTACTTCTACCAGCAATCATTAAATCCGTTAACTTTTTGTAAGACAAAGCACTTCCTGAAACCCAAGTAAATCATTAGTTTGTTAAAATGAGTAGATTGTTTTTATTCTAATCTAAACTTATTGTGCGTCGTTTTCCGGTTGTCACAGGCTATTCGGTACACAAGTGGAAGAGAAAAAAGGCGTCTCGGTACGATTTGGATAAAAATATTTGCGTTTCACTAACTTGCCCCAGCTTGTTTGAGCTTTGGTTGTCAAGATAATGAAAATTTCTGTTGATATATTTAACATGGCCTCTACTTCGGAATAACAATATTACGCAGTGTCTCTGTTGCTTAAGCTCAACTGAATCAGTTATTTTGGTAATAAATTTATTAAAATTGTTCAGCAAGAAATCTATTTTCGGCTGTAGTTTTTGTGTGTCGCTTTTCTCGAATGGATAATGTATGAAACACTTGTAGGGCTAACTTGATACTATAATTTTGCTAAAGGAAGTATGTTAATACGTTAAGGCGTTTTAGAGTTATGCAATATTTTTGAGTTTTTTCAAGGTATTTTTAAGACTAATTTAAATAAGTTGAAAGAAAAACACCCTCCCAATTTTCTATTAAATGTTTACTAATATTATGAACTTTCAGTAGCCGCATAGGATACATTTTTATCGATCTGGCATCTAATGAATTTTGATATTTGAAGGTTGACTAGTTTTTGATGAAAAAACAATCATAACTTTTTACTGGTAGCTCATATGAAAAAGCTTACTCAGCAAAATTATGCGCAATATTTATTTCAACAACTCTTCTGAAGACAACTTTTCCATAGAACGTTTCACAAAAAAGTTAGAACAAAAAAATCGATTTTTCGGGAGCCACCCTACTCTTACCCGGGACAATTGATGTAACTCGGTCAAATGAAAAGCTAGAGAGGTGCTTTTTTCAGCAAAGTTGCTCAAAATAAAATTTCCTACAACTTTATTATACAATAGAATCATTTTTGAGCTCAATGAAGAAAGTTAGATTTCAGATTTCAATCTAAATAAGGACCACCCTGGTCATATTTTATATCAAAAGGAGCGCCATTTGATAACAAACAACTTTTGTGAAGACACTAACTACAAAAAACTAATATTTAATAGTGAAAATATTTTTGTCACGCTAATTTCCTGTTTCAAACCATAGTGGATTGTTAAAATCCGTCCATGTTTAACGGAGATATCGATATTTTTGTGTAAGCGACTTTTCCCCTTATTCCAGTAGTAGGAATTTTGAGCGCTGTATGATAATGCAATGCTTGGGATCAACGTGGAACACGATTTTTTATACTGTTACATACGATTGTTTCTAAGTACCACCAAGACTGTGTACAACATCCTTTTCCATGACATTTTGCCTCGGAACGATTTTAGCACGGTTCGTTTTTGGCAACATAATCGTTCGAATATGACATAGATAAATCAGATGATGGCCAAGAAGGCAGCATTTTGGTGTTAACAAACAATTGCATAATTATATTGATTTGAACTACTAACAGTAATGAATGCTGGAAGAACATAATACCCATATACCATTCGAATCAGTTCGTCGAGATAAGCAAAACTTGTGTGGAAAATAATTTCACTCAATTTTCTCGGAGATGACTCAACCATTTTCTACAAACTCAGATTCATACGAGAAGTGCTTCCTGAATTACGTCTGGATCCGGCTTCTGGTTCCTGAGCTACAGGATGATATGTCAAACGAAATTAAAATAGTGTAACTCATTTTTCTCTTAGATGGCTGAACCGATCTAAGATTCAAATGAAATCTAAGAAGCATCTAAGATTCAAATGAAAGGGCTTAAGATTCTATCATACATCAAATGTAAACTATACAATTCCTCAGGTGAATTTAACTGACTTCGGCTACACTGATTTTGAATTCCGGTTCCAGTATCAAAACGTTTTCTCAAAAAATTGAATCTCAAAAACAAAAATTCAAATTAAAGGATTTATGGTCCCATGCAAAATTAATGAATTTTATCCGATTCTGGAATTACAGGGTGATGAGTTTTTAAAATTCAAGCCGATATAGAAGGTGACAATTCTAAAAAGCTTCAAAGTTGGACTGAAAACTATTGCAATTTCGTCATATTTATTTTTTGGCCATACGAATCGTTTTGGGTTATGCTAGTCTCTGAATACCGGCTCTGGAAGTACCGTAAATAACCGTAAACTCTAAACTGAATCTTTCTTCGACATCTCATTAAATGTTCAATCGATTGTCACACGTTTAGATTCAAATTCGATCCAATTTGCAGCTTCGACATTACAGGGTATTTAGTGATTAAAATCACGAATTGCCGCTTTAAACGACGGACATTACAATAATGTCATGAGAACTAAAACACCGAAGAACATTCATTTAAAAAATTCATGCGGATTGATAAAAAAGGTATCATCTCACTGCTAGGTGGATTAAACACGTTTTTCTGTCATAATTTTGAACGTTAATAACTAAGTCATTTGTTGATGGATTGATATAATTTAACAACCAATCGATTCGGAAACTTTTAACTTAAACATGCAAGGCAACGTCGTTTCAGTATTTCAATAGCATACTATTGAAAAAATGGTTAGAATCGACCTAGGTTTTCATCCACCAATCCCAGTTGTACAAAATGACGTCAATTTCTTGTTCAGCATAGGAGGCTTTGCATCATGCATAAAAACACCGCATCGTTCTGCGTAGTATGAAGAGGAATCTATAAATATATGCTGCAAGTCATTTCTTGTTTTCAGTTGAGTCAAGCCTTGACTGTAAATGAAACAAGTAGCTCGTCCAGTGAGGTGATGACTGTAATGTATATGCGTCCGCTCGCTGGATTGTCGCTTTTGCTTACTCTTCAGTATACGAGGCTGGGTGTCAATCTAAAAATGCAAAACTAAACGCGTAACCTTTTTCTAACATAATTTTAAACGCTTATAACTCAGTAATTTGTTGATGCATTCATATAATTTAACTACCAATCGATTCGGAAACATTTAACTTAAACTGATGCGGTAACGTCGTTTAAGTATTTCAATAGCATACCATTGAAAAATTGGTTTGAATTGACCTATGTTTACACGAGCCAATGACAGTCGCAGTGAATGATGTCAAACTCTCGTCCGATTTGCGCAGTATGAACTATAGCACAAAAGGGAATCTATAAATATATGCCCGAATACATTTCTGCTTTAGTTTACACATGGCCAGCGATGTCAGATCTACGGAAATCTCCGTAGATCTAAGGATTCGAGCATTTTCTACGGATCTACGATTTTTTCTACGGATATTAAATTGATAAACGGAGAACGACCAAAAAAAAGAGCTTTTCACCGCGAGAGCTTCCGAGAAAAATGCCAATCGGCGATAAATTTTTCGAACCAAATTTGAAGCGCTTGTATATCTGTTATTTGTTGATGGAATTGCCTCATTTAACTTTATTCGAAAAAGTTTAAAAATGTTTTAATTTGTCAACCGACAGTCTGCATACTGAAATCTCCATCTACATACTAACAACATGGTGGCATGCAAATAGATTCAGTATAAATTTGTGTTCTGATGATAATCATAGGTACTTCTTTTTCATTAAATGTTTCTAAACACAATGAACTATCTCTCAGCATAATTCCTAGCAAAGTCAAAAGCAAAGCAAAGTCTTGGCATTATATTCCTTTTGTGGAATTTGGCCTCTCTGTTTCAACAGACTTCGCAGCCGATTCTTAGTGTACAGAATCATTGCATGGCTACTACTATGGATCCTACTGACACTAAGAATCCTTCCAGGTCGGGGCTCGAACATACGACAACTGGCTTGTAAGACCAGCGCCTTATGCATTGTACCACCAACCCGGGACTAATGACAAACTTGCTCTATTTAAAGCGCTTAGATTGTTAGTGAATGATAAAATGGATAATTAGATTCAATCATGATAATTGATTCTTTCGAAGACCTCATATTAACGAGATATCCAGCTCTCACATTTCCCGAACAAATCATTTGCAACATCCTTTTTTGCGAGCATAGCGCCCCCAGGTGAGTCCGCCACGATTCTCGTTCATAGAAGAAGGGGAGAAAAATGTCAAATTCGTGGGCGCCAAAATAGCAGCACTGCGCACCCATACAATTGGCATGATATGTTGAATGCTGGATTGTAGTTTGAATTCGCTCCAAGCTGACGTGGTCTGATTCTATTCAATTTTGATAGTTTTACACAAATTTTTACATTATTAAGTTTTGGAATAACGTCTTTTAACTGGAAATCAATTATGATGATTTCAATGTTAGTTGAGAGCTCAATTTTAGATACAAACAACCTAAAGATTTAAACCTGGACAAATGAAACGAATTAATTTTCGAGAAACGTACAAACTTATTAATTTTATGAACAGTGAATCGATTTAAAAGAAAATTTGTTTGACGGAAAATGTTGTACTAGTAAACTCAGTAATAGTGTAATTTTATTAATCATTCTTTAAAATCGTCGGTAATCTTCGAAAAGTGTCGGTAAATAATATGGCAACAATACGAGGAAGAAATGTATACGTAACAAAACTCCGAAATTTTGTTCATATTGTAACTTGATGTTATTAATAAATGAACGAACATTGCCATAGTTACAATGCGTGAAGCCATCAGACGCTTGTGGTTTTGAAGCAAATGATAATTGAACTTAAACTGGTAGTTAACCGAGTTCTACTAGGGTTCCTATTCAAACGATGTTTACATGCATAGCCAGCTTATCTTGAGTTTATCTTTGATACTATATGATATTGCATTTAATAGTTATGTATATGTGAGTCTGTGGAACTCATTTTCACTACTAAACCAAGGAGGCCACTTTAAGACAAGTTTCAGAATTCAATTTTGAATCTGTTGAAGCGTTTTATTCCTGGTGGGACAAGACAACAACTTCTTCAAATTGATACTGCATAACGATTTGCATTGCATTGCATTGTTTTTGTTACACTCAGTCTGGATTTTGTCTACGTCGTTCTTAGAAGCAATATTAGACCAGAATATTATGCTTCGTAAGATTATAACATTTTCCAACCATTCAATTAGGATTATTGTTTGAATCAATAATAGTGTCTGATGGCTTATGCTGAGATAGTTAATTGTGTTTAGCCACATTTAATGAAAAAGAAGTATCTATGATTATCATCATAACATAACTTTAAAATAAATCCATTTGCGCGCCACCGTTTTGTTCGAATGGGAATGGAGATTTTAGTATGCAACCGATCCGTTGACATATTAAAATATTTTTAAGTATACAATACTGAAGCTTTCGAATCAATTAAATGAGGAAAATCTATCAACAAATCATCAAGATAAAAGCGCTTCAAACTATGCCCGAAAAATCTTCCGCCGATAATTCGAAATTGGCCTGCTAGCTACCGGAGAATCAAAATAAAATCCTGCTATACTATACCAAAGACATCATATTAACAAGATATCCAACTCTCACATTTCCCGAACAAATCATTGGCAACATCCTTTTTTGCGAACATGGTGCCCTCAGGCGAGTCCGCATCGAATCTCGTACATAGAAGCAGGGGGGAGAAATGTCAAATTCGTGCGCGCCAAAATAGCAGCACTGCGCACCCATACAATTGACATGATATGTTGAATGTGATGCCGTGCGATGGCGTTGCTGAAATGAAGATTGAGATCGCTCCAAGCTGACAGGGTCTGACTATACTGAACACAGCCCACACATACAAAAGCGACTACCCAGTGAGCGAATGGATGTGACTTTCAACCACTAACTATTCAAACACCTTCACTGGCCTACGAGGTATGCTCGCTCACAACCAATGCACAGTGGTCCGGATCCACAATTTAGGGGGACAAAAACATTTGTGGCTTAGCCTTATACTTTAGAGCTATGATTACTTCGGAACAAATGATCAGTGAAAGATAAGCCATATTTTGACGCATATGGTATTAGGGTGGTTCTAATTATTAGGGTGATCCAAAAATTATTTTCCGTATGTGTTGAGATAGAGGACTGCATCCCTCGGCAAAATTGTAGGAAAGCTTATATCAAGCAACTTTGCCGAAAATACTATTGTAGTATCTCTAACGGTTTTCGTGTTACAGCTATTTTAATAGATCAACTTAGGGTGTTCCTAAAAAAAATCAGATTTTTTGCTCTAGCTTTCTTAATATTCACTTCTCGATTTCGGTGTCTTTGAATATCTTTTAGAGTTTGTTGAAACCAATTTTTTCATGACTAGCGCATTCAGGTAGCGTTTTCTGAACCGAAGTTATGAGCAAAACTAGTTCAAAAACAGATCATTTTTAAACTGCTATATCTAACATTGGAGCGGTTTCTTTCGATCGGTTTCTATCATTTGAAAAAAAAATCGGTTTCTTTCATTTGATAGAAAATACTTTCGAGCATGTTTATAGAAAAAATGGCGGAGGAGATATTTTTTTAAATTTTTTAAATTGTGTTCAAACATTGGGTTTTTCATTGAAAAATGCTCTTTCATGTAAGACATTTATTAGCTATACATATTAAAATAAGGTATTGCTGTCTTCTAGCGTGTTAAAATTAAAAATGTTAATTCAGCTGCATAATCGGGAAGATGGAGTACACTCACGTTGGTTGTTACTCTATTCGATAATGCTATTACAGGATCAGACGTTAAAAGAAATCGTTTGAATACATTCTCTAGATTCACTAACTCTCTTGCGCCTTCTTACTGTACATACCAATATGAAGCAAAGCATGTTTTATAATTGCTGTTCCATGCACCAGAAGTTTATGCACGGTTGGCGACAGAGCATACCATCCATACAGCTCCACAAAACGAATTCTTGTTTGTTCAGTAAACTCCTGGAAAGCAGGTACCGAAATCTTCACATTGCTGTTTATCAACGTTAAGATTATAAAAAACCGTTCAAGTATATTTCCATTTAACTCGATGATTTGCGCTACTGTGTTATATTCTTTGAAAAATCTACGGGCCCAGATACCATCATTCGAGTTACCGCCTCCAGGTAATGGTTCACCAATGCTAGACCCTGTCAGCTTGGAGCGAAATTAATCTTCAGTATAGGAACGCCATCACACGGCATCACATTCAACATATCATGTCAATTGTGTGGGTGCGCAGTGCTGCTATTTTTGCGCGCAAGAATTTGACATTACTCTTCCCTACTTCTATGTACGAGATTCGATGCGGACTCACCTGAGGGCACCATGCTCGCGAAAAAGGATGTTTCCAATGATTTATTCTGGAAATGTGCGGGCTGGATATCTTGTTAATATGATGTTTTTGCTAATACGTAACCCTTGCTGCTCTTTTAATGCCGTTAGTATGTTTGTCTCTTGCTCCTTGACATGCTGATTTTGTCGGGACACGCGCCATGTCGGTTTCTCAATGTGCAAACAATAACTCACTTTTAGCCAAAGTTCCATAGATCGAATCATTGCGTGTAGGGGCGAAATTCCAAATTGATATTTGTTTGGATTATTCTCATTTGTTTCAGTTCTTGAAAAATTCAGAGCTTTTCCTGAGCGCTTGCATATGTACCAAGCTTGGGAGTGTATGCCTGTTATGTCGTTTAACACTTTCGTATCGTTCAGGCCGAACACTAGCTTCGTTGATACAAATACTTTCCCCAGTACTGTGGGAGAAAGCTCTGCAATTTCTGCATTTACTTTGTCCACTTCTTGCTGTTAGTTCCGTGTTTTCCTTTTGAAAGATTATTATTCTGGGCAGCAAAGGGAAACAGATGAAGGATAATTGTTGCTCCAGATTATCCAGCCTTCTTGCTCAACAATCAATCGCAAGGGAACCAAACAGATAGCAAATAATGTACAGTAAGGAAGCGCAAGAGAGTCGAAATAAATCATTTCGCAAGTATAGGCAGTTCCATCCGCAGAACTTCAATCGTTTAGTGAATCTAGAGGATGTATTCAAACGATTTCTTTTAACGTCTGATCCTGTAATAGCATTATCGAATAGAGAAACAACCAACGTGAGTGTACTCCATCTTCCCGATTATGCAGCTGAATTAACATTTTTAATTTCAACACGCTAGAAGACAGCAATACCTTATTTTAATATGTATAGCTAATAAATGTCTTACATGAAAGAGCATTTTTCAATGAAAAAACCCAATGTTTGAACACAATTTAAAAAATTTAAAAAAATATCTCCTCAGCCATTTTTTCTATAAACATGCTCGAAAGTATTTTCTATCAAATGAAAGAAACCGATTTTTTTTTCGTTTGCTCCAATGTTAGATATAGCAGTTTAAAAATGATCTGTTTTTGAACTAGTTTTGCTCATAACTTCGGTTCAGAAAACGCTACCTGAATGCGCTAGTCATGAAAAAATTGGTTTCAACTAACTCTAAAAGATATTCAAAGACACCAAAATCGAGAAGTGAAAATTAAGAAAGCTAGAGCAAAAAAACTGATTTTTTTAGGAACACCCTAAGTTGCTCCATTAAAATAACTGTAACACTAAAACCGTTAGAGATACTACAATAGTGTTTTCGGCAAAGTTGCTTGATATAAGTTTTCCTACAATTTTGCCGAGGGATGCAGTCCTCTATCTCAACACATACGGAAAATAATTTTTGGATCACCCTAATAATTAGAACCACCCTAATACCATATGCGTCAAAATATGGCTTATCTTTCACTGATCATTTGTTCCGAAGACATCATAGCTCTAAAGTATAAGGCTAAGCTACAAATGTTTTTGTCCCCCTAAATTGTGGATCCGGACCACTGTGCAATGGTTGACTGAAGCAGAAATGCATATATGCATAAATATCTGTTTATTAATCTTATTTTTGTGTATTACATCAACGTTTTACATTACAAGTGTTTTGACCCTTTGGCCTTTCATCTTTGTTTTTCATACGATTCGTTATTAATAAGTGTTTTAGTTACTCTTGTTTTACATACTAATGCTTAATCATAATATTTATTTTAATTATTAATAAAATAAAATATCTATCGACTTAAAACTATCCCTAACCTAATACGTACAAATTTTGAATTATTTGTATTACAGAGATTGAGGATAAGGGATATAGTCAATATGATTACCCGAAACGTCCATATATCGTTTTCAGAACAATAAGAGAAAATGAAACGGAACAATAATTTGTCCTCGAAATACCATTCCTGTGAACGTAAAGACATGGTTCCGATTTATTCGAGACATTAGTTATTACCAACTTTTCGATGTAAACCAATTTAAGGAACAGTGAAGATTAAGTCAAATTGGAATATCGTGAAAATCGCAAAGACTCCTGAATGAGTCCACTCATAACCTTTATTCATCGCCTGTTTTTTACAAACCTCGCATCCAGGTTGAACCGTGACCTTTTTGACATTTCAACAACAGTCGGCATTAATATACACTGTCATTTTAGGAAAACAAGAAAAATGTAAAAGAAAAAAACAAAACTCCATTCACACTTTCATCGCAAATTACGAAGCACCACCATTATGTTGGGTCGGCTTTGGTGTCGAACATTTCCGACTTTGTCAGTAAAAATTATCATTATGTCCTGTACGTGTGACATGACCCGGCTGGAAAATTCTCTTTCCTCATCTCGTCGCGAGCTCCCGGTCTCGGTCTGTCATTCGCTTTGATTTCGTTTCGTCAGGCAAACAACACAAAAGGCAAACCTCGCTTTGAACCACAGTCTGACGGCACAGTAGGCGGGTGGTTTGGGCTGCCTATTTTCCAAGTGTTAGACATGAAAGCCCTATAAACCATCGTGTCATTGTATCGCGCACACATGGAATGATGGATCCATATCCGTGTGTCGTCCCCGGTATGGCCATAATCGCATTTCTCACCGAGTTTTATCGCGTATGGTTTAAGGTTAATTTTGATTGACATCCACTAATTGCGATACCGTTGCTGTGACGAACGTCGGTTGGCATTAGAATGGGGAAAATGTGGCGCAAAAGTGATCATGTTTCTGTATCTATGTGTGAGTGCGTATGTACGTCTGTCTGTTTGGCTGAATTTGGGAAATGACAATGCGGATATATGTCGTCACATTCAGGCGGAGTTAATTAATTTAGAAACTTTGATCGAGCATTTCATTAGACAGTGAATGTTGCTCCGAGGACGAATGCTGGCTCCACAGTTTAACTGGAACGAGATAGCATAATTTTTAATATTTTGACCAAACACATTTGATAAATCGTGACTTTCCTAATTGTTTCTTTAAGCTCTTAGGTGCGACTAATTAAATAACGGACACGGGGTAATTTTCACTTTTATCATTTCATGTCAGGAAGTTATCTTTTCTGGATCTCTCAATGCAAGTTAAAGCGCTTTGGATGCGCCTGTTGATGGGATGTGTTCAAAGTGCTAGAAAACTTTTACCGCTGCAATTTTTTGCGGTATTGAGTTGTATAATCTTTTGAAATACTTTTTTACACAGTGTTTCATTCTAATAAACGACGGATCAACTGATTTGCGCAATGAAGCAATTCTGGATTTGATTGATTGAATTCGTATTAGAATTCGAGACACAATTGAGGATGCAAAATGATAATAATAATATGAAGCAACATGCTTGGAATATCTCGTTGCTGTAAGCTGCGTTTTTCTCTGCATGCTGAATAATACCGACACCAGTTACGTTAGAATCCAGTTCAATTTAAAAAAAAGCATTCTTAGTTCGATGCATGTTGTTACTAGTAACCGAGAATTCCTCTGCTTACCCGTATTCATCAAATAATGGGGTTAGTAAACTTCCTACCAACCTTTGACCGAAATGAACTTGAATAGCCTACCGATGTATAATTTAAAACTACCTGCAACTGTGATCCAGGAACGTGTACACAGCAAAAAAATATTAACTTTACATGAATAACTTAAATATAAATCAAACTTACCCTACCTTTAACACAGGTACGTAAAATTCCAAAAAGTAAAATGAATCAAAATGAATAAAATCATCTGTAAAATTGGGTCATTTATAATATTTGAATATCTCAGAAATTACAATTTACACAATTATTTTAAAATGTGTGTGCCGATTATTGCACAACGAGTCGATGGATCAAAAGGAATACTTTTCTTCTTTGGCTTAACCAGCTCAATTCCTTCCTCTTAGAATTCCATTTATCGGCCAAATGGAAAGATGCATCGAATGTTTCATTGAATGCTAATCAACAAAGAGAGGATGCCATGATTTTTGAGCAAAAGTTCAACTAATTAGAATACTAGAAAAAATTTCTGCTTGAACAAAAAAAAATCGATTTGTGTCGAAAAACCTATTTAGATCCACCTAGTGGACTATTTATGTCTTTCTCATCTTACCTCCCGGCCCGGAAACTGCACACTTCGAAAAAATCCTTGTTATTTTACATCTTATAAGATACACATAAATGGAGCGTCGAATAAATTATATTAAAATCATTGAAATAGGAAAAAAACTCGGATAGCGAAAGAAACGACTCGTTCCGAAAATAAAAGAATTACAAATTACGTCCATTAATCGACTGAGCCGCAGAAGCACACATCAGCTTGACTGGTAAGTTGTGCATATAAATTCTCACAGTCGCACTTGCTAGCCGAATGAAAATTACAGTCGAAACCAGTAAAATTTAGTCTCATCTAACGTTCAGTCATTACAAATGGAATTTATCGTCTAAATGTTGAAAAAAAAACATAATGTTTGCGATTTTTTTTTCAGAAGTATCGTTCAACAAAATAAACGCAAACGTTTTGCATAATACAAAGCATCGTTTGAACAACATTTTGGAATTTTTTCGTCAAAAAATATTGAGAAATGAATCGGTGAAGTGGTTTGAGAACACTTTTTAAAAATCATGATTTTCGGTGTCCATTGTATCTCAGTGCAGGCTAATCAGAAGTCAACAAATCAATGCGGCATAGACAGAGTAGATGTTTTTTCTAGGTTTTTCATTAAATTATTTTTTTTATGGTAAAAAAATATGCCATTTTGTAGCTGTTAAACCTTCCCAAAGTAATAAAAAAAGGTAGGTGGGTAATGTCAGAGATATAACTGGATGCCGTGAATACGAAAACAACTGACATGTTCCTTATCACTTCCGAATATCAATTAGTTGATCAATTGTATGAATTATGCAAGCATTCCCTTTTCCACATTTTTCGCAAAAATAAAGAAGGCTTCACTCGATCACGATTACTGTGAATTCCACACAGCGAAAAGTGCACAAATCAAATCAAACTGTTCTAGGTTTGCTCTAAACTGAAGATATTTCCCTTCGATTTGCGAACAACAAATCCTAATAGTTCTTTAGAAAACTTTTAGAGCCATTACAACTGCTAATTTTGTGTAATGCTCTCCGCCGTTGTTTTTTCACCAATGCAAATGACTGGCAGCTGTGACGTAACCGCTCTTGCCGAGAGCGAAACTAGCTTTGCAAACTACACAAAATACATCTGCTCGCAGTGGCGATAGAATCCAAACTGATCCAATTTTTGTTGAAAGGTTTCTTTTAACGTAATTTTGTTTGTAGCTTTTTCACTAATGGGCGGTCCTAACGGCTATAAAAAAGTCGCATACAGAATTTTAATGTCGTTTATTTCATTTACGATTTGTATAATTTATTGAAAGAAACTATCATTATGATGTAGGGATTCGTTTCTAGCATCCAGAAGGGTCAAATTGCGTAATTCTCTACGACATTAAACACTGTTCGGAACATTTTCTCGAGCGATTTGTTGTACAGCAGTAGATATTTTGTTCTCTTCCTCAGAACGCGTTCTGATTGGCTGGTGTTGACATGGGTCAAATGAGACAGGTTTTTCAATAGTGTACTGTTGAAATACTTCAATGCTGTTGCTATACACGATTAAGTTGAAAAATTGCGATTCTATTGGTAGTTAGATTATATAAATCCTTTCACAGATCACTGAGCTATGAGCTTTAAAAATACGAGAAAGGCAAACGAGCCTTATGAATTATCCTCTTTAATACTCGTTTATACTAAACATTTCAGAAAAGTTTAATTTTGAATTTTTTGAGATTATGTCACACAACTGAATATTTTATTATAAAATTGTGATCATATTTCCGATGGCATGTAGCAAAAATTATGTTGATTCGTTAGATAAAACAAGAGATATTCACGATCTAAGATAAGTTTTACTCTCTCAGTGGGTAAATTTTGAAAAGGTACCCCATAGTAAAGTAAGTCGTATTCACGACAAAAAAACGAAAAGAGAACGTTGGGATCTGGTACTTTACATGCATAGAAAGTGTGTGGAAAGTTTGAAAAATATTGGAGCAGTAGTTTTGAAAGACGATGGACCCGGGCTTTCAAAACCTGCTCTTGAGAAAAACGCGTTTCAATTTTTTTGGTTATAAAATCGAAGGAAACAATTTATTAGTTTAGGGAGCCTAGCTTCTAGCTTCTAACATTTTCAAGTAATCTTTTTTTTCTTTTGTATTTTGTTATAATGAAACATTTCATGAATGTTTTGTCCATCAAAGCAGCAAATCTTTCGCCTGTGCGCCGAGCTCTTACTTCTTCGCAATATGAGATAAGCAAAGACCAAGGCCCATTATTTGTTGTTTTTATTTGTTTCAATTATAGAGGCTTTAACATTAATGTTATTCGTCTATTCGGGCCAGAAAAACTTGCATCATTGCATCATGTATGGGATTAGATGTATGTAAAATTGTTTTTTTTTGTGTGTGTATGGGGACCGGTATACTGGAATTCGGTTCGTTTTACGATCAACCAATGTAACATATGAATTGAAACAACCTTGAGCCCCATTCAGAAGAATTTTCAAGCTTTGGTTAAATTGAACGAATTACACTTTGAATGGCTTCCTCATCCACTGTATAGTCCAGATCTGGCCCCCTACTAGCTATTCGTTGATCTAAAAAAAAAACAAATCTTGCCGGTAAGAAATTAAACTAAAATGAAGAAGCGATTGCAGTATTGCTATAGCTCACACTGAGTGCAGTTATGTGACTGCTGACAAATACCAGCGGGATAATCAGTTTACAATTTGTACAATAATTTTCAACGATGCTTACTAAAAGTAAAAGTTTTGCACTCAAGGAAAATGCACTCGAACTTGTTAAATATGAAAGAATTTCTACTATTTGGCTCTTAGAAGAACCCTGTTTTAATCCACCTAGTGATATGCTAATGCCTTTCCTATATTATTCATGTTCTCATATATAACTCAATGGTAATCTTTTAAATACTTACCTTTGGCTCTTGAAAGAAAGAAAAGTTAGTTTGAACATCAACTAGTACCAGCATCAACTTTATGTGATGAGTTCAAATGTTGAACATTCATCACCCGGTAATTTCGGAGCCAGAAGTCGGATCCAGATCAATTTCTGAAATTTTACAGACTGTTTATTTAAATCAAAATTTTTGAAAAGCGACCTCTGAGAAAGTTTCGTTTTAAAGATTTTGACCACTATTTTCGGAAATTCTGTTACCGGAGTCCGGAGAACTATTGAATGGTGTAGTACGAGAAATGGGCAAAAAGTAGCAAAACTTTTGAATTATATTTCGCGCGGAAAGCATATTCGTCGAAATATTTTTTTTACAGGTTGTGACTGTCAGTGACATCTGTGCCAAGTGTCACGTCAAAGTATTCATTAGTGCTTAGTATATGTCTGTCTTTCTGAAGTATTAAAAGTGCAATCAACGACTTTTACAAAGAGTTAAGTTATTTAACATATAAGTTCCTTTAAGTTTTGTGTGCGGAATCAATTTTCTACTACAGAAAGTTCAGAATGTTCGGTGATAATTCTATGTCGCGAGCAAGTGTTTTTGATTGGTACAAGTTGTTCACCACGTCCAGGACGGCCAGTTTTCTTCGAATATCGAGGTCTGGTGCACTTTGAATTTCTTCCGACCGGCCAAACTATCAACAAGTATTGAGTATTTGAGTATTTAAGTATTTGAGTATTATGCGTCATTTGCGTGAAGCTATTCGTAAAAAGAGGCCGGAATTCTGGGCCGACAACTCTTGGTTTTTGCACCACGATAATGTACCGTCGTAGATAACCAATATCGGTTCGCAACCATTCGTCTTCGTCTAATTTAGCTCCGTATTTCTGGTTATTCGGCAAACTCAAACGACCTCTTCTGGGAAATCGTTCTGAGCCAATTAAAGGCATCAAACGTGAATCGCTACGCGTATTGAAGGCTATTCCGGACAACAACCATTTTGAAGATTGGAAAAAACGTTGCCACAAGTGTATTGGGGCCGGAGAGGATTACTTTGAGGGGAACGAAATAGATTTGAAAGAATAAATAAAGAAGAAGTTTTAAATTATGAACAAAGTTACTTACTATTTTTTGTCCCCCCCCCCTTTTTTGTTTTTTTTTTTGTTTAGATTCAGTCAGTGCATATCAATTTATGTTAAATTGTAATGCCACCTAGCAGTTCAACATGAACCGTTAGCGGTTTACCTTTAACTACTAGATGTCATAATAGTTCAATATAAACTGTTATGCACTGACGAGTATAAAACGAAACGTAAGAAAAAATAAACAGGAGTATGTTCCTGTGGTATCCTGAATTATGTGATATCCACATTGAGTATGATTGGGTTAGCGTATAGCAGTTGGTGAGAGTGCGGAATGACGGTGGCATGCATTGAGTCAAAGGCCGCGAACGAGTGTCCAGAATATAAGTGGATATCTGCAGAAAGGAGAATATCACAGTTCCCTAAGCATAAACTAAAGATAACCACCAAATGACTACTGAACTGAGCTTTTCACTCTTCACTCTGTAATTCAAGAGCCGTAAGTCAGATCCATACAGAATTCAAAACGTTTCTGACATTTCATTTGAGCTTTAGTTATATACATGATTTGGTTATTACCATTCGGACATCATTTGTTTCCGGATTTCTATGATTAATTGTACGGACATTTGTAAGTCTACTTGTAATATCAAATGGTTATGATGACCAATCATACTATCATCTAAAAAAAACTGTGGTTTTCTTCAAAATAATTTTCTTCGATTCTTGAAAAAATAACCGGAGCCGATTTATTTGACCGTCTACTGATAATGAGTAGCTATTGAAGTGATTTTGATAATAATTCTAGAACAGCACGTCGGATCCAGATTATATTCAGAAGTTTTGTATAGAATCATAAGACCATTTATTTAAATTTAAATTTGTAAAAATCGATCAAACCATCTCTGAGAAAAGTTAGTACACAAGTTTTCATATTTTTCACATTTTTCCCTCTTACTCCGGAAGCGGAAATTAGATTCAGGAATTTTGTATGGGATCATAAGAACTTTCATTGGAATCTAAGTTTGTGAAAATCGATTCAGCCATCTCCGAGAAAAATTAGTGCAAAAATACGTTATATAAAAACATACACACATACATTTTGCGTACTCGACGAACTGAGTGGAATGGTTTATGACACTCGGGCCTTGGTTCAAAAGTCGGCTTTCACAGTGATTGCATACCCTTTTTATGTGAGAAAGGCAAAATTAAACTTATGTACTCACCTACTAACTAATACAAAGAACGAATCGATTCAATTGAAGATCGCAGAAATTTTTGTCGGAATTTGTTTATTAGATCTAACTTTTCCATGCTCGTGAATCTGTACAACTCATTGGTACTCAACAAGTAGGACGCTTCAAAATTCTATTCTAAATCCTTTGAAGCATTTTCATCCTACACGTAGAGCAAAATATGAAGTAATTAAATTTTGGTTTCACGCAACGGATTATTTTATTGAAATAGTGACAAAAGAAAATCTTGTTTGAAATTGCAAATATTGTTGCTTGAAGCTACAAATCCAGATATTTGATATTGCTTAGTGGATTAGTTTGTTTCAATAAATATTTTGTGAAAAATAACAAATATTTTACCTACGCGTTCCTGTCAATTTCTTGACAAACAATTGCACGGTAAAATCGTAATATTATTAAAGCTTTAAATTTATAAACTTGGCAGTGAAAATGAATGATATGATTCAAATCTAAAATGATTAGTATTTCGATTTACACTTTTGTTTGTTAAAATCATACATTTTTGTTCATCATTATTTTTAAAAAGAGATTTCTTTCAAACTAATTTTCAAGGTCATTTTTTAATCTTATTTTATTTTGATTTCAATTAATAACTTTCAATTGCAGTTGGGCCCTTTTGTCGTGGGACGATCGAATTTTTCAACCTCCTAATCAGAGCTGCTAAATGTCACTATCAACTAGCAACTTTGAACGACGAAGATTTAAAAGCTTATGTCACTGGACCAGAGATGCCAGGTAAAAATTTCAAATATCTGCAGACAGGGTCTGTAAATCTGAGAAAAAATCTGCAGTCAGCAAGTGTGTCTGATGAAGCTTCTGCCGTAGTATAAAAGCAGATTTGCTCAGTTCAATCGGCGTCATTGCATTCCCACTTGTGGTTTTAACTAGAGCTCTTGATATTGACAGCAACATCGAATTCATTCAACATGGCTATTAAAATATTCGTAAGTGTTTCAACGCTCAAATCCAGATTTCAATAACTAAAAATGATGTATTCTGTTTTCTGCAGTCTTTATTTGTAATTGCACTGTTAACGGTGTGTGTTCTATCCGCTCCTGCTCCGAAGCCGGATCCGAAATCGCAACTATATGCCGCAGCACCACTCGCATACTCCGCATATTCACCATATGCATATTCGAGTTATGTGTCACCCTACGCTGGCTACGTGTCACCCTATTCAGCCCTTACATATCCTGGCCTCGGTATGTATATTGAGACTTTCCATTCATCCCATTTCGAAATCAATTTGTCTTTCATAATAATGTCTAAATTAATTCCAAATCAGATACAACAACATATTCCCAGTCGGAACTGGTTGTAGCATCTGATTCTGAATTCGTTTGGAAGCCATTATGAACACTGAATCAGATTTCTAAAATAATTTAATAATACCCTGCGTTTTCACTTGGGAATACTAGAAAACAAATTTGGTGTTTAGTTTTTGTAGAAAAAAATGATAATGTGAGTGATTCTGATACGAGATGTGAGATGTTTGAAACAATTCAATATATTGCTTTAAATTATCCACAATTCTTACATGGAATACGAATGCAATTTTTTCCTGCATGTTTCAGAACAGTAGTTTTGGAATATTTTATTTGTATTTATAAAAGTTTAAAGTTTGGAAGAAAATTTGTTGGAAAGATTTTGGTTCAAGTGAAAACGACACTAACATAAACATTGAATGATAACAAATGCTCTATTTTTTCTTATTTTTCAGCTTACAGTTACGCATACCCGTAGGTGATATAACTACAAACGATCAGTTCAATCAGTAATTAATAAATGTACATAGTTTCCACGTTTATACTTTTCATTGTAAATCCGAAAACTATTTTCTTTAGCTTAGTTTGATTGTATGATGTTTAAAAATAAAATTAAGTTTCTTATGCCAGGGCTGATAATAATGAAGCAACCGTTTAGACAGAATTTTTTTTCGAGCGGCTTTCAATGGTTTTATATTTATAGGAATTCATCTAACAGAATTCCAGAATCAAAATCGTCACACATACCTTATGATCAAAAAAAAACGCTTGTCCAATCGGTAAACTTTTATTCTCTCAACGTTGGCAACACTTTTATACACATTCTGTCAAATTTGGACGCATATCGTACGATTAGTTTTTTTTTGGCGTCTCTACAAAGAAGTTGAAAAATTTTCGTGTGGCGATTTTTATAATGGATGAAAATTTAGAACAACGTGCGTGCATCAAATTTTGTGTTGCAAATGGATTTAAGTGTTCCGAAACGTTGAAAATGTTAGAAAAGGCCTTTGGTGAATCGTGTCTAGGAAAAACACAGGCATACGAGTGGTATAAACGCTTCAAAGGTGGTCGTACAAGCTTGGATCATGATGAGATCCCTGACCGCCCAACAACATCTGTTACTGAAGAAAACATTGAATCGGTGAAGCAAATCGTGTTGCAAAATCGTTCTGTACCGATTAGAGAGATTGCTGTGTTGTTGGGCATCTCTTATGGATCAGCCGATCACATTTTAACTGATGTTTTGGGTTCGAATCGCGTCGCTTCTCGGCTGGTGCCAAAAAAGCTGAATTTCACGATAATGCGCCGGCTCACACAGCGTTGGTTGTGTCAAAGTTTTTGGCCAAAAACTCAACCAATATCATCAACCAAGCACCGTACTCTCCAGATATGGCCCCGTGTGACTTTTTCCTCTTCCTCAGACTCAAATTGCCATTGCGGGGAACGCGTTTTTAAACCATAGATACCATAAAAGAGAATTCGCTGCGTGAACTAAAGGCCATACCTTCGGCGGCCTATAAAACTTGTATGAAAAATTGGATCAAGCGTTGGCATGCATGTAGTGCCGCAGGAGGAGAGTACTTTGAAGGCGATAATAAAATTGAGTAGTTACCCGTGATTATTATGAGTAATCTAAATTTGAGTTTTACGTATCGAATTTTAGGATTATTATTTCTGGGAACCGTCGAAAAATCGAACGAAAAATTTTGTGATATCATTCTCTATTTTCTTTAGCTCAAATTACGTATCTGTGGTTAACTTCGTTGGTAATTTTGTGGAAATTTTGAATAGCTGCAATAATACACTGCAGAAAATATTTTATAAAATTGACGCTACAACGGCGAGGAAATTGCGAGGTAAAGATTAAGAAATAATTTTGAAATCTAGAATAAGGAGTACGTTTTCAGGGTTTTCGAGCCATTTTTAAAAGGTTGTGGCATGATAATTCATGGACACGCGAAAAAATTGAAAGAGCCATAATTTGAATACCAGCTGGAAATCAGACCAACCTTTCGTGTGCTCCGAGTGTGGTTCACTATACCAATGATTTAAAAGCCTGAAACGTCACTTATCGTGAAGATCATTACTTATCGTGAATAACAAATCCAATGTTTTTTAAATCATAACTTTCCTTGGCAGGAATCACTAAAACAAAAGTGAATTCGCTGCAAATTTACGGAGGGATGCCTCACATCCAGAGGTAGAAGTAAAAAATGCTTCCAGGGATAAAAAAGTAAATTATTAGTAGTAATAACACAATTTGCGATTCGTCTTGAGTTATACATACTGTACTTATATTTAGCGTAAATGCTACAATTAATTAAATTTAATTTAATCAATTTGAAATAGAATTTTACTCAAAATTTGAATGCTAATTACTCTATTTTTGTCACATGTACACATAAAGCATTAAGCGCTATCCACACTAGGCCGTGACGTATCCGGAACGGGACCGCAACGTGCCCTGATTTATTTGTAAAATATTCTCATCATACCGTGCACCTTCCGTGTCGCTACCGTTGCTATTAGTAACATACACAATCGTTGCATTTGATGTGCTTCTGTTCCTCACGAAAATGGCACATTTTTCTAACGAAGAATTGGCCAGAATTGCAATTGCTCTGAATGACGAAGATAATCAGCAGTTTAAAAACAAGAAAAAAAGGAAGAAGATTTGGATGCACGAACTTTGGCGAAAAAGAGCAGTTGAGGGTGAATTTACCACCTTATATAAGCAGCTTGTGAATGACGATATCATTCACAAGCTGCTTATATATTATATAAGGTGGTATTTTCGAATGCCATAAGCCTGTTTCAACTAGCTGTTGAGTAAAATTCATCAGTGTCTTAAAATGCATGGGCGGTCTACCAGATTGTTCACGAGTGTCATGTAATTACCGAAAAATTGCCGAAACCAACAGAAAATATGCGGAAGAAGATTGTTAAGCATTTTTGTGGAATTTCCCGCTGTGTCTTGGAGAACATGTGACAATTCAAGTACCTGCCCATAGTGTCTTTGAGTCAACGCATTCTTTGACCGTGCTTCGGACGTGTGTCGATACAGACACGGGTACGACACGGTCTAGTGAGAATATTCACATGGAGCTGCATTAAACAATTTTGAAGCGTAACCCGGTCGGGATCCGGTCCAGTCCCGTTCCGGATACGTCACGGCCTAGTGTGAATAGCTCTTTACTCAGTAAATGAGTAGATTTCACCCAAACATCGTTTTCAGTGGAAGAACTCATATTTGAGTAATTAAGGAGTTACTCTAAATTAGAGTTGTTCCACTTTTTCTGTAGATGAGTGGGATCTTACTCATTTTTGAGTAACTATTTTTAAGCGTGCAGGCTCTACCATACATCATGTATTGAGTGTCTGAGAGCCGATCTGTCATAACTTACATTCTCTTGATATTACACTCACCGGGACGCTCATTGATTGCCGATGCGATTGATATTATCTTCATTTCTTCTGTCACTACATGATTACGATGTGACTATATATTAATCAAGCAGCATAAAGATTGAATTAAATTCATTTACACCAATAAACTCCGAAAGACTTTTTGCAAAGAACAATGAACTTTATCAATTTATGTTTATTTTATTACTCTCGCTAACAGTTTTTTACTTCAACAGAGAATAAGAGAGTGAGAGAGAAAACAAAAAAGGCGTCTGTCTTTGACTAAGTATACTTCTACTTGACGCATATCTTATTTTTAACCGGGTCCAAATTTTCCTAGCTACGCCACTGCATTTAACCTTATGTGATAGTGACGAAAGGTAAAGGCACGAATAGATTTGCAAGCTATAAGTCGCTTCTGTTCAGTTTCGAGGATTTGGAACTGTTTCAACCGAACGAATAACTAAAATACAAACTTGTAATTCAATCATGCGAAGGAATTTCAGAGAACCGTATAATCATCGTGGTCTCCCAATCAGGAACTTTCTCACGTGGTGTGCCCTAACTGTCTATGAATATGGTAATACTAAAAGAAAGTTTCATTGGAACTACACTCTACATGTATCATTCTACCAAACCATTCCATGGCAAGAATCATTCATCATTACAGTAACAATCGTTCACTAGTTACCGGTACACTTTTTACGCGTAGACGGTAATTGATCCTCACTTAGCATGTTTGCAAAATGTATGCTACAATTTCATGAAACCCGGACTCCTCAAGCAAGCAAATCAACATTAATTATGCACTGCACATCAAGCTGGGGGCTGCAACCGACCCTTGTGTGGCCGATTATTCCCCCGCCTACGATGGTAATGAATCTTGGGGATGCTACACCGTTTGCTCTCGGTTCTCGGTCAAAGTTTACCCACATTCCGTATTCACATTACATATGCTGCGGCTGCAGAGCACAGATTAACACAAACATTGCCTGCAGCACGGGGGCACAGCAGCACAAACTAGGCACCTGACTTTAATAAAGGTAGCTTAAACTTTCCTAAATTGAATATGAATAATAGATCAGTTACGAAATAAATATGTGTGCGTAGGAGAGTCAAGGCAAGAGAGAAATAGTCCGTTTTCATTTTTGGCAAATCCACTGGCTGAGAGAAAATCCGGTGTTTCTCTATTCTTGACATAAGTTACCACAAGCTGCTGACGGAAAATCTTCGTTAGCTTCATCTGGAAAATGGTAATCCCACATACGTCTGTGAAATGTGGATGCCGAATGACTTTGATGGTTTCGTTTGTGCTTAGGCAAGAGATTGGCAAATCAGCCAGACCAGCCAGAAAAACGATTCGCAAAAACTGATGAATATTGATGCCACCAGATCCTATATCCTAGGAAGGATGAACTCATATTCGCTTAATAAATTCTAGTCGTGATTAACGTGATACGTTGCTACCGTGTATTCGCAAGACCTGTCTGCAGAAAAAAATACGCTATTTAACACATTTGGAGTGTTTCTAGTCCGCATATTGGTGAAACTAGGGTGGAAAATGATAAATTGTTCACGCTGCGAAAATCATAAGTACGTACTTGTAGATATTGTAAATGTTTGGGATGACGATGCTAAGTTCGTCTGTGCCATTGTAGGATTTTTGGTTCGGTGTTCAGAAATGCTTCTTATGTTCTGCACCGAATATATAGCATCATTTATTAATATGATTAGCATTCTTCAAGTCGTTAAATAAAGTGATAATTAGACTCAATAAAGGCGTAATCCATTTCCAAATAAATAATGTGGCAATTGTTCACATTCGAAGCAAGTCCAGGGAGTACATTTATTAAAAACGTATGATTAATTATTCCGAGGCTCAAAACACGGCTGGGAAACATCATTAACACGTCAAAATAAATCACCTCGAATACCATGCCGTGTTGAACTGTTCGCTAAAATGTATTGATCTGAAAAAGTTGCACTTGCTTCCACACTGCTCGGGAGCCATGTGTACAGATTCTCATTATAGATTCTATGGTTATTTACCCGGCAGTGATTCGACGATGTGAAGTCAATTAAGTTGCTTCGTCAATGCGATAGTTGGGAGACCAGGCGGTAGGTAGAGTACAGTCGATGGGTGGTTTATTCATGTCCACCGGATGAGATAACGAGTGTGCAAATCAATTCATATTTAACCCGATTCTGACATCTTCCAAGCCCTACAGCAATTGTGCATTGATTTTGCAGTCCGCTGTAGGAAGGAACTTTCGTGAATCTTTTGGCATATGCTTGATTTCCGAATATTTGTTTTCTTCACGGCTCAAGGCAAAAGTAAAGTTTGACAAAACCAAATCGGATGCAAATTGGATTAAATCATCAGGTACAAGCAATGGATTTAGGTTATCTTGAACTAAAATTATCAAATAGTCTTTTCATAGAACATTTTGATGAAGAAAGAAACGACTCAGCTTTTCAGCTTTTTATAAAAAGCATTCTTTACCCGGCACCACTTTGTATCAAGTCAAATAAGTGCGAATGGCAGTTCGGTTTCACATCTCATTCAAGTCAGTCGTTAAAACAAAACCGCTTGCGTTCGGGACAGAAGAAACCAAGTACAGTATTGTGTAGTGAACAATAGAACGACCTCGCAATGAGTGAACCAAACGAACAAAAGCTACCGCCGACACGAAAGAATACAATTGTTGTTGACTTTAGGCAGTGCAAAATTCGACCTTCGATACGAGAACTTGAAGTTTTACTTAAAGAGCAAATGCATCTTGACATCAAACGTGTGCATTTACTTCAAAGCAATAAGACGAATAATGTTGTTTACATCCACTTTTAAAAAGAGTTGGATGCAATTCAATTCGCAAAAGACTATAACAATGTGCACTATGTGGAGCACGAGAAAATTAGGTACAACATTCTAGTATTTATGGAAGGAACTTTCGTGCTATAGAAGTGCGTGTGCATGATCTTCCCTCAAGCGTCATCGATCCTTATATTCGTAAAACTATGTCCCAATACGGAGAGATTCTCTCTATCGAAAAAGAAAAGTGGAACTATTTTTTCCCCGGTATTCTAAATGGCGTATGCGTACACTTGAAGAGGCCTATACCTTTTTATGTAATTTTCGGTCAAGATACAAGAATTCCGTGCAAATCACTTGTTACCTATGACAATCAGATGGCCACATGTCAATATTGCCGAAAAGCTGTTCACTACGGTAAGCTATGTGATAAACTGGACAAGGAGACAACCACAGCAAAAGACAACGGTGCTTCCTTCACACAAACCCCAAACAACCCCAGTACACCTGTGACAGCCACCAACAACAATGAAGCATCCCCTTCAACGAATCCATCATCATCCTTTATAGAACAAAGTACACCAGCTGCAGTTAACAACTTACCCTCCACCCAACCAGCAATTGCAACCAATGTACAACAAGGTGCATCTACAGCAACTAGTAACGAAAAGAAGACGGAAATCGACAACAATACCATCGATGCGGCAATGGATGACGAGACGAACCACGAACGAAGTGCCCCTCAATCCTCGCAGGAAAGGAAATGGAAGCTCCTCTCCCCCTAGAAAAAGGGTGACAACGAGATCCAACTCAAAAAAAAAATTAATCAAAAAATCGGCTCAATAGACCAGGTAAAGCTTGTACGCAAATAGGCCTGAATAAAAAAAATATCTTTTAAAAAAAAAGTGCGAATCGAGCAAATAAACATCTCTTTGAATTTGAGAAAACTGCTGTGTCACTAAATGATTAGTTATTTGTTTATGTTTTTAACTTTTGATGTGGAACACATCTTTATTTTCTATATAGTGGTGCAAATCAGAAACTCAAGAAAAACTACACGTAGAAATGTGGTCAGGTTTTAAACACTTACAGCTCAGTCTATTTTGTATCAATTATTAATATTATATCATCATTTGATAGGAAATATTTCTACGTTTCGATTTGAATGTATCAACCCACGTATTTTCATTTATATATGATTGAAATTTTGATTAGTAGCGAGCAGTCCTATTTTGTCTGCTAAAAATCTCCGGCATACCGGATTTCCCTGCCATAGACGACGGTTTTTAAGGGGTAAGCGATGAATCAAAGAGAGAGCATCGCTCTGATTGGTCAATCGATGCAAAAGCGAAGCTGTCTTGAAGCACGCGAATCTATAAATAGAAGCGAAATTAAAGCTAGCGTTTCAGTCCTACTCGTAGCATGCTAGAGGTAGGTTGCTACTAGACAGCAAGACAAAAACGTGCCATAAAACGATTTGAAGCTTTAAGGGCTGAGGCCAGTTGTTAGCATAAAACAGTGTGGCTCGCTGTGCGTATTACATTTCTCTCCATGCTCTCTCGTAAATGTATAAAAAGTTTCGATATTTTCGGTTACAAGTTTGACTACATCACATAAAATCCAATGAAGCTACCGCTTGTTTGGCAGCTTTGCTGAGCCGATTTTAATTCTCTCTCATGTTTCGTTACGTTACCCGGATACAAGAGCAGAAAAAAAAATGGTGCCGCCATAGAAATGGACTTACCATTACAAAAATAACATTCACTTAATTTTTATCGCGACAACATATATGTTTTTATGCACTAATCGCATCTAAACTAAATTATATAAACATTGTCAGGATAGATTTTTGATCCATGCTTTTGAAGTCGAGATATTCAATGAACAAGTTGAATGTTGCCGTTTTCAGCTATACAACTCTTCCCTCAGAAAAAAGACTTTCCCGACCACTAAAGTCAATGAATCATTCTGAATTTTTCACAGAATAATCTAAACTAATTTTCTAAGAGATTGTCAGTTGGGTTTTTTTGATATTCGTCACCGTTTCTGAAGAAGATCAGATTTGAAGCGTGAAAATAGCCCTTTAAAACGCCCTAAAACACACTGGCATCAGCCCTTAATTGGTATGCTCTGATCTTGTGTCATGCAAGTTCGGAATTCCATGTTATGTCGTTTCCCCATGAGAAACTGACAACTACCCCTGGATAAATTTTGAATGTTTAAGATTAATTTCTAATTTATATTAGATGATCTCGATTGATAATGAGAAATAGTTTATCGCTTCAACCGAAATCGCAGAATGGTAGAGAAACTTAACGCTAAAAAAACTACTTGCATAAAAAACTTGAACACAAGCTTGGCGAAGAGAAGCTTAATTATCGAAATCGCAAGTATGTACAAAGATATAATTGCATACATTTGGGATAATGGTGCAATTTCGTCGGTTATAAAACAAATGCAAATCAAGACAAATGATGTTCGGTGTTGGTTCGGATTGATTAAACTTTTTGATTATAGATCATTAGAAATTTTGGTTGCCTTGTTCCACATCAATGGCTCGAACAACCCCATGTGGCTGATCCTTGCAGTTTTTTTTTATAAATATGTATAGAATTCGCTCTGATTTTACAAAGTTTTTCCGAAGCCCGGAGGGTTGAAATTCATATACCAATCGATTCAGCTCGACGAACTAAGGAAATGTTTGTGTGTGTGTATATGTATCTGTATGGATGTGGATAATAAAGGGGCAAAAATCTCAGAGAAGGCTGGACCTATTTTGAAAAAACAAATTGCACGCTATTCTCGAGCTTCACAACACTATTTCCAAGTTATACAAATTTTTATTTCAAAATTTGCATTTTCCTGTGTTGTCGATTTTTTTACCATATCCCAATAGATGGGGGTTTGAATGAAGCATAATGAAGTGACGCTTGGAATCAAAATTAGACACAATTTCGAAACATTTCCAAATGATTGAAAGATTGAATACAGTACTCTTCATCATAGTATTTTGGCTCGGTTTGTTTTAGCACGGTTCCTTTTTGACAACATAATTGATCGACTGTGACGTGTTAAACTCTATATTGAAAATTCTGCATAATCTTCGAATTCAAAGTGATAACCCATACATTTTCACAACCAGGAAAACTGTAGCTGTCTTCACCAACAACCACTAAAAAAACTAAATTGCCATATCACTCAAATATATTTAAAAATACGTATGTTTTTTTTTTTTAAATTGTCCTTATTACTTTAAGGAGTAAGGGCTCCATGCGCCTAAAAACAAACAATTTCAGAAACGTTTTCCGGAAATATATTGAAAGATATCGAAATTTATTTTTCAGTGTTTAATCAAATGAACTTCAATGTAAAAAATATTACATAATTCCGACAAAAAATAGCCTCTTCATGGGCAAGTTTCTGCGACTAGCTTTCCGGGATGTCCAAAACTGGCGAACCGGCTCTGTCTTCAAATTCAAAGCAGAAAACACAGGAACAGGATAAGACAAACAAGAACCGAAGTTTTATCATAAACTAGTCCGGGTTGGTGATTCAATGCATAGGGCGCTGATCTTATAAGCCAGTATTAGTAATATTTTTACCGACTTTTACACAGCTGAACGTCCCGCAATCAGTTCAGTAATTTATTTATTGCCGAATGTTAAGTGAAGCTAAAGTTTGTTCGAGCTGTCATTGAGGATTCGGTAAAAATTATACTATTTGGCCAGCACGGGAAGATTCTAAAACCGATCAGTTCAGTAATTTCTACAGTTCAGTACAATATGAAATAAATTTTGAATTTAATTTAGTGTAATGTTTGAAATTTTAGAAAACCAAATACAAATTAATTGAACTTCGAATGCATTCTACTACTTAATTAAAAATATATGTTACTTTTATATGAATTCCAAATTTTATCGGAAACTTTCTCCAGTTGTAGTTAGAGCTTCGATCCCAAATATTGTAGCCGAGTAGATTCTTTTTGCATTTGCGTGGAACCAATGTGTTTGAGGAGCATCGCCTGTCGCTGATGCAAGAGCCGGATATCTAGGAACTAGAGACTGTGCTACCATATTTTTATGGAACGAAGAAGAGCGCCTGCGGAAAAGCACCATTATTATACTCACTTTAATCATCATTGTGCTCAACTTACACTTACAATCACGAATAACACGAATAACAAATAACGAAGCAATTAGACATTGAATTTTGTTTAAAATTGACTCAATTTTACTCAATTTGATCAAATTCAACTAAAAATCAATATGACGTGTTGACAATTGGATTCGTTAATATTTACCGAACGATCCGTTAAAAACTGATAAACTGCTGATCGTTCAGTACCTTTTCTTTCAAATCTACTGAATTAATTCAAAGTGAAAACTGTTCGGTACAAAATTACCAAGTTTTCGGTATATGTATTTTAGACAGCCGAATTTCGGTAAAAAGTTAAACGGAATACGTCAATTTATGTAAGCATAGCGGATATATCAATAATTTCGATTAAAGTGATGAATTTTTCCATAAAACATTACCGAACTGAAAATCCGAAAATAAGTGTGTAAAGTCAATAGGATCGCAGTACTAGCAATGCAATGATCCTGTACACTTTGAATCGGCTGAGAAGTCTTTTGAAACAGAAAGGTCAAATCCCATAAATGGATTGTAATGCCAAGACTTTACTCTGCTTTTATGAACTAGTATACCACGTAGGGGATCTCGAAAATACTAATACCGTACCAAAATAGAATCGGTACCATCATCAATAAGTTTCACATGCCTCTTGGTTTTGCGGACGACATTGATATTATTGGTGTGGATCGTAGAGCTGTGGAAGAGGCTTTTGTGCCCTTCCAGAAAGAAGCTGCGAGAATAGGGTTGACGATAAACTCTACCAAGACTAAGTACATGGAGGCTGGTAGAGAAAGAGGCAGCCCAAACGGTGTAGGATCCGAGGTGGAGATGGATGGGGTACAATACGAGGTTGTTGACGAGTTCATATATCTTGGAACACTAGTGACATGCGATAATGATATTAACCGCGGGGTAAAAAGGCGTGTTGCAGCTTCTAATAGGGCTTTCTACGGGCTCCATAACCAGCTGAAGTCTCGTAGTTTGCACACACGCACCAAACTTGCTCTATACAAGTCGTTGATACTACCTGTTGTTCTATACGGCCGCGAAGCATGGTCATTGAAGAAAACAGATGTTCGAGTACTCGGCGTCTTTGAGAGAAATTCCTGCACTCAATACTCGGCGGCAAAGAAGAGAATGGAGAATGGCGCAGATGCATGAACCATGAGCTGTACCAACTGTACAAAGATGCGGACATTGAATGGCTTATAAAACATGGCAGACTACAGTGGGCTGGACATGTAGCAAAAATGCCGGAAGAGAGAATGGCCTACGCGATGTTCAGCAGAGAACCTGGAAGAGGTCGTCGACTGCGGGGTAGACCTCGCACTCGCTGGCTGTCCGCAATCGAAGAGGATGCACGCGCATCGGAAGTACAGAGCGATTGGAAAAAGGCGGTACACAAAGTGGTAAAGTAAGTTTCGAGAAAAACACGTTCAAAGTTGTCTCAAGATGTATGAAACGCTCCGTGAGGTGCCGTCGCAAACGGTCGTAAACAATCAGTTCGAGATTCGATTTAACTACAAGACATTTTTTTTCTCATTCTAGAGAGATAAATTTTCTCAGAGATGGCTGCACCGATTTTCACAAATTCATATTCAAATAAAATGTCTTATGACTTCATACAATTTTCCTGAGTATCATTTGAATCCGGCTTCTGGTTCCGGAATTACAAGGAAAGATGTCTTAACCAATTTTCCCAAACTAAGAAGCAAATAAAAGGTTTTTAAATTCTTCAAATAGTACCCGAAAAATTGATCCAAATCCGACTTCCGGTTCCGGTATTACAGGGCGATTAGCGAAAATTGTTTTTAGTGAAAAAAGGTGTTATTACATCATTCGACACATTTCATCGAGCTGAGCCAGGCGCGTATACAAAGGGTGTTTAAGGGGTTAAAAAACCTTCCCCCCTTAAGTTGCTATTGAAGTTCTTCATGCTTTCATAGGCAAAAAAGTAGAAAATTCTTCTAAGTCTGGCTTAAAACTGATTTAATTTAGTAATATGAGCAAGGCATCATTACACGGTGGATAATAGATTTTGAAGCGACCACTTGACTTCTTCAATTCCCCTTGCGTATGTTTATTGTATATTTAGGAACCTTATTGAGTCGATCCGATTGTGTCTATCCTTTCCTCTCCTTCTTTCGAACGCTACCAAGAAATTAAAGTTTTCAAGAAAATTGAATTTGAAACGGGAAAATAGTTAAAAACTTACGTCTTTAACGTACTGTCCTCAGTCACATTTCGAGCCCGAGCGTTATACTCTGACGTCTCGTACAACACGGCTCACTGAGGGCGTGAAAAAAGAATCCCGAGGCCAAGTGAATTCCCCAAGCATACGATTTTGACGGAGTGGGTCAGTGAACGACCATTTCACTTCTGTCAACAGATAGCACTATACTGTCCTCAGAAAACTTTTAGTTCTTGTCAATCATCTGATAAAGAACTAATTTGAAACGAGCATTAATTAAAGAGCATCTGATCTAATAAAATCTGAATATTTGAAAGATTGCCACAAAATCACGATCAGTATGAACTGCTGAGCAGATGCCCAAATATCTAATGATTAGTCAATTTAGGAATTCTCTCTAGCGCTTGCCAATTATTATAATTACGTTGTTTTTCTCTCACCCCTATTTCAAGCTTACCAATTAAATAAAACATTTCGAGCAGAAATCTCCCCGGTTATGATGCAAACTATATGTATGCTGTCGAAAATTTTAATCAAAAAACTTTTCTTCATTGCACGGAAGATCAATTCAGCCTTTGCCCGAAGTCGCGTTGTTCAGGTTGTCACAGTGCTGAATCTGGTTTCGGGAAATGTGAAAGCATGTTTTCGTGGCGGTTCAAGCTTACCGTTGTTACCTCTGCAGCACGGAAACTTGGCAGCACGTCTCGATGCAACGGGTAGTCACTACGGGGTCTATGAAAACTTTTCCAAAACTCTAATTTAAGTTTCAACTCTCATTTTTCATTTTGCAATGTTATTTTTTTCAGCTTCCGTCCTGTTCTCTGCAAGGGAAAACTGTTGTCGCTCATATAGTTCACTCTAAAGTGCATTTCTAGTTAGGCTTTCGTCGGTGCACTTTTGCCTGTTGGTGGTCACTTTTTGCTCAAGCCAGCCCAATTCTTATCTTTTCAAGCAGCATCCCATCTGCCGCGAGCATAAAAGCTTCGACTAAGTACTTTAGTACGGCAGAATAAATGAGTTTTACGATATCGGGTGTTATCAGGAGAGCGGAACATGCTACCGGTTTTATGAAAACATATTCCGGTAGAAAATTAAAAGCATGAAAAAGTGCAATTATAATGAAGTTGAAGAACCAAAAAAAAAAAACGAAAAATCTTGTGCATGTCAAGGTACAATACACAAAAGCAACTAAATACGTGAGGCCTATTTTTCAAATGTATTCTGATTCTTATCCCTAGACAGCTTAGCGAATAAACTGCTGACTCATTGTTGCTCGGTGGTCACCACCGGTTTGAGGTGACGACGAACCTTTCGGCTTCGTTACAGAAATGAACAAGAAACTGGTTTTCTACCGAATCACGTTCCATGTGCCACAGACAGTTTAAAAGTGTCATCTCCAGAGAAGACACTGTTTGACGTTAACCGCAGAACGACCCCGAGCTGGAAGCCATTCCAGTGATTTCAGAGCGTGTATGCATATAATTGTGAGAAATGTGGAAAGTGGGTTTCTTGTCTTCAGGGGACAAACTTTTCCCGGACTTTCGACTCTTTGCTGAAGTTAGATGGTTTGCTGAAATTGTTATCATCCGGGGAAAAATTCTTCGTCATAGCTTTATACTCACAATTTATTTTACGGTGCGAGGGCAATGCAGGACGGCACCGGAGGATGACGGATTTCCGTGCTACATGGTAACATCAGAAGTTTTGCACAATTACCGACAAAGACTTCCACAGTCTTCGATTGTAAGAAAAAAAATGACCATTCTACAGCTAGACGTTACTGAAAGCTTTTCTGATAATGCACCAAGATTTTAAATTATTTTTCAGGTGGGTGATATTTAAATTAAGTTCAATTTTTTCATGAAATAAACGTATATTACTGAGGGGACCCTCTGGGACAAGAAAAAAATATACAAAACAATATCAATATAAAAAAATAAAAACTAGGTTTAATTGTGTTTTTTTCTTAAATTTTTATAAATATTACTAAGAGATTCTTTAAAAAATCTTCATTGATTCTTTATTGAAAACAAAAAAGTTTATTTGGGCATAAAAAAGGATAACCAAGTTTATATCATTTTTATCCGTTTTTCGCATCGCCGCTCTAAAACGACGGTTTTAAAAGTTTGAACCCTCATCACCACGTAATTCCGGAACCGGAGGTCGAATCCGGATAAAATTAACGAGTTTCGAAAGAGTAACCATAAAATCTTTCATTTAAAGCATAGCTTAAGAATATCTCTGAAGTAAGCTTCGCTCGAGAATATTGGACCACTTTTTCTGGTACTTTCAGAACCGGAAACTGGAGTCTAGGCAGGTTTGATTGTCCATAAACTAACGAGGTCCACTCACGAAAAAGTATATACGAAATAGTAATAGAGGGAATCCGGACTTTTTCAGGAGGGCCGGCAATACGAAGATTTAAAACTTTTTCCTTATCCTTATAATAAAAAAATATTCTATTATCCAAATTAGTGTATCGTTACGACCGATCTACAAACTTTGCCGGATCCGTCATACCACTAAGTACGATTCAGACGGCTTTCTAATGGACATTCACACACAACGAGGGCCGGATCATCTTGAACGCTCCGATAAAGAAAGTATTAAACTAATTTTGACGTACGCTAATGTCTAATGATGACGGAAGGAGACGGACCGTCTGAATCGTACATTACATGCAAAAACAGCACGCTCAATCAAAACCGAAGAGACAAAATAACTATGACGGGTCTCACTAGTCGAGTGCGGATACGCCTTAAGGGCTGAGTCCAGTGTGTTTTAGGGCGTTTTAGAGGGCTATTTTCACGCTTCAAATCTGATTTTCTCAGAAACGGTGACGAATATCAAAAAACCCAACTGACAATCTCTTAGAAAATTAGTTTAGATTATTCTGTCAAATCTTCAGAATGATTTATTGACTTTAGCGGTCAGGAAAGTCTTTTTTTCTGTAGGAAGAATTGCATAGCTGAAAACGCCGTCTTTCAACTTGTTCATTGAATATCTCGCCTTCAGAAGCATGGATTAAAAATCTATCCTGACAATGTCTAGATAATTTAATTTAGATGCGATTAGTGCATAAAAACATATATGTTGTCGCGATAAATATGAAGTGAATGTTATTTTTGTGAAGGTAAGTCTATTTATATGTACGCGCCATTTTTTCTGCTACAGTTTCCTAGTAAAGTAACGAAACATAAGAGAGAAATAAAATCGGCTCCTCAAGGCTGTCAAACAAGCGGTAGCTTTATTGGATGTAGACACATTTTATGCAAACTTGTAACCGATAATATCGAAACTTTTCTGGTCACCCGACCCATCGAGAATCATTTTGTACATATGCGAGAGAGCATGCACTGAAAGAATTTATCGGCCACAAGCTGAATGGTTTTTGGTTCATCCGATCCCCATAACGATTTTCAGATGGTTTTAATAAGTCGGCCATTCAATTTCCCCTCTGTCAAAAACAAATTGATTTGTATGAATATCATTGAAAATTTGTTTGAAGCACATACACTTATAAATTTAATGAATCCAAAATGTAGATGATTTTCGTTTCAAAATTAATCATCACAGCAGCCATATAGGAAATACTATTCATTTTGTACTGTGTATGATGTTCGTACATATAATCGCATACCATAAACCGAATGAATTCAATCTACACCAATCGTCGGATGATATTAAGGAGATTTTCATATAGTTTTATGTATTACGGAGTCCTTATAACACGGATGATATTAGGATGAATTAATATTGAAATTATACAGCTGGAAATGAAAATAAATTAAAATGCAAATGACCTACAATTAAAAAAAGTTTTTTTTTAAAGAATCCAACATTAACTTCAAGCGAAGATGAGCAAAAAAGTTTTAACTATATCGTACGAAACTGTTCGCAGACATTTAATCGCAAATAATTTAAAATTTCGAAGCACTTTGCCAAAAACCGATATTGAGTGAAAAATGTCTTGAATGGGCCAAGAAGCAAAATGATGTCGTGACCTTGGATTATTATTATTATATCGTTTATTTACCCCCGGTTTTAACCTAATAATGGTCGTTCACCGGGTATGTATCAGATTGGGGTAGGGGTTTGGGGGTGGCTGGGAGATATAAGGTGGGGCATTTCGGGGAAAGGGGGGGGGGAGTTTTTACATAGAGTCAGTAATAATGGTTACAATTCATGATATCGGTTCATATGTCTTAGATTGTGAGGGGATAGAGATAGAGAAAGAGAGAAGATAGGGATAAGCTTAAGACTACGTTAAAGACTATTTTTCTGTGCTGGACTGGGATTGGTGTTACAACCTTGGATTGATCCTCTTAGTCGCCCGATGCCAATCCAATTGAGAACGTTTGGGCTCAAAGGAAGATAAAGCTTGGGAAAAACCTATCACACTATTTGAAACAGTTTGTTTGCCGAATTCACAAATTTGGACGACGTTTTTAGAACAATAAATCTCGCTCAAAGTACGCCACGATGGTGTGAAGCCGTTATTAACGCTGAAGGGGATTGGACTTACTATTAATGTATTTGCATGCAAGTTTTTGGTCTAATAAAACAATATTCAAAAGTATTTTCATGTTGAGTCTTTTCATTTTCTTACAACAGTGACCACGCTCTTTTGTAACAGACTTTATGTGAAAGTTTAGTGACTTTTGTTAAGGTGTAGTGACGTTAAATGAAATTAGTATAGTAGAATAAGATGGTACAAAAAAGTAAGTGTTCAAAAACAAATAGAAAAAAAAAACAAGTTAGGTGTTCACGAATAAATCTTGCCTCCGGGAAAGTCTTGAAATACATACCAACAGCATATCTGTTTCCACTGAATTACCTTACCTGAAAATAGAAAAAGAAAGTAAACAAGTAAGTTAGCAGCTCACTAATTTGAACAAATTATACTGAAATTGGTGATTCAGTCAAGAGCTTTTTAGTTTAGTAAACCATTTGAATGCCTTAGATCGTTTGTGGTTTTAATCCAATTATTTTGCCCAGTGACTGGATTTCTTGTTCAATAATCGCAATGCAAATCGAGGTGTTTTACGGTTTCATCCGGTTTAAGACTATGTTGCTTCTTCCATCTTTTAGAAATTAGTAGTAGACCAGAAATTAACACCAGAAAAGGTGGTTAAATCAAGATTGACTTGGTAATTTTAAGGGGAAAAATATTTTTACCCTCAAATTTATGCTAGGCGCACAAAACCACTTCCATATGTTTACGTTTCGTTTTCGACTCATCAGTGCGTCAGCTGACTATGTTGAATTGCTTGCTCTAAACTGACGTCTCGAATGAAACAAGTGTCGGCTTGCTGGCCGTACAGATTGTGGTAATTTGAAGGGGAACAATTTTTTTATCCCCAAATTTATGCTAGGTGCAAAAAACTATTTTCGTATGTTTACGTCAAAAGTTCAACATAATCTGCTGACGCACTGATGAGTCGAAGACGAAACGTAAACATATCAAGATTGACTTGCTTCGATTAGTATGAACATTTTGCACGCACTTTTTTCACTTCACCGACTTTCACAAACTTAGGTTTAAATGAATGGTATTGTGGTTGTGTTTCAAATATTAGAGAACATTATATGGAAAATACCATTACATTTTCAATGATTGTATGAGTGATATGAGAGAGGCATTCTCACTCCACTAGGCGGATTAAAACAGTTTTTTTAACGAAGAACGAAATGCTGTACTGCCATTCACGAAAATCTTTATGTTGAACTATTATGTCACCCAGAAGTTCAACAAAAACCGCTGAGCAGATACATTTTTTTGTCGTGAATACGACTTACTTTACCTTTCAAAATTTACCCTCTGAGAGAGTGATAACGAATCAACATAATTTTTGTTACATGCCATCGGAAATATGATCACAATTTTATGATAAAATTTTCAGTTGTGTGACATAATCTAAATAATTCAAAATTAAACTTTTCTGAAATGTTTGGTATAAACGAGTGTCAAAGAGGATAATTCATAAGGCGCGTTTACATTTCTCGTATTTTAAAAATTCATAGCTCAGTGATCTGTGAAAGGATTTGTATAATATAACTACCAATAGAATCAACAATACATACATACATACAACAAATCGTTCGAGAAAAATGTTCCGAACAGTGCTTAATATCGTAGTGAATTCCAGAATTTGGTCCTTCTGAAAAGCAGGAATGAATCCCGTACAGCATCCTTATAGTTTTTTTTAATGAAATGCAAATCCAAAATGAAATAATCGACATTAAAATTCTATATGCTGCTATTTTTATAGCCGTTAGGACCGCCCAGTAGCGAAAAAGCTACAAACGAAATCACGTAAAAAGAAACCTCTTCACAAAGATTGGATCAGTTTGGATTCTTTTTTTTTTGTTTTATTTCAATTACAGAGGTTTTAACATTAATGTCATTCACCTCTTCGGGCCAGAAAAACTTTCTGATCCTATGTGCGGGGTTGGGAACCGAACCCAGGCGGGCTGCGTGAAAGGCATCGACTTACCCATCACACTATACCCGTCCCCTTGATAGTTTGGATTCTATCGCCACTGCGAGCAGAAGTATTGTGTGTCGTTTGCAAAGCTAGTTTCGCTTCCGACAAGAACGATTACGTCACAGCTGCCAGTTGTTTGCAGTGCACAGTGGTCCGGATTCACAATTTAGGGGGACAAAAACATTTGTGGCTTAGCCTTATACTTTAGAGCTATGATGTCTTCGGAACAAATGATCAGTGAAAAATAAGCCATATTTTGAAGCATATGGTATTAGGGTGGTTCTAATTATTAGGGAGATCCAAAAATTATTTTCCGTATGTGTTGAGATAGAGGACTGCATCCTTCGGCAAAATTGTAGGAAAACTTATATCAAGCAACTTTGCCGAAAACACTATTGTAGTATCTCTAACGGTTTTAGTGTTACAGCTATTTTAATAGATCAACTTAGGGTGTTCCTAAAAAAATCAGATTTTTTGCTCTAGCTTTCTTAATATTCACTTCTCGATTTTGGTGTCTTTGAATATCTTTTAGAGTTTGTTGAAACCAATTTTTTCATGACTAGCGCATTCAGGTAGCGTTTTCTGAACCGAAGTTATGAGCAAAACTAGTTCAAAAACAGATCTTCCCTTCCCCTTCCTTTTTAAACTGCTATATCTAAAATTGGAGCAAACGAAAAAAAAATCGGTTTGTTTCATTTGATAGAAAATACTTTCGAGCATGTTTATAGAAAAAATGGCGGAGGAGATATGTTTTTAAATTTTTTAAATTGTGTTCAAACATTGGGTTTTTTTTTGAAAAATGCCCTTTCATGTAAGACATTTATTAGCTATACATATTAAAATAAGGTATTGCTGTCTTCTAGCGTGTTAAAATTAAAAATGTTAATTCAGCTGCATAATCGGGAAGATGCATTGGTGAACCATTACCTGGAGGCGGCAACTCGAATGATGGTATCTGGGCCCGTAGATTTTTCAAAGAATATAACACAGTAGCGCAAATCATCGAGTTAAATGGAAATATACTTGAACGGTTTTTTATAATCTTAACGTTGATAAACAGCAATGTGAAGATTTCGGTACCTGCTTTCCAGGAGAATTCGTTTTGTGGAGCTGTATGGATGGTATGCTCTGTCGCCAACCGTGCATAAACTTCTGGTGCATGGGACTGCAATTATAAAACATGCTTTGCTTCCTATTGGTATGTAGAGTAAGGAAGTGCAAGAGAGTCGAAATAAATCAATTCGCAAGTATAGGCAGTTCCATCCGCAGAACTTCAATCGTTTAGTGAATCTAGAGGATGTATTCAAACGATTTCTTTTAACGTCTGATCCTGTAATAGCATTATCGAATAGAGTAACAATCAACGTGAGTGTACACCATCTTCCCGATTATGCAGCTGAATTAACATTTTTAATTTTAACACGCTAGAAGACAGCAATACCTTATTTTAATATGTATAGTCAATAAATGTCTTACATGAAAGGGCATTTTTCAATAAAAAAAACCCAATGTTTGAACACAATTTAAAAAATTTAAAAAAATATCTCCTCCGCCATTTTTTCTATAAACATGCTCGAAAATATTTTCTATCAAATCAAACAAATCGATTTTTTTTTCGTTTGCTCCAATGTTAGATATAGCAGTTTAAAAATGATCTGTTTTTGAACTAGTTTTGCTCATAACTTCGGTTCAGAAAACGCTACCTGAATGCGCTAGTCATGAAAAAATTGGTTTCAACAAACGCTAAAAGATATTCAAAGACACCAAAATCAAGAAGTGAATATTAAGAAAGCTAGAGCAAAAAATCTGATTTTTTTAGGAACACCCTAAGTTGATCTATTAACACTTAAACCGTTAGAGATACTACAATAGTGTTTTCGGTAAAGTTGCTTGATATAAGTTTTCCTACAATTTTGCCGAACAATGCAGTCCTCTATCTCAACACATACGGAAAATAAATTTTTGGATCACCCTATTAATTAGAACCACCCTAATACCATATGACTCAAAATATGGCTTATCTTTCACTGATCATTTGTTCCGAAAACATCATAGCTTTAAAGTATAAGGCTAAGCCACAAATGTTTTTGTCCCCCTAAATTGTGGATCCGGACCGCTGTGCAGTGGTGGAAAAACAACGAAAAGAGGACAAGGGTGGGGAGCATCACACAAAATCATCCGTTCTAATGGCTCTAAAAATTTTCTAAAGAACTATTAGGATTTCTTCTTCGCAAATCGAAGGTAAATATCTGTTAGTTTAGTGCAAATCTAGAACTGTTTGATTAGATTTGTGCCCTTTTTGCTGTGTGAAATTCACAGTAATCGAGATCAAGTGAAGCCTTTGTTTTTGAGAAAAATGTGAAAAAGGGAAATGCTTGCATAATTGATACAATTGATCGTCTAATTTATATTCGGAAGTGTCAGTTGTTTTCGTATTCACGACATCCAGTTATGTCTCTGACATTACCCACTCACCCTTTTTATGCACTGACGAGTCGAAGACCCCTGAATGACTATTTACAGAAGCTTAAGTTTTATACCAATTAAATGACTAGAACTCATTTCACAGATTAAAAGCAATAAATTTGTTAATGGCCGTTTTACTTTAAATCATTGTAACGCTAAGTCGAATGTTATATAATACTAAGGGTTACCGAAACTACGATCGAAAGTCGAGTTTTTCAGCAATTCTACTACCGTTCTATAAAGAAATATGAAATGTTTCCCCAATATTTGTCTTCCTTATGTACAGAAAGTATAGGCAATCACTTGAAAATTCTCCTAGAAACAATTGACCCATTCGACTCAGTTCGATGAGTTTTACAATGCCTGTGTGTGAGAGTGTTTATTGAGTAGGGAATGAAATTGCCGGATCGTTAAATTAACTCCACATAATTCGGTAGGTGGTAGTCAAACCCACTAAAACTTTCCATCGATTACGATTACTGCTAGAAAAAATCTTATTTTGTGTTTTCGTGCTTCAAAAGATTGTTTATAACCGAAACTTGAAGATTTTAAAATGCTTTCAAATTATAATAGATGGATCTTTTTCTGAAAACATACCAATCAAATGAATGCCAAAAATATTATTGTTTTCATATCCAGATTATTACGTAAATATGGCAAACAAGGAAAACAGATTGGAAAATGAATGATTTTATTCATCAAATAGTTGTATTCCCATGTCATTTTAGAATTTGTTTTTTTCTCGTTAGATACTGATCAAATTTGAAACTAGCTCAAGGCGGCTCTACGTCTTAACAAGACTATAACAAATCATTGATTGCAAACAAATTAAGATGCATTTAACTCTTATTCCACTCCATAGGTAAAATTTCTAATTCTAAAAAAGCATTTTTGCCTTTCTCATATGGAAAGGCTATACAATCACTGTGAAAACCAACTTTTGAACCGAGGCCTGGGGGGCCGAATGTCATATACCATTCGACTGAGCTCGACGAACTGAGCAAATGTCTGTGCGTGTGTGTGTGACAAATAATGTCACTCGATTTTCTCAGAGACAGCTGAACTGATATTTAACAAACTCGAATTCAAATGAAAGGTCTTACGGTCCCGTTAATTGCTATTGAATTTTATCTCGATCCGACTTCCGGTTTCGGAATTACAAGGCAATATGTGCAAATCTATGAGAAAATTCGCATGCGTCACCGCATTTTCTCGGAAATTTCGGATTCGGATTCTTTCCGATTTTTACATAGTAAGATGCAAATGAAAGGTCTTGAAATTGTTTGAAAAGTCCCCGAAAAGTTGATCCAGATCCAACTTCCGGTTCCGGTATTACAGTGCGATTAGTGAAAAATTTCAATTTCGTGAGTATTTTTCACAAGCGATGGCGATACGAGGTGCACATTTTTATAAAATTTACTGGTAAATTTATTTAGTTGGCAGATCTTCTTAGTTGGTGGATATATTATATAAATATAAATCTGCTTTTGGACTACTAGTGCCCGGTTTCCGCTTCCGAACGCACCGGTAATCGTAAAGAAAAGCTCCAAAAACCGAACTCACTTCGATTTCTCAGCGACGGGTAAACCGATTTTCACAAATCATGATTCAAATTAAAGCTCTTAAATGACACTGTGCAATTTCATCTAGATCTGACTACCGGTTCCGAAATTATAGGGCAATGAGTATCAAGACTTTCAAACTCTCATACAAAATAATGCAAAATCGGTGCGTATCGGTACGGTACGGAAGAAAAAGAAAACGCACCCATCTAGCATGCTTTGTTCAATTTTGTATAGCGTGCAGGGTTGCCACACTTAAATCTATATTAATTGACATAACTGTTTACAAATTGAAATGGTGATGGTAGTTTACACCAAAGAAATTTTTTGATTTTATTCAAGTTTGAAAAAGAAAAACTTGACAGAATTTTCTAGTGATAAAAAACATAAGTAATATGAGAAAGGCATCATTACATCACTAGGTGGATTAAAAAAGGTTTTTTTTTACAGAAGGACACGGTTTTTTTGAGTGTCTAATTGATTTTATGTAACTGCTTCTTGGACATCATTTGTGTGAAAGTTACCTGCTTCTGAATAATGTCTGCAAGAGTCAAACGTTTATCCCTTTTTGATATTTGAAAATGTAGAGAAGATACTTGCACTTTGAGGTCCAGAAAATTGAACGCGAGCTGCAGCAAGTAAATTTTGAACAATAATTTCAATAACGTTGTTGTATAACATCGATATAAATATTCACCAAGTTTTTTACAGCTTCTGTCAGTTGGTCAACCTGCTGCATTGATGCAGCACGCTTTATAAGAATAAAATTCCGGGTGAGTAATGTCACAGACGTAACTGGAGGACGTGAATGCGAATCAAGTGTTAAAATTTTATAACTAGCCAGTAGGTAACGCAGAAATGAAATGTCGCTTACTACCTCAAAACCGTTGAATCAGGTACGAGAAAGGTGTTTTGAGTTTTCTTTTTTGATACTCGTGGAAAACTTGAATTTTGAATCATTTGAGATAATTATATACAACTGAAAATAATACCATAAATTGATGATCATATTTCCGATGGCATGTAGCAAAAATTATGTTGATACGTTAGATACAACAAGAGATATTTACGATCCAAAATGTGTTTAATCCACCTAACAGTGAGGTTGTACCTTTTTTTAAACAATTCGTACATGTTTTTTTGAATGAATATTCTTCAGTGTTTAATTCTCTTGGCATTATATTAATGACCGTCGTTTTAAGCGGCAATTTGAGATTTTAATCACTCAATACCCTGTAACGTGGAAACTGCAAATCGGATCGAGTTTGAATCTAAACGTGTGACAATCGATTGAGCATTCCATGAGATGTTGAAGTAAGTTGCTATTTATAGTTTTTCGTAATTATTTACGGTACTTCCAGAGCCGGTATTCAAGAACCAGCATAACTAAAAACGGTTCATACGACCGTAAATTAATATGACGAACAAATTGCAATAGTTTTGAGTCTAACTTCTAAATCGGTTTGAATTTAAAAAAAACTTATCACCCTGTAATTCCAGAATCGGAAGCCGGAATCGGTCAAATTCATCAATTTTGTATGGGACCATAACTCTTTCAATTTGAATTATTATTTACGAAATTCGATTTGGCCTTTTTTGAGAAAATGATTGAGCTTTGAGAAACAAGTCTGTAAACCCGATAAACCTGGTTAATTTATGTGAAATGAACATTGTTATACTAATCAACCGGAAGTTGGATCTGACTAAAAAGCAAAGCGTTTTATTTTAATCTTAGATGGTTCTTAGATTTCATTTGAATCTTTGATCGGTTCAGCCATCTACGAGAAAAATTAGTTACACTATTTTAATTTCGTATCGCAATTTAATTTCGATCCAATCATAATTCAGTAACCTTGTTTGGGAGCGTACGACTTTTCATATGAATCTGAGTTTGTGAAAACGGTTGAGTGATTTCCGAGAAAATTGAGTGAAATTATTTGTCACAAACGCATTTGCTGATCTCGACGAACTGATTCGAATGGTATATGGGTGCTATGTTCTTCCAGCATTTATTACTGTAAGTAGTTTAAACCAACATAATTATTGTTATTTGTTTTCAACTCGAAAATGCTGCCATCATCTGGTTTACATATGTCATATTCGAACGATTATGTTGCCAAAAACGAACCGTGATAAAAACGGTCCGAAGCAAAATGTCACGAAAAAGGATGCACACAGTCCTTTTTGTACTTAGAAACAATTGTATGTAACAGTATAAAAAATCATGTTTCACGTTGCTCCCAAGCATTGCTTTGTCACACAGCGCTCAAAACGCCTACTGCTGGAATAGGGGGAAAAGTTGCTTACACAAAAATGTCGATTTCTCTGTTGAAAATGGACGGATTTTTTACAATCTATGGCTTGTTGGATACCTATTACCGTGCGAAATCTAAGTCTGGAAACATATTCTGTTTTCAAGGTCAATTGTGACAGATATTGTCAAAAAACTGAAAATTTTGACATAAAACTTTGTATAACTCAAAAAGTAAACATCCGCTCTCAAAACCATTCAATAGCGTTCTGGATGACGGGGAGACCTTTCATTTGCGACTAGTTTGATCAAAATCGGTCCAGCCATCTCTGAGATCTCGACCTCTTAGTTGACAACACACATACAGACACACACACGGACATTTGTTCAGTTCGTCGAGCTGAATCGATTGGTCTATGACACTCGGCCCTCCGGGCCTTGGAGAATTTTTCTAAAGTTTGCGCGAAGTCTATACCTATTTTTTCATATTTGTAAAAAACGGTATAAAAGGTAAAACTTATCACTCTCTCAGAGGGTAAATTTTGAAAAGGCGCCCTATAGTAAAGTAAGTCGTATTCACGATAAAAGAAAACACCTTCCTGTTCAGTAGGCTAAGTGCATTATACCAGAGCTTTGATAAGATTCTTGACGTTATTTGTGTATGAAAAAGCCAAAGTTCCACGCACTACAGCAAACTTGCAAATTCGAGTTAATGGACGCTTCTCAAATGGTGCTGTTAACAACCAACGCATTTTGGTATTAGGTATATACATACTGTAGGTGGCTAATACTTATCCACCGCTTTTAGGTCGCGTTGAATTGATACAACGCACAAAATATCCACCTCAATTCTACGTCACTCAGCATACGTGATTCGCACTGCCTTTCGGTTAGCATACTTCTCGGCTGAACGCTGACTCTTCCATTCACAGTAAGCACGTAGAATGCGTGGGTGGATCGCGTGTCGACAATGCCGGGTAGGAATCATTCAAATTCAAATTGATCTAAAAGCAAAACAGCGGTATGCCGTGCAGAATCTTTATCGCGATTTTTATTGCCTATCGAATTGCCACTCGAACATCTGTTAGCACCAGACAGGCGGAAGGAACATCAAACGTTGTCAGAATCCCTTACTCGGATTTGATGATTTATAATTGTGAAGAGATTTTTTACGATTTGGCGCTACGATGCAAATGATCAATTTAGCGGATGAAAAGTTTATCTTTTTTCAAGCGTTGAGCATTCAAATCTCACTAAATAGACGTGTCTCGTCTATGTCTTTCGGTTCATTGATTGGCCGATGCGAGAGTTAAAATTTTAAAAGAAACTCGACTTGGGTGTTGCCACGAAAACTCGTCTCTAGCTTTCATCATCATCATCATCATCATCATCATCTTACGCACACAATACCCATCAGTTTCCATGGGATCGCTCCTTCTAAAAGCTTCACGCAGGAAATGAAACGTAAAATCCTTCACACATTGTAAAATGTTTTGCGTGACTTATCACGAGCAATGAAAACCATATTGACGATTGAATTGGATCGTGATATCGACTGTTGAAATCGCAGTGAGTGACTTTCAGTCAGATTCTCAATGAAAATGATTTTTTTTAACGTTTCGTTCTCTTTTTGTGCAAAGTCATGTAACTAAAATAAAAAAAAAACTTTATTAATTATACGAATAACAAAGAAAATTCCGATTGTCGAAAATGACTGAAACGACTCCCGCAGTTCAAGGTTCAAATAAAAGTTCCGAAAGTTGGGTTCGGAGTCAAGAGTTCCATATGAAAAACTAGAGCATTAGTGCTAATGCCAACAGAACAGTCACAAGTCATCAAAGTGTTTCTGAATCCGGTTACTTATCCGTTGGTAGTAATAAAACAAGATTTTTGTGCAGCCTTCAATAATAGGCTTGTCATCTGTTTCATTTGACGTTTGCTCCATGCATAACAGAACACTCGTGTTTCCCCTGTTCCAACAGACCGGCGATCAACTGCAGGCTACATGTGACATTGCCGATATGCTTCTTATAAATCACATGAAAGCATGAAATCCTTTGTGAAGGATGAGATTGAATGGAAGGCCGAAGGAAAATATTTCAGAAATGTGCATATGGCATCAAAGCCGGGCAACCTAACGGGCTTGACACTAGCTTCAGGTATTTCGTGATGCTTCCAATAAATAATATAACAAGTGTCAGTCTTACAATATTCAAGCTGTATATGACTAGGATAGCAAGCTAGTTTCACAAATCTGCTTGGGATGAAAATACTATTTTAAAGATGACTGAAGCCATGGCAAACTTCTTATTGAACTTCAATTAACCTTATATGAGTATCTCAACTTCTGTTATTTCTATTTTTTGAAAGAAATTGCAAATTTAATTTGCAAGATTTGATTACTACACTGTTACGAATTGGGATTCAAGGTATAAAAACCTGATCTCTTACAAACCGGTCGTCGAATCATTGTCTTTTTGAAGAACCCAATTTCAGTTACCTGGTACAAACGTTTTCTCAACTGACTTCATAAGGCTTTCCAAAGTTCGAATATTCTCGCTACATTCAAATTCTACGGAAAAAGTTTGACTTTACGTGGAACGAAATTGATATTGTTTCTCAATCAGATACGCTTCACTTGAACTCTCGTTTGAACAGATCGTTCGTCCGAGGAAACCGTTTTGGCACAAATTTTAAGTAATTCAGCAATAATATATTTGAAGCTAATCTTTGAGTCATTTATAGTTTTCAAATGAGCACAAGTTTGCAGAAATCGGAAATCTCTTAGAAAATAGTGTGGTTTGACGGTTAAAGTTGATCAATGGCCAGATAATGGCTCTCACACCAGTCTTAGATTGTTAAAAACGGCTCTGCCATTACCGAGGAAATGGAGTGGGTTGAAATAAAAGTGCGATCGATTACGGATATATCAGAACCGAAAATATTTGATACTTGCTATTTGAGCTTGATCAATGACTTAATAGTAGCTTTCAAACAATCTCAAGGCTTTTACAATGGTGGATCGAGAAAATTCCTTACTAAATTCACTAAATTAAACGGGATTCGTTAAACGCTTCAGCAAATTATCATTTATTAGTTGTAAGTCACGTTCGATGCTCCACATTATTGATGTCATTTCCCTCGAATGTACGATGAAGGATCAGTAGAATATTCCTTATCCATTCGAAACTGAAATTATGAACTAAATTCTTGATATTGGAACTGGAACTGAGCTCTGAATCTGTCCAGTACGAGTCTCTATCCGAATGGACTCCTAATGTCAATAGCATTTGTTCTGTACACTAAGAATCGACCACAAAGCCTGGTGCAACAGAATGGCCCAATTCCACAGAAGACTGATACTTTCATTTTTCGACTATTTCAAATAAAATGAACTTGTCTTCAAAATGAACGATTCATTTCAAAATTGAATTTGGTACTTTTCCGTTGTCCAGGCGCAAGAGAAAATATGCCCAAATTCACGAGGTGCTCCATAAACAATTTTAATTGAACACTGATTTAAAAAACAAATTTACACTATTTATGAATCTTTCTGGAATTAACTTATTCATGATGATATGCCAAACAATACTGAGTAGAGACGTCACTTTACACTGTCAAAACAACTTTCAGAGAATAGAGTAATTCCTATTGAAAAAATCTGTTTTAATCCATCTAGTGGTGTAATGATGCCTTTCTCATATTAATTATACTATCACATGTAGTATTGGGGTATTCTTCAAAATAATTTTCTTCGATTCTTGGAAGAATAACTGAAATCGGGTTGTTTGGCCATCTACTGACAAATACTATCAATAGGAGAAGATTTTCAGTGAAGGTATAAAACGTTTAACACATTTTACCCTATATTCCCGGATCCGGAAGTCGGATCCGGATTAAATTCAGAGATTTCGTATGGGATCTTTCATTTGAACCTGAAGGTTGTGAAAATCGGTTGCGCCATCTATGAGAAAAGTTAGAAAACATATTTTCATTTTTTTTGCACATTTTATCTCATAACTCCGGAACCGGAAGTCAGATCTAAATGAAATTCAGGAATTTAATATGGGACCTAAAGAGCTTTCAATCTAAGTTTGTGAGAATCGGTTCAGCCATCGCCGCAAAAAGTTGGTGCATTTATTTTCACAATTTTTTTGCACTTTTTACCCCATAATTCCGGAACTGGAAGTCGGATCCGAATAATATTCAGGAATTTCATCCGCACGAATTGAACAAATCATCGCACAAAGTGCATCGTAAAAAAACCGACTCAGAGAAATACGGAATATTTTCAGTGATTGAGCACAGTCCGGTTTACGACATGTTTTTTTCACTAGTTAACTAGTTAAACAGACACTAACTATGTACAATTTATAGCCAAAATGCAGTAATAATTAATTTGCTTGTCTATAGCGAAACTATTCATTGTTACATATCAAAATCTTTGACATGATGACAAAACTTCATCTAGTTGATTCCAACTATGTACCTTTTTATATCAACCTGAATAGTATTCAAACAAAATTTTTTTTATATGGAATTGCAACTGACTTGTAAGATGTTAACTTAAAACATATAGTTGGTGAAGTGCATATCATATCAGAACATAAGTGAATAATAGTTTATCATTTCTCATCACCATTTTTGAAAGAATTATAAATACTATTTGTCCACACCTGGAGAGCGGATGTCAAAAATTTGTGTTTTAGAACTCTTAAATTCGATTTGAGGATGTTCTTTCAAATCGATATACACTGAAGTCTTTTTTATGCGAGTTTACGTACCGCATAACTCTGAAACTTCGCATAAAAAAACCTCAGAAGGGAAACCGCATAACTCCGAAAATTCGCATAAAAAAGACCGCATAACTATGAAACTTTGCATAAAAAAACGCATAACTCTGAAAATTCGCATAAAAAAGTCGCATAAAAAAACCTCACAAAAAAAGACCGCATAAAAATAGACCTCAGTGTACAATTTGTATTTTTGAGACGGGTTTGATCAGTTAGTTATTGAAATAAATGATTATATACTAAAACGTCGATAGACAAAAGGTCGAATGACAAAACGTCGAATGAAAAAAAGTTGAATAACAAAATATCGAAAATCACAAAACGTCGAATGTATCAAAAGGTTGACTGCGACAGAAGGTCGAATATAACAAAAAGTCGAAGTACCGGATAGTCGAAGTACCAGATAGTCGAAATACCAAAACGTCGAATATTACAAAAGGTCGAATGCCACTAAAGGTCGAATACGACAAAATGGTACATGGTGAGAAAGTCTGTAGAGCAATTCCAGGAATGAGTAGACGAAAAAGTGGCAAAATCAGAATCGGCCTTCTATGATTTGGATGAAACTTTGCACATGGCTTCAGTATGGCAAACCATAAGTTTTGAACCGATGTAGAGGTCAATCCGACTCACGATTGATTTTTAAAAAGAAGGTATGTATTTTTGCATTTTAGAAAAATTGCCTTTTTCAAATCGTTGTAACTCGGAAACCGTTAATTGTATCAGGTATACAACTTTGCTTCCGCCGTTTTCCGATAGGTGGCTGTACCGGCTGAGGCTGATCAAAATACATAGATGATAATGCCTTTAAAGTGAGTGTGTACAGTGCCTAACGAATTGTCATCGCCGTTTCAGTGATAGTTGTTCTTGTTTTCGTATTATTCACGCTCGAAAATGTCTGTTTATGTGCCCAATTCTCGCCATTTGCGGGAAGTTTTACTTTTCTGTTACAATTCGAAAAAAATGCAGCTGAAGCGCATCGAATGCTCCCAGAAACTTTCGGTGATGCTGCTCTGAGTAAAAGAACGTGTCTAGAGTGGTTTCAACGTTTTGAAAATGGTGATTTCGATGTCGAAGACAAACATGGTGGTGGAAGAGAAAAAACCTTCAAAGATGAACAACTAGAAGCATTGCTTGATGAAGATTCGTGCTAAACCCAAGAAGAGCTTGACGAATCATTGGGAGTGAGTCAGCAAGCCATTTCAAAACGTCTCAAGGCCCTGTGTATGATTCAGAAAGAAGGAAACTTGGTGCCGTACGAGTTGAAACCGAGGGACATCGAGCGACGCCTATTTCTATGTGAGCAACTGCTTCAAAGACAAAATCGTAAGGGGTTTTTACATCGAATCGTAATCGGTGGTTCGATACGATAATCCTAAACGCAGAAAATCATGGGGAAAGCCCGGGCATGCAACTTCATCGAAGGCAAAACCGAATATTCACGGCGCTAAGGAGATCGCTACCGAACGCAACTGATGCGCCTTAGTCGCGCGCTAAAAGAAAAGCGGCCACAATATCAAGAGCTACACGACAAAGTCATCCTTCAACTCAACAATGCTCGGCCTCACGTCGCAAAAGTGGTCAAAAAGTACCTGGAAACGCTGAAATGGGCGTTCAGGAAGAAGTTGAAGGGAATCGATTGGGCACTCCAAAAAAAAATATATACACTGAAACAAGTTTTTGATATTTTTCTCACTAATTACAAAATAATCCGAAAAAATTAAATAAAAAAATCAGGGTTTAATTTTTTTTTGATTATTTATTATTTTTGATTTGATTTTTAAAGTTTTTATTAAAACCTACAAATTGATGGCTATCCCATCCGTGCCTTTTGAAAATTGAAGAAGTTACAGCTAAAACAATTTACAGATATATTCGAAATTTCAAGTTCTCGTTGAAAGATAATCATTTAAACAGTAGAACTAACGTAACTACATCAAAACGAATAAACACATGTAGAATCAAAGAGGTGTGCCAGTTGACTACCTTACATTGTATTCGACTTAATGTTGTATTCTATCTTCCGTTATATTCGACTTCTTGTCCCTTTCGACTTTATGGTGTTATGGTGGTCGACTATTTGTTACATTCGACTATTTGTTACATTCGACTATTTGTTACATTCGACCTTTCGTTATATTCGACGTTTTGTTAAAATGAAAATATGTGTTATAACTTTTCTCCTCGATGGGGTGACCGATTTGCACAAACTTAGTTTCAAATGGCAGGTCCTGTGGTCCCATACGTAATTCCTGGATTTCATCTGGATCCGTCTTTCGGATCCGGAAATGTACGGTAAAGTGTGTTAAATATTTATACCATCACTGGAAAGGTCGAAAAATCGTAAAAAGTTTCCTAAATCGACCCTAAAATCTTATCCAATTGATAGTTTTTATCAGTAGACGATCAAACAAACGGTTATTCTTTTAAGAATCGAAGAAAATTATTTTAAAGAATACCACAGTATTATATATGATAGTATGTTTGATATGAGAAAGGCATCATTACACCACTAGGTGGATTAAAACAGGTTTTTTTATTGATACAAATACTGTTACTGTTTCGCTTTTGCTTTAAATGACAAATGAGAGCTAGATTTAAAGAGAAAATTCGTTGCGGTAATCGTAAATTCCTGTTCAATAATAGCGACTGCTAAAAAACCATCGAACACCTGATTATTTTTGTATGTTGCTTTTTTCGAAAATTGTTCCACCAGGATGCGATGAAAACAAAGATATGTTCCACATCAATAACAGTTCAATATGTTTGGATTGAGCCAAAAAGCTCTTGTTATACTCAACTTATCAGGAATTTCCAGTAAACATGCTGATCCAGCTTTCTAACATTATTCATTGTCGTTTCGTGCAGAAAACTGGCAGAGTTGAACGTGTTCCGGAAACTATCCTCAAGATACTTACTAAATATTGCGATCAATGCATAACTAGGTCACATCATGACCATTTCCTTCGCGTTTGATTTTATTTCGGTATGTCAGTGTTCGGTGACAACGAATAATCATCCAGGTTTTCCTTCGCCGAACTGAACAACTTGACTGCTCTAGAGACAACTTTGCTTATCAAATCATTCGAAAAGTTTCCGATGTTTGATTTTCGTTCAGGTTTCCGATTCATCCTGGAGGAGAAAAATGTTTTCGAAGGGATGAAGTTTTGCAGTTTGTTTGGTACTATTGATTTATGCAGTATTTCAATATTGTTCATGCAAATCTTGCTGGCAGAGTGAGTGAATGGGTTGTTGAAATCTCACCCTCGTCGATTCGCTACAACAGATGATGCACAACTGCATCGGTTAGTGGATGAAAAAATAAAAAAGAATGTTAAAAATTGAAACATATATTTTAGTATCATCAACCATTTGTTATGTTCGATTTCTGCATTCTAAGAGGGGTGTTTTACGTTGTTCCACTCATCATCGAATATATTTTTGCTAATGCGCAAAGTGTATTGATATAGTACAATATTGGATTGAGAAATTGATGCAGTAACTTGATCATGACTAAATATAAGAACTGTATAAATATAACGATATGATATGTTCTCCTTAAGTTGGAAATATTATGGTGAAGAGCTAATGCAGTTTGCAAATTTGATGGAGCACAAACCAGATAAAATAAACCCTTTATTTCAGTTTATTTTTGTAAATACTTCTTTGCTTCTCAAATCGTACACGTGGGCCACATAAAATACTTTGTTCAATAATTTCTGCTCACATGAATTTTTTTTCATATCTTCACACTAACTTAATCGACGGAACAATTCTGCAACAATGCCTTGGTATTACAATCCTGTAGTGAAATTTGACCTTCTGTTTCAACAGACTTCGCAGCCGATTCAGAGTGTACAGAACCATTGCATGGCTGGTGCTATGATTTTACTGACACTGCGAAGAATCCTTCCAGGTCGGGGCTCGAACATACGACAACTGGATTGTAAGACCAGTGCCTTATGCATTAAACCGCCAACCCGGAACAGTTCTGCGAATAATATAGTTTATAGGAACAACTATCTTCAGGGTGCACTATTTTGCAATTTCATTTACCAACCAATTTTTCAGAGCTGTTTTATGCATGTATTAGGCTCAATTTGCATATGATGGATCATTCATTGGAGGTTGTTTGGAAAAAGTATCGCTTGCATAGTCACGTGCCGGATGTGACTTCTATTTTCTTCCTATATATATTTTTTGCATTCGTTACTATCTTCTTAATTAGTTTCCGCATCATCATCATCCAATCGGTTTCGATAGAGCTTAACATAGTTTAGTAGTTCAGTGGCTGTGTCCTTGGGAACAAAAATGTCCTTGGGAACAAAATGTTGTATTCGAACACGCGTTTAGAATGGTGTTTTTTTTTATTTTCCTGCATTTCAAACTACCAAAGACGTTTTTGAAAGTATTCATTCTTTTGAATTCCGCCATTACACAGTGATCTCAATCATGTAAAAACACGATTTTTTGTTTGTGCTTCAGACACTAACATATAGTACTTAACCTTTCACATTAAATTCAATGTTGATCAATTTAAGCAAAAAAATCGAAGCAGCAGAAAATTTCAGACAGTTGAAATACTATCTAAAGATAGATAGTATTCAATTTTGGCAAAAATTTTAAGGTTACTTCTATTTTCTTGCTTACATTGATCAACATTGAATTTAAGGTAAAGGGGAAATCCCAACGAGACCGGACTTTTTCCCATTTTCCCGTTTGTGCTTCGGGCACATAACCGGTTTAAATTTTTTTTTACGTTTCGTCTTTGACTCATCAGTGCAGAGCAGTTCAAATTCAAAGTTTTGCATTAGGCAGTTCAATTTGAACAGCTCTGCACTGATGAGTCAACGACGAAACGTAAAGTAATTTATTTGAAGATTTAAATTTTTTTTATTCATCATGATAAAAAATATTAAAAACAAGAAAACATTTTGCATGTGAAGTGGATGACATACTTATACTTGTCTATACTTGTCATGTACAGTCATTAATGTTTCAATTCCCTTGGGCCCAAATTTTCTCTCAATGGCCCTGGTTAGAGTGCTGTATAAATATACAGTATTTTAGAGTGCTATATAGATATACAGTATTTTATACACCCAAACCTCCGTTTACGAACACTTTTTATACGTTCCCTCTCTTTACGTAACTCTGTTTACGAACCAAATCGAAAATAACGTAATCATTTTTTACGAACCAAATTCCAAATAACGTAAACTTTTTTTACGAACCTACTTCGTAGAAAGAGGTTTTAGCATACATCGAAAGTGATTTCATGGAAACTACTACAATATGGGTATTTTTGGAACAAGCCTAAAAAGTACATTCCGGAAAATTATGTTTGAGGTATTTTGGAAATTAAAAATGGCGACTTCCGGTTGATTGATATTCCAAAAAAACCCTCACAATATGAGTATTTTCGGAACGGGGTTGATGAGAAATTGTCAGAAAACGAAGTTTGAAGTTGTTTTGAAATTCAAGATGGCGATTTCCGTTTTTTTATATTCCTTGAAACCCTAAAAATATGGGTATTTGCGGAATGGGATTGATGAGTAGATGTCGGAAAACGATGTTTGAGGTGGTTCTGAAATCCAAGATGGCGTCTTCCGGTTTATCGATATTTCTTGAAAACCTTTACAATATGGGTATTTTTAGGAAGTATTCAATAAACAGATTCCGCAAAACTATGTTTGGTGTAGTCTCGAATTCCAATATAACATCCTCCGGTTTTTCGATATGCCTTAAAAACCCTTAAAACAAATAAATTTTCAGAACAGTTTGGATACCAATAAACGATGTTCGAGCTCGTTCCAAAATTCAATAAGATGACTTCCGGTATAGTGTTTTCAAGTAATGCTAAGTTCAAGAAATACGGCAAAAATTTTTAATAAATACTAATCAACCGGAGGTCACTGTTTTGGATTTCAGAACCACCTCAAATATCGGCTTTCAACATCTACTTTTCAATCTCGTTCCGAAAGCACCCATATTGTAAGGGTTTTCAAGGAATATCAACAAACCTGTAGTCGCCATCTTGAATTTCAGAACCACCTCAAACATCATTTTCCGACATCTACTCATTAATCCCGTTCCGAAAGTACCCATATTGTAAGGGTTTTCAAGGAATATCCAGAAACCGGAAGTCGCCATCTTGAATTTCAGAACTACCTCAAACATCGTTTTCCGACATCTACTCATCAATCCCATTCCGGAAATACTCCACCTCAAAGGATTTTGAAACGAGTACAAACATCATTTTCTTGCACTTACTCTTCACATCCGTTCCGAAAATAGCCATATGATGCGCGGTTTCCACATTCATTACACAAAACATTTTTTACGAACCAAATCCCACATAACGCAAACTTTTTATACGACATACCTCTTTTGCGGTGTAATCAATTTTTTAAAAAACATTTTGGTTTGTGAATATAAAAATATGAAACCTAACACACAAGCACAAAACGCGTGTTTTGATACGATTGGAACCAATGTCCTATTCCCGGCTATAACATTTCGCAGAATGTACTGAAACGAGAGTCTACCGTTAAAGATTTAGGTATCGTTCTTGATACCAAGTTGAATTTCAAAAGTCATATAGATTATGTGATCTCTAAGGCATCCAAGCTTTTAGGTTTCGTATTTCGCATTACTAAGAGCTTTGTCAATGTACATTGTCTTAAAGCATTATATTGTGCTCTAGTCCGCTCAACACTTGAATATTCAGCTGTAGTCTGGTCACCCCATTATCAATATAAATTTGTTAGATTTGCCCCTCGTAACCTACCATGGAGAGATCCTACTAATCTTCCTAGTTACATAGATCGCTGTAAGCATATTGACCTTGATCGGTTATTCGTTCGACGAAACGTCTCCAAGGCAACTTTCGTTACCTATTTGCTTCAATCACGTATCGATTGTCCCGAACTCCTGCAGTTGATCAATCTCGAGATTCAACGACCCAATCTACGTTCCCACCCCTTTTTGAGATTACCTATTGCAAAAACAAATTATAGTTATAATGAGCCGTTATCCGGTATGTGTCGAACATTTAACAACTGTTCCAATGTCTTCGACATTCATTTATCTCGAAACATGATTAAACGATTTTTTTATAGTCACTTGCTGATTAGGATTTGTCTGGAACCGTTAATGTTTTATTTTCGTTCAACCTCCACTCCGTCTCTCTATCATCTTCATTTTAAACTAACTATATTCGCTTGCCTTAATTAACCCGGTCGTCCTTTCCTCTTTTATGGTGTCTTCCACCATCAAATTTTTTTTTATCACTAATTAGATTTTCATTCCGATTCTAAGCTCATTGTTTTTGCTGTCTTCCACCATCTTTTTGATAACTTATTAGATCTACATTCTGATTCTAATCTCTTTGTTCGTTTACGCTCATTAGCACCCCCTCCACCTACCCTTGTATTCTATTTACCTATCCGTTTTCCTCCTCTTTCACACCTTTTTAGGAAGAACACTATTACTGACCTGTTGTGCTTGGTGTCATTAACTAGTTATATTGTTATAAATTTAGTTTTAACTGTTAGTTTTAATTGTAGTGTTAAGCCTAAATATATCTGTTGGATCATTGTAATCTGTTGATACAAACGATGAGGAGGTTATATGCCTGTTGGAGAGAGAGAGAGAGAGATTGCCAAATTTCATCTCCACCGGGCTTTTCCCTGCTCCCAAATAAATAAATAAATATATAAATAAATAAATAAATAAATAAATAAAAAAATAAATAAAAAAATAAAAAAATAAATACTTTACATCTCCTTACGTGCCTCTCTCCGTTTCTTCCACGATCCGTGTTTGTAACCCAAAGTAAACCGGTTCATGCAATTCAAAAACATTCGGCATAAAATTTCCCCGATCTAAAAGTGTAAATTTTTTTCTAAATTTTTTTTTCTAGATGGCTCCAAATCTTGACTTTGAAGCTACATTTGGCATTAAAAAAATTCACAATTTCGGAAATTGCTAGTACCTTCCTTTGACGATTTTGAAGATCGGAAATCATTTCGTATTTGTCTTTTTGTTTAATCAATTTCAATCGGCCTTCGGCAAAATGGCTTTCAGTGAAATTATTTTCGACGAAATGACCCCTTCGGCGGAATGGCATTCGGTGAAATGACTTTTTCGGCGAAATGGCCTTGATCCCTGGAAAGATTGCGTTGCTCTTGATGGAGATTACGTTGATGAATAAAGTTAATTAAAAACTTTGACCGTCGCTTGTGCCTATCCGATATAGTACAAAATTTGCATATGGACACAGTTACTTCACATGTAGCGAACAGATGCTTGTTGTTTCGCCTCAAAGAAAATTTGAACTGAAACTGATAGTAAACCGAGTTCATCGAGTGTCCTATTCAAATGATACATGCAAGATTGCAGACCACTCTAACACATGGGCTGAAAAAGTCCGGGTCTAACAAAGAGAACACGATTTTTTTCATTCAAAATTAACTTTATTCATCAACGTAATCTCCATCAAGAGCAACGCAATCTTTCCAGGGATCAAGGCCATTTCGCCGAAAGGCATTTCGCCGAAAAAGTCATTTCACCGCATGCCATTCCGCCGAAGGGGTCATTTCATTGAAAATAATTTCACTGAAAGCCATTTTGCCGAAGGCCGATTGAAATTGATTAAACTAAAAGACAAATACGAAATGATTATGTTTTCTCCCGTTTTGTTGACCTACAAGCGTACTTCTGAAACGATTCAGAGACTTGAATGATTTTTGTAGGTTTATTCATGATCCTCAGAACGGAGCTCCCAGAAAAACTTGTTGATTTTATTAGTGTATTTACCAGGCAATTGTTTGCGGTATTTTTCTATAACTGAGGGCAGATGAAGATAAATTTGGAAAAGTCGTCCCATGGTAAAGTAAAACGTATTCACGTCAAAATGTTCACCGTTCACTGACGAAAACGACAAAAATTAACTATACTCGCAATATCAAGCAAATCGGTTTACAAATATGTTTGTTGGTTACGTAGGCAGAGTCAAAATGGGTTTATAACTTTTTGGGAACACTATTTTCGATCATTTAGTTACTCGAAGCGTATTCAAAACTTTTAGAGTTACTTTCTCGTGCACTGTACTGCAGCGGATCGACAGCCAAAACCAAACCAAAACCAAAAACTGCGTCTTCACCAACATGATGTAAAACAAAATTTCTTACAGTGTCCACCTATAGAGACTCTCCTTTATATCTCTTCCTGAAAATGGTTGACGTTTCTTTCGTAAATAATTCTTCTACTTCAAATGATGTATGATGCATGATGTATTTACAATTGCAGTATCGACCACAATCTATTTTGGTTAGCCAAATATTATGGTTAGTAAATTGTTAATACTAGTAAAGCTCTCGTTTTTCCACCTGCATAGTGCAGGGTATGTTTAGCTTCATTGTTACTTGATACTTGAACTTCAAATCCTTTCGGCTCAACTTGGTGCTCAGACGGTAGCGTTGCAATAACCGGACTAAAACCACTCGCAGCGAAACCATTGCGTATCGGTTCCCGATGCAAATCCTTGGTCCGGCACTGAACGGAATGAAAGCTAACGGGTGCCTGGCACCAACGGATTCCGGTGTAAAGTTCTCCGGGTTGAACGTCAGAAAACTCTTACCCCAAATATCCTCCCGCCTGTGCAAGGCAGCAATGTTCACTGTGAATACCGTTCCCGTGGGAAAAAGAACTCCGTCCAGCTCGAAGGGGGTAGAATTTTGCCGGGCAATCAGCGGGGCCACCGGATAAAGCCGCATTGTTTCCTGGATTACCATGTCCAAATATGGTAGAGCTTTTAGAGCCTCCGGAGTTAATGGCGCCTCCAACGTTTTGAATGCAATTTTTATTTCCTGAACAACTCGCTCTTGTATCTCCGGATGCATTGCCAGCATTAGGCAAATATTGGTTAACTGCAAAGCAGAAGTTTCGTAGCCCTGGTTCGAAGAAGGCAAAAAATAATCAAAACGCTTCGAAACACATCAAAACCGCAAACAATCTCTTACAGCCACAAGCATAGTGTAAGCGTGGTTAACAATCTCCTCGTCGGTAAAACTGCGACCTTTGTGCTGAATGGTTAGTAAGCGTTCCACAAAGGCTTTCGATTTGAATGCCTCCTTTGTACCTGCTAGTTCCAGCGCGCTCTTCCCGTTGAGAATATTCATTCGCATTTCCATGATTACCTGCAAAGAATTGCAAACCGTAATTGATTGTTCTAAGTCATTTCACGGTATTAGCGCCAGGGCGCTTACATCGTTCACCGTTTCGTAGCAGACCTTCCGGGAGCGCCACTCGTCGCGGTAAATTGTGCTCATTTTGTACAAGCTTTTCAGTGCGTACATGCCGTTCATAATTCGCTTGCCGACCGACTCCAGGATGCTGCGATGAAACTAGGGATAATGATTTCCGAGAGCAATTTACGGCTGCTGGCAGTGTGTGTATGCGTGTAATCTTTTGTAAATGACCGATTTTGCTATTTAGTCAAAGTCCCATTTCATTACGTGACGGTCAGGCTACTTATTGCATAAACTTGTGTTAATTAGTCACCCTTATTACTTCAGAAAATTACACTAACCAGTATACCTAAGCCTTTTTGTTAACTGTTTGTTGAAGTATGTAATTGGGCACAAGTAGACATTCTATTCATTAGTTCAAAACAACAACGTTGTCGTCTTGTAGCATGGAAAGCATTAGTCATTTGTTTCAGTTATGCTCGCGGACAGCAAAAGTTGAAGTGAAACTTAGAATTTGCCCACACACTCCCACAGGCATTTGCTGGATGAGATCAGCATCTTTATAATATAATCTCTTTCGCCCAAATCCAAAACAAACTGCGTCGCGACAAGCCACCTACAAGCTTGAATCGCGGGACATTATGCAAAACTATGACAATAAATCAATGACCCAGGAATCCCACGGCCAAAAATAAACCCGACTCTTTAACTCGGTGGCGTTATATTTTCGAACGAAAAAATAATCAAAGCGTTTATACGTTAATTATACGATTCGAAACCTGTTCGATTTACGTATTTCTTTGTTTGGGTTTTTTTCTCAGTTTCCGATTATATTGTGATGACATTTGCGGTGGCTCCTCATCTGCTTGGTCTTCCCAAACAGAGGGTGAACAAACTTTCGCTCGCGCGCAGTGTCACCATGAGTGATCAAAGTTGTCTGTCAGTTGCAAAGTTCTACACTAGTCAAATAATCATCATATATTTTCTTGCCAAATTTGTTTAATAACGAAAGACTGAGTACAACTCAGTTAGGCCTAAAGGAACTTTGTTTATTTTCGCGTTTGATTATTATTGAACAGCAAAATAGAGCGGAACTGTCATTTGCAGTTAGGCCCTCTTGTCGTGACACGCTCGAATCCATCGATTGTAGTTCGAGTAATAAACTAGCGGGACAATTTTGCATGATCCGACAGAGATGGGAAAATTACCCCGTTCAGAACTGCTGTTTCTGTTCCAATAATAACAGTCGCGAGGTAATTTATTGTCCCACTCACTCCAAGGAATAACGGTAACAAATAGAATTTATGGCCGTATCATGGCTTGTCACTCTATTACTGCGGAACAATCAATAATTTATAGTTGGTGGAGCTGGAGGTGGTGAAAAATCATTTATAATTAGTTTCTGTTGGTGCTTTGAGGATTGATTTCGGGTTTTCCGGTAAATAAAATCACTGTTTGAAGCGGAATTGATGATATGTCGAACCAATTGGGATTCCGCCGTATCGTCATCATCATCATCATCATTATTGATTGATAAATATTTATAAAGTTCTGTATAGATCGGTGGATGGTAAGCTCACTGTTACAGCCTATTATAGACAAACTTCAATAAGTTTTTTCGAGTAGCTAAATTTGTGTGAGGTTTTGACATTGATTTGAAGCCTAAAATATACCGGATATAATTACCGTTATTACAGTAGGCTTGTGGGTTTCTCACATTTAAATAAATATAATCGTTTTATGATACACTTATGGCTTCTATATTCGATTAGCATACGATATGAAACAGTAATGATACAATTGAATGTTGCATAAAAGCTCACCACCAGGGTTTGGAATATTCATTCACCGGTGAATGAATATATAGTTTCCATTGCATTGTGAGCGAACAATTCCACCGCTCACTATGAGGACGTCTTTCCAGCCAAAAAGAACCACACAAACAAAACGCTAGTGGAAGCAAATATATTCCGCATATGCACAGATGGTACAGTGTGCTGGTATTAGAGTCTTCATGAAGCACAGAAGCCGTGAACAGAATTTTCTCTCTCTTGATCGTCGTTCTTCTCACAAAACAATTCATTGCAAGCGAACTCTCTTCGCGGGGCTAGCGAGTGATGAAGATTATATATTCAGTTTTCAGTAATAGACTGATGATTGGCTCTCCGAACGAGAACGGCTATTGATGATGACTTTATACCACGAAAACTGTTGCATATCACTTATTAAATCCGTGTCAAGTTACTAGAGGGTAAGAATTCTTAGTTATACTTGAATATTATAAACATTAGTAGCAGGAGAGAAGGATTAGCAGTAGCAATCTGGCGATCTCAGTAAATACTGCAAACAAGCAAACGCTTCATTTGCTAGCTGCTAGAAAGAAACTAGCTCCTGCACTCTTGTTACTTTTGTAAATCAAATTCCTGCTGAATAGCGTTAAATTGGGTTTAATCGAAATAGTGCATGATATAATCAACCAGTAGAATAAAAATAAGTCTTTTAATCAGTATTGCGCATTGAACATTTTTATATTGAATTTTCATTGTGTATTGCTATGAGCTGTGAGAGCTGTGAAAAACACATGTCCCCATTATAGCAATACCTTTATTCTAATTTCTAATAGACGCTCTAGCGGGCAGTGCACACAAAATGAATTCTGTATAAACAAATGTGAATCGCGTTCGGACCTCAAAGAAACATGCGACAGTTAAGAGTCAGTCATCAGTCTGTTAGCGAAAACTGAATATATAATCTTCATCACTTTTTAGCTTCGTGAATAGAGTTTGCTTGCAATGAGTCATGGAGCTAGACCTTGTCTCTCACCGAGAGAAGAAGAAACAGTAGTATGGGTAAATATTGTTTGCTCTCTTCCATTCTCGTGCATGGACAGCCATTCCAATAAAGCAACAAAGCTCACGCTTCCTAAAAAGCGACATGGTTCATAAAGTAGTTACATTCATGAATGTCATACGCCGTGAAGCATGTATACTCATCTTCACTGCTTCATCCAAACCCTGCTCACCACATAACCTGTTTAGCACCATTGGCGGGGAATGAATAGTTCGAGACGTCACAAATATACTCGTGATAAGAAAATGTTTATGATTGACAGCTATTAATGGTATGTTTACATTATCAATTGGAATCACGAGATGTTATTAGGTTGGGTTTTATACGAACAAAAGGTTTATCACTAACATTATCTTTTCGTAAGATCATTCTGCTATGCAAGTTTGTTGTGTGCTGCATTTTTACCGTATAAAAGTCTAATGGTTGGTTGCTACTTATTAATTAACTTTTAGCAGTAATAATGTCTCTATTTACAGTATAAAAATCCAGAGAAACAAATCCAATTCTTTGATACACGAATTTTCAATCGAATGATTGATTACTGATGCAAAGAATATCTTCTTTATCTGCTTCTCTTCTGTATCGACATTTCAAGGGGCATATTGAATCATTGTTGTGGGGCGTGATGTCTCTTGTTGTGAGGCATATCATCACTTCTACCGAAATCATTGAAAATTATGTTCCTCAGATGTATTGCAAAGAAATACCACAGAGAACAGACATCCAAGTAGAGATTTCAATGTGTGTAAGAAATTTAACGGTTGTTTTAAAAAGCAATCACAAAGTAGCAATTCTCCTGTAGAGGCGCTTCAAGCAGCCAGCAGTCGCTTATGGGCTCTTGCGTTCGAGCTTCTATACAATGATAATTAATGCGTGCAAAGTCATACGCAGCGGTGATTTTTCACGGAATTTCACTTGCATGCTTTACACAGTTTTTTTTGAAAAAGTTTGTACTAGCTTGGATGTCTGATCTCTGTGGAAATACCTACATCGTCGACGAAAATATATCAGTACATTTAGAAATATCTCAATGTTTTCTTAAGGGGGGCATATTATAACACTTGACCCTATTTATGTCGATTTCGCTTGACCCCATACCTAACCCAGTTTCAACCATAACTGCTTTCAAACCGTTTGTTTGAAGCCAGTTTCAAACCTAGTTTCATCGTTATTGAACTAAAATTCGAGCAAGCTTCTAGTTTGGTTTTTATATCGGGTTTGCTCACACCTCCGTTGTTAAGCGCGAACCCAACACAGTTTCGTGAAAAGTGTTTTTTTTAAGGAAACTACCCTGGACCAGTTTTAGTTTTTTTTTCAAACGAAAACATTAATCTATGTCGAGTCATTTAACAAACAACATCACATTTTTTCATATTGTTAAAAATGTCGAATTTTGTACCAAAAAGAGAAGATTTGCGGAAAGCATTATTTTTTTTTTGTTTTCATTCGAAAAAAAAAGATTTGAAGGTTTGAACAGTTCAGAAATAATGATTTTGATGTGAGAAATGAAGATCGTGAAATACCATCAAAAAAGTTCGAAGACGCCACATTTCAAGCAATATTGGATCAAGATGATACTTCTAGTCAAAAGCGAATGATAGCACTATTGAATGTTACACAACAAACAATTTCTGAACGTTTTGAATCTATGAGAAAAGTCCAAAAGTGTGGAAAATATGTGGCCCATGAACTAAATGAAAGACAGATGAAAAACTTAAACAACACTTGTGAAAATTTTCTTCAAATACTGGAAGAAAATCAGTTTTGCTTCGAATTGTTACTGGCGATAGAAAATAAATTAATTTCAAGATACCTGCACACTAATAAAAAATCGTGTAAATTTACGTCTTTTTAGATGTACATAAAATGATCGTCATAATTCTCTTAAATTTACAATTCAAAGCATGTAAAGATAAGTCATACCATTAACTTCACAATTAATTTAGCAAGATACGGCAGAGCAGTTTTGAGCACTATGAACAAGCGAACCAACATTAATTCCGTTTATTTTGTGAGACAATTTCACATCGTGGTAAAACTCAATATTATTATATTGAGTACAATATCAATATGAATAAAACCCTTCTTAATCCACCTAGTGGTGTATCGTTTTTTTTCCAATCAAGCGCTTGGCATTTACGTTGCCTATTTATATGAGAAGAGAGATGCTAATTTATAAAAAAACCCTTCTTAGACCACTTAGTGGAATTTTCATAGATCTTTAAAAATCACCATAGGGGATGGGGGGGGGGAGTGGGCGGCGTATTGGGGGTACATGAAATTTCCGAAATCGAAAAAAAAAATTTGATGCCAAAAGGCTTAGAATTGCATGGAATTTTCAAAATTTTACCGCCGAGCAGCACCTCTTACGCATGTCCGATTCAGCTCAAACTGTCTTTTGAATAGGACGCATGTCCGATTTAGCCCTCAAATGCATGAGGGCTTTTTTCGAGGTGCTTAAACATTTGAGCACAAGAGCTTTACGAAAATAGTGGTGATCCCAAAATTTTGGCACCCTCATATATATAAGAGCGGTAAAATCAACGTGTTTTGTCGGTTACGTCACTTATACCATTATATCTCCGGAACCAAAAGTCACAGCCATTTGATCTTCGAACTTGATCAATGGCCCGGCAGTAGCTTTCAAACGAGCCAAAGTTTGTACAATCGGTTCAACCATCTCTGAGAAAATTGAGCGGTAAAAATATCTTCGAAAAGTGCACACACATACACACACAGACATTTTCCGATCTCGTCGAACTGAGTCGAATGATATATAACACTATTGGTCTCCGAGGCTCCGTTCGAAAGTCGGTTTTCCAGCAATTCTAATACCTTTCTATTGAGAAAGACTAAAAAGTTAGAAGAGTTATATGACGAATTTCGTCTCTTAGATTTGAATGAAATTTTTTGGATATGTACACTTTGTCACAAAAAGCTATTTTGCATACTTTGTTTTTTCAAAATTGATCTAGACTGTCTTTTCAAAAGGGCCAAACTTTGTTACTGTGTACTCGTGATTTTCACAAAATCAGTTAAATTTTTGAGTCAAAATTTTGAGGAAAATATAGATAGGGATAATTTAAAAACCCCACTTTAATTTTTATCAAACTTTGTCCCAAGATAGGTGATTATGTTCCTTACCAATCGTTCATATTTTTCAAGATGGACACTTTTCTAACAAAAACTGTTTCTTATCCAAACTGATGTTTTTATCCAGTGTCATGTTCCTCGAAAACTAAACTTAACTAAAAGTTATCACCATCCAAGATTCCAATGAAACTCAATTCGATAGAAAATCACACCGATTACTCAATTGCTAGTTGCCCGATATTAACAGAAAATATTAGTGCTGGATAAGAAAAAGTTTGTCTTATAAAAATATTTTTCTCTTCAAAATACCCATCTTGCAAGATTGACAGAAAAAATAATTACCTACCTTGGAACAAAATTTCATGAAGTTTGAAAATGGAGTTTTTTTTATTTAAAATCGACTTTAAATTTTGAAAATCGACATCAAATTTCGTTTTGTTTTTCAGTATAAGATACGAATGGGCGAATTTCACGCCGAATTGTGTTCGGATTTGGCAACATTCCCTCAGATTTAAACGCAACTTTCTCGGCATATAGACTTCATCACAAAAAGTAGCATTGTTTACTTTGTTTCAAAAAAATTGATCTAGACTGTCTTTTGAATAGGACTAGAAAAAAAATAATAGAAAAATGACAAATCCTACAAAGAATTGTTGTGCTAACGATATTTACAAAATTAGTGAAATTTTCGAATGATGAAATTAAATATCGAACTCTACACTGAAAAAATGTACCTTAAAATTTGTAGTTGAAATTACAAAAAATTACAATTACACTTTCTAATCCACCTAGTGGTGTCATAATGCCTTTCTCTTCTTTCATAACAGTCTCATGAAAATATATTTCATACTTTTATTAAATAATTTCGGATACTAATTTTGACACCAATTGATTCAGATTGATTCGAGTAGTTCACAAAAGCATGCTTCAGTGTTTATGTCACACAGTCAGCATTATTTTTCCAAACTAGTGCTTGACATTTGCGTTGCCTATTTGTATGAGAACAGTGATGCTAATCTAAAAAAACCCTTCTCAGTCCACTTAGTGGGAATTTTCATATATCTTGAAAAATCACCACAGGGGGGAGTACATGAAATTTTCAAAATCGAAAAAAAAATTTTATGCCAAAAGGCTTAGAATTGCATGAAACGTCGAGACTCCCAAAAAGTTAATTTTTCATAAAATTTTTTTTAGATGACACTAAATTTCGATGTTTCATGCAGTTTTAAGAGTTTCGGCATCAAAAAAACAATTTCGACTTTGGAAATTTTATGTACTACCCCCTATGGTGCTTTTTCAAGATCGAAAATTTTCAAACCTTAACCACCGGGCAGCACCCCTTACGCATGTTTGATTTAGCTCAAATTTTGCATGAGGACATTTTTCGAGGTGCTTAAATTTTTGAGCACTAGCGCTTCACGAAATTAGAGGTGATCCCAAAATTTTGGCACCCCTATATATAAGAGCGGTAAAAATCAACGTGTTTTGTCGGTTACGTCTTTTATACAACCAAAAGTCACAGACATTTGATCTTCGAACTTGATCAATGGCCCGATAGTAGCAAACGAGTTTGATAAAATCGGTTCAGCCATCTCTGAGAAAATTGAGCGCGTTCAAATATCTATTTTTATCTTTTTATATAAAAATGAAAAGTGGACAAACACACACACACACACACACACACACACACACACACACACACACACTTTCCGATCTCGTCGAATTGAGTCGAATGGTATATAACACTATAGGTCTCCGAGGCTCTGTTCGAAAGTCGGTTTTTCCAGCAATTCTAATACCTTTCTATAGAGAAAGGCAAAACCCTTCTTAGTCCACTTAGTGAAATTTTCATAAATGTTGAAAAATCACCATTGTAGCGAAAGATGAGGAGGTTTTATGCTTGTTGGAGAGCTAGTTTGACAAAAACTAACTTCATTGGGTTTTTCCCTGTTCCAAAATTAACAAATTAAACGAATTATTATCAAAACGGAAAATGATTTCCAGTATGACTCAATAAGTATTTTTTCTCAAAAAGTCTAACAGATTTTGTAATAATCACTAGCACAATGCTTTTTTGTAGGATTTATAGTTTTTCCACTTAAACTTCTTGAAAAATATAGAAATAATAATTATAAGAAAGTTTTATTCTGTTTCTTCGATAAACTAATTGTAAAAACATGGTCTACCTATTTTATCAAGTTTTAATTGTCCCTGGACGTTGGTGCCCGGACCGGTCGTCTCATTCGTCTCACCCTCACTACGTCCCTGAGAAAGCTTGCCAACAGAGTCGTATTAATCGAAACAAAATGTAAAGAGAGAGAAACTGTCAGTTGCACTTATGACCTATTCTAATGTTCATCTTCATTTTAATAACGCCAGGAGCCATTGAGCTATAATAAAACAATCATTATGGCAACGAACGCTTCAATTCATGAAATGGACTCGAGCTACGAATTCGAAATAAGTTTTTCCTACCAGTATACAGACACTTTCTTCATATTACATTAATATTCATTGATATTGCTTGACCTGAATTTGTCGGATCGGACTTCACTCGCGATTAGGTCCGGTGCTTTCAACAATCAGTCGCTTACCTTTCTTATACACACATACACACAGGCACAAAGCCACACTCAAACTTACACTTCCAGATTTTTGATTAATAATCGATACAATTCGTCCGCTTGCCGGTCGATGCTGACCATCGTGCCGTGTACCATTTGGGCACTGCACTGGCTGATGTACTCCATCAGATCCACATCCCGTCCGTCCGAGACCGACTCCAGTCCGCGTACAAAATCACTGGTCGCGCGTTCGAATATCGGAACGAATCCATTCAGGATCCGCGTGTTAAATAGCGGACTCAGCGTTTTCCGGTGTTCCCTCCAAACGCGCCCATCTGCAGCCGATTATCAATGAAAAGTAAACTGCATTTGTGCTGCCACTGAGTGCATTTAGGATTGGGTAAATTGGTCTTACATCGTTCGGATAGCAGCCCAACGCCGAGTTCCATGTAGTCGTACGCAAACGGTTTGTCCAGGCATTCCGTTAGCACTTTTTGAATTAGCTCCGGATGCTGCACGTTGATCACCGGAACTGGGCCAAGCCAAATTTTCGTCATCCGATTTGCGTTTCTAAAACATTTCATGTACGCATTACTTCTCGATAAAAGCAATAGATTGCCTAGGATAGGATAGGTAGGCTCGATTCCCGGAATGGACTTTAGGTTTCGGTATCGCCACTTGGGAAACACATAAACTAACACCAGGAGTCCCAACAGAATCCACCAGAGCATCGTTGAAAAGTCCATCTCTTCTGCTGAGTGGCACCACTCGTGAGCGCGATCAAACTACTTCTGACCGAAAGATTCTACATTTGGAACAGTCTCCATTCTGCTGGAAAGTTTTTGAACGGTTTGTATAGTACATAAACTAAAAAAAAAGACTTGCGTAAGAATATTTCGAAAAAACTGGTTTCCGATAAAACGCGCTACTTCTTGGATCAACTGACAAACGTTTTGTTTTGAATCAGCGCCGGACAGTGAAAAAGTCTTGTTCGTTGCCCATACACTGAATGACGCAGATCGTTCTTGGCCAGTTATAAAATGTGTGAATTATGGCTAATCTAATCCGAGATTCTATTTCGAAGTGGGTGTTTTTTTATGCTGACGACGATGCATCTCTAGAATGAGATTCGGTGTTCGATCTTCGGTGGAAATGAGTAGGCGAATTTCTCAAAACAGTTTTTTATTAAAATGACAAGTTAACTTATATATTTTCAACTCCATTGACCATAAAGACTATTACCGAGCTGTGGAGTTAGCATAGTTTGATGGGTTTAAAAAAACTCTACCTTATCAGCCGATTAACGTTATTAATCAGCATTATTCATTTGCAAAGGAATATATGAAATGTATTCCAAAAATTCAAATTGTAATAAAACAATAATTTGAAAGTTCTAAAGAAGATGAAAAAAGTGATTTTCGATTCATACATGAAATCAACCGGTAGTTGATACTGTTCTAAAATATATCAATATTTGACAAGGTTTTCCTAAAGGCAAACAAAGTGACATGATGTCATATTCTAAATATTGTAGGGTAGCGGTACCCGTATTCATTTCAGCTCCACTTTTTCTCTCACATGCATAAACCATAAGTTAAAGTGAGATCTATTGTCTCTGTTCGATCCACCTCTAAGCGTATGGTTTGTTTTTAAATTGAACAAATATAGTCAATGAAAAACATTATTGTGGTATAGATTTTCACATTTCGTTGACTGAAAGTAGAATGATTCGCAAAACAACATGGCGACTCTACTATTGAGATGAATGTACAGTAACCCTATATGTATTCTATGTATTATATGATTACATTGGTAATCGTTAATAAACAAGTTAATGTTTATATCATATCAATCAGTTTAGTAATCAGAAAAATTCCCTTAATAATCAAGTAATTATTAAACAATAAATAGATAAGAACTACTAATTTTCGGTAGTTTTATAAAAAAAACTAATGTTATTAAAACTGCTAACAAGAGAATCATATATATACACTCAAGATGCACCTGAAAATCTTAGAATAATTGTCTCTTACAAGTTCTACTGAAGTGTACCTGTTTATTTCGCAAAATATAGTGTGAATTAATTGTAAATGGTTACTAGGGTAAAGTGTTATAATATGACCTCCTTAAGGGGCGGGTAGAGTCTAACACTTTTGAAAAATCATTTATTATTTTCTTTATATTTTCTTATAGCAAAACATTTGAAGAATTTTCTGTGAAATTTTCAAGCCTATTGGAACGAAACTCTGGAAGTTATGGACCTTCATCTATGGCTATCTCGTTCTACGAAGAATTAAGAACTAGGGACACAGGCCTGCTTCGACTGACTTGAAAATATGACAAAACATTCTTGAAATGTTTCGTTATAGTAAATTATAAAAGAAAAAATAATATCTTTTGAAAATGTTAGACCCTACGGGCTCCATGGAGGAATTAATTGTTTCCATTGATTTTATAGACAAAAAACGCGTTTTTCTCGAAAGCAGGTTTTGAAAGTCCGTGTCCATCGTCATTCAAAAACTACTGCACCATTTTTTTTTTTTTCAAATTTTGCACACACTTTCTACATATAAAAAACCAGACCCCAACGTTTTCCTTTTCGTTATTTGTTACTTTAGGGAGTTTTAACAGCTTAAAAAATGGCGGATTTTTTTTGTGAAAAATCGTAGTTTTCACTTTGAGCAACCACCAAATTAAAAAAAATTTAAAAAAAATCAAACTAACTTTTACTCTAACTATGCTGCATTCATTTGTTCACTTCTGATTAGTCTGCGCTGAGATACAGTGGACACCGCAAATCATGATTTTTAAGAAGCATTCTCGAAAATACCTCTTCACCGACTTATTTCTCAATACTTTTCCACGATAAAAAATTACAAAATGTTGTTCGAATGATGCTTTTCATCATGCAAAACATTTGAATTTATTTTGTTGAACGATAATTTTGGAAAAAGTTCGCAAAAATGATGATTTTTTTCTTCGTTTACACCCTACGCCCCCCTCCCACCCTTAAGAAAACATTGAGATATATCCGAATGTGTTAATATATTTTTCCTCGCGAATTTGAGTGTTGCATTGCAATACGATTGAGGAATATAATTTTCAATGACTCCAATAGAAAAGATGAGAATTGATTGATATAAACACATTTCCCAAAACGACCACATTCTTAGTTTTTTCGCTTGCATCAGACATAATGCCCCCGCAGCCGAAAAATATGTCTCACAACAAATCAGTGGCATAACACACATCAAAAGACATTTTACCCCACAACAATGATGCATTATGCTTTTTGAAATATCTAAAAAGTGACTGTTTTGAGTTAATCAGTATGTCAAAAAAAAATGGCGGAAAAAACATTTATTTAGTCGAAGCAAAACCTTACATCGAAAAGCTGCCAAATGAAATTTTCAGTTTTTTCATACTTTCCAGCAAACGAATTCTACCAAACTTGCTTAGCAGAAAGATCCTACGAAAAGATAGTGATAAAACTTTGGTTCAGAAAAGTCTTGAACGCTCATCGCACAGGGTCTAAGCGATGAAAAAATCATCATTTTTGAGATTTTTTTTTTCCAGAATTATCGTTCAACAAAATGAATTCAAATGTTTTGCATGATAAAAAAAATCATTCGAGCAACATTTTTTATTTTTTTTTGGAAAAATATTGAGAAATAAGTCGGTGAAGAGATATTTTTGAGGGCACTTCTTAAAACTCGTTTCTTCGGTGTCCACTGTATCTCAGCGCAGACTAAACAGAAGTTAACAAATGAACTCAGCATAGTTAGAGAAGAAGTTTTTCTAGACCGCAACGTTTCTGTTTGATTTTTTTTATTTTTTTTATTTTTGGTGGTTGTTTGAAGTGAAAATTACGATTTTTCACGAAAAATTCGACCATTTTTTAGCTGTTAAACCTCCCCTAAAGTACCAAACAACGGAAAGGAAAACGCTGGGGTCTGCCATCTCGTTCAGTTTGAACTGCTTTAAGCACTGACGAGCCGAAGGCGAAACTCAAAGAAATAGAGACAAAATATGTGCTTTTTGCACAAACCACCAAAACCGCTAATGAATGGTTTTGAGATCGGATCAAAATTCTGTCACAATTGACCTTAAAACAGAATATGTTTTCAGTCTTAGATTGCGCACGGTAATAGCTATCTAACAAGCCATAGATTCAGTTCGGGTTTACATCTTATCCAAGTCAGTCGATAAAACAAAACCGCTTACGTTGGGGACAGAAGAAACCAAGTACAGTATTGTGTAGTGAACAATAGACCTCGAAAATGAGTGAACCAAACGAACAAAAGCTACCGCCGGTACGAAAGAATACAATTATTGTTGACTTCAGACAGTGCAAAATTCGACCTTCGATACGAGAACTTGAAGGTTTGCTTAAGGAGCAAATGCATCTTGATATTAAACGTGTGCATTTACTTCAATGCAATAAGACCAATAATGTTGTTTATATCCAGTTCTATGAAGAGTTGGATGCAATTCAATTCGCTAAAGACAATAATAATGTGCACTATGTGGAGCATGAAAATATCAAGTACAACATTCCAGTATATATGGAAGATAGTGCCATAGAAGTGCGTGTGCATGATTTTCCCTCAAGCGTCATCGATCCTTATATTCGCCATACCATGTCCCAATACGGAGAGATTCTCTCTATCGAAAAAGAAAAGTGGAAGAATTTTTTCCCCGGTATTCTAAATGGCGTACGTTTGTTACGCATGCGCTTGAGGAGGCCTATACCTTCTTATGTGACATTCGGTCAGGATACAAGAATACCGTGCAAATCACTTGTTACCTATGACAATCAGATGGCCACATGTCAATATTGCCAAAAAGCTGTTCACTACGGTAAGCCATGTGATAAACCGAACAAGGAGACAACTATACCAAAGGACAACGGTGCTCCCTTCACATCAACCCCAAGCAACCCCAGTACACCTGTGACAGTCACCAACAACAGGGAAGTATCCCCTTCAACGAAACCATCCAATGTAACCCCTATAGAACAAAGTACACCAGCTGCAGTTAACAGCTTGCCATCCAACCAACCAGCAACTGCAAACAATGTACAACAAGGCGCATCTACAGCAACTAGCAACGAAATCAACAACAATACCACGGCAATGGATGACGAGACGAACCACGAACAAACTGCCCCTCAATCCTCGCAGGAGGAAAATGGAAGCTCCTCTCCCCCTAGAAAAAGGGAGACAACGAGATCCAATACAAAAAAAAATTATCTAAATACTCAGCTAAATCGGCCACGTAAAGCTTGTACGCAAAAAGGCCTGAATAAAATATCTTTTAAATAAAAAAAAAGCCGTCCATTTTTAACGGAGATATCGATATTTTTGTGGAAGTGATTTTTCGCCTTATTCCAGTAGTGGGAGTTTTACGCGCTTGTCGATAAACGATGTTTCGGTGTTTCGATGATACACGATATTCAATACTGTTTTATGAAATTGTTTCATAGTACCTAAAAGATTATGCACATCACAATTTTTCATGATGGTTTCGATTTTAGCACGGTTCGGTTTTGGTAACATCGTTCGTTCGTTCGAACATGTCATATGTATTAGAAAGATGGCAGTATTTTCAAATTCAAAACAATTTCATATTTGTATTGATTTATACTACCTGCAGCAATAATTGCTGGAAGAACACAAATTCTTACACCCTTATATCATTCGAAGAAGTTCGTCGAGATAAGTAAATTTGTTGTGTGTAAAATAATATCATTAATTTCTATTGGAAATGGCTTAACTGATTTCGTCAAACTTATACTCATATGAACGTTCCTATTCTTCCATTGGTTTCTGAATTTCATTTAGATCCAACTTCTGGTTCCGGAACTATAGGTTGATATATGTAATGAACATAAAATAATGTCACTCATTTTGCTCGTAGATGGCTTAACCGATTTTGTCCATCTAATTTTCACATGAAAGGTCTTACGGTCCCATATAATATGCTTATTTTTCAATCAGATCCGACTTCCGGTTCAAAAGATACAGGGTGATTAGTGTAAAAATTTCATATAAATTTATTGGGTTTATCTGGTTCACAGATTTCAAGAGTCGACCACCAAATAAACTTACATACTACAGTTTTACCGGTTTTCGGTTCTCGATCCGCGAAAGTACCGAAAAATTTGATGTGGAACATACAACGATTAAAAAATTTCGAATTTCATGAAATGACTGTTAATCCATTTGGCGAATCAAACTGACTTCAGCTACACTGATTTCCGAATTCCATGTCCGAAAGTATCGGGAATGAAGAAACTTAAAGAAGGCTAAAACGAAAAAATAAAATAAACTTAGGGTCACATACAAAATCGATGAATTTTATGCGATTCCGACTTCCAATTTTTAAATTACAGGGTGATGAGTTTTTAAAATTCAAATCGTCATATAAGATGACGATACCAAAAAATCTTCAAAGTAGGGCTCAAAACTATTTCAATTTATTCGTCATACTAATTCATGGACATACGAATTATTTTTGGTTATGCTGGTCTCTGAATACCGTTTCTAGAAGTAGCATAAATAATGACAAAAACTTTAAAAAAAGCTCTCCACTTCTACATCTCATGGAATGCTTAATAGATTGTCACACGTTTAGATTGGATGGAATAGTTTTAAGGTTTCATACAATTTCTATTATCGATACGTCTTGCGGTTTCAAAATTTTAATTACAATTCATTCAAAACGACGGTAATTTGATGAAAACTAAACACAACGACGAATATTCACGCGAAAAACACATGCTGACTGATGGAAACGTGCTTAATCCACCTAGCAGTGAGATGATACCTTTTTTATCAATCCGCATGTGTTTTTTGCGTGAATATTCTTCGATGACGGTCGTTTCAAATAACAGTTTAAAATTTCAATCAGTCATTACCTTGTTTTTTTTTTGGAATTTCAAGACGAATTGAAGATAGAAGTTGTATGAAACCTTGAAATTTCTCCTTGTAATCTAAACTTGTAACAATCGATTAAGCATTCCATGAGATGTAGAAGTTGTTTTCTTTAAAATTTAAATTTTTGTTATTATTTATGGTACTTCCAGAAACGGTATTTAGAGATTAGCATAACCCAAAATAGTTCGTCTGATTGACTTTCAATTTCGAAAGCGTATGGTAAAAAAATATTACATAGTTTTAAACGAGTAACTTTTCGAAGAGAGTAAAAGCTCCGCGAAGCTGTGCTAAAATCTTTTCCAATGTGTAGGTTATTAGTTGATAACCAAACGAAGTGATTTTGGCTTTATCGGTTTCCAGATGTACCTGAAGTAAAAAACAAACGGAACTTGGATTTTCCAAGAACAGTTTACCCTATTGCCACAGACTTACGCTCAAATGAGAGAACTTATAGTCTGATAGTTTGCTATGAAATTTAATTCGGGCTAAAATTCCTGTTTCAGAATTACAGGACAAAAAGTGTTGGAAACTTTCTATTGTCATTTAACGTGGCGGTGGAAAGAACTTGAAAACCTTTAATTGTTGTAAAATGCTACAAGCAGTATGCTTTTTTGGTTATGATAAAATGAATTGAACATAACACAAAAGATCTACCTACGTTCATACGCATAAGTATCTAGGACTATCTGAGTATATTCTGATACTACGGAAATCCAAGATCCAACGACTACTTGGAATATTATCCTTAGAGACTACACTATGCCACAGCAAGCACTACAACGGCTAATATCTGTTTTATGCTGCTGTTATTTTTAGAGCAACATATTTTACTTTTCTATTTATGTCTGTTTCAGGTATGTTTTCAGTAGTCTAAGAACTTTAGTGAAAACAGGTTTTAAGTTCTTCAAGAGCAATCAGCAGTTTATGAATAACTTTTCAATGTTGTTCATAGTCATTGAGCTACATATTGCTTAATTGTCTATACTGATCTGTTTTCGCTTTTCACGCTCACGTCCATTGGTTCGGCATCACTGTTATTGGTGGAACAATTGTTACTTATTTCACAGGCGTCGGGTAAGTTGTTAACTGCAGTTGGTGTACTTTGTTCTATAGGGGATACTGACGGTTTCGTTGAGTGGAATGCTTCATTGTTGTTGGTTGCTGTCACAGGTGTACTGCACGGAACGACCGAAATCAGCATTTTCGCGAAAAATTTAGTTGATTTGCTGATTTTAGTTAGTTATTTTTTGAGACAACTAAAAAAATCTTACTTTTGCAGATTTAGATTTTTTATTCTCATTCCCTTAATAATAATAAAATATTTGTTGAAATGACTATATTTTTTAGTTGAATTCACAAATTAAACGTGCTGTCATTTCTTAGCTAAGGCACATTTCATTTCCATTCAACTAATTTTTTAGTTGAATTAAAGAAATATAATGTTGTTTTCAACCAATATGAATGGTTGAATTGGCTTCTGCGATCTGCAGCTATATGGCGCCCTGTCACCGAAACGGTAACACCGTAATGACTACTAGCCACTAGATGGCACACTACTGCCGAAAAAGTTTCAGACGCGGTTGTCTTTTCTATATTGGCAGGTATAAATACGATGTTGTATTGGAGAAAAAGACATAAACGAAACGTAAACATCTTTTTGAATTTTTTTCTTCTAAATCACTGTTTTTTTCATTCTCACTGAAAACTTTGAGCACTCGGAAAACAAAAACCGAATACAAATAGTACACCGGACGGCGTAGCTCGGAAGGTTTGAAGATACAAAAAAACTTCATCACAATTAGAGTGAAACATTCGAAATTCACTTCACTGTTCCGCGTAAAAACATTATTACGCACAATCGCTACAAGTGCGCACCACTTCTGAATAAATACGATTTCCACTAACAGTTTACGACATTTTTACATATCGGTTTAGAAATTTAAATAAAGATATATCGAACACATGCGAAAAACATCAAAACAATTTTCAAGCATTTAGGGGTTAACCTTATTTTGTGCTAGGGCACATAACCAATTTCACTATCTTTACGTTTCGTCTTAGAGTCGTCAGTGCAGAGCAGTTCAAATTGAACTGCTTACTGCGAACTTAAACAGTTCAATTTGAAGCGCTAAGCAGACGTAAAGTTATTGCTATTTGCAACACACTTGTAATAAGCACCGAAGTGCTAAGTCTTTCCTGACGTGCCGAACGAAAACAAGTTTCGACTAATACTGGCCGATTCAGATGGTCATTTAGGGGTTAACCTTATTTTGTGCTAGGGCACATAACCAATTTCACTATCTTTACGTTTCGTCTTAGACTCGTCAACTGAACTGCTCTGCACTGACGAGTCTAAGACGAAACGTAAAGATAGTGAAATTGGTTATGTGCCCTAGCACAAAATAAGGTTAACCCCTAAATGACCATCTGAATCGGCCAGTATTAGTCGAAACTTGTTTTCGTTCGGCACGTCAGGAAAGACTTAGCACTTCGGTGCTTATTACAAGTGTGTTGCAAATAGCAATAACTTTACGTCTGCTTAGCGGTTCAAATTGAACTGTTTAAGTTCGCAGTAAGCAGTTCAATTTGAACTGCTCTGCACTGACGAGTCTAAGACGAAACGTAAAGATAGTGAATTTTCAAGCAGTTTCAATAAGACTGTCCTTTTTAGCTTTTTAATGGATTGTTTTGCTTTGACACTTCTCATGAGTTTTTGGCTAATAAACTTGTTAATAATACCCATTTCAGTTTTGTTTTCTTTGTGCTGTCCTTCAGTAATGATGGTGATAGATAAATAGAAACAAATTTTCTGATTTTAATAACAAAATTAGTTGTCAATGAGAATTTTGTGTTGGATTGAAATATTGCTGGTTTATGTCCAGGATATTCACCAACTAAACTCATTCTAAAAATAAGAGTGCTTTTCAGCAAAGTAAACTCTCAATTTTAACTAATTTTTTAGTTATTTTGGAAATTTTGTTGTTAAAATCAACTAATTCAAAAACAGTAATACGAATTAGGCGCAGAGCTAATTTCGGTCGTTCCGTGTGGGGTTGCTTGGGGTTGGTGTGATGGAAGTACCGTTGTCCTGAAGGTGTATTTGTCTCCTTGTCCAGTTTATAACATGGCTTATCGTAGAGAACAGCTTTTTGGAAAGACTGACATGTGGCCATCTGATTGTCATAGGTAACAGGTGATTTGCACGGGATTCTTGTATCCTGACCGAAAGTCACATAAGAAGGTATAGCCCTCTTCAAGCGTATGCGTAACAAACGTACACCATTTAGAATACCGGGGAAAAAGTTCTTCCACTTTTCTTTTTCAATAAAGAGAATCTCTCTGTAGTAGTACAAAAATAGTTTTACCGATTTTACAAATTTAGGGAATGAATCATGACATTCTCTGCTTCATGAAGTCACTGCTTAGCCTTGATGCTGATGAACAAAACTAACAGTTATGAATTAAACTTCTCAAAGATAAGGTTTATCCTCGATATCAGCGCCGCGAAACGAGTCCATCATTGAGAAGTAAGACAAGTGTTTCCCATTAGAACCTTTGTATTAGTTTGGTGAGCGTTTCAAACCCCTATACAATATTCGAGTCAGTTATAAGCTAAACAATAAAACATTAGTTTATTCTATAAAGGATGCAACGTAAAAGTCTAAAACAAATATTTATTTCACTACATCCCTAATAGCTGATATATGAAAGTTATTCATGAACCAACACGAAAGAGTTAAACCAAAAGCATTTTCTAGACAAAACTAGAAAATATGAGAAATAATTAGGTTCGACGAACCCTCCGACTAGACCAAGTCGGACATCGTAGCCGATCTGTAATCGACCACAAGCTGAGAACGTTATGATCGAAACAGAAAAAAAGACATCTTAGAATGACGAGCAATGAATTTTCCGCTCCTGGAAAGAAATATTTATTTAAATTCGAAGCCAACGAATCCTCATCACGCAAGTAAATGTTGAACACTTGCCAATGATCTGAATGCATAAATTTAACCGGGCCGGCTAACGTAGCAGCTTTGTCTGGTCATTCGGTACAAATAAAAGCTGGTTGACAATCCAAAAGAAACACAGGACCTACGCTAGATCTGCCGACGAAAATGCGTACAATTTTCTTCAATTAATGAACAACAAATTTGGGAAATGCAAAAAATTAAAATAATTGTCGAAAACGGCTCGACATTTTCGGGAAAACACGTGAATTCCTAGACATCGCTGTCGCCAGGTCGTTTGTCCGTCCGCTAAAACCCGTAAGCGTTCTGTTCCAACATCCGTTCTGTCGCCAGTGGTTCCTCTCTCTCTCTCTCTCTCTCTCTCTCTCTCTCTATCTCTCTCTCTCTCTCGAGAAGATTGTTAGTCGCCTTCGCACTTTTTCACCGACTATCTATGAAAAAGAATTCCGAAAAAGAGAACTTAGTCGGGTCCGTTTCTCGTGAAAAAGACGGCGCAAATCTGTCTTCTATGCCTTCAGTGTGGAAGCTTCTTGGAATGCAATGTCGTCATTAGGCGATCGAAGGGCGATTTGCATTGTTGCAGAGTGGACATGGTAATGAGTTTTCCGTAGTATTTGAAAGCAGATATCGAAGCTGCTCGTTGTATCGCATTACGGTTTGATGTTGGAATATCGCCGGACAGTAATTTTCCTTTTAATTGTACACCAGGAAAACGAGCTTTGCATGTAATTCAAATTACTCATATTACTGCGTAATGATGGCGTAACGCAACATAATCCGGATTGTGCTAACAAGGTAACAATTGCTCGGGGCAGAAAATATACGAATGGATGTAGCATTCCCAGTCCGGATAAAACAAAGCACTCAGCGAGTTCTGTTTGTGCTATTAGCTTTCCTACTAATTACCTAAAAAGTTTGAGCTGAAACGTGATTTAGTTGAAAGAAATGTTTTCTAATATCATTATAAGTTCATGACTTACGTACCGTGGAAGCCAAAGTAATATTCCTTTTGCGGCTTTTTGTTTGAATTTTATACCGAACATCACAAATCTACGTTACATTTGGTTTGAAAGTGAAAAGCAGTTGTGTCTGCTTAGTGGATTTTACACCACCCACAAAATGAAAATGCTGTGAAGCGATGCAAAACATTATCGTAAATCTTGGGTTCGCAATTTACCTCACTTGCAAGGCGCTCGAATAATCACGGATACGAATAAAGTAGCGAGGGCATCGTGGGCAGAAAGTTCTTCTTGGCTGCTAGAATGCGACAAAAAGTCGCACAGCACGCAAATCAAGTCATAGCAAAGAGACCGGGATCAGGACCATAACCAAATGATTTTATGTAAATTAGTGAGCAGAACAATTCGTTATATTTCGCTGTTTTTCCTGCACAATTTCTTCACTTTCCAGTGTTCTGTTTTTCTTTTCCTTCGACATACTATCAAACAGTAGCGCTTGGGCTGGAGCTTTTCCTTGTCGAAAAGCGGAGTTTCCTTTTCTGCCAAGTATTCCCTTCCATGTCGCCTTCCGCTGCAGTATTTATCGGTGTAGTATCGCCGGGTCCAATTCATTTCAGGTCGGAAGACAACTCCGCGATGTTCGAGGCTGCACGAGCGGCAGCTGGGCACCGTAGTAATGCAAGGAAAGGCAAGGTCATTTGTTTGCTTTTCGGAAGCGGAAAAATTCCGTGCCCAGACACCGTAGCTTGCTATTGGGTTGCGCTGGAATTATCCAATGAAGAGAAGCGCTTTGGATTCAGTGTTCCATGATGATAATTTGAATTGATCTGTTTGTCATTTTTTTGTTCCTCGATAATTCCCCTAATTAGGAAATATTAAATTGCCTTTAAACCTGATTTAAATTGAATTGCAAAATAATCTGAACGAGAATCAAAGAAATTTTAAGATTTTTATTTATCACTGTGTATCCTATACTCTTTACTCTTTACTCTTTACTCTTTACTCTTTACTCTTTACTCTTTACTCTTTACTCTTTACTCTTTACTCTTTACTCTTTACTCTTTACTCTTTACTCTTTACTCTTTACTCTTTACTCTTTACTCTTTACTCTTTACTCTTTACTCTTTACTCTTTACTCTTTACTCTTTACTCTTTACTCTTTACTCTTTACTCTTTACTCTTTACTCTTTACTCTTTACTCTTTACTCTTTACTCTTTACTCTTTACTCTTTACTCTTTACTCTTTACTCTTTACTCTTTACTCTTTACTCTTTACTCTTTACTCTTTACTCTTTACTCTTTACTCTTTACTCTTTACTCTTTACTCTTTACTCTTTACTCTTTACTCTTTACTCTTTACTCTTTATTCTTTATTCTTTACTCTTTACTCTTTACTCTTTACTCTTTACTCTTTACTCTTTACTCTTTACTCTCTACTCTTTACTCTTTACTCTTTACTCTTTACTCTTTACTCTTTACTCTTTACTCTTTACTCTTTACTCTTTACTCTTTACTCTTTACTCTTTACTCTTTACTCTTTACTCTTTACTCTTTACTCTTTACTCTTTACTCTTTACTCTTTACTCTTTACTCTTTACTCTTTACTCTTTACTCTTTACTCTTTACTCTTTACTCTTTACTCTTTACTCTTTACTCTTTACTCTTTACTCTTTACTCTTTACTCTTTACTCTTTACTCTTTACTCTTTACTCTTTACTCTTTACTCTTTACTCTTTACTCTTTACTCTTTACTCTTTACTCTTTACTCTTTACTCTTTACTCTTTACTCTTTACTCTTTACTCTTTACTCTTTTCTCTTTACTCTTTACTCTTTACTCTTTACTCTTTACTCTTTACTCTTTACTCTTTACTCTTTACTCTTTACTCTTTACTCTTTACTCTTTACTCTTTACTCTTTACTCTTTACTCTTTACTCTTTACTCTTTACTCTTTACTCTTTACTCTTTACTCTTTACTCTTTACTCTTTACTCTTTACTCTTTACTCTTTACTCTTTACTCTTTACTCTTTACTCTTTACTCTTTACTCTTTACTCTTTACTCTTTACTCTTTACTCTTTACTCTTTACTCTTTGCTCTTTACTCTTTACTCTTTACTCTTTACTCTTTACTCTTTACTCTTTACTCTTTACTCTTTACTCTTTACTCTTTACTCTTTACTCTTTACTCTTTACTCTTTACTCTTTACTCTTTACTCTTTACTCTTTACTCTTTACTCTTTACTCTTTACTCTTTACTCTTTACTCTTTACTCTTTACTCTTTACTCTTTACTCTTTACTCTTTACTCTTTACTCTTTACTCTTTACTCTTTACTCTTTACTCTTTACTCTTTACTCTTTACTCTTTACTCTTTACTCTTTACTCTTTACTCTTTACTTTTTACTCTTTACTCTTTACTCTTTACTCTTTACTCTTTACTCTTTACTCTTTACTCTTTACTCTTTACTCTTTACTCTTTACTCTTTACTCTTTACTCTTTACTCTTTACTCTTTACTCTTTACTCTTTACTCTTTACTCTTTACTCTTTACTCTTTACTCTTTACTCTTTACTCTTTACTCTTTACTCTTTACTCTTTACTCTTTACTCTTTACTCTTTACTCTTTACTCTTTACTCTTTACTCTTTACTCTTTACTCTTTACTCTTTACTCTTTACTCTTTACTCTTTACTCTTTACTCTTTACTCTTTACTCTTTACTCTTTACTCTTTACTCTTTACTCTTTACTCTTTACTCTTTACTCTTTACTCTTTACTCTTTACTCTTTACTCTTTACTCTTTACTCTTTACTCTTTACTCTTTACTCTTTACTCTTTACTCTTTACTCTTTACTCTTTACTCTTTACTCTTTACTCTTTACTCTTTACTCTTTACTCTTTACTCTTTACTCTTTACTCTTTACTCTTTACTCTTTACTCTTTACTCTTTACTCTTTACTCTTTACTCTTTACTCTTTACTCTTTACTCTTTACTCTTTACTCTTTACTCTTTACTCTTTACTCTTTACTCTTTACTCTTTACTCTTTACTCTTTACTCTTTACTCTTTACTCTTTACTCTTTACTCTTTACTCTTTACTCTTTACTCTTTACTCTTTACTCTTTACTCTTTACTCTTTACTCTTTACTCTTTACTCTTTACTCTTTACTCTTTACTCTTTACTCTTTACTCTTTACTCTTTACTCTTTACTCTTTACTCTTTACTCTTTACTCTTTACTCTTTACTCTTTACTCTTTACTCTTTACTCTTTACTCTTTACTCTTTACTCTTTACTCTTTACTCTTTACTCTTTACTCTTTACTCTTCACTCTTTACTCTTTACTCTTTACTCTTTACTCTTTACTCTTTACTCTTTACTCTTTACTCTTTACTCTTTACTCTTTACTCTTTACTCTTTACTCTTTACTCTTTACTCTTTACTCTTTACTCTTTACTCTTTACTCTTTACTCTTTACTCTTTACTCTTTACTCTTTACTCTACACTCTAACTGCATTTAATTCGGGCTATTTTCCTTTCATATTAACCGTCAAGGATACGACCTTTTTATTCGTCCCTCGACTATTATGACCATCCCTAATGCAGGGCCAACCAAACTTTTACTAACCAAATTAAAAGTTAATTCCCTGTAAGCCTTATCGTGCTCGCTTTTCTTCTTTGTCACATCCGGCAGTTTTGAAGCTTCGAGTGCATCAACATTGAGTCTTATTGGCGCCAGGAGAATTCCGAAATCAGTCTTCCACGACAGACAGTGGCCGCTACCCTCGCAGGAAGACGCAAGCGATACCAGATAAACAACGTTAGGAAAGTTACATCCGGAAATTTGACACACTTTCGACGATAAAAATCTTCTGCGCTCCCCGGGGAACGAGATTTGATATAGCCCAATAAATCTGCTCGTAAAATTATGTAGCTTATTTCAGCGAGCGAGGGTGCAAAATTTTCACCGCAGCTTCCCATGGTCAACATCAATGCGAGCTATTAGCATATATTGGTAAATCTCGATAAAAGCGATAACGCCGTGGAATCCCTTTTGGTGCTAAGGAGTTTCCAGTTGATCCGTCGGAAATTTGCTTGTTTGCTGACAGTTTTTTTTTCTACATCACCCGTCATCCGCATGAAGCACAAGCGAATTTTACTTAAGGAAGTTGGAGAAATCCGATGAAGCTTGGCGAAAATAACATCAAAGATGAAAAATAACGGATCCTTTTTTGCTACCATTTGTTCCGAACTTCGTCTGTTGCTGCGAGGAGCTATCACGAACATTCTCTATTTATTTATACTTGAATGGCATTGCGCACACACAGCAGTCAGTGTCTCACCGGGAAGAAAAATAGGTATGGACTCTCATTTTTCATCTATTTTCCGATGGGTTTTTTCTAGGCTACGACGATCTGTTTATTCGGTTCTGCTCCGGTTTGGTTCCGGTGGCCGTTTTATGTCCGGGAATTAGTCCGAGGGTCTGTTTTGAGTAGGTAAGAGAAATGAATCCTATTTGGGGAAAAGGTTCACGAAACACCTCTTCTTCCCGTTAGGTTCGAATATTTTAGTGTTCCGCCACCATTACCGTGAGCAAGACGGCCGGACGGGGCGTAACTTTTCTTCCAAGTGCACAAAAAATAGGCTTGTAACGAATTATTCGTGTAGCAATTTTGACTTTATCTGAAATATATTCCTCCTCCGAAAAATCCAATAAGACGTTCTCCACCCTACCCAGTTCAATGGATGAAGGATTTCCGACGAACAGTAAATATATATTCACATCAAGACAATTCGACTCCCTTACTTTACATAATTGAAACGGCAAGCAATGGGAATCAAAAACAAAGAATAATTGGTTTCTGACTCCGACGTTAGTTAGTAGGACTAGGAGAGTAAACTTGCTTGGTTCGGCAAAACAAAAAAATACAAGAGAAAAATAGATGACAACAGCACTGACAGTCCTTTCGATTCACAGTTATGCTTTCTGATCATGTTTGGCGGCCTTGGTAGGAAATTGGGATGTCAGACACTGATTTAAATTATCTTAATTGGAATCTGTGGCCTGTGATTATACTGGTCTGCTTCTGCTGGTGACTGTTAATATTTCAGTGTGGTGAAGTCATAATTCACACTTGATAACCAAAACAAAAAAGAAGAATTAATATTAAACCCAGCTAATTAATCAAATAATTATTGCAAAATTGCGACGATGCCAGATTAATCTATGTTTTTTGTTTTTTGGTTTTATTCCGTGTTCAATATCTCATGTTAATCAAGTCTATAAACATGTGAATGAACAAAATAAAGTTACCGCACTCAACTGAATACATTTTCAAAACACTCAATGGCAATTTTTAGTTAAAAATTCACAATTCAAGTCTTCGTTATGTAACAACGCGCCTAGGTTCCAGTTAGATACTACAGGTTGCGCTCGATACATGATAAAGTAAGGTACGCGAGTCACATTTTCACATAAATTTTTTTGGTTTCCACTATAGCCCGAAAGGTTTTTTATAGTAACCATGGATGACGGGTTTTTACACGTTTTGTCTTCGACTCATCAGTGCATCAAGAATTTGACGGCATACTAGCCGTTAACAGATTGTAGTCATTCAAAGTATTTTGTACCTCATGGGTAAGTTGTTTCGTTTCTTCGGGACGTCAGGAACGACATTGCACTGTTTAGTAGATTATGTTGATCCATGAGGTGCCATTAACAGTTAAACATAGTCTGCTAAGGATCTGATGAGTCGAAGACGAGCCATACTAAATATGAAAAATATGAGCATTTTGTCAAACTGGTTACCTCAAGGTACCAAAACTTCCGAATGAATACTTCCCAGATCAGTTTTTGAAATGCCTTTACCTACATTTCTCATATATATCAGGAAGGTTTATGCATGCTGCATAAAAAAAAACCCTTATTTTAAATCATTTTCACCCAATACAGGGGTTGCGTGCAGGAACTGCATATTAAGGAAAAGAAGTTGATGTTTCAATATGATTCCATAAAAACAGTATCCTATTTCAACTCAACGATGGAGTTTTTATTTGAGTCACTTTCATGTTGAATGTCATCTTAGCTCCAGTGCCCAGTGATCCTAAACAGAGACTTAGCGAGACAAAAATATTTTCGCTATTAATTTTTTTTGTAGTTGGTGTCTTCAATGTTGCAAATATTCTTCGTGAAACTAATTCATTCATCGATCTTCACCGCGAACATGCTACTATTACTTACGACACGGGCGAACAACGTTAAACTATTCACTGCACGAAAGAGAGAAGAGTGAAAATGAATAAGCAATAATCGTAGAGAACCCGAATATACTAATACATTCTTCGCTGCTGGTATACATCGTGCATATTCGTTTTATACATTCGTTCGTTCATTTATTTTATTCTTCGAATTGGTTCGAATAGTGTCACTGCGATGATCGTTGGTTTCCATTCTTCGCGATGCGTTCTTCATCTACTAAATTCTTCATATCTCGTTGGGTAGCAGTAATAGGAGAGTGCTGGAATATGGTTCATCACATACACATAAGACTATGGTAATAGTTCGGGGGGAAACGTCTTAATTTGCTTATTTCAAAGACAGCACGAACGATCATCGCGAATTAGATTTGGCGATGATCGCTGTATGAATATTCGTTCCATATTCGCGTTAAGTCATTCGGGAGTATGTCCAATGCGAATAACAACTGCAAGGAATAGATATTCGTGCGAGCAACGAAGCAGCGTCGGCTTCGTTCGCGCCCGACTATACGGACAAGTCCGAATACCAGAACGATTATCAAACAAAGGCGAAGGGAAGCGAGCGCTGATCATTGGCATTCGTTGTATTTTTTATATTCGAGCAACAATGAGCGTCTTCACAAAAGTTGTTTGTATCCATCTGGCGCATCTCTTGAAGTAAAAGATCATAAGGGTGGTCCATGTTTGGATGTAAGTCTGGATTCAAACTTTCTTAAGTGAATTCAAAAATTAGTGCACTTCACAGCAAAGTTGTAGGAAATTTTATTTTGAACAACTTTGTTGAAGAAACCGTCTTCCTACCTATTCGATTGATTGAGTTACATATATCTTTTGGAGTAAAATTTTTTATCAACACCTTCTTCTACCAATACCACACACTAGTAGCAGACATCCGTAGCTGTTTCGTTTTGTCTATAGCATGTACGAAATAGAACAAAACACGAATTGTTTGTGTAGTGTTTTCTTCTTCCACGTTGCCCGTATCGGTTCGTACCGGTGTTCTATTGTCAATCTTTATGGCGGTTTAAAACCATTAAATTTCATCACCCTGTAGCTGCGAAACCGGAAGTCGGATCCGGATGAAATTTCTAAAGTAGCTTTTTAGACAATGTGAGCTATAATTTGAAATAAGATTTGTGAAAACCGGTCCAAACATTGCAGAGAAATCGAAGTGAGTTCTATTAATGGAGTCATTATTCACTACTACCTTTCATTTGAAAAAATGAGGATTTGATAGGGCTCATTTGAAACCGTCGTTTTGCTAAAGGTGTTACTACGTTTTTGCGTTTGAAAGCTATGTGACTTTTTCAATTTTTTGTGAGGAATTTCAAACACTAATTTAAATGAGTTAAACAAAATAACGTCCTCCCAGATTTCTCAATAAACTTTCCTTATTTTGTGACCTCTCAGAAACCGTATAAGATTAGTTTTTGCCTTTCTCATATAAAAAGGTTATGCAATCACTGTAAAACCCGACTTTTGAACCGAGGCTCGGAGGGCCGAGTGCCATATACCATTCGACTCAGTTCGTCGAGTACGCAAAATGTCTGTGTGTGTATGTGTGTATGTCACGTTTTTTTGCCATAATTTTCTCGAAGATGGCTGAACCGATTTTCACAAACTAAGATTCAAATGAAAGGTCTTGTGGTCCCAAAAAAACATTCCTGAATATTATTTGGATCCGACTTCCGGTTCCGGAGTTATGGGGTAAAATGTGCAAAAAAAAATCAAAATATGTATTCTAACTTTTCTCATAGATGGCGCGACCGATTTTCACACAACTTAGGATCAAATGAAAGGTCCTGTGGTCCCATACGTAATTCCTAAATTTCATCCGGATCCGGAAATATAGGGTAAAGTGTGTTAAAATTTGTATACCGTCACTGAAAAGGGCGAAAAACCGTAAAAAGTTTTCTAAATCGACTTCAAATCTTTCCCAATTGAAAGTTTTTATCAGTAGACGGTCGAACAAACCGATTTCGGTTATTCTTTTAAGAATCGAAGAAACAGTATTATATATGATAGAATGATTGAAATGAGAAAGGAATCATTACACCACTAGGTGGATTAAAACAGGTTTATCTATCTGATATCTGTTGTCTGATATCTGTTGAAAAAAAAAAGAAAAAAAATTATTTATATTAGAAGACTGACTAGTTTTTGGCGAAAAAACAAAAAAAGTTAGAACGAAATGATAATTTTCGAGAGCCACCCTACTTTTACTTTACTTTTCATGTAACTCGATCAAATAAAGAGGTAGGAAGATGTATTGTTTAAAAGTTGCTCAAAATAAATTTCCTGCAACTTTACTGCGATGTTCAATAATTTTTTAATTCAATTAAGAAAGTTTGAATCTAGATTTAAATCCAAACATGGTCCAACCTAATGATTTCTTACACCAAAAGATGCGCCAGTTGAATACAAACAACTTTCAAGAAGGCCCAACTACAAAAAAAAATTCAATAGCGAAAATATTTTTGTCCTGCTAGTTTCTCGTTGCTGACCCTTTGTGCAGTGGTCATCTCACTTACGAAAACCATTAGTTAGAGTGAGATCTCCTGCCTCTGTTCGATAGATTTTTATTAAGATGAAAATAGGTGCATTTGCTTCGAGTTTTCGCTTCGTTATAACAGCAGTATTGCATTATCGTTATTCAAAAGTCGAAAAATCGACAAAATAACATGGCAACTCTTCAATTTTCAGTGGTATGAGATAACCACAAATAACATTAAGATAAAATTCAGTGCCAAAATAAGGCGCGCAAAATTTCAACCGCATGAATTCAACGAATCACCACACAAAGCGTATCGGGAAAAACCGACACATAGAAAGAATATGGAATATTTTCGGTGATTGAGTGCGGAGGGTTTACGACACGTTTTGTTTGCTAGTAAAACAGACACTAACTATGTACGGTTGTAAACCATGAATTTTTATAACTGACTTATATGAGGATGACAGAGTTGTGCTTCTATTTATGATGGTCAATTTTGTCATTCAGTTTATTACCAAAAAGTTCTTATAATTGATTTTTTCGCCTTTTGTGCAATTGCTCTTTTTTTGTTACATATCGGCATGATGACAATACATCATCTAGCTGATTCTTATTATGCACCATTTTATAAACAAAAATACTGAATAATATTCAAAGAAGATCTTTTTGATATGTTATTATAATTGGCTTGTAAGAGTATCTAGTTTGTGAAATGCATATCATATCAGTACATAAGTATACAACATTTTATCATTTAGAATGATTTTTTGAAGGAATTATCCAAGAACGGAATTGTTCACGATTGGCGAGTGGATATCAATAATTTATAGTTTTAGAATTCCTAAAATCGAAGCTAGCGGTATCCAGTTTGTGAATATTCTTTTACCGAAGCTTTGTAATTTGTCGAGACGGGTTTGACAAGTAAGTTATTGAAACTTAATATAACCGATTTGTCGTGGATTTTTTTATGTTAACGGTCTTGTCACTTTACACAAAATGAAATTTCATACTTTGAGGCGATTTTACTAGCCATAAAATGAAGTTTCGAACCTGAAAATTTTGAATTTTTAAAATCAATTCGTTGCAAAAAATTTTCAGTATTGTTATAGGAAAATTTGACTGATTTTGTGGAAATCCTTAGTATAATATTTGATCGTACGCTTTGTCATTTTCAGTCAGCTATTCGAAAAAAAAAATTAATGGGTTTAGCCCTTTTTAAAAGACAGTCTAGATCAAATTTGGAAAAACAAAGTACACAATGTGACATTTTAGGACAAAGTCTACATGTCCAAAAAGTTTTATTCAATTATGAGAAAATTTTGCCAACTGTGAATATGATTTAGTGCTTAATTTGTTATATTTAGGACAATTATAAAATGAATAATTTTCAACAAACACCTTCATCCATAACATTTTCAAGTAATTATATACATATTTTTATGCTCATGGAAATTAATCATCATATTCTGAATCCCCCCCCCCCCCGAAAAAAATTTCTGGGTACGCGCCTGCTTGGTAGTCATCTAAATCAGAGCCAATAAAGGTAGTTTTCATTCACTCGAAATAGACGAAAATAACGAAAAATCAGTGTCTCTTTCAGCACCGCTTGCGAATTTTGGGAACGAGATCCATGTCCAGTCAACGACAAAAACGGAACAGTAGTTTTAAAAATCTACACTGCTTTTCTTTTACCCTTTCATGCATTTTCGGTTTTCAGTATTCAGTATCGATATTCGTATACAACAAATCGATAATGACAGAAAACGGCTCACGATGATTTTTATTTGGTGGTGCTCGTAGCCTTAGTAGTTTTGGAATCTGGAATCCAAACAGTTCTGAAGAAAGTTTGGAGTATAATAACTTTGACTTATCATGTTTAAAAATTCTTTGTAGTCAAACTTCACGGATTTCCATTATATTGAAGAAAAACTACAAGGATCAGCCGAATAGGGTTGTTATAGCCATTGATGTGGAACAAGGCAACCACAATTTCTAATGATCTATAATCATACAGCTCAATCAATCGTCACACTTTTGAATCCGCAATTGCACGAGAGTCTGCTTAGATTGATCTTGATTAGACAACAACACCGAACATTGTTTGTCTTGATTTGTATTTGTTTTATAGCCGACGAAATTACACCAATATCCCAAATGTATGCAACTTCGTCTTTGTACATGTTTGCGGTACTGATTTTGTATGCAAGCAGTTATTTTTATAGCGTTAAGTTTCTCTATCATTCTGCGATTTCGGTTGAAGCGATAAACTTTTTGTCATTATCAATCGAGTTTGTCTTATATAAATTAGAAATTAATTTTAAGAACTCAAAATTTACCCTAGGGTAGTAGTCAATTTCTCAGGCGAAACGACATAACATGGAATTTCATCCGAGCTTGCATGACACAAGATCAGAGCATACCAATCGTTTTATGGCACTTTTTGTCTTGCTGTCTAGCAACAACCTACCTCTAGCATTCTACGCGTAGGACTGAAACAATAAATTTAATATTTAATTTCGCTTCTATTCATAGATTCGCGTGCTTCCAACAGCTTCGCTTTTCTATCGATTGATCATTTGGCTTGTTTAGGGATGATTCTTTCAGCAAGAGCTGTCAAATCGCCAGGAAAATTTTTAATTACTTCCCCTTTTTAACGATTTCTTATGAAAACGGCAAATTCATTTGAAAAATCATAGTAGAAGTTGAAGAAAAAGTTTTTACTCTCAGGTGGTAATGTTTATCTTAGTTCATTGTGCGAAATCTACCGTTTATTCAGAATAGAGCATTAAACTTGGTTTGATATCATTTTTCAAATGCCTGGAAATAACGAATAAAGTATCCAAAATAAATTGTACTCGATCGCTATACATTCTAGTACTCGAGAAATCAACATTACACTGGTTTCTGTTTAAAGAAATGTTGATCCGAAAAAACCTAACCTCACCCAATTTCACACATTTCTGAAGATTTTCCATGTTTAATCGTAGTTTAGACTAAAAAAAGTAGTAGTAATCACTTTGAAATCGATTTTCTTCTACTCCGAGTGTACTTTTATTGCTGATATCTGTTTGGACTATTGAATGAACAATAAAAATGTTACAAATCACTACTGCCGATATGAAAATTTCCGAAAGAATCCTCCTTTTCTTGGTTCTATTTTTCATTGGCAGGTGTCGCCAGCGCCGGTGAAAGAGGTGGGTACGGTGGGTAGTACTAGCCACCTGAAAATTCCAAAGGTAGGAAATTAACCACCTGAAATTTCTAACGAAAAACAATGGTAATATAAGTATTATTCATTAATATCGAAGGTTTAAGAATAAGCATTATTTATATCAACAAGAATATTTTTAATGTAACTCGAATAATAAATAAAATCAAAATTATAGAACCCTAGTACTCAGCTAGTAGAGTAATGGTATGAAGATATACAGCAGAAAGGTAAGATGTGACAAGGATCACTTGAGTAAGCAGAAATCTTTTAGTAACTTAACTTTTACTTTTTTCCAACCAGAGGAGACGAGCTTAAGCATCCGATCAATGAATCACTCGTGTATTGGAAAGTACCGATAAAAAATATAATTACTCAAAATCTTTTGACGTAGGACTACGTCCTTGTTTGCTATAACGAGGTGCAAGTTCAAAATACAGGAAATAAAACTGTACAAACAGTGGTTTGAACATTTACATCTCAACTATTTTTCAACTGATTTTCGATATCATTACACATACTGCTTGGATATATTTTTACGCAACGATTCGAGTAGTTAAATAATTGGATGATTGTAATTGATGATTCAAACTTCAATGTGTAACGAACCATGTCTAATTTTTCTTGTTTCCCAAAACATTTTATCAGGATTTCCCCGGTTTTCGTGAGATTTCTTCAATGAGTATGTTCCTTTTCCGTAGCATCACCATCACCGCCCACGGAAGACCGCTCCAGTCAATGATTAGCATGCGGGCCACCCGTCAGGCCTTCGTAGGACAAGTAGTCGCTGGGGGCTAGGTTATTGAGAATATTGTGGGTGCGGAAACAGAACGAAGACCAATCCGTTCAATTTGGCCATTATTTTCATTGACTTGTGGCACGGGGCATTGTCTTAGTTACAAAAGGTTTTTTTCGATGTCGCATTACAAACGCATCAATAACTCAATATAATAATCCCTTTAGATGGTGCTTTCTTTTTTAACATAGTCAATGTTTATCATACCTCGAGTATCTGAAAACTGACGCCATGATTGTTCCAGCTATCTGTTACATTTTCGGACGACTTTCTCCGTATGAATGCTAATATGACTCAGGAGAAAAATGGTGGATCCAAGTTTCGTTCACTGTTTCATACAAACGAAAGAAATCCTTTTTATTGCGACTTAACAGTGCCAAACAGCTCTCTGGATCGTTAATGCGTTGTTGCTTTTGTTCGATTGAAAAAAAAACCTTTTATATGATTTTCGCGTAAGATCATAAAAGCGCTTCCAGTTAATGTACTAACCATTTCAGCATATTTAATTTTACGAACATCAATTTTGCGTTCATTCATCGAGATTATCAAAACTTGCTTGACTTTTTCTGACGATTGCATCATTTGGTCCCGTTTGAATTCAGAATACACACAAATCTTTATTTTCAATGGATCCGAGTGCGGGTAACACCTCTCAAACCGTTGCTTTATCAGCATACAGAACTCGTTATTTCCATTTTTCCATAAGTGAACAAGTAACGCCATGGTGAGATCAAGGTGAAAATTTGACATTTGAAGGCTAGTTCTTTCGAAAAATGAGGTAAGTTTGACATTTGGGTCAGTCTTGGGACTTTTTGAGCAATGTGCTATGCACATCGGCGACTGGATTGTTTATGGATTTGTTTTATGCGCCGTTCGCTTCGTACGAGACATATTTTGATCGAAAATCGGCAGGATGACATGCGCGAATTCAGCACCTTCCATCATCAGCCCCAACGAACTTAACGGTCAGAGTAACTAAAATTATCGAAGAATTTATTTCGAAAATTCGCCCACACAAATAAGTTTATTCGGAGCAAGACAAGGCCACTGCCCTAATACTCAAAACAAATAATGGCAGTGATTTTGAATCTAGTTGGGGAGTCCTATGTCAACAGTTCGAATAACCCCACAGTAGTTCCGTGGCGTATTAAATCCTTAAATGTGCAATTTCGTCTTAAAACAAAATACCGAAAACGCTTCCAACTACGAATTTACACGTTTCATGCAAATTAATAACGAAACAAAATATTTAAGCAGTGTGCCTAATAATATATTATATTATTGAATAAAAAAAATTGTTAAAAATTGAAAAACTACCCATCTGGGCTTAACATGTTTCACCGGCCTTGGGTGTCGTAACCGGTCAATCAGCTTTGCGACAATGTGCCAATCAGAGCGATGCTTTCCCTTTGATATATCGCTTACTCCTTCAAAACCGTCGTATATGGCAGGGAAATCCGGTATGCCGGAGATTTTTAGCAGACAAAATAGGACACTGCTCGCTACTAATAAAAAATTCAATAATACATAATTGAAAATAGGTGGCATCATATATTCAAATCGAAACTTAGAAATATTTCCAATCAAATGATGAAATAATATTTATAATTGATACACAATAGACTGAGCTGTAACCACATATCTACGGGTTTTTTTCCCTTGAGTTTCTGATTTACACCCCTACATGGAAAATAAAGAATTGAGAATTGAGGCGGAATGAACCTACAGACGATATTTTGGTTTCGTAATCAAACGAATATGAGATTGGATTCTTTCGTTGAAATAACGTGACAAAATTCGACTCCGATCTAGATATCGACTTGCACAGAAAGAAATAATGAAATTTACACGACATGTAAATCAATAGTAACATGGAATAGACATGGGTAGAATCGAAATTTTGATTGGAAACTTTCATCGATGCAAAACTAAATTGCATTGCATTGAATTTTCAATGAATATAACCGCATCTTTAAATGAACGCTTAGTTTGCGATTAAATTATATTAAAACCTATAAAATTGTAAAGTAACTTTATGTTTAATTACCTGCTTCAAATATGTGCATGAAAATAGATGTAAACTCAAAATTATTTTCATCTGTGTGCCAGATAGTGACGCACATATGAACATCACAGTTTATACAATTTGTTACCGAGATTTCGTTAACTTTTACCAATGCAATAAAATGTACTCTCTTTATTAACGATCAATTTCCACAGCAAAGCAGAAAGGGCGTTCTTTCGGAAGTAAATGTTGTATTGATTCTTGGAATTATTGTCTGAGAATCGGTGTCGAAATGAAATCAGTGTACAATATAGTACTCAGTTAAGTTATCAATCGAGAGAAAAAATTGGTTAAATCATCAGAATTTTATAAATAACCACGTAATGGCAGTCAAGGTATGAAAAGCAGATCCAGAGAATGAAGAATTTTCTGTCAATTTCAGTAGTCCGTCTCCAAAACATGACGGATATTTATAGATTAATAAAAAATACGAAAAAAAATCTCCCGCAGCAAACCTGATGCGACGATCGACATCCTAAATTTTCCGCTCCAAATAGGCCCTAGAATACCGTGGGTCATGGGAAAGCGCGAGGAAAATAAATTATGGCCTATTTTTTTACTGCGGTTCGTTTTCCCCTCGCCCTCGCCAGCAGCGGTAAGATGTTATACCAGGCGGCGCAGGCGATGTTGGTGATGACGATGATGATGATGATGATGATGATGATAATGATGGCATTGATGAAGCCAACGTGAATCCTTATCGCAACTCAATCAAATGCGATGCGTTTTACCTTTTTCCCTTCGTTAGACAACATCGCGTAGAACCGAAAGCCGGGTGATGTACGAGTGAGTATGTTATGTGCGAGTGGGTGTAGGTGAGGGTGAGGGTGGATATGTCCGTTCTTTGGTAGGTTAGGCTGTTGAAATCTAACCGCTATGGAGCCGGGATTTAAGACAATGATTTGATTGATTGGAGCGCTTTTTCCATGTCCAATAGCGCCTAGCGCTAGTGTGAGATTTTTTTGTGGGTATCCTCGAGCCAGCGACCTTGGTTTACTTAATGCGAGAAAAGGAAGCGAGACAGAATTGATGTTGCTGATTCATTACAGCGTGTAAACATCTGTAATCACTTGAATGATTGTGGGTATGAGAATCAAATTAAAGCAATTCATTACAACCCCACGGCGGTCGGCAAGGTTAGGCTAGACGATGATACTTGGAAGGACTAGCGGTCACTGTGATGATCGGTTAATGAAAGTTGTAACATGAAGGTGAAATGATTTAACCTGGGAATTAACCACAACCACCTATGGTATTTCTTGGAAACATGAGTCTGCCCGGTATGGAACAATTATCATCACGGTCTGTCAGCTATCTATCAAATTATTCTATATTAACGAACAGAACTGGACGGTCTTCGACATCGCTCTTCTCTATGCCGCTATTGAAAAGTCAATTTTAGAAGTGAAATCTAGTCACACAATAACAGATCGACTGAAAAGTTCGTATCGTTTCTATGAGAGGGCGACACTAGAATTAAATCCATACCATTTTCAGTTAGTACCAACCTTCAAAAGATACGTGTATAAATTTGACAGCTGTCTGATTATTAGTTTGTGAGATATTGCATTTTGAGTGAAGCTACTTTTGTTATTGTGAAAAAAAAATGGAAAAAATGGAATTTCGTGTGGTGATGAAACAGTACTTTTTGACAAAAAAAAGTGCCGCCGATACCAAAAAAAGGCTTGATGAGTGTTATCAATACTCTGCACTGGGCGAAGCAACAATTCGTAAGTGGTTTGCAAAATTTCGTACTGGACATATGAGCACCGAAGACGATGAACGCAGTGGACGTCCAAAAGAGGCTGTTACCGATGAAAACGTGAAAAAAATCCACAAAATGATTTTCAATAACCGTAAAGTGAAGTTGATCGAGATAGCTGACACCCTAAAGATATCAAGGGAACGTGTTGGACATATTATTCACGAATATTTGGATATGAGAAAGCTTTGTGCAAAATGGGTGCCGCGTGAGCTCACAATCGATCAAAAACCGCAACGAATTGATGATTCTGATGTTTGGAGCTGTTATATCGAAATAAAACCGATTTTTTCGTCGATATATAACAATGGACGAAACATGGCTCCATCACTTCACTCCGGAGTCCAATCGACAGTCAGCTGAGTGGACTGCACGCGATGAACCGAACCCAAAGCGTGGAAAGACTCAACAATCGACCGGTAAGGTTACGGCGTCTGTATTTTGGGATTCGCATGGTATAATTTTCATCGACTACCTTGAAAAGGGAAAAACCATCAACAGTGACTATTATATAGCGTTATTAGAGCGTTTGAAGGACGAAATTTCAAAAAAACGGCCTCATTTGAAGAAGAAAAAAGTTTTGTTTCATCAACACAATGCACCGTGTCACAAGTCGATGAAAACCATGCTGAAATTGAACGAATTGGGCTTCGAATTGCTCCCTCATCCACCGTATTCTCCAGATTTGGCCCCCAGTGACTTTTTCCTGTTCTCAGACCTCAAGAGAATGCTCACTGGTAAAAAATTTAGAAGCAATGAAGAGGTAATCGCTGAAACTGAGGCCTATTTTGAGGCAAAGGACAAATCGTACTACAAAAATGGTATCGAAAAGTTGGAAGATCGCTATAATCGCTATATCGCCTCTGATGGCAATTATGTTGAATAATAAAAACTAATTTTGGCAAAAAAATGTGTGTTTCTATTAAACGATACGAACTTTTCAGCCGAGCTGTTAAGATAAAAAAAAAGTTAACGAAAACTAACATTTTTAATAGAAAACAAATGAGTCTGAGAACTCGAAGTACTACAAAGACAAATACTTGAAAAACTCATTTAACCATTTATTACATATGAAGTTTTAGCCTAGATTTGCTCACTGTCACTAATGGCACAGTGTCAACAGGGTGAATTCAATCAAAACCGGAACCTTAAATACCCAATCGTCCTCCATTTTTATACGATCAAGAATTCTAAAGATTTAATTTTTACACTCGGTTAAACTACGGCGGGTTAACGGTCATGTATTTTGCCACTGACATTTAAACAGGAAACCTTCACGAATCAAGCGTTATACGCATAGCTCATTCTGCTTCCCAATCAAAGTTGTATTCCATTTCTGGGTTCTTATTTCAGTGAAGTGCTTTATCTTCAAACAATGACCTTTTCGGAAAAGCGCGAGTACTTGAAGCGAAAGAACTTTTTCCGAAACCCTACGGACAACCTCGATTGCATCTAAGGTCATCGTATTTTATAGAATTCTTGAAACTGATTCAATATTCTGACCTTGTCTTTCCCAATAATGTGCGGAAATAAATGTATTTCTCATCGAAGAAGGCAATAAAAACTCTGATTAAATGAATTAGTTACTTCAATAATTATAAAGGATCGTTTTCTAGAAGTTATTGTAAAATGGTAATTTCTGTCTTTTTTGCTCAACAGAACAAATTCTATCCCATACATACCTAAAATATAACGTTTTCATCTTAATTGCTAAAAATTGTCGAAGTAATCCAGACATATATTCGAAATGTACTGGTGGCATTAAAAACGGGATATATGGTGAGTACAAATTTATTCGGTCCGTTTTCCAAAGATGGCTCTAGCTGTTATGAATATTGAACAGTAACAACTCAAACAACAAGTGGCCTTGGTGGAATGATAAGCTGCGCAACCTTCGGAATTGGTTAAGAAAGACTCGTAGACGATTTTTTCGGAGAAAAGATGACGGAGATAAACTGTTGGTGTTTGAATTTTTTTTTTCGACTCTCCGTTTCTCGACTGGGAGTTTTAAGGACGACCTGAAACAGTTCTGGTCTTATCTGCGAAGTAAAAATGTCTTCCCGAGGATTCCCTGAAAGCATCTACTGTCAAAACCAATCTTCAACGACATCTGCTGACTCAGTCAATCTATTCTCGTTTTTCTTTCAAAGAATAAAAAGATGCTGTTATAGTACCAGATCACAAATCCGGAAACGTACATGACGTCTTGAACTACAGAAGCCTCCTTCAGGAATCAGGAATCAGAACAAATTGGCTCAAATGGCACGTTCCCCTTGATATTTGGAGATTTGTGCCTTGCCATCAATTTGTTTTTAGCATCATTTTCCCGATATATAAGAGGGAAGGATTGAAAGGAAATGGTAAGGGTTGGACTAGGAGGATGGGAAAAATTGACGACACAAAAACACATAAAAGCAGAAGTAAATTCTGCACCCCTAAGGGATGCTGAACAATCTGCTGAGGATCACATTTAGTGGAAGCAGAAGGAAATTCTGAACCTCTACGAGGTCCCGAACAGTCTGCTGTTAATAAAACCTCCAACCCCCGAGAGGATTTAGAGATCTTACAAAAGCGACACCATTCTGCACTCCCGGAAGAATGCAGAACGACTCGCAGTATGTACGAGCAGAAGTAAATGCGGTACCCCCCAGAGGATGCCAAACAATCTGCCAAACCCTATTTAAGGTGAATACAGAAGGGATTCATTCACTCCAGGAAGAACGATGAACCCTTCTGACTATAGCTCCTTACCACATTGGGTGAGAAACGAGAGAATATCCTTCAATTTTAGCTCCGCATACACAGACTCAACCATGTATGGAGAACCAAAAACCCGGATACGTAGCTGCGTCAATGCGGGACAGTTACATATCAGATGATATGAAGTACCATAATCGCATTCACACAAATCACACGAATAATACTCAGCACGTTGAATAGTAGCCATGTGATAATTGAGTTTGCAATGTCCAGTCAGAGCTCTGACCAGAATACTGCAATGTTGCTTGGAGAAATGCAGTAGACACTTTGACATTTTCAGATTTAAATCTGGTAGAAATGCTTTTGTCTGAGCGCAAGTTTGCAAGCTGCGCCAGTAGCTGGCATGTTTGGATGCAGCCCAAGAACGTATCTTGTGCTTTATCCAACTAGTTGAAAGTGGTAAAGCTGGTTCAGGACCAACGAAATCATTCATTGCACCAGCTCTAGCCAACTCATCAGCCCATTCATTTCCAGTAATACCAGAATGGCCGGGTACCCATATGAAGTAAACAGCATTTGAAATGCTGAGGTCTTCAATTTGAGTTCGACATGCGATCACTAGATTCGACCGTGAGTCATTCGAACTGAGTGCTTTTAAGGCTGCCTGACTGTCGGAACAAAAATAAATACGTTTACCACAGATCCTCTGCTGAAGTGCCGATTGTACTCCACACAGAATTGCGTAGATTTCTGCTTGGAACACAGTACAGTATCTACCAAGTGAATGAGACTGCTCCAGCCTATTTCACGACAGTAGATACCAGCACCAGCACGACCATTCAACAGAGAACCGTCCGTAAAACAAACTATGTGTTCATCAAGTTGTCGTTCCAGACAACCAGACAATCATTCCTAACGAAGAGGATAGCTCACATTGAATGTTTTAAAAGGAAAACTGCATGTGAGAGTTAGGTCACTAGGAGCGAGTAAATACTCATCCCACGGAACCATTTGAGACCACAAGCGAGTGTGACTGGTAGCATATTCTAATGGGTTACTGTTCCAAAGCCCTGTAACCCTAAGACGGTATGCACAAGATAATGCTTCTTGTTTTAGGAACACATGTAGTGGTTTAATGCACAGTAGCGCCTCTACAGCAGCAGTAGGAGTTGTCGTGAATGCTCCTGTCATCGCCATTAGGACCATCCTTTGGAGATGATTTAGCTTTGACTGAACTGTCGCGACTTCTCCTTTCTGCCACCATACAAGACATCCATATGCTAAAATAGGTCTAACGATAGTTGTGTAGATCCAATGAATATATCTGGGTTTGAGTCCCCATGATTTTCCAAAAGCTCGTCTGCATTGGCCGAAAGCCATGCAAGCTCTTTTAATCCTGAAATCAATGTGAGCAAACCAATTCAGTTTTGAGTCAAGAATAACCCCGACGTATTTAACTTGATCGACCACAGTGACCCCTGAACCAAAGAACTGCAACGGACGAGCTCCTGTAATTATCCTACGATGAGTGAAAAGCACCATTGATGTTTTGCCCGGATTTACAGATAATCCAAACCTGACAACACCATTGTTCAACAGATCGCAGGGCTTGCTGCATTAAATCAAAGAGAGTGTTAATGCTTATACCGGTCATCAATATATGATAATCGTCGGCAAAACCATAAGTCGGAAATCCAAGGTTATTTAGTTTCCCTCACAAACCATCAGCGACTAGGTTCCATAAAAGTGGGGATAGTACACCACCTTGAGGACACCCACAGACACTCAGCTTTCTAATCTCTGGCCTGCCGAAGCGATGATCAAAGAAGTTGATTGCTAAGCATTGCGTGTATCCAGTAAGGGAAAAACCCAAGATATTCCGTTCACGACTGCAATGTTTAACCTCCTGCAGCCATTCAGCCATCGGCACGGAAATACACCTTGACTTAGGAGTTCCTATTTTTGTGGCCTTTTACGACATGGAATAGGAAACCAGTGGATCAATTCTTGGTAAAAAATAATACCGCCGGATGCCACACGGCTTACCTGTTTGGTGGACTTATACCACCGGTACAGGTGGACCGTAGCGTTATTCTTAGCAGTTGGGAAACCGCTACCGACACTACACGGCTATCTAGGCTGCTCAGAGAGGGAAGTTAACATTGATGGTCAACTTCCATGGATGGCCGAGCAGCCGGTCTTCGTTTCTCGACTGGGAGTTTTAAGGACGACCTGAAACAGTTCTGGTCTTATCTGCGAAGTAAAAATGTCTTCCCGAGGATTCCCTGGAAGCATCTACTATCAAAACCAATCTTCAACGACATCTGCTGACTCAGTCAATCTATTCTCGTTTTTCTTTCAAAGAATAAAAAGATGCTGTTATAGTACCAGATCACAAATCCGGAAACGTACATGACGTCTTGAACTACAGAAGCCTCCTTAGCAGCCCCCAAAAGTTTTCGAGCGAATGCCATTGGATATTATTTACCCGTCACTAAAGCACATTCTTCCAAGCGATCAGCATGGCTTTGTTAAAAAGCGATCAACTTCTACGAACGTAATGAGCTACGTTTTTACTTTGATCGATAGGCTTAAAAAACGATAACAAATTGATTCGGTATATCTTACAGATTGTAGTGCCTCAGTTCGAGTCGGAACTGTACATTTTGATTATTTTGATATAACACCAGATGTTACCCAAGGGAGTCATCTCGGACCACTTCTGTTTGTGCTATTTGTGAACAGTGTTGGGAAAAATTAATATTTCGAAAATCGAGACTGAATTTTTCACTGGTGATTTTTAGACAAAAAGCGGTGTTTCAGTTCTCTTGACATTATTTTAATTATCGTCGTTTTAGACGGCAAATTGAGATTTTAATCACTCATTACCCTATAATGTCGAATCTGCAAAACGTATCGTATTTCCATGTTAACGTGTGACAATCGATTGAACATTCCCTGAGATGTCGAAGTACGTTCCACTTTAGAGTTTTTCGTCATTATTTATGGTACTTGCAGGGCCAGGAACTAGCATAACCCAAAATGATTCGTATGGCCATGAATTAATACGCCAAACAATTTACATCTTCTATATCGGTATGGATTTTAAAAACTCATCATCCTGTCATTCCAGAATTAGATAAAATTCACCAATTTTGTATGGGACCAGAAGTCCTTTAATTTGAATTTTTGCTTTTTAAGTTCGGTTTGGCCTTTTTGAGAAAATGATTGAACTTTGAGAAACAATTCAATACCTTAACCGAAATTCTAAAATCGATGTAGCCGGTACATTGGGTACATTCCGAATTGAAAACTGAATACCGCTTAAACTGAAATAAATTTATTTGGAAATCGATTATCCAAATCTGCCAATCTGATAAACTTGATAATTTTTTGTGAAATGGACATTTTTAGACTAATCACCCTGTATCTCCTAAACCGGAAGTCGGATCTGACTAAAAAGTAAGATGTTTTATAGTATCTTAAGACTTTTCATTTGAATCATAGATGGTTCTTATGTTCATTTGATTCTTAGATCGGTTCAGCCATCTACGAAAAAAATGAGTTGCATTATTTTAATTTCGTTTCACATATCACCCTGTGGTTCCGCAATCAGAAGTCGGATCCCAACGTAATTCAGGAACCTTGTTTGGGAGTATACGACTTTTCATAGGAATCTGAGTTTGTAGAAAACGGTTGAACCATCTCCGAGAAAATTGAGTGAAATTATTTGTCATACTCGCATCTGCTAATCTCGACGAACTGAGTCGAATGGTATATGGAATTTATGTTCTTCCAGCATTTATTACTGCAAGTAGTTTAAATCAAAATAAATACTTAAACTTTCAACTTGAATGCTGCCATCAACTAGTTTACATGTAATACTCGACGATTATGTTGCCAAAAACGAACCGTGCTAAAATCGGTCCGAGGCAAAATGCTATGAAAAAAAATGCTGTCTCTTTGTTACTTAGAAACAATTGCATGTAACAGTATAAAAAATCATATTTTATTTGGCTCCGAAACAGCGCTTTATCATCAAACGCGTGAAACTCCTAGTACTGGAATAAGGTGAAAAGTCGTCTACACACAAAAATATCGATATCATCGTTAAAAATGGACGGATTTCGGCAATCTATGGCTTGTTGCATAGCTATCACCGTGCGGAGTCAGTTATGGTAAAAAAACTGAAAGTTTTGACATAAAACTTTGCATAACTCAAAAAGTAAACATTCGATCTAAAAACCATTCAATAGCGTTGAGGGCGACGGAAAGACATTTCATTTGCGACAAATTTGATCAAAATCGGTCCAGCCATCTCTGAAATCTCGACCTCTTTGTAGACACACACACATACACACACACACACACACGGCCCTCGGTAAATCATCGATCAGAAAACTTACTGCACAAAAGTTCAGTACTGAAACTGATTTCGCATGGCAAAATATCTGTTGTAAAAGTTCACTAGCAAACATTCTTCTCGATGATATTTAAGAAAACAAAGTTTGCTCATGGAGGGTAGGGTGGATGATAAGTAGATTTATTAGTGGTGATTTATTTGAAATTAGTTCGGCACAACATAAATAATAAAAGCATCAAGTGTTATGAAGCTGATTAAAAAAAATTAGCCATGCAGTCATTTAGCTTAAATAACGTACGCAGAAGTAACAGGAGCGCAGACTACCGCTATGTCGATTCAAACGCGCCATTCAAACGCTGCGCCTACTGTGTATTCGTGACTTGCTGACAATATTGCGCTCCTCGTACTTCAATTAAAGACTGTCCCAGATAGTAAGGACGCAACCAAAAACCGCTGCCATTTCGCAATGGTTCAGAATCAAATGGTCAATCTTTATGGCTGCGTTCTGTTGTTTACACTCTTCTCTAACCACTTGTGCAGTTGTTTATTCGTTTTCATTAGTTTGTTTCGAAACGCGTGCACAGAACGCGGACTGTCACTGAGAAAAATAGCAAAAATCGAAGGAGTAAGTGAAAAAGCCATGCGAAATGCAATCAGGAAGTTCGGTGAGGATAACACCTTTGAGGATAAAGCGAAAATGGGTCGAAAAAAAGGTCCGGCTAACACTTAGTTGGATAAACGTATACTGAAGGCGTTCGAGCAAAAGAAGGAGGTTTCAGTTCGGGATGTGGCCAAAAAAGTGGGCACTTCTAAGTCAAATGTTCTTCGTGCTAAAGAACGTTTAAATCTTCGAAACTATAAGAAGCAGAAACAACCAAAACGTAGTCCGAAACAAGAAGCATCGATTAGGCCGAGGGTTCGAAAGCTGTACAATACGATTCTTGCTGGAAATTTGAACTGCATAACATGGACGACGAAACCTACGTGAAACTCGAAACCATTCAACAGTTCGAAAAAGATAGGAAAAAAGTGTCAAAGCTTGTCGCCAAGAAGTCTGTACAGAATTTAATGAGGAACGCTCGCAAGAAGGTGCGCCAGCTAGTCTACAATGGCTTAGTAGCAAATGTTGAGAGTAATATTCTGTTGTTGTAGTCTAATATTATCAGTATATCGAATAAAATTTGAATATCTAACACTCGTGAATTATTTACGGCGAAATCAGAGTGCGTTCATACTTTCTGGGACAGTCTTAAATCAAATTCATGCTAAATAGCGTTGTATTTGGATTAATATAAATAGTACAGTGTAATCTGCCAGCTGGAATTAAAACAGTCTTTCATCGCTATAATTACTATTTGGAATGTGGCAAAAATATTTTTTGTTCACATTAACCACTCTACGTGCATCGAAAATCAAAGGATTGAGATACAACGACTACGAAAACTCATTTCCCAAAAATCACTTGTGAAAAATCGTCGCGATTTTCGAAATTTTGAATTTTCATCAACACTGCTTATGTTATTATATCCAAAATATTTTCAAGTTAATGTTATTAGACTAGATAGGTATTAATAGGTCAGTGCGGTAGTTTTTACTCTAATCGATGACAACAAACCTAAATATCTAAACAGCTGATGTCGATAGTTTCAAGAGGTTAGACATCTGTTATTATTATTCAGTTCATATTGATTCGATCAATTATGAGCAGTTTTGTATAATTGAAGAATGAATTTGCGGGAAGTGTTAGTTTTCTGATTTAAATATAAGAAAAGTGCAGCTGAAGAGCATCAAATGCTTATGGTTGTTTATGGTGATAATACTCCAACTGATAAACCATGTAGGGGAAGGTTTCAACGTTTCAAAAATGGAGATTTCAGCGTTGAAGGTAGGCCTCGCTCTGGACAATCAAAAAAATCTAAGACAAGCAATTGGAGACACTACTCGATGAAAATCCGAATCAAATGCAAGAGAAACTTGCAGAATCACTGGAAGTAACACAACAAAAAAATTCCGATTAAAATCCATAGGAATTATTCAAAAGCAAGGAAGTTGGGTGCCTTATGAACTGAAACCGAGAGATACTGAAAGGCAATTTTTCGTTTACGAGCAGCTGATTCAAAAGGAACAAAGAAAGGGTTTTTTATATCGAATTTTTACTGGGGATGAAAAATGAAGATTTTTTTGATAACTCCAATAAGAAAAAATATTACGCTATACCAGGTCAATTGTTGCCATCGACCTCATGTTATGCATCTGGTGGGACCGAAAGGGTATTGTATACTATGAGCTGCTACAACCAGGCGATACTATAACGAGGAATCGGTATAGGCTGAAATTGATGCGTTTGAACCGTGCATTACGAGAAGAACGGCTGCAATACAAGCAAATACCTAATAAAGTTATTATCCTGCATGACAACGCTCGGCCTCATGTCGCAAAAGCCGTGCAAAAGTATTTGGAAACGCTCAAGTGATCGTCGTGTTCTCCTGAAATTGCTCCTTCTGATTACTGATAGTTCTGATGGATGCAGCACGATCTGGCATCACCACAAAAGATGAGATACTTTTTCAATGTGGAATACTAAAATTACCTGAGAGGTGGGAAAACTAACTAAGTAACTAAGCTTGGACGATACTTTGATTAATCTTTAAATTCTTTTTATTTTGAAGTACCTTATGATAAAAAAAGAACCGGAATTTTCATTTTAAAATTTCCGCGCTTGTCCAATCGGTAAACTTTTATTCTCTCAACGTTGGCAACACTTTTATACACATTCTGTCAAATTTTGACGCATATCGTACGATTAGTTTTTGTTTGGCGTCTATACAAAAAAGTTGAAAAATTTTCGTGTGGCGATTTTTATAATGGATGAAAATTTAGAACAACGTGCGTGCATCAAATTTTGTGTTGCAAATGGATTTAAGTGTTCCGAAACGTTGAAAATGTTAGAAAAGGCATTTGGTGAATCGTGTCTAGGAAAAACACAGACATACGAGTGGTATAAACCCTTCAAAGGTGGTCGTACAAGCTTGGGTCATGATGAGATCCCTTGCCGCTCAACAACTTCTGTTACTGACTGTTTTTTTTTTCGATATTCGTGGTGCGGTGTACTATGAATTCCTTCCGGACGATCAAACGGTTAATAAGGAATATTATTTGGCCGCTATGCGTCGTTTGCGTGAGGCCATTCGCAAAAAAAGGCCAGACTTATGGAAGGAAAACTCATGGATTTTACACCACGATAATGCGCCGGCTCACACAGCGTAGGTTTTGTCGCAGTTTTTGGCCAAAAACTCAACCAATATCATCATCCAAGCACCGTACTTTCCAGATATGGCACCGTGTGACTTTTTCCTCTTCCCCAGACTTAAATTGCCATTGCAGGGAACGCGTTTTGAGACCATAGAGACCATAAAAGAGAATTCGCTGCGTGAACTGGAAAATTGGATCAAGCGTTGGCATGCATGTATTGCCACAGGAGGAGAGTACTTTGAAGGCGATAATAAAGAAATTTATTAAAAATCGAAATTTTGCGTTTTTTAATAAAATACCGGTTCTATTTTGATCATAAGGTAAATGTATCTTTGACCCATAAAAACGGATCGAATAAATTTGTACTCCCAATAGATTCTAATAAGAAAATTTTCGCATACCTTTCTCGGCATTTTTAATTGATTTTTTTGTATATTGGTTTGAATGCATTTTGTTGACTTCGGGTGTGCAAGTGGTGTCAGATATTATATTGTTCATTACATATGCATTAAATAAATTTTTCGTATGGTATTGAATAATAAAGTTTTTTGACAAGTATGTCTTTCATTTGACTTTCGGAACATTTTTATATGATGGTAGACAGCATCGATTTAAAAATAACGACTCGTTTCGCAGCAAAACCGGAATAGTAATGAATTTTTTTTTATATTGCAAATTTAATCCGCTGTTGCCGGAAACTGTATTAATCTTTAACTTGGGCAAGAAATACGTAGTACCGAAGTAGCGATTCCTCATTCTGGATAGAGCTGTCATTGAAATTGTTTATTATGGCGCGATTATGGTACCTACAGGCAAAACACTAACCACTGCAAGAGGACGATACAGGTGCCTCCCACGGAACCTGCAGAAGGCGATCCGAGGCGTCTCTCGAGACGAGTGCGTCAAGAAGGAGCAATGCCCGATGATGACGTGAAAGCGCCAAACGAGTATTTGGGTGTTGGATTGAGCGGGATTCGGAATCCTTTTTCAATTGGAAGACGATATGGTAAATTTATGCTGATTTTTTCTATCATATCTGGCATATTTTTTTAAATATATTTAGAAATTATATTGGTTTGTTTACTTATCTTGAATTACTGATGTTACTTGTTTTTCAAGTAAGTAACTAAAATAAATGACGGACACATTTAAAATCGAATTCAACTCGTCACGTGTAGCATCATCGACAACATAAAAGGTTTGTTTTTTTTGAAGAATTGCTCATATTATTTCCTTTACTTCCGTTGTGTTTAATCATAGTTGATCCCATTCCATATCCCATTTTAACTTGTCTTTGTCGTTCTCCAGAGTCTTGCTTTATAAGAGCATAGTTTCAGTTTCAACGAGCCAATGTTATTCGTATTCGCGTCAATCCGGATATGGCGCTGACATTTCTCACCCCCTTTTTTTTAAAAACGTTGATAACCGTTTTAAACGGTGGCATGGTGCACCGCAATTTTTAAACCTAATTTTCATCATTAGAAATAACAACAATATATCAAACAAATATTATTTTTTCCGCGTGGGTCTAATAATATAGCCAGGGATTGTAATTTCTCTTCGGGCTATCTATCATTGAAGTAAAGTGTTAAATGACGAATGTTTTTTGATACTTCTACTGAAATTATAGTTTTTTTTGCATTTTCCCAAGCTTCCATAATAAGCTTTAAAGTTTTTAACCAAAGGTTAATTTTGAAAAACCATGTCATACTGAAATTGAAAATATTTCAACATCAACTGCAATTTCAATACGCATGATGATATAATTTTTATGTATTATTTCCGAGTGTACTTTTAAATTCCTAGGGAAAATTTTCACCCAACGAGCTTCTCGTCCTACAGAGCGCACTATAGGCCCGGATGTGCGGCTAGCGAAACAGGAACCGACGAAATAATAAACAGGACTTAATAATGAAAATTTCTCTCACCGTATTGTATTCTGAACTCCACAAGAGCCCTCCAATGATCAACTGCCTAACTCGCGCTTCAACTTACGCCCACGATGGCACTCGAACTGAGGTAATGACAGACAGCGACCACGAATTCATGCGGCCCACAGTGTCGGTTTCTAACAACAACAACAAAAATAGATAAGAAGGACAATGACATCCCATTTATATTCGGAGCAATTTTGTTCGACCGATGATAAGCACTTGAGAAATTTAATATATCATAGAACAAATTATGATTTTTCTTTCTCGGTTTCGGAAAAAAATCCTCCAACCTCAGGAATGGAATCGGAATGCCAAACCATCCGCAGCGAGTTTGGGTTGGTTGGCCTACCGAAAACCTTCCATCCACCAGGGACAAGAAGGTGCCAAAACGAGAAGATAGCACGGTAAAACCCACTGGAATGAATGGAATTCTCCGGAGTGGTAGATGATAAGCATTTTCACCGTTCACTGTTCGTACACGGTTGTGAGTTACAGAGTTGTGGTGTATATTTCTATTATTTCTACTTCCACCTTGATAGCTAAAACATTGTTGGCTGGTTCTGTGGAGCTGTTTTGGGATCTTTTGGGGCGCTTCGAAATATGTGGCACCCCCCCATTCTGTGGCCGCAGCCAACCGGTGCTAGCGCGGTGTTCACGAGAGCGGAAGTTGGGAAAATTGGTTTAGTGTTGGAAATTCGTTTCTTTCAGGGTTACCTCAACACACATTCAGCCGGTGCCGGAAGTTCCGCTGACGTGAAAAATAGTCAGTAAAAGTTCGTCTTCCATCATTCGCCAGTTTTATTGCGGTCCAACTTCGAGTGAAAAGTTTTTCTTTTCGCATAATCGGTGGCCTCCATTTGTCCAGGTTGGCGGCTTACGTGTGTATGTGCATGGAATGTTTGCGAAATGCTACAAGATTTCGAGCGATATCCAGTGAAGAAAGAATCCCAACATACAGTAATAAACCTTGAGTTCGTTTCGTTCGATCCTTCCATGCCTCATTTTCTCGCCAAATTCAATTTACGTAAGTTGGAAGTCTAACGATATTTGATTGATCGACGTACAGTGCAATTGGTGCGAATGTACCTGACTAAGTTTTTTTCCCACCCGATGGTCTGCTTTCCCTGCACGGAGCTGAATATAAATCATGATGGACGCATGCACCCACGCACGCACGGGGCACCGGTGGGTGATTCGAGATCGATGGGGAAAGGAAACAAAACAATCAGTTGGATTAATGCCAAAGGGTCGACGTTGCAGCATTACTGACAGTGAATAGGCACCGACGGGATCTGATTTTTATCGATAGATTACTGCATGGTTCATCACACTGTGGAATATGAGTTGCATACGAATTGAATGAGAAATTATCATATATATAAGATTTATCAAGACTTTGGTGCCGCATCGTACAATGTATTACGAATAAGTTCTAGGAGTAGATAATGCCAAAGACATATCCGCGAGATTGACGTAGGACTGCATTCAATATGTGTATAGATGTTAGTTGATTTGGTGCCGTTTGAACGTTTAAAATGTTTTAGTGCTGAAAAGGACAATTTGGTTTCCAAATATTGCGTTTGTATTCCAAGAAGTATAGGAATCATTTGCAATTTTGAGCCTAAATGATCATTTGCAATTTTGAGCCTGAATGATCGTACCACAAGTCGTAGAATCGTTCATATGTTCCAATATTTCATACGTCTTAATATTTGAGTAAAATAAACTATCAAAATGCTGTACGGGACTCATATCTGGCCTTTATTCTAGATCAGGATTTCCCAAACTATTTTGGGTCATGGACCCCCATCAACAAATTCCTTTGAAAATTCTTTTTTATCTGTTTTTTTAATATTGATGTAAAATACTTACGAATTTCTGCGGATGGTCAAATTAACACAACTTTTTTAGCGAAAATATTCCAAATAACAACTTATATCAAACAACAAGGGGTTGATTTATAGACCTCTTCGACCACCACAGTCAGTTTTCGTTTACGTCGACCCCCGCAAAAAGAATATCGACCCCAAGGGGTCTATATCGACCACTTTGGGAACCCCAGTTCAAGATTATCCTAGACTGATGCAGTCAAATGCTAGCTGAGCTTTATTTGCGCGTTCGTTTGTTCGTTTTTTACCCAGCAAAAAAGGCACAAAGCTAATCAAATTATTCTAGATTTGCACTAAACTAAAATGATTTTTACCTTCGATTTGCATAGAAACAATCTCAATAGTTCTTTAGACAACAAGCAGAGCCATTAGAACGGCTGATTTTGTGTAATGTTCCTCATCGTTGTTCACTTTTCGTTGTTTTTTTCTCCAATGCCAACGACTATCAGTCTTATGACGCAGTCGCTCTTGTTAAAAGCAAATCTGGCTTTGCGAAAGACCCGTAACACATCTGCTCACATTGCGATTGATTCCAAACTGAACCCATTTTTGTTAAGAACTTTCTTTTTACGTAATTTCGATTGCAGCTTTTTCACAAATGAGCGGTTCCAACAGTCACAAAAATAGCAACTTATAGAATTTTGTTGTCGCTCAATTCATTTCGGATTTGCATATTTCAGTGAAAGAAACTACCACAACGCTGTACGAAATTCATTTCTGGCAACACTTTTCTCGAACGCGACACAGTTAAATGCTAGCTAAGCTTTATTTGCGCGTTCGTTTGTTACGAATTTCGCCCAGCAAAAAAGGCACAAAGCTAATCAAATTATTCTAGATTTGCACTAAACTTATGTTTTGCATTTCTCTATAGAAAGGTATTAGAATTGCTTGAAAACCGACTTTTGAACGGAGCCTCGGAGACATATAGTGTTATATACCATTCGACTCAGTTCGACGAGATCGAAAAATGTCTGTGTGTGTATGTATGGGTGTGTGCACTTTTCGAAAATATTTATACGCGCTCAATTTTCTCAGAGATGGCTGAATCGATTTCTACAAACTAATGCTCGTTTGAAAGCTACTGTCGGGCCATTGATCAAGTTCAAAGATCAAATGGCTGTGACTTTCGGTTCCGGAGATATGATTGTATAAGTGACGTAACATACAAAACGCGTTGTAATTTTACGCGCTCAATTTTCTCAGAGATGGCTGAACCGATTTTAATAAACCTATGCTCGTTTAAAAGCTACTATCGGACCATTGGCCGTGACTTTTGGTTCAGGAGATATGATGGTATAAATAACGTAACCGACAAAACTTGAAGTTTTTTACGGCGCAAATTTCTCGGAGATGGCTGAACCAATTTCAACAAGTCTAGGCTCGTTTGAAAGCTATTATTAGGCCATTGTTCAAGTTCGAAGACTGTGATTTTTGATTCCGGAGATATAATGGTATAAGTGACGTAACCGACAAAACACTTTGTTTTTTACCGCTCTAGTATATAAGGGTGCCAATATTTTTTGGTCACCTCTAATTTCGTAAAGCGCCATTGTTCAAAAGTTTAAGCACCTCGAAAAAAGTCCTCATGCAAAATTTAAGCTAAATCGGACATGGGTAAGAGTTGCTGCCCAACGGTAAAAGTTTGAAAATTTTCGATCTTGATAAAGCACCATACATTAAATTTCCGAAATAGAATTTTTTTTATACCAAACATCTTAGAAGTGCATGAAACGTCGAGATTTAGTGTCATCTAAAAACATTTTTTTTTTAAATCGACTTTCTGGGACTTTTCGAGATGACACTAAGTCTCGACGTTTCATGCAATTCTAAGACTTTTGGCATCAAAATTTGTTTTTCGATTTAGAAAATTTCCCCCTATGGTGATTTTTCAAGATATATGAAAATTCCGCTAAGTGAACTAAGACGGGTTTTTTTTAGATTAGCATCACTCTTCTCATACAAATAGGCAACGCAAATCTCAAGCGCTTGGTTGAAAAAATGATGCCTACTATGTGATATGAACAGTGAAGAATACTTATGTGAACTACTCGATGAGCCCAAATTAGTGTCACAAATTATTTAATAAAAATGTTTTTATGAGACTGTTTTGAAGAAAGAGAAAGGCATTATCACATCACTAGGTGGATTAAAAAGGAGTTTTTTAGGTTCGATTTGCATAGAAACAATCTTAGTAGTTCTTTAGACAACATTTAGAGCCATTAGAACGGCTGATTTTGTTTAATGTTTCCCATCGTGGTCCACTTTTCGTTGTTTTTTCTCCAATGCAAACGAGTAGCAGCTGTATGACGCAGTCGCTCTCGTTTGAAACAAAACTCATACTACGAATGTCCAACATCAGATATGCTCACAGAAGAACTAATTGTTGTTTTACTGCGTTTACACTTGAGAAACGGACTCGTTTGACTGAAGCACCAGTTGAATAATGCCGGATTCTACTTTCTTGACGTGAATGGCGGTCTGCGCACTCGATGTGTCTCAGTTCATGCATTTTCATGTTTCGTGTCTGGATCTATTTTTCACTATTCAAACTATGTTTCCATAATAAACGTGGTATTGACAATATCTATTTTCCATTCGTTTCGTGGAAGAATTAGAGAAAATGCTCAAACAGTTATAAAGAAATCGGTATTGTATTGTCGCCCCGCACACGAACAGCTCATAGTTCCTTAACATTTTTCTGGTTACCTTCGATTTTATCACAGTTTTTATCCAAGGCTACCCAAAAAACTATCAATTTTTCTGAAGACCAATAATCAATCGGCCCTTTTTTAAAACTATTATATCCCGGATTAATCAGACAATATAAACCATTTTTGGTTGCAAACTGACGAGGAATTCGTTGTCACATCATACCTCGTTACTTCGGTTACTGGGTATTGCTTCTGGAACATACAAATTTTGACACTTTACATACTAACAATACTCGTTCTAATCGGTAAAGTGATAAGCAGTTGTTTTGACATATTAGAAATTATGAGAACCGGACTTGGAATGCACAATGCGAAAAATTGTTCAACATATCTTTTGCAAGGACTGAACAAAAAACCTTTTTCAATCCACCGAGTGGTGTAGTGGTGTCTCTCTCATTTTGCTTATATTTTCAAAAATATCACTAGAAGATTCTGTCAAGAAATTTTTTGCTCCAAACTTCAATTAAATTAGAAACTTTCTTTGTGTATAAACTAACATAACCTTTTCAATTTGTAGACAGTTATGTTAAGTTAGTAAAAAAATTTCTCTATTTTTCATCGTCGCACTAAATGACGGTTTAAACTTAAAACACACTTTACCCCATAGTACCAGAGCTGGATGTTGGACCCGGATGAAATTCAACGCAAGTGACATTATTTGACACCTACTCACACAGACATTGCGCAGCTCGATGAACTGATGAACAATGATTGCATAAACTTTCTATTCTTTAATCTAATAGAATAAATATCATACTTTTGTGATAATACTAACAGTATTATCAAATTTTGTGGTAAACACTACAAATGGTCTCATCTGCTAATGACGGTTTATCTGTATTAGCTTTTAAGGAAATATTTTTGCGTAATTGTTTATGCCTTCTGAAATTTCTTCTAATAAGTTGGAAAGATGGTGGCCTTGGTCATAATGTGAAATAGTAAAAAAAATGATTGCCCATTACATTACAATACTCAACCTCTAAACAAAAAGTGGCTTTCGCTGCACTTTAATTTCTTATCATTTTTGTATACAGACTTGCAATACAGAATTCTGATTAAATGTGCCAACCCTGCACGCTATATGGAATTAAATTAAGCATGTTATTTACTTCGTTCGAAAGGCGGTTTTCTTATTCCGTACCAGCACGTACCGATGCGCACATGTTTTGGCACTCATCGCCATATAATTACGGCACTTGAAGGCGAACCTGGATGAAATTGCACAGTATCTTTAAAGACAATGAGAGCATAAATTTGAATCATGAATTGTGAAAATCGCGTTGACCGTTACTGAGCAATCGAAGTGAGTTTCGTTATTGAAGCTTTTCTTCACTATTCTCGGGGACAAGTAGTCCCAAGAGAGGTTTATATTTCTATTAAATTACATGATCTGTCAACTAGATGAATTTACCAGTAGGATTTAAAAAAAATTGCCCCTCGTTTTGCCATTTCACACAATGCACAGTGGGGAAAAACGATCAAAACGCGACTTTGCTTAATCTATCTATATATAAAAACGGATGTAAGTTTGTATGTTTGCAACGCGATAACTTCGGAACTACTGAACGGATTACCACCAAACTTGGCACAGGTACTTCTTGTATTTCAGAGATGGTTCAGGGAGTATATTTATATGGGAGGGAGCGTAACAAGTGTCATAAACAAGTGGGGGTCATGGAAAAATTCATATAACTTGACAAGAATCGATACGTTTTGAAGACCGTAGAACCATTTTCTATACCTTAGATATGACTATATGGGGGGTGAATGTAGCAAGTGCCTTTAAATAGGGGGGGTGTAATGTTTAAAACGGCATAATTCCGAAACTACTGAACGGATTGCCACCAAACTTGGCACAGATACTTCTTGCTCTTCTGAGATGGTCATAAGCGTATTTCTATGGGGGGAGGGAGCGTAGAAAGTGTTCTTAACAGGGGGAGCTCGTGAAAAAATTTGTTTAATTTGACGAGAATCGATACTTTTTCAAGACCATAGAAACATTTTGCATATATTAGATATGATTATATGGGGGGGGGGGGGTTGGATGTAGCAAGTGCCTTTAAAAAGGGGGGTGTAATGTTTGTAATGGCATAACTTCAAAACTACTTGAGCGATTGCTATTAAACCTGGTACATGTACTTTTTTCTCTTCAGAGATATTTCCATGAGGGGAGGGAGCGTAGCAAGTGTCCTTAACAAAAGTGGTCATTAAAACTATCTAATTTGACGAGAATCGGTACTTTTTGAAGACACTTTTTGCACAGCTTAGATATGATTAAAAGGATATTCTGTGGAGAGAGGGTGTAGTAAGTGCCTCTAAAAAAGAGTGTAATGTTTGTAACGGCATAACTCCGGAACTATTGCACAAATTGCTATAAAATTTGGTACAGTTGTTTCTTGCTCTTCAGAAATATTCATAAAGGTATTTTTTATAGGGGAGGAAGCGTAGCAAATATCATTAACAGGAGGCGTCATGAAAAAATATTCATAAAATTTGACAAGAATCGATGATCGATGATCATGCAACATTTTCCATACCTTAGATATGATTTATATGGGGAGTTGATGTGGCAAGTGCATTTAAAAACAGGGGTGTAACGGCGCAACTCCGAAACTACTGAGCGGATTGCTATCAAATTTGGCAAAGATACTCATTGCTCTTTATTTTCAGGGGGAAGAGTGTGTAGCAAGTGTCCTGAAGGTCAATGACGAAATTTGAAGAGAATCGATATTTAGACTAGAAGGAGGGGTTTTTGAAAATAAAATTTAATCTCCCATTTTTTATAAAACAAGAGAGTGGCAACAATTTCAAGGTCGTATTTTTCCGGGAAATTCAAAGAACTAAGGGAAAATAAACTTTTCTGCCTATGAACGCGAGTGTATTTAAGTCTCAGCATAACTACGAATCAACTAAACGAATCGTTATCAAGTTCGGCACATGTACCAAATGTGGGAATCGATATTATTTGAAAGCACAGATATTTTCTACACTACTCAGGGTAATCATGAAGGAGATCTGTAGTAAGTTCACTGACAAAAAAGAAGTTAAATCAAAATATATATTATGATATATAATATATTATAAGGTTATTTTGAGGGTTAGAGAGTGGAATAAGTGCCCGAACATGTCTAGCAACTAAGTGAGATTCACAAAAATATTCACAAGAGGGAGAGAGAGTAAGTATTCTCAACATTGATCTGAATTGCCGAAGTCACACAATCAATGTGCATTTTTCATGCAAATTGAGAAAACTGTCGACTCAAGGTGATGGAAAAAAGTTTACAACACCATTTGTATTAACTGAATCGTTATTACATAAGTTTACCTCCCCGATGAACAGCCAAAATGGTTAAAGCCTTGGTAAAATAAATTACATAAAAACGTTATTTTATAGTACGAATGTAGTTATGATGTTAAACAGCCTTTCGATATAAAATAATCATTATCAGATGGAAAATTTTGTGCAATTAATGTGTTCATAGCCATGGAAGCCAAAGGTATTGTAGATCGAATGTGACGAGGAAGTACGGAAGTACGTTACAAGCACATATACACATGAAACTCGGAAGTTACTAAGAAGGTATTTATAGAGAGAAAGGTGTTTTAAATGTTTCTAACAAAAGGGTTCAAATATAAAACTGACCCTATTTGTCGAGAATACCATGGAAATTAAGATTATTTGGAGATCTGAGATCGGACACTGATCATTCGCAATCTGAACATGAACGGAGTATTGTTCAATCGGATTTCCATCTAAGTTATGTTTCACTACAATCAGAGTATTTCACTAAGCAAGACAACTTCTACCTTGCCTTCACGAGTTCCGAGCCTACAGTTCCGAGCAACGCCGGGTAATTCAGCTAGTAATTTTATAAAAACCTACACAAATTTTTTCAAAGTTAGTATTTCTTATGAAAAACTTGCCATATAATCTATTGATATTAGTTAGAAGATCCTTAAAACTCACTATTATGCCCGTTTTGACTCAATTTGTCTTTTTTTCTGCCTTTACTTCGAAGACAAACTGTGAAACTCTGAAAAAACAATATTTCGACCAATCGGAAGATACTACTGACATGTTCATAAGTTCGATAAATGGATTGTTTTTTATAAGAACGACCGTAAATAACCGTATTCTGTTTTATCTCAATTCTTTTTTTTTCTATGAATTTAAAGAAAAAAAATTCTACTGATCGGTGTTTGAACCAATTACGGTTAAACAAAACTGTACTACGTTTCGTAAATAGCCTCAAAAAATAGTTAACAGATAGTTTCGATGGTCGCACGAATCGTGCTACATCGGTTCACCCCAATTTTCCCACACACACACACAATTTTATGCTCACAATCAGATTTACAATCCAGAAGCAGATTCAATATGACCTATCAATATTAGTTTATATTATGTAGAAAACTGTAACCAAATATACATTGGGAATGACAGTACCAGCACGTTTAACCCTCTTTACCCCAGCTTATTTTATAAGTTGTATCTCTGGGTGAACTTTCTTTTGCATTCCAATAGGAGGCTGAGAGCGGTTGATGAAAATTGATTGATATTACGTAGTAAAACCCAAAAAATAGATTACAAATAGATGAAATGACCGCACGAATCGTGTTGTACCGTTTTACCCTAATTTATTCTTTAACTGAGTCTTAAGATACCGCTCCAGATTTGGAAGAATGTTCGAATGTGACTGAAAATAAGTAAAACAAACCGCAATTAGCCTTCTCTCGGTATGCGAAACAAAGTTGAACCAGAAATACGACCTATGAGATAAATTGGGGTAAAACGGTATAACAAGATTCGTGCGGTCATTGAATCTATTTGTAATCTTATTCTTTGGTCTTTTTTCGTAATACAAATCGATTTTTCTAGCCGGAATCGATTCGACATTGTTAGTGCCGTTTCTGTTTCAATTTCGTTCAATTAGTTGTCATTTTTTTATGAGAATTCTTCATCAAGAGCAACTACTCTTCTCAGAAATAGAATAATTGTATATCCACAATGAAAAAATGAAAGAAGTCGAACAGAAAAAATGGAGTTAGAGCGAATTCGCAAGATATGTTCAGTGAGAGAATGAAGCAATTAAGACAATTATGAAAAATTGATGATTTGATTCAACTTACTTAGTAACTAACACCATAGATCAAACAAACCTAGATTTCTCATTGTACGGAGAAATAGGAGATAGGTTTACTTTTCCAATAACTACTGTGGTTATGTGCAGGCAACTTCATACACACATGCAGAGTTGCAATGTGTCAGTCAAATCGAATGACTTTGACAGACTGACTAAAATCATCGTCAACTGTAATGTGTACTGTGAAAGTTACTGTCTCCAATGCAACAGCCTCGTTTTCAATATTGTAATGTCTCATTCGTAAATGACCGACACCAGAACAAACGAAGAGCGGCGAAGCATTTTCGTTTCTCATAGAAAAAATGAGAGAGAATAGTTGCCAACGTCACTCTTTCCTGTATGACATGACGAAACCAAACTAACGTCTTCAGGGAGCATCAGCAGAATTTTAATTCTCATTCTTTCATCGATGTATTGAAAATCTGTGACACTTGGCTATAAATAGTGACTAAAATATGACAAATCGAAGTAATTACATCCCAGAACCTCTTTGGAAACCAAAACTACTACAAATTCGAGCACCATCAGGTAAAAGTTATTGTGAAACCTTTTTCTGTCATTTTCGATTCTCACAGCATCAGTTGAATATCGATTCTGCATAATATGGGATTCTCACTGAAAACTGCAAATGATTGAAAGGGAAAATGAAAGAAAAAACACAATTTTGAAACTACTCTCCCGCTTATGCCATTGACTGGACATGGATTTCGTTCTCATAGTTTGCAAGCGAAGCTGAGAGTGACAGCAATTTTTCGTCATTTTCGTCTAATTTGAGTCAATGAAAATTACTCGTATTAGCTCTGCTGTGAAATGATCGTTCTACACAGAAAAAATAATGAATTTTACAGGTGACAGAATGCTACAAACGATACAATTCACAACTACTTATTTTTTCAAATGACGCAATATTCCACTCGCACAGAATTTTACATGCTCCAAGTGTAATTTGCACTCGGCTAGCAAGTGCCGCTGTATGGATTTATATTTATCAATTATTCAATGAACAGATATGAGCTCTGCGGTCCAGTCGAGTAACCGATGTGCTTGTGATCTAATGTTTATCGGTTCAAGTCGCGCTGCTGCTATCGACCTTTTGTTTTTTATTTCATTTGAATTCAAGACATGTAGTTTTCAAATCACACAATTTTACATGTTCTCGATTATAAATTTGTATGAAATACGATGCTCCATTTATGTGCATTTTATAAGATGTAAAATCACAAAATTTTCTCGAACTGTGTATGACCAAGTAGAAGTATACTCAGTCAAAGGCAGGCGACTCTTTTTTTCTGTCTCATTCTCCTATTCCATGTTGAAGTAAAACAAAAAATAAAAAAGAGTACTAACATAAACATAAATCGATAAAGTTAATTATTCTATGAAAAAAGTCATCGGACTTAAAGTTTATTGGAGTAAATGAATTTATTTCAATATTAATACTGTTCAATTATTATTTAGTCACATCGCAATCAAGCAGTGACAAGAGTAATGGAGATAATTAGTGATGTATTTTTTTACTCGATTAATCAAAATAAACGATTAAAAGTCTAAAGTAATCGAGCTAATCGATTAATAGCATTAAATTAATCGAGATTTATATCAGTTTGTAGATAACGTTTAGCCTTAGGCTGCAGACAGAGTGGGCGCGTGAAGCTGAGTCGAGCTGGTGACTGACATTGGCAAATCAAAAGCGGGAATGATACTAGCAGCAAATCAAAAGAACTCTTTTAGAGTACAAGTGAGAAATCGGCTCAGTTTTCACTCTGACAGGGTACCTCTGTTTTGCAGTAAGTACGTTTCCTGCTTTGGTCAGCACCAAGCTCGGCTCAGCTTCTCGGGCTCACTCTGTCTGCAGCCTAAGGTTGATGTCAGAGTGAGCGCGGAACGAGGAGCATCGCATTCACTCTGACAGGTTTGCTTTAATCGAATGAAACTAGCTCGCACGCGCGCCTAGACGCATTGCGTGACGCTTTCACTCTGACAGCAACCTAAGGCTAAACGTTGCTAGGACGAAAGTAGTAGTTTCATCTGTCATAATTCAAGCAACTACGAATTTCAATTCAAATCAGTCCATTCTGCCCACGGTTACAATGTTCATTAATTTTTCCAATCGTTTGATCATAGATTTTATTGAATATTCCGAGAAACTGACAATGTTACACTTATGGTAAAGATTTGTTATTCAACACAAATTTTCATTTGGCAGCTCTGATTCTGTTTATAATAATTCGATCGATTAATTGCATCAATCGATTAGTGCTTTAAGACTGTCCCAGAAAGTATGGACGCAACCAAAAACCGCTGCCATTTCGCAATGGTTCAGAATCTGTCAATTTTTATGGCTGCGTCCTGTTGTTTACACTCTTCTCTAACCACTTGTGCGTTTTCATTAGTTTGTTTCGAAATGCATGGACTTTCAGCAGACCAACGTCGAAAAATTGTTTACAAATTGTGCACAGAACGTGGACTGTCACTGAGAAAGATAGCAAAAATCGAAGGAGTAAGTGAAAAAGCCGTGCGAAATGCAATCAGGAAGTTCGACGAGGATAACACCTTTGAGGATAAACCGAATACGGGTCGAAAAAAAGGTCCTGCTAACACTTAGTTGGATAAACGTATTCTGAAGGCGTTCGAGGAAAAGAAGGAGGTTTAAGTTCGGGATGTGGTAAAAAAAGTGGGCACTTCGAAGTCAAATGTTCTTCGTGCTAAAGAACGTTTGAATCTGCGAACCGACAAAAAGCCGAAACAACCAAAACGTAGTCCGAAACAAGAAGCATCGATCAGGCCGAGGGTTCGAAAGCTGTACAATACGATTCTTGCTGGAAATTTGAACTGCATAATCATGGACGACGAAACCTACGTGAAACTCGATTACAAATCCTTGTCGGGACCACAATATTATACGGTGCGAGAAGGGCAAGTGTTAAACCAGTCCGAGGCATCGATTGAAATCGAAAAATTTGGTAAGAAAGCTATGGTCTGGCAAGCAATTTGCAGCTGTGGTAAGATTTCGAAACCCTTCATCACCACTGCTTAAATGAACAGCAAAATATACATCAAGGAATGTTTACAAAAACGACTTCTACCCATGATTCGAAGCCACAAGGATCCTGTTGTCTTCTGGCTAGATCTTGCTTCTTGCCACTAATCGAAACCAGCGGTAGAATGGTATACTACCAAAAATGTCACTTTCGTCCCAAAAGCCATGAATCCACCAAATTGCCCACAATTTCGACCAATTGAGGAATTTTGGACATTAACGAAGGCACATCTTAGGAAACATGTCTCGGCTACCGAAACACCTCTTTTATTAATCAAAAACCTAATAATCGATTAATACGAAAAAGCAGACATCAATAGAGATAATATTAATTTAGATTTGACATACTGGCTCTCAGACACTCAATACGTGATGATTTGTAGAGCCTGGATGGCAGCTGTCCAGTGACATAAACTATAGAATCTTTATCGTACAATTCTGCTAGTTGATAGTGACAGATATGAGTTCTACACAGATTTTTTTAACGTTTTCATAGCCATTTCTCTGATTTATGCCAACGCCGAAGCTTAACCCCGCCATGACTGATCGATATGTTGCAATATTCAAATCTATCTATCTAAACTAGTTCACAAAACATATATGTATAGTTCATAAAAAGAGCATGGTTGATTCCATTACCATTTCGGCTACCAAATGTTAAGTGTCAAGCAAAACCACCGGCTCCGCTTCAGAGGCTATACATATTTATAAAAAGAACACTCAGAGTGAAGTAGGCATATCCTCAAGCAAAAATCAATATTAAAATGAACCGAATTTCAGCTCATTCATGGCCGGACAACTATTATACTATGCGGAAGATGATCACAAATCACTCAAACTAACGCCCACAGTAAAAGTGAAGCGTCACTTAATTGCTTTCTGATGAACTAGCATTAGTGGCGCAACGAGTTCGATCCGTTCACGGAGAACAACTAACAGCCGTCAACATTCGATCGAGCCGGTGGCCAGCTGGTCGGAGTTTTGTTTTCACTATCCCATTAAGTGTAATTGGAAAACAACTAACCCCTTCCCCAACCAAATTAACGGCTACACGAAGCAAAACAACATGGTAATGCTTGTAGATTATTTTCTATTGCCACTTCATAACCGATGACAACTCGTCCCATCACTCCAACAGCACATTCGAAATCCAGCAACCACTGACAGGCGATCCAATTTGTCCAAGCAAATAATTTACAATTCAAAAAGTCTCTCATTGGGCACCCAGCTCCATGTTCAGTTAGTTCAGTCGTTCGTGTTATTTCCACCAGAGCTACGTCAAAACAATATATTGGAACCCGAAAAACGGACGGTCCCGCGATAAACTTGTACGGTTGGGGACCATAAATTGCTAGCGTGCAATTTCCACAGAAAATACTGAATGCTGAAGCGCATTCGAATGGAAAACCTCTACCAAGTGATTAGAATTACCGACATGATCCAACCCAGCCGGGGAAAAATGACTACACAGTACGACAAATAGGGTAACGGTACCGATGTTTGTTTCCGCTCCACCGTTCATCTCATATATAGAAACCATTGATTAACTTGAGATTGGCTAAGTCTTCAGTGCATTGCCTAAAGGATAAAATGAAAATGGGTACATTCGCTTAGAATTTTTGTATCGTTATAATGGAAGTACTACATTGATCTAAAAGTTCCCGGAATCACCACCGTGTGGCGCTCTCAGTCACCCGATTAAATTTTATTTATTGTTTTAGGTTCAAATTTTCAGCTTGGTTCCTGCATATTTATAAAAGTTACGCTGTATTGAGTACATCTGCGATTGTGCGTGTCATCGATTTTGTACCATTTTAAACATGGAATTCAATTTGCAACAACGAGGGGGGGGTTGGTAAGGTCAAATGATGAAAAAAATCGATGCGATTTTTCTTCAGAACGAAAGCGGTCAACAAAATAAATTCAAATATTTTGTATAATAAAAAGCATCATTCGAACAATATTTTGTAATTTTTTCGTGGAAAAATATTGAGAAATAAGTCGGTGAAGAGGCATTTTTGAGGACGCATCTTAAAAATTATGATTTGCGGTGTCCACTGTATCTCAGCGCAGACTAATCAGAAGTGAACAAATCAAAGCATCATAGTTAGAGCAGAAGTTTTTCTAGACCCCAACGTTTCTGTTTGATTCTTTTAATTTTTTTTAAATATTTGGTGGTTGTTTAAACTCAAAAGTACGATTTTTCACGAAAAAATCGGCCATTTTGTAGCTGTATAAGCTCCCCAAAGTAACAAATAACAAAAATGAAAAAGTTGGGGTCTGGTTTTTTATACGTAGAAAGTGTGTGCAAAATTTGAAAAAAATTGGTTCAGTAGTTTTTGAATGACGATGGACACGGACTTTCAAAACCTGCTTTCGAGAAAAACGCGTTTAAAGTTTATCTATATATATATATATATATATATATATATATATATATATATATATATATATATATATATATATATATATATATATATATATATATATATATATATATATATATATATATATATATATATATATATATATATATATATATATATATATATATATATATATATATATATATATATATATATATATATATATATATATATATATATATATATATATATATATATATATATATATATATATATATATATATATATATATATATATATATATATATATATATATATAAATGGATGTAAGTTTGTATGTTTGTAATGCTATAACTTCGGAACTACTGAACGGATTGTCACCAAACTTGGCACAAGTACTTCTTGCATTTCAGAGATTGGCACAAGTACTTCTTGCATTTCAGAGATGGTTTAGGGAGTAAATTTATATGGGAGGGAGCGTAGCAAGTGTCATAAACAAGAAGGGGTCATGGAAAAATTCATATAACAAGAATCGATACGTTTTGAAGACCGTAGAACCATTTTGCATACCTTAGATATGACTATATAGGGGGTGGATGTAGCAAGTGCCTTTAAATAGGGGGGTGTAATGTTTAAAACGGCATAATTCCGAAACTACTGAACGGATTGCCACCAAACTTGGCACAGATACTTGCTCTTCTGAGATGGTCATATTTTAATGGGGGAGGGAGCGTAGTAAGTATTCTTAACAGGGGGAAATCATGAAAAAAATTGTCAAATTTGACGAGAATCGATACTTTTTGAAGACCATAGAAACATTTTGCATATACTAAATGTTATATTATATGGGGGGTGGATGTAGCAAGTGCCTTTAAAAAATGGGGTGTAATGTTTGTAATGACATAACTCCGGAATCACTGAACGGATTGCTATCAAACTTGGCACATGTACTTCTTGCTCTTCAGAGATGGTCATAAGCGTATTTTTATGGGCGGAGAGAGCGTAGCAAGTGTCATAACCAAGGAGAGGTCATGAAAAAATTCATATAACTTGATGAAAACCGATATTTGTTGAAGATCTTTGAAACATTTTGCATACCGTAGATATAATTTAATGGGGGATGGATGCAGCAAATGCCTTTAAAAAGGGGGTGTAATGTTTGTAATGGCATAACTTCAAAACTACTTAACGGATTGCTATCAAACCTAGTACATGTACTTCTTTCTCTTCAGAGATGGTTATAAGTGTCCTTAACAAAGGTGGTCATTAAAAATATTATCTAATTTGACGAGAATCGGTACTTTTTGAAGACACTTTTTGCATAACTTAGATAAGATTATAAGGATATTCTGTTAGGAGAGAGTGTAATAAGTGCCTCTAAAATAGGAGTGCAATGTTTGTAACGGCACAACTTCGGAACTATTGCACGAATTGCTATAAAATTTTTTACAGTTATTTCTTGCTGTTCAGAAATAGTCATAAAGGGTATTTTTATAGGGGAGGAAGCGTAGCAAGTATCATTAACAGGAAGGGCCAAGAAAAAAAATTCATAAAATTTGACAAGAATCGATAATTTTTGAAGATCATGCAAACATTTTCCATACCTTAGATATGATAGATATGGGGAGTGAATGTAGCAAGTGCATTAAAAAAGGGGGATGTAACGGCATAACTCCGACACTACTGAACGGATTGCTATCACACTTGGTATAACTGCTTTCTGCTCTTCAGAGATAGTTATAAGGGTTTTTTTATGGGGGAGAGTTTTTTTTTAATCTTTTATTTTCTATAAAACAAGAGAGTGGCAAAAATTTCCAGGTCGTATTTTTCTTTGAATAATTTCAAAGAATCGGGTTTTTATTTTGCCGGGAAATTCAAAGAACTAAGGAAAATCATCTTTATCTGTCTATGAACGCGAGTGTATTTAAGTCTCAGCATAACAACAAAACAACTAAACGAATCGCCACCAAGTTTGGCACATGTACCAAAGATGGGAATCGATATTTTTTGAAAAGCACAGATACTTTCTACACTACTCAGGGTAATCATGGAGGAGATTTGTAGTAAGTTCACTGACAAAAAGGAAGTTAAATCAAAATAGAGTATAAGGTTGTTTTGAGGGTGAGAGAGCGGAGTAAGTGCCCCGAACATGGAAAGTGAAAGGGAAAATGGATCGGGTTCTACGAAAAATTGGTACTTCTTTACGAGTGCAGTATATCTCTAGCAACTAAGTGAGGTTCACTAAATTATTCACAAGAGGGAGGGGGAATAAGTATTCTCAACATTGATCTGAATTGATGAAATCAAACAATCAATGTGCATTTTATTATGTAAATTAAGAAAACTATCGACTCAAGGTGATGGAAACAAGTTTACAACATTTGTATTAACTGAATCGTTATTCTAAAGGTTTTTCTCCCCGTTGAACGACCAAAATGGTTAAAGCCTTGGTAAAATAAATTATATAGAAACATTATTCTATAGTACGAATGTAGATGATGTTAAACCGCCTTTCGTTATAAAATAATCATTATCAGATGAAAAATTTTGAGCAATTCATGATGTCATAAAAGTTTTGATAAAGAGGAGGGAGCAAGTGATTATATCCATGGAAGCCAAAGGTATTGTAGATCGAATGTGATGAAGAAGTACGGAAGTATGGAAGTACGTTACAAGCACATATACATATGAAACTCGGAAGTTACTAAAAAGGTATTTATAGAAAGGTGTTTTAAATGTTTCTAACGAAAGGGTTCAAATATAAAACTGACCCAATTTGTCGAGAATACCATGGAAATTATGATTATTGTGAGATCTGAGATGAGACACTGAACATTCGCAATCTGAACATGAACGGAGTATTGTTCAATCGGGTTTCCGGGTCTACGTTATGTTTCATTACAATCAGAGTATTTCACTAAGCAAGACAACTTCGAGAATTTTTTTCGGCCTTCCCTTCACGAAACATTTCCGAGCAACGCCGGGTAATTCAGCTAGTTGTGTATAAAATCGAAGGAAACAATTTATTACTCAAGGGAGCACGTAGGCTCTAACATTCTTAAACAAAGAACATATTTTTTCTTTTGTATTATGTTATAATGATACATTTCGAGAATGTTTTGTCAAATTTTTAAGTCAATCGAAGCAGAAATCTTGGGCCTGTGTGCGCAGCTCTTATTTTTTCGTAATGTGAGATCGGCAACGATGAAGGCCCATAACTTGCTGAGTTTTGTTCCGATAGGTTTCAAAATTTCACAGAATATTCTTGAAATGTTTCACTATCAGAAAATAGAAAGAAAATAATAAATGATTTTAAAAAGTGTTAGACCCTACCCGTCCCTTAAACAATGGATAACCAGTAGGGTGGGACAAAATATTTATGTCAGCTCCACCAAACTTTTCGTGTTCCTTTTGGGTCCCATAAGCACCATGCAAAGTTTTGGTTCGATCGGAGAAACTATATTTTCGCGCCCGATGTTTAAAATTTGTATGGGATTTGGTATGGAGAAATTCACTTTTATTGTGGAACACATTTTTGTTTTCTATATAGGGGTGCCAAATAGAAACTCAAATAGAAACGTAGAAATGTGGTCAGGTTTTGAACAATTACAGCTCAGTCAATTTTGTATCAATTATCAATATTATGTCACCATTTGATTGGAAATATTTCTACGTATTGATTTGAATGTTTATAGCCATGTATTTTTAATTGTATATCATTGAAATGTTGATTATTAGCTAGCAGTGTCCTACTTTGTCTGCATAAAATCTCCAGCATATCGGATTTCCCTGCCATAGTCGACGGTTTTGAAGGAGTAAGCGATATATCAAAGGGAAAGCATCGCTCTGATTGGTCAATCGATGCAAAAGCACGCGAAGCTATAAATATAGGGTGATTTTTTAAGAGCTTGAGAACTTTTTTAAACAATAAAACGCATAAAATTTGCAAAATCTCATCGGTTCTTTATTTTAAACGTTAGATTGGTACATGACATTTACTTTTTGAAGATAATTTCATTTAAATGTTGACCGCGGCTGCGTCTTAGGTGGTCCATTCGGAAAATCCGCTTTTTTATCGACAAATTTTGTTCAGCGATGAGGCTCATTTCTGGTTGAATGGCTACGTAAATAAGCAAAATTGCCGCATTTGGAGTGAAGAGCAACCAGAAGCCGTTCAAGAACTGCCCATGCATCCCGAAAAATGCACTGTTTGGTGTGGTTTGTACGCTGGTGGAATCATTGGACCGTATTTTTTCAAAGATGCTGTTGGACGCAACGTTACAGTGAATGGCGATCGCTATCGTTCGATGCTAACAAACTTTTTGTTGCCAAAAATGGAAGAACTGAACTTGGTAGACATGTGGTTTCAACAAGATGGCGCTACATGCCACACAGCTCGCGATTCTATGGCCATTTTGAGGGAAAACTTCGGAGAACAATTCATCTCAAGAAATGGACCGGTAAGTTGGCCACCAAGATCATGCGATTTGACGCCTTTAGACTATTTTTTGTGGGGCTACGTCAAGTCTAAAGTCTACAGAAATAAGCCAGTAACTATTCCAGCTTTGGAAGACAACATTTCCGAAGAAATTCGGGCTATTCCGGCCGAAATGCTCGAAAAAGTTGCCCAAAATTGGACTTTCCGAATGGACCACCTAAGACGCAGCCGCGGTCAACATTTAAATGAAATTATCTTCAAAAAGTAAATGTCATGTACCAATCTAACGTTTAAAATAAAGAACCGATGAGATTTTGCAAATTTTATGCGTTTTATTGTTTAAAAAAGATCTCAAGCTCTTAAAAAATCACCCTTTATAAGCAAAATTATAGCTAACGTAACTAAGTGCATGTTTGATTTTGGTAGGAAATTTATCGAGGAGAAAAACCGACACAAGGTCCAAACAATGGCTCATACTTTAATACATCTAGCACCACTGCTGCTAGTGGCAAAGCAAAGTCTTGGCATTATATTCCTTTTGTGGAATTTTGCCTTTCTGTTTCAACAGACTTCGCAGCCGATTCTTAGTGTACAGAATCATTGCATGGCTAGTATTATGGATCCTACTGACATTAAGAAGCCTTCCAGGTCGGGGCTCGAACATACGACAACTGGCGTGTAAGAACAGCGTCCTATGCATTGAACCGCCAACCCATGATCTGAGTTGTTTTATGTCTTCACAAAAGTTACTCAGTTCAACATGGAGATTTTTTGTCGTGAATACGACTTACTTTACTATGGGGCGCCTTTTCAAAATTTACCCTGTACAAGAATGGGCAGAACTTAATCGCCAATATCTCTAGATGTACTTAACCCAACAACATAATTTTTTCTACAAGCTATCGGAAATATAATCAGGAATTTGTGAATGAATTTTCAACAGCGTCAGATAACCATAAATAACTGAGAAACAAAGTTTTCTAAAACTTTTGGAAATAATGAGGAAAATTCAACACGCGTGCTTGCCTTTTTCGCACCCAGACGACGGTTTTGAGGTAGTAAAGCGCATATCAGTTCCGATTATTTCCTGAACGAGTATGAAAGGTAAACTTTGATTGAAAATCGTTCATTTCTTCTAGTGCTTCAGACGGAACTAGATGTCAAGGTGAAGTTTCCCCACCAACATTAGCAAGAACAAACCAAGTATAAAGCGTGAGGTCGTGCTTTCATTTGGCCTTCGCCAGCAGTGATGCCATTTTTCCCTGAGGTGAAATCCGTAGATTTGGTTTCAAGTGTACTCATACTCATGTTTGCATAAAATAATTTTTTTGTCGTTTATTTAACCCCGCACGTACAATGGGGCTCTAAGCCATAAAGACAGGCTTCCAGAAATTAGTGATCGGTGGCAAATAGATTACTTATATAACTTGACAGGCCAACAATAATTATGAAGATGATGTAATAATATTTTAAGTATTTTTCCGGATAATGGTCAGTAAGTCATTTGTCAACACCTAATTTTAAGTGTAATTTCTGAAGTTTTTTCTTCTGTTTCTTTTTTGTTTTCGATTACTGTTATAACTGACTACCAGTGAGCGCCAAGTCATCCAGAATCGTACTTTAAAATGAATTTTGACAAATCGGCTATTTTCAGAAAAAAAACCTCAGATTTAATTATTTTCCGTAGATATCTGAAGAAATAATGCAAAATCCGTAGATTTCAAGAGGTTCATCCGTAGATCCGTAGATCCGTAGAAAAGGCAGAAATCCGAAGATCTACGGATAAACCCGTAGGATTGGCATCACTGGTCGCCAGTAATGAGAGCAAGTCTTTTGAGTGGTACAAAACCTTAGACGCTCAAGTCGTGCTCTCATTTGGACTTCGGTCGCCAGGAGGAGCAGTCGGCAATGAAAGCGCAGACGTTTTGCGTGGTACAAAAGCTCAAACGCACAGGCCGCAGAGTCAGTTTACCTTCAAAGAAGATCGATTGCATCATCCTGCTGCTGGTCGTTTGCATTGGAGAAAAATACAGCGAAAAATGGACAAGAATGGTGGACATTATGAAAAACCCTTCTAATGGCTCCAAATGATATCTAAAGACCTATAATGATTGCTTCTTTGCAAATCGGTAATTAAAACCATCAGTGTAGTGCAAATCTAGGATAATTTGATTAACTTTGTGCAATTTACTCAGTGCAAAATTCGCAACAGTGTTTAATATATTGGAGAATTACATAATGTGGCCTTACTGAATGCCAGAAATTATTTCCGTGCTGCCTTTTGAAAATTTCTTTCACTGAAATATTCAAATCCAAAATGAAATAATCGACATCAACATTTTTTATGTTGCTGTATAGAACCATAATTGTATACCCAAAGGATTATGCGAAATTTTCCTTCACTATACTGTATACGACCCATTATTCAACCAGTTGTAACATATTTTGTAGTAGAACTTTCTGTTGATTTGCTATATAAAATGCATAGCATCGACTCAGAATAGATTCGAACTCAACTCGTCACTCTCCATCACGAACGCCTTCATAAAAGGTTTTTTACAGAACCACCATTATTTCATCATAAATAACTATAGTGATTAGCTTGTAATATTTAATTGTATGTCAGAATCTTTAATGTAACTAATCTGTACTTTAGTTCAGGTGTATTGTTTCTAGTAATGAAAAAGGAGAAAGCTTGCATAATTCACACAATCGACCAATTAATTGATATTCGGAGGTATAAAGAAAGAGTGTCAGTTTATTCGTATTCACGACATCCAGTTATGTCTTTGACATTACACACCCGTAATTTTTTATTATTCAACATAATTGCCATCATAGGCGATACAGCGATTATAGCGATCTTCCAACTTTTCGATACCATTTTTGTAGTACGATTTGTCCTTTGCCTCAAAATAGGCCTCAGTTTCAGCGATTACCTCTTCATTGCTTCTAAATTTTTTACCAGCGAGCATTCTCTTGAGGTCTGAGAACAGGAAAAAGTCACTGGGGGCCAAATCTGGAGAATACGGTGGATGAGGGAGCAATTCGAAGCCCAATTCGTTCAATTTCAGCATGGTTTTCATCGACTTGTGACACGGTGCATTGTCTTGATGAAACAAAACCTTTTTCTTCTTCAAATGAGGCCGTTTTTTTTAATTTCGTCCTTCAAACGCTCTACTAACGCTATTATATTAGTCACTGTTGATGGTTTTTCCCTTTTCAAGGTAGTCGATGAAAATTATACCATACGAATCCCAAAATACAGACGCCATAACCTTACCGGCCGATTGTTGAGTCTTTCCACGCTTTGGGTTCGGTTCATCGCATGCAGTCCACTCAGCTGACTGTCGATTGGACTCCGGAGTGAAGTGATGGAGCCATGTTTCGTCTATTGTTATATATCGACGAAAAAAAATCGGTTTTATTTCGATATAACAGCTCCAAACACTGCTCAGAATCATCAATTCGTTGTTGTTTTTGATCGATTGTGAGCTCACGCGGCACCCATTTTGCACAAAGCTTTCTCATATCCAAATATTCGTGAATAATATGTCCAACACGTTCCTTTGATATCTTTAGGGTGTCAGCTATCTCGATCAACTTCACTTTACGGTTTTTCACGGTTTCATCGGTAACAGCCTCTTTTGGACGTCCACTGCGTTCATCGTCTTCGGTGCTCATATGACCAGTACGAAATTTTGCAAACCACTTACGAATTGTTGCTTCGCCCGGTGCAGAGTCTGGATAACACTCATCAAGCCATTTTTTGGTATCGGCGGCACTTTTATTCATCAAAAAGTAGTGTTTCATCAACACACGAAATTCCTTTTTTTCCATTTTTTTCACAATAACAAAAGTAACTTCACTCAAAATGCAATATCTCACAAACTAATAATCAGACAGCTGTCAAATTTATACACGTATCTTTTGAAGGTTGGTACTAACTGAAAATGGTATGGATTTAATTCTAGTGGCGCCCTCTCATAGAAACGATACGAACTTTTCAGCCGATCTGTTACATTCAAAAAATTCATTAAAAAGTGTTTTAAGCCACATATATCATTTATTCGACAACATTTCCGGAAGCAAAAGTATTTGCAATAATTGGATTAAATTAAAATTGGATTAAATCATTGTCCCTGAGCAGTTTTAAATCGAGCCCACGTATGTCGAAATCGGTTGAGCCTTCATCAAAAAGCTTTGTACGTTTTGTCGGTTACGTCACTTATACGATTCAATATCCAGAACTAAATGTGTTATGCCCACTTCAACAAGATCTCTGACCACATTGTAACTTTATATGAGCTTTATTTGCCAAAATCAGTTCTGCCATATCTGAGAAAATTGAACGAACGAAAAAGTGCCGTTTGTCGGTTACGTCATTTTTATCTGGGGTTTGTCGATTACGTCACTGTGCAGATCATATCTCTGAAACCTGAAGACATTGGCAATGAATATCCGTACTTGATCAATAGCTTTCAATCGAACCTAAAATAGGCTAAATCAACTAAACAATATTCGAGAAAATTGAGCAGATAAATAAAAGCGCGGCTTCCGGTTACGTCACTTATACTACAGCACTAAAGTTTTTATATAGGGGTTACATGCCGTGGTAAAAAATAAATAAAACAAAACCATCGTAGTGGCGAAAATCGTACAAAAATTGCACGTTATAATTCCGAAAACCATGGGATTGATTATTTGTTATTTATTTATATATGTTATTGTTATTTATTTCAACGAAAACTGAAAACAATCTAGTCATTAGAGATAACACGAAACGAATCTAGTGATTTTTGATAAAACATTTTTGACAACAAGTTCAAATTAAAACACTCGTTACACTTCTGTAGGCTAATGAATCTAAATTACTCATACTGTCTCCGGTACCAGAAAAGTCCACTATTTTATCGCCATTCTTAATCAATGATCTAGTAGTAACTAACAAACGAGCCAAAAATTGTTAAAAAATTGCTCATCAATGAATTCGGATGAAAAACGTGTAAGTGGATCCGGTCTTGTTGAGCTGAGTCAAATGGTCTCCGGGGCTCTGATCGAAGGCCTGCTTTTTTCAACTTCTGTTTCATATCTATGGAGAAACGTAAAACCCTACCAGGTATTAATAAAAATTTCTTGACCTGTAAACTTGTCACAAAAAAACACTTTACCTTACCTTACAGCTATAGGCCTGGGGTGTCCTTTGCTGTATCAAGCATACGTCTCCACATGGTCCATGGCTGCTCGTCGCCAGCCACTCAAGGCACGGATGCTCCTGAGATCACCCTCCACTTGATCGATCCACCTTGCTCGCTGCGCTCCTCTTCTTCTTGTACCAGTCGGATTAGATTCAAGAACCATTTTCACTGGGCTGTCATCCGACATCCTTATGACATGCTCAGCCCATCGTAGACGTCCGATTTTAGCTGTCCGTACGATGGGTGGTTCTCCTAGCAGCTGTTGCAACTCGTGATTCATACGCCGTCTCCACGTTCCGTCTTCCATCTGCACTCCGCCATAGATGGTCCTCAGCACCTTTCTTTAGAAAACACTGAGGGCGCGTTGGTCATCTGCCAGCATAGTCCAGGTCTCGTGGCCATAGAGAACAACCGGTCTAATGAGCGTTTTGTAGATGGTCTATTTCGTGGGGTGGTGTACTTTTCTCGATCGAAGGGTTTTTCTGAGTCCAAAGTACGCACGATTCCCTGCCAAAATAGGTCTCTGTATTTCTCTGCTGGTGTCATTGTCGGCGGTCACCAATGAGCCCAAATTCACAAACTCGTTAACCACCTCGATATCGTCACCGTCTATCAATATTCGTGGTGGGAGGCGTAGTGTTTCTTCTCTAGAGCCTCTTCCTCTCTTGTATTTTGTTTTCGACGCATTTATGGCATTACGCCTAGCTTCAGCTTTCAGTCCGATATAGGTTTCCGTCATCTTCTCAAGGTACGTGTCACAATATCAATATCGTCAGCGAAGCCAAAAAGTTGTACGGACTTTCGGAAGATTGTGCCACTCGTGTCGATCCTCGCTCTTCAAATCTCCAGGCAATATTGAACAAGATACAAGAAAGTCCATCACCTTGACGTAGCCTTCTCCGAGATTCGAAGGGACTCGAGATCGTCCCAGATACTCGGACGTAGCACAGCACTCTATCCTTCGTTGCTTTCACCAATCGCGTCAGTTTATCCGGGAAGCTGTATTCGTGCATTATCTGCCATAGCTGTTCTCGATCGATATTTTGTATGTCACATTGAAGTCAATGAATAGGTGATGCGTGGGTACGTTGTATTCACGACACTTCTGGAGTACTTGTCTTATCGCGAATATGTGATCCGTAGTGGCGCGGGCTCCAGTAAATCCCGCATGGTACGGCCCTACGAATTCCTTAGCTATTGGTGATAGACGACGGCAAAGGATTTGGGAGAGTACCTTGTAAGCGGCGTTGAGCAATGTGTAGACCTTTTTGTAGACGGGACATACCACTCCATCCATCCATTTCTGCAGTAGAATCTCATCCTCCCAAATCTTAGAAATAATCCAGTGCAGCGCTCTAGCCAGTGCCTCTCCTCCATGTTTGAGCAGCTCGCCTGGTAACTGGTCATTGCCCGCGGCTTTTTTGTTCCTCAGCTTGCCGATCTCCTCACTTATCTCCGTCAGATCAGGTGCTGGGAATCTGTCGTCGGCTGAGCGTGCACCCAGATTGATTCCTGTGTCGTTCTCTGTATCCTGTTCTTCGCCATTCAGATGCTCGTCATAGTACTGCTTCCACCTGTCGATCACCTCACGTTCGTTCGTGAGAAGGTTACCACTGGTATCTCTGCACATTTCATCCTGTGGCGTGTAGCCTCTACGTGAGCGGTGGTGGCGCTTTTTCCTCCGAAAAACCGTGTTCTGTGTGTTCCGTGCCTGTCTGTATCGTTCCTCGTTCGCTCTAGTGCGGTGTTGCAACATCACCGCCCTTGCTGTATTCTTCTCTTCAACCAACTGCTGACATTCGCCATCAAACCAGTCATTTCCTCGATTCGATCACCTCGTACCTAGAACGGTTGCAGCAGTGCTACTCACGGTGGACCTTATATTCCTCCAGCCGTCTTCAAGAGTCGCCGCGCCAAGCTACTCTTCCGTTGGTAGCACTTGCTCCAGTTGTTACGCGTATTCCTCTGCAGTACGAACGCTACGTAGCTACTCGAGATTGAATCCCGGCGTTCCTGTGCGACGAGTGTTGTGCACCGTCGATAGTATTGAGCGCATACGAACCGCGACAAGGTAGTGGTCAGAATCAATATTGGCACTGCGGTAAGTGCGGATATTGATGACGTCGGAGAATAATCGCCCGTCGATGAGAACGTGGTCGATTTGATTTTCCGTGTGTTGATCCGGTGATCTCCAGGTGGCTTTGTGGATATCTTTGCGGGGGAGGTGCTTCGAACTACCATTCCTCGGGAGGCTGCAAAGTTTACGCATCGTTGACCGTTGTCGTTCGTTACCGCGTGCAGGCTCTCCAGCCCGATCACGGGCCTGTACATTGCCTCCCGGCCTACCTGAGCATTCATGTCGCCGATGACGAGTTTTACATCCCGCCGTGGACAGCTGTCGTAGGTTCGTTCCAGCTGCGCGTAGAATGCTTCCTTCTCGTCATCGGGTCTCGTCTCATGTGGGCAGTACACGTTGATGATGCTGTAATTGAAGAAACGGCCCTTGATCTTCAATGCGCACATTCTATCACTGATTGGCTGCCACCCAATCACGCGCTGACCAACAGGTTAAAGCCGGGGTAAAATAAATGATATTAATAATAATAATCACGCGCTGGCGCATTTTGCCCAACACTACAAATCCCGTTCCTAGAACGTTGGTTGTGACACAGCTCTGGTAGAAGGTAGCCGCTCGATGCCCACTTTTCCACACCTTCTGTCCCGTCCAACAAAATTTCTGCAATGCTACGACATCGAAGCCGCGGATTTGAAGCTCATCATGCAGCATTCGGTCGTATCCTGGGAAGCCAAGCGATTTGCAGCTCCATGTGCCAAGCTTCCAATCGTAGTCCATAGTTCGTCGCGTAGGTCTTTGTCGATTATTCCGAGTCGTATTTCTTTCTTGATCGTACGTAACATGTGTTTTCCGGGCGGCTTGTTAGGCCTGCACCAACCTCCTGTCTCGCTGGAGGGCCATCGTGTCAGCACTGTTTAGAGTCCCACACTGATACAAGGACGGTAATCAGCCGCTCCTAACATGGAGAACAGATGCTGTTTCGAGCCGCCCCAACATGGGGAACAGATGCTCGGGTAGGCTCGCTCTCTGTAAAGAGAAGGCAAGCCCCCCCTTCCCTGTCAGCATACGACCAAGGTCCCACCGGGGTTGGTTATTTGATCTTTCCTATGCTTGCTCACCACTTTACATTCTTTGATTCTCCAAAATTAATCTAGACTGTTTTTGACAAGGGCCAACCTTTTTTTACAATATTTTTTCAAATGGTTATAGTCAAAAAATGACAATTCCTATGAAAATGTGTTGTACTTGTAATTTTCCCAAACTCAGTCTAACTTTTTAATTGGGCACTTTTAAAGAAAAAAGGTTTTTCTAACAAAAACGTTTTCCTATAGAACTGAATTTTCCCTTTTTATCGTATAGAAAGGCTATGAAAACCGTCCTTTCAACCTAGGCCCGGAGGCCAATCGATTCAGTTCGACAAACTGAGCAAATGTCTGTGTGAGTGTGTGTGTGTATGTGACAAATAATGTCACTCAATTTTCTGAGGATGGCTGAACCTATTCTCACAAACTTAATCTCAAATGAAAGGTTATGCTTTCCCATAGAACACTATTAAGTTTCATTTGGATGGGACTTTCGGTTCTGGAGTTACAGTGTGATATATGCCAACTAATATGCACTCAATTTTCTCAGAAATGATCGAACAAAATTTAATGAACCTAATATCAAATAAAAGATCTCACAAACTTATAGAAAGCTTTGAATTTGACTTGGATACAGCTTCCGGCTCTGGAATTACAGGGTGATACGCAAAAATTATTCAATTTCAAGAGCATGTGTCTGTATATGGCGATGCAAAAAATGAATAAAGTCATTCGAACTAGCAATAATTCTTCGAATAATTCCTACAATGTGTATGCACACTTAAATTGGTTTACCGATGTCAGCTGTTCCATCTTCGTTAGCTGATTTTTTCAGTAAAATAACATTTCATCACAGCAGTACCTCAAGGTACTGCTGTCAAAAAATGTTCATTTTTACTGATATATCAGTAGAATGAGAATGTTCGGTAGTTCGGCTATTCTAAACTCGTCAAAAAATACCGAATGAAGATAAGTGTGTGTCTTATCGGTTGATGGCCCAAAAATTTAATTACGAATGTACTGGTCCCATGCTCCCGGTTCCGGAAATATCGCAAGTAGTTGTCAAAAACTCCTACCAGTGAAATGGTTCTCCGAGTTTTACAAACCTAAGTCCAAATAAATGGTTTTCTGGTTCAACAGACTACTATAAAATATCATCCAGATCCGACATCCGATTTCGGAAATACAGGGTAGAGTGGCGCAATCATGTCAAAACACGCGTTTTTGCCTTTCTCATATAAAAAGGTTAGGCAATCACTTGAAAAACCGACTAGTAAAAATTTGCCCGGCGGCCAAGTGTCATATACCATTCGACTCAGTTTATCGAGCTGAGCAATGTCTGTGTGTGTATGTGTGTGTATGTGTGTGTGTATGTGTCAAATAATCTCACTAGGTTTTCTCGGAGATGGCTGACCCGATTTTGACAAACTTAGATTTAAATGAAAGGTCTCATGGTCCCATACAGAATTCTTGAATTTCATCCGGATCCGACTTCCGGTTCCGGAGTTATAGGGTAAAGTGTGTTCAATATTGTACACCGTCACATAAACTGGCGGAACAAAACCGTAGAAAATGTTGTAAACTGGGCTCAAAACCCTTATTCCCAATCTTAGGCTCAAATGAAAGGTCTTATGGTCCTACCAAAAATTACTGCATATTTTCGGATACAACAAACATTTAAATCGCCATTTAGAGTGCGATGGTGAAATTCTATAAAATCTTCAGAATATGAATAAAAAGTAGTAGAGTTTGTACGTCATGTTAGTTGGTGGCCGTACGAGCCGACTTCGATAATACCGGTTCCGGTGCCGGAAGTGCATATAATAGTGAATCCACTTCGTTTTCTTAAGGATGACCTACGCAATCAAAGCACTGTTTTATTCTGTATGTTATACTAGTTAATGCACAAGCAATCGCTTGGTTTTTTTCAAAAATCGAAGAGAAAAATTTTGAATGCAATACCACAATATTATACATGAGAAATGCATCATTACACCACTAGGTGGATTAAAACAGGTTTTTTATATGTGCTTCAGGGGTTAATTTTGGAGCTTTTATGTCTTCAGAAGAATTTCTGTTTGAAATAGTTTTGCATGTAATACGAGATAGAGCATTTATGTACTTAGAAAAATTGTAAATCATGTTCAAACAAGAAAACATGCCGAAGACAGGCACACGTTAAAATGCATTGGTGTCGAGATATGATGCATTGTTTTTTAGAGACCCCCAAAATCAAGTTTTTCTATAATAGCTTTTTTCAATGATTTTTTAGATACTTTGGATATTATACAATTATATTTCAATTATCAAAATACATATTTTTGTCAAAGACTGCATATATTTAAGTTCACAAACTAAAAAGTTTTTGAGCAATTTTATTACAAAATACTACATGTTCAAGTATCAATATCTCGAAAATGTGGTAATATGTGGAACCAATTTCAACAAAGTTTGAAAGTATGATCAGAACACTATCAGAAAAATTAGTAGTCACAACTTAAATTCACATAAATTTATATGAAAAAACACTGTTCTAACATAACCCAATATGCATGTAGCACCTTAACATTCATTAACCTTGCACCTTAAATTCAATATTTAACAAAGTAAGCGAGAAGATAGGAGTAGTTGAAAACTTCAGACAAAACTAAAACGAATTTCCTAAAGTAGACGAAGTTTTCAATGTTTTCTTCAATTAAGTATTGTTAATCTGTTTAGCGGGCTGAATTTCATTTTTGATTGTAAGGAACACTGTATCAGAAGACCTCTACGTTTTTGTTCATTTTGTTTTTTTTTTTGCTCCTATTTTCTCGCTTACTTTAATCGATATTGAATTTAAGGTGCAAGATTAATGACTGTTAAGGTGCTACATGCATATTGGGTTATATTAGAACGTGCTTTTTTAAAAGTGTGTTTTCATATAAATTTAAGTGAATTTAAGTAGTGACTACTAATTTTTCTGATAGTGTTCTGATCATACTTTCAAACTTTTTTGAAATTGGTACCACATATTTCCACATTTTCGAGATATTTGTACTTCAAAATGTGGTATTTTGATAATTAAAATATAATTGTATAATATCCGAAATATCTAAAAATTCATTGAAAAAAGCTATGATAGAAAAACTTGATTTTGGGGGTCTCTAATAAAGAATGCATCATATCTCGACACCAATGCATTTATTTCAACACCAATTCATTTTTTTTAAGACAGTCTAAATTAATTTTAGAAAAACAAAGTATGCAAAATGGCTTTTTGTGATAATGTTCACATTTCTAGAAAGTTTCATTGAATTCTGAGAAGTTACTGCCAACTTCGAATACGATTTTTTGCGAAACTCATCTATAAAAAAATTTATTACCATTCATATGTAGAAAACCTTTTTGTTACCTAAATGACTTTGTTTTTCAACAGGAGCTGCTTAAAGCTAAAAACTGTAACATCTTTACCGTTTCTTTGACACAAATCAAATTAACAACAGTGAAGTTTTAGCTTGAAATAGAATTATTTATAAAAAAATTGTCGTTCTATAAATTTGTTTTTTTTTTCAATTGAATTTTTTAGTTTCCTAAGATTACCTAATCGATTTCTCACAATCTTTTTTGACACCATTTTCGTTCAATTAACTGATTCCGAACTACAACGATTAGAAGAAAACGAGCTCAAACAACTAGAACAAACGAACTAAATACAGAAGCTAGGACAGAAACTTCTATCAAAACGGTATTTATGAGAAACTTTATTGCTTTTTTCCTGTGAATTATTTTCTAGTGTCAAATTGCCTTTTTCTATCACGAGCTTCAATTCTTGAAAATGACAGACAATTGGTTCAGCTATTATAACTTAATTCTTATAAAGACACGAGCTGCATTGACGTTAAAAAGGTATAAAAAATATCGAAAAATAAAATTTCATAATACTTATCTCTCGTCACCATGTTTCTACCAATAACAGTTTTCGTGTTACAATGCATTGAAGAAATATACATTCTTCTGTTCAAGTGTAACACTGGAAGCATTTTCGTAGAAGACGGCTATAGCGTGATGGTTTAGTTGATGCCTTTTTCACGCAACATTCCTGGGTTCAATTCCCAACCCCCCCACATAGGGTCAGAAAGCTTTTTACTATTTTTTATAAATATAAAAAATATAGGTATAGAATTCGCTCAAACTTTCGAAAAATTTTCCGAGGTCCGAGTGTTATATACTAATCGATTCAGCTCGACGAACTGAGCAAGTGTCCGTGTGTGTGTATGTGTTGTCAACTAAGAGGTCGAGATCTCAGAGATGGCTGGACCGATTTTGATCAAACTAGTCGCAAACGAAAGGTCTCCCCTTCACCCTGAACGCTATTGAATGGTTTTGATATCGGATGTTTACTTTTTGAGTTATACGAAGTTTTATGTCATTTTTTTGTTTTTTGACAATATCTGTCACAATTGACCTTGAAAACAGAATATTATTTTAGACTTAGATTCCGCACGGTAATGGCTATCCAACAAGTCATAGATTGTCAAAATCGGTTCATTTTTAACGAAGATATCAATATTATTGGCGACTTTTCGCCTTATTCCAGTAGTAAGAGTTTTGAGCGCTGAATGACAAAGTAATGTTTGAGAGCAACGTTGAACATGATTTTTTATACAATTGTTTCTAAGTACCAAAAAGACCGTGTACAGCAAACCTTTTCATGAAATTTTGCCTCGGACCAATTTTAGCACGGTTCGTTTTTGGCAACATAATTGTTCGAATGTGACATATGTATACCAGAAGATGGCAACTTTTTCGAGTTGAAAGCAATTCCATAATTATATTGATTTGAACTACTTACAGAAATAAATGCTGGAAGAACAAAAAACCCATATATCATTCGAATCAGTTCGTTGAGATCAGCAAATACGTGTGTGACAAATAATGTCACTCAATTTTCTCGGAGATGATTCAACCGTGTTCTACAAACTTAGATTCCTATGAAAAGTCGTATGTTCCCAAACAAGGTTCCTGAAATACGTTTGGATTCGACTTCTGGTTCCGGAGCTACAGGATGATATGAAAAACGAAATTAAAAAACGTGATTAATCCACCTAGCAGTGAGATGATACCTATTTTTATCAATCCGCATGTGTTTTTTGCATGAATATTCTTCGGTGTTTAAGTTTTCATGACATTATTTTAACCCTCAGGGTACGGACTATAAAAAAGTTACGTTCAGTACGGACAGGGTTAGCCTAACCCGGCGACTTTGATTGGGTGTATATCGAGCTGTACTTTGTCAATTTGAATAATTTTTTTTATTTTGTGTGAAATTGTCTCAAAAATATAATAGAGTTGTCAGATTAATCATGTAACTGATTGAAAAAAAAATTATAATGAAAAATGTGAACGAGTCTTGAATTTTTTTTGTAAAAAACGTTTTTTTTTTTTCAAAATGCTGTAACTTTTTGAAAAAAAAAATATTAACATTGTATAACTCGCATTTGAAAGATAAAAAGTAGTTCTTACAAATGTCCATAACGGTTTTTTGATTTATTCCAAAAACTATATTTTTTTTGAAAAATGAAAATACGCGTTTTTTCGAGTTAGCGAAAAAACGTTGTTTCGTTGATTTATGATGATAAAGGTTAAAATTAATTACTTTGAGCGCAAAAAAATTGTTTCTCAGATATTGTTGAGTAGTATCATGTAAATAAATACCAAACATAATTGTTAAAGGCGTCGTTACGGCGTCGTCGGTATCACTGTCATTCTCTGTAACGCTGTCCTCCTCGTTTTCCTTGTACAACTCCTCCAAAGCAGCAACGCTTCGAGTGATTCGACGCGTTGCCATGTTTTTAATGCGTGTTCTTTTAAAAAAAAATTACAAGAAACAAAATTTAATGAATTATAATTCACTACGAGCAGCAAAGATTTCGATATAAGACGTACGTTCAAGTGATTGAGATCTACTACAATACTTCGCTTACACCATGTACAACGCGTTATTTTGAGGTTAGAATCTACAAAATTAAGTAAAGAGTACGTATTCTTACTTACCTTTTTATTCCTCAGCGGCAAACAGACGAAAATTAAAACTTAATTTTTTTAAAAATTTTGGATTTTGTAACGTTCGATACGGACTGGGTGTACCACACCCGAGCACAATGTTTATATGTGTCTAGCTCGGACACAAAGCGGAGACTGACTCTGCCGCTTGGGCCTCTAATAGTGTGTACCTATAAGTTTTTCCCCCCCCTGGTCCGGACCCCCCTCGCCGACTTCTCTTCGTATGGCGCTTCTTTCAAATTTCGCTCGGGTTACGGTAACCCAGTCCGTACCCTGAGGGTTAATGACCCTCGTTTTAAGCGACAATTTGAGATTTTAATCACTCATTACTCTGTAATGTCGAAACTGCAAATCGGATCGAATTTGAATCTAGAAGTGTGATAATCGATTAAACATGCCATGATATGTAAGTTCCACTCTAGAGTTTACGGTAATTTAAGGTACTTCCAGAGCCGGTATTCAGGAACCAGCATAACCCAAACCGATTCGTATGGCCATATGACGAATAAATTACAACAGTTTTGAGTTCAACTTTGAAGCTTTTCGGGATTGTCATCTTCTATATCGGTTTGAATTTTAAAAATTCATCATCATGTAATTCGAGAACCGGAAGTCATAATTGGATAAAATAATTAATTTTTGTATATAAGTTTGTTTTAATTAAAATTTTTGTTTCTGAAATTTGATTAGGCTTTTTTTGAGAAAACGATTGAGCTTTGAGAAACGATTTTATACTGGAACCGGAATTCTAAAAGCGGTATGGCCGAAGTCAGATAAATTCACCTGAGTAGCTGTACACTTTACATTTGTTTCAAAACAATTTGAAAATCAGTTAAGACATCTTTGAGAGATCATAGCACGAATTAAATTTTTAGGTGCCTTCTGATCGACAACTGAATACCACTAAAACTGAAAAAAGTTAATTTTTTTATCGACTATCCAAATCTGCTAACCCGATAAACCTGATTAAATTATGTGGAATAGACATTTTTATACAATCCCCGAAACCGGAAGTTGGATCTGACTGAAAAGCAAGATGTTTTATAGAACTTTGAAACTTTTCATTTGAATCTTAGATGATTCTTAGATTTCATTTGCATCTTAGATCGGTTCAGCCATCTTCAAGAAAAATGAGTTACACAATTTTGATTTCGTTTCACATATCATCCTGTAGTTCCGAAACCAGAGGTCGGAACCAAACATAATGCAGGAACTTTGTTTGGGAGCATACGACTTTTCGTATGAATCTGAATTTGTAGGAAAGAAATTTTCCGAGAAAATTAATTGAAGTTATTTGTCACACACGCATTTGCTGATCTCGACGAACTGATTCGAATGGTATATGGATGTTATGTTGTTCCAGCATTTATTGCTGTAAGTAGTTTAAAACAAAATAATTAAAAAAAATTCTGCCATCATCTGGTTTATATATGTCATATTCGAACGATTATGTTGCCAAAAACGAGCCGTGCCAAAATCGGTCCGAGGCTAAATGTCATGAAAAAGAATGCTGTACACAATCCTTTTGGTTCTTAGAAACAATTGTATGTAACAGTATAAAAAATCGTGTTTTCCGTTGCTCCCAAGCATTTCTTTGTCATACAGCGCTCAAAACTCCTACTGCTGGAATAGGGGGAAAAGTCGCTTACAGAAAAATTTCGATATCTCCGTTAAAAATGGACGGATTTTAACAATCTATGGCTTGTTGGATAGGTATTACCGTGCGGAATCTAAGTCTGAAAACATATTCTGTTTTCAAGGTCAATTGTGACAGATACTGTCAAAAAACTGAAAATTTTGACATAAAACTTTGTATAACTCAAAAAGTAAACATCCGATCTCAAAACCATTCAATAGCGTTTTGGGTGACGGGGAGACCTTTCATTTGCGACTAGTTTGATGAAAATCGGTCCAGCCATCTCTGAGATCTCGACCTCTTAGTTGATAACACACATACGGACACACACACATACACACACACAGACATTTGCTCAGTTCGTCGAGCTGAATCGATTGGTATATGTCATTCGGCCCTTCGGGCCTCGGAAAAATTTTCGAAAGTTTGAGCGAATTCTATACCTATTTTTTATATATATAAAAATAGGTAAAAATGTTACTCATTTTTCTCGTAGATGACTGAACCGATCTAAAATTCAAATGAAATCTCGCAACCATAAAAGATCAAAATGAAAGGTCTTAAGATCCTATAAAACATCTTACTTTTTAGTCAGATCCAACTACCGGTTTAGGGGATACAGAGTGATTAGTACGAAAATGTCAATTTCACATAATTTTATCAGGTTAATCGGCTTTGTAGATTTGGATAGTCGAAAACCAAACAAACTTATTTCAGTTTTAGCGGAATTTAGTTTTCAATTTGAAGGGTACCCGAAAATTCAATTCGCACTACGATTTTTAAAAAAGACAACACTGATTTTCAAACATTTTGAGTCAAATGTAAACTATACAACTCCTCAGGTTTATTTATCAGACTTCGGCTACACCGACTTTCGGATTCCGGTTCCAGTATTTGATAATTTCTTGAAACTCAATCGTTTTCTCAAAAAAGGCCAAATCGAATAAAAAAAAAACAAATTAATGGATTTATGGTCCTATACAAAACTAATGAATTTTATCCGATTCTGGAATCACAGGGTGATAAGTTTTTAAGATTCATACCAATATAGAAGATGACAATCTAAAAAAGCTTCATAGTTAGACTCAAAATTTTATGCTGGTTCGTGAATATCGGCACTAGAAGTACCGCAAATAATGACAAAAAACTCTAAAGTGGGACTTACTTCGACATGTCATGGAATGTTCAATCGATTTTTACACTTTATATTCTAATTCGATCCGATTTTCAGTTTCGACATTACAGGGTAATGAGTGAATAGATCTTTAAATTTCCGCTTGAAACGACGGTCATTAAAATAATGTCATGAGAACTAAAACACCGAAGAAAAACACATGTGGATGATAAAAAAAGGTATCATCACAATGCTAGGTGGATAAAGCACGTTTTTAAGGTTAAAACCTCTATAATTAAAAAAGTATTTTTGTATGCTTACTTTTCTAGCTGGAAAATTTTTCGAAAACCAAGACTCAAATTGAAGTTCAAGCGATTCCATATAAAATTCCTCTTTGGCCCGGGATGGCGGTTCAATGCACAGGGCGCCGGTCTTACAAGCCAGTTGTCGTATGTTCGAGCCCCGACCTGGAAGGATTCGTAGTGTCAGTAGGATAGTAGTACTAGCCATGCAATGATTCTGCTGTACGCTAAGAATCGCAGCGAAGTCAGTTGAAACAGAAACGCCAAATTCCACAAAAGGAATGTAATGACAAGACTTTGCTTTGCTATATAAAATATCTGACTTTTATTGGAAAAGAACTTTCTGAACTATGAAAGGTTGAATTGTCTCATAGAAAATTTCTGCATTTTTGATCTTTTCATTTTTTATCCCATTCCGGATTACAGAATGCATAGTGTGAAAATCTTAAATTCGAGGGATGTTATTTTGTAGAAATGACCGTGTAAAGAAATGTAATTTCTTTGAAATTTGTAAATAAATTCTTGTAGTTGAATGAATGCTATTTTCTACCATGAAGTGAGAAAGTGTGAGAGAGTTTCAGCAAAATAACTACATTGAATATTTGTCTAACTGAATCGATATCGATATCGACTCTTTTTACTTTTTAATGATAACACTATCTAAGAATAGCCTGTCATATAAGCCAATAAAACACAAATTTCCAATACTCCGCTCTAGCTACTAGGCTACTTTGATTGGATTAAACGTAGCACAACATTGAATCTACTCGATCTAATTAACTTTGACTGAAATAATAAAAACATTAGTTACTCAATAATCGAAGTTCATTCTGATTTCCATCATGTATAATGTTGAAATAATGACCACACGTGTTTCAATTTACGAACCACTCCTTTTTCAATTTTTCAACTTTAGTCAACAAAAAATTATTTAAAACTCAAAATAGAGACAACTCTACTGTTAACGAAGTGGAATAGTTCACAAAACTACCAAACAAAATGATGGATGAAAGATGCACTAGTCGACTGTTCTGATTCACTAGTCTATTTCCAGGGTGACTAAGGAGTTTGAATATTTAAGTCAATATAAATAAACATATTGCATCTCATTCAACCACCCAATTTTACAAAACATAAAACTGATGGCTTAGCACAGCAAAATGCACATCTGAAAAGCTTTAATCGGGTTAAAAGAATGTCACGTAAAATCAGAAAGATCTGAAAGTCCACTGAGAGTTCGATGTGCGAGATCTGTGAACCAGCTTCGGTAGTGTGGCTGTGAATAATGCAGCACAAGCATCCGAAAAATTGTCCAGCCAGTGTAGCATAGTCAGGGCGTGCCATTAGAATACCGAACAATAGTTCCCCGGAGGATGCTCGTTCGTCTCATATCCGAAAGGCACGTGAAGGAAAATGTACCAGAACAATGCGACCGGACAATACTACGGATTGCCGCGGTGGTTGAATAGTTACCGCTAGGAATCGAGTTGAATGGTGCAATTCTGGGACTCAACTTCAGCACAGAAGTTTGTGTGAGCAACACCGAATATTTAAATATGAAAATCTTGTTTTCATTTCCCTAACGGTGCAATAATGCCTTTCATACTAGTTCAATTCAACAGCAGCAACAATTCAAACAGTTCATTAATCTTCGAGAAGCCGTTTCAAGTTCCAATTTTGACCACTTCAAAACGCAGAACCAATTTTTTTTAAACTATGGGAGTAAAGTTGGCCAGAAATCAATTAAACCGGTAGTTTGAAGATATCCGGTTCACAATTTTGTTACGTATCCCCTTTTTGAGATTGAACAGCAGCCTACGGCCCAAAACGTCTTATCAATTTAATCGAATTTAAATTGCGAAAATCGGAACAGTCATTTCGGAAAATCGATGTGAATCTCACTTTGTTTGATTACTTTTCCCAGGGCATTCGGAGCTGCATTACGGGGACCAATTTCTTCGAAGGGAATTTGTTGGACAAGAGCTGCCAAACGGAAAAAATTTTAGACCACTCTTATCCGGAAGAAATTCTGCGACAGTTTCAGGTTTCTAGGAATCTAGATGAAAATAGATCCAGCTATTTCGAAAGTGACCTCTTTTAAAACAAACACTCACTCTTTGTCTCTCTCTGGTATACACATAAATATATTGTTTACCTCAATGAACTCAATCGACTGGGATATGGAACGAGGAAAATGAACAATGAATTGAACTCCGGAGTGATTTCATAATCAAATAGTAGAAGTCACATTCGTACTCTCTTTTATTATCTAACTAACCATCGATCACAAAAGGATCAAATAGCCTCAGAGTAGTGAACTTACACACCTTTATTATCATAACTTCCTGATACAAAACTGATACCAATCATAAATTAACTGATCAATAATCAGTGAATTTTTTTTGACGTGAATAAGTTTTGCTCTACTATGGAACGCACATTCAAAATTCATTCGCTCTGAAAAAGCGAAAATTTATCGATTGTAATTATCACTCGTTGTAGGGGAAAGTCGTATAAAGCGTCCCTAATGGTAAAAACATCCCGTTCTTTTTTAGGCATTCAAGACATTTCTAAACAAAAGTATTATCACCAACACTTTTTGTAGGATCTTTCTACTGAACAAGTTTTCCAGTTGTCTGCTGTAAAATATCGTAGCTTATCAATCCAAATCGACTAAATAGGCATTTGATCCGTATAAAGCGTCGAATAGTCGGTTGATATTTAGTAGCTTTTAGTAGTGCTAATGTTTCTACTCATGGTATAAACATGCAAAGAAACTGGGCAATGACTTTGATATATCAGTTTTTTTTCATAACAGTCTCTGTATGCCGCCCTCCGATTCAGCAACGTGTTTCGTATTAAAATATTATTTTGTAGATTTATAATGATCCTTAAGGCGAAATGTTACATTGGGAAAATCAAAAATAAGGTTATCCCAAATTAGCATTTTATTTTCAGTAATTATGTTACATGTAGCAGTCTTGATTGTTAAATACTAATTCTCGCTTTAAAACTGTAAGCTTCACAAAAGCTTACTAAAAAGTGATCACAATCCAGCCAAGTGGACAATTCTTCATAAAGTTTATGGAGCAAAAAGAATCGGCAAAAGTCTGCAATTGCTCTATTTCAAAAGGATTCAAAATTCATCAACCTTCGAAATGATTTGAAATTGAAAACCTTTGAAATGATTCAAATGTGTAAAACCTGTTTTTCAATTAACATTAAATTTATTCAGATAAATTCCATAGTAAGAATATCTTAGATTTTATTTATTTATTTATTGGCTTTCTCAAAATTAAAAAAAATGTGCGCTTCAATTTATCATGAATGTATAGATAAAAATAAAGATTATAACTAATCGACTTGCAAAATTGCCCTTCTTGCGAAAGTCTGCGTGATTTCTAAACAATATTTTTTGTTTCGACAATGAAACGTAAAAGCCAATCGTATTTCCTCCTTTTGTCATGCATACGACTTACCTGACTATGGAGCGCCTTTTCAAAATTTACTCTGTACAAGAATGGATAGAACTTAATCGTCAATATTTCTTGTTGCATTCAACTCAGAAACAGAATTTTTTCACCATATCATCGAACGAGCAATTTCTGATAAAATTTAAAAAAGTATGAGAAAACAGCAAATAACTTAAAATTGAAGTTTTCTAAAGTGTTTGGGATGAACGAGCATTAAGGTGAAATTCAGTGCCAGAATAAGCGGTGAAAATTTTTCAATCGCATGAACTGAACGAATCATCGCACAAAGCGTATCGCGCAAAACCGACACATAGAGATACGGAATAATTTCAGTGATTGAATGCAGGTTTACATTTTGCGTTCGCTAGTAAAACAGACACTAAATATGTATGGCTCTAAACTTATCTTTTCAATTGACAAAATCAAATTTATAACAAAACTGCTCTTATAATTGATTTTTTCGCATATAACGAAATTTTTCATTCTTTGTAACAGACCAAAATCTTTGGCATGCTAACAACTATTCACCTATCTGATTCTGATGGTTTTTACCGTGCTAGCGACTATTCAGATTTACCGTATGAATTGTATATCTATTTACAGAATTCTGCAATGAAAGTTTACGAAAAACTGATTGTCCGGTGAAAATATGCATAATTATTGTAAAATTAACCGAAATATCGGTTATTTTTATAGGTTTCCGAAAGTTCGCATCAAAAATATAACCGAACTAAGGAATTAAATCTTCGTGTGTACAAGAGCAGAATAATATTCAAATAAGATCTTTCCATATGGAATTACAACTGGCTTGTAGGATGTCCACTAAAACTGTTTGGGAACTTTGCATTTTTTACGTGCGATTATCGATATTCAGATGTGTGGAAGAAGCTGTCAATTTTATTCATATTCACGTCCTCCAGTTATGTCTATGCCTATACTAAACTCCTATATGTTACTTGTGATCGAAATTATGATCAGCATTTTATGATTAAACTTTCAGTAGAGAGCGATAATAACATAAAAAGTTTTCTATGATGTTTCGTATCAAGGTAATAAAGGGTGTAGCCGGGTTTGCATATCAAAACTGCCAGAAAAAAATTGATATAGACTGTTTGAAAGGGTTTATATTGGAGATGATTTTGCCAAAATTTTAACCCTTTAACTGCCATATTGGTGGAGTTAAGGTGGTTCTTCTGATTTCCATTTTATTTATTTTTTTCGAAAACCTCAAACCGAAATCAGGAATATTTTTGGAATTATGGGAAACCTTTCTGATTTTTTTCAGAATTTTTCAAAATGTATTTCATGTGAAAAAAAAATGTTCAAAATTTTCGAAATTTTTTATTCGCACTTTTAATTTTGGTACCACTCTAGATTTTACATCAAAAATAAATCATTTATGAGTACGTTCGCTGTATTTTTTTTTATGTTTAAAAAATGTGGACTGAAAGTTTAATATCAAACTTAAAAAAAATCATTCGAAAAATCATGCGTCTACATCAAATTGTCATCATCCGATGGAGGCGCATGGTATTTAGTTCTAAAATCATATATCGCATGCCCTTAGAACTGAATATCATGCGTTTCCATCTACAACTTGAGTTCAGGGCTTGAGTATTGACATAATTAATAATGATAAAAGAATTTTATTCCTTATGTTATTTATACACGCCTGGCTCGATTTACCAAGCAATTATGTAGGGAATGCACTAGTGACCATGCGCTTGCAGCAAGTCCCGAAGACCTAAAAAGAACGTATTATTTCACATCGTAGATTTTATATACAAACATCATGTTATGAAGTTCGATTTTTATACATAGCATAGTTTCTCATTCATTCTTAGTTAAGACATATTTCGATTAAAGCAATAAAACAATACGATTTTCTGAAACTGTTTAATAAAGTGGTCCACTTCAGGAAATAGCAAAAAACTGAAAATATTAAGCTTAAAATATTTTTAGTTTTTTGCTATCTCCTGAAGAAGACCCCTTTATTAAACAGTTTCAGAAAACCGTATTGTTTTATTGATTTAATCGAAATATATATTAACTAAGAATGAATGAGAAACTACGCTATGTATAAAAATTAAACTTCATAGGCCTTCGTAAATATAGTTCATCGCATTTGCTTGCACTTAGTGGTCTTTTTCTGGTATTTCATGGAGTACTTTTCTCACGTATCAGCTCTAGTCCGTCTATTTGCTAGTCATTCAAGACTCGGATACTTCGTGCGTCACCCTCCATTTGATCGATCCACCTCACTCGCTATGCTTCTCTTTTCCTTAAGTCTGCCGAATCACATCCAAGAACCATTTTCAAATGTTTGCTGTCCGTCATCCTGATGACATACCCAGCCAATCGTAACTGTCCAATTTCAGCTGTACGTATGATAGGTGGATCTCCAATCAGTTGCTGAAAACCGTGGTTTATACGCCGTTGATTAATTACTTGTGGTGACGTATTACTTTTCTTATATCCTTATCCGCGGTCATAAATGAATGAATACATGAGTTCATCAACCACCACGATATCGTCGCCATGCAACATTTTTCGACTGGGAAGGTGTTATATTTTAAAGCCTTTCCCTCTAATACCTTTTGTTTGGACGGATTTACTGTCAGTCCGATCCCAGTTCGATTAATCCGTCTTTATGAGCTTCATACCATGTGAACGTCGAGGAACAGTTTACCCTAAAACTGATAGTTTTTTAGATTTTGCTAGGTTTCCCAATTTTCCTGATTTTGCGCTTGGTTACCGGGATTACTTTTTTCTGCAAAAAATCTATAATTTAATTGTCTCTTAGAATTTTTACTAAATACAGCAAAAATGTGAGATTTGAATTGACTACAATGTATTTGTTGATTTATCCGATTTGAATACAATAAATGTTAAATAAATGTAAAACAACTTATCAGTTCATAAATAAAAACCTTATACCGTATATTAAAACCTAAATATTTGTCAATTTATTAATTCTGACTCATTTTTCTTCCACTTCCGTCCGCTGGGAACATGTTCACTGTTTCCTTATGTTTTTTTCCGAACTGTTTCCCTACATCATTACTATCTAAATCAAGACAGATGTACTGGCGTGTGTAAATAACTTTAGAAATGAAATCCTTTCTTAAGCTCTGAACTCAAGCTGTAGATGGAAACGCATGGTATTTAGTTCCAATCGCATGTGATATATGATTTTAGAACTAAGTACCATGCGTCTCCATCGGATGATGATAATTTGATGGAGACGCATGGTTTTTCGAATAATTTATTTGTTTAAAGTCTGATTTTATACCCGTCCACATTTCGTAAAAATTAAAAAAAAAATACAGCGTAATGTACTCATAAATGATTTATTTTTGATGTAAAATCTAGAGTCGCACTAAAAGTATAAGTGCGAATAAAAAAAATTCGAAAATTTTGAACATTTTTTTCACATGAAATACATTTTGAAAAATTCTGAATACAATCAGAAAGGTTTCCTATGATTTCAAAAATATTCCTGATAGTTTTTAAATTTTTTTTTGCTGAAGAGGTTTTTTTAGAGTTAAATAAAATGAAAATCAGAAGAACCACCCAAACTCCACCTAAATGGCAGTTAATGGGTTAAAATTTTGGGAAAATCATCTCTAATATAAACCCTTTTAAACAGCGCATATCATTTTTTTCTGTTTGGGGGCAGTTTTTATACCCATCCCGGATACACTCTTTAAAACGTTTTGTTAATTTAATCCTGCTTGGTTGACTGTGCAGAACGTTTTAGCCAGTGCCAAAACAATTCGGTTGGTTTGTGTCCAGAGCTTAGTTCCATGGCTTCCAGGTTCGGGTTCAAAATACAGTTTCAGGAGCACAATTTAGTTCTTTGTCCACAATCCAGTTTTAGAATCCCGTTCCGGAATCAAGAGAAATTCCATCAACGTTGTGAAACATCGAAGTGATTTTAATAATTCGGTACTATTTTGAATCAATTTACTTTTTCCAAAGAACCAACTGTGATATTCTCTTCCATTGAAATACTTAAATCGGCATTTTGTCAGTACTGCAATTCGCTCCATGTGGAGTTCAACGACCATTATGGGACTTATATAATTATGGGATAGAATATGTTCGTCGAGGAGAATAAGACGTATTTTAGTATTTGCAAACCGTTGCGATTCTAGAAGCAAAGAAATAATTGTTGTAAGAATTCACATGATAAATCGAATAATGAGAACGATTATCGATATTTGGAAGTACCAAAGTTTTATGAAAGTTTTATTTGCACACGGATACAATTCCTATTCAATCATATTCAATGAATGAGCAGAATGGGTGGTGATTTCGGGACTCATGTTATGATAATACACCATTATTCAAAGTTCTCGAATCATGAGTCACTTGAACTGATTTGGCTTAAATTCAAAGCATAACGCACCTCACATTAATGCATATATCTTTCAGAGTTTTTATGAAATAATGAACTACAATTCATTAAAAATTTAGGCAATATTTTGTAAATTCTTGATTTTAATAAAATATTTAGAATGAATGCTCGAATAACGAAAAATACTACAGAAAACAGCGATTTGTAGCTCTGGAACAGGAAATCAGATCGAGATAAAATTCAACAGCGTTACATGGGGAAGTATCACCTTTCATTCAAAAGGTGTATGAAACACGGCTCTCCAGGCCTCGGATCAAAAACAAGTTTTCACAATGATTGCATTTCCTTCCTATATGAGAAAGACTTAAAGTGAAGCAGAAGTAAAAACTAGAAGCGTAAAAAATTCCCAAACGTGATGACAAGCCAAATTCCACAATAACGGACGAGCTTCCGGGTCTGGCTTGTTATACTGCAATGTAAGAAATCTTGAAGAAATATTTGATTCGGTAACCCATATGCAGTTGTGGTCAAAAATCTAAAAGTTTAGTCTCGGATTGCGAAGGCAATTGATACCATTTATCAGAAAACATGACACTCCTCCATAAACATATTGCATCTCATTCAACCACCCAATTTTACAAAACATAAAACTGATGGCTTAGCACAGCAAAATGCACATCTGAAAAGCTTTAATCGGGTTAAAAGAATGTCACGTAAAATCAGAAAGATCTGAAAGTCCACTGAGAGTTCGATGTGCGAGATCTGTGAACCAGCTTCGGTAGTGTGGCTGTGAATAATGCAGCACAAGCATCCGAAAAATTGTCCAGCCAGTGTAGCATAGTCAGGGCGTGCCATTAGAATACCGAACAATAGTTCCCCGGAGGATGCTCGTTCGTCTCATATCCGAAAGGCACGTGAAGGAAAATGTACCAGAACAATGCGACCGGACAATACTACGGATTGCCGCGGTGGTTGAATAGTTACCGCTAGGAATCGAGTTGAATGGTGCAATTCTGGGACTCAACTTCAGCACAGAAGTTTGTGTGAGCAACACCGAATATTTAAATATGAAAATCTTGTTTTCATTTCCCTAACGGTGCAATAATGCCTTTCATACTAGTTCAATTCAACAGCAGCAACAATTCAAACAGTTCATTAATCTTCGAGAAGCCGTTTCAAGTTCCAATTTTGACCACTTCAAAACGCAGAACCAATTTTTTTTAAACTATGGGAGTAAAGTTGGCCAGAAATCAATTAAACCGGTAGTTTGAAGATATCCGGTTCACAATTTTGTTACGTATCCCCTTTTTGAGATTGAACAGCAGCCTACGGCCCAAAACGTCTTATCAATTTAATCGAATTTAAATTGCGAAAATCGGAACAGTCATTTCGGAAAATCGATGTGAATCTCACTTTGTTTGATTACTTTTCCCAGGGCATTCGGAGCTGCATTACGGGGACCAATTTCTTCGAAGGGAATTTGTTGGACAAGAGCTGCCAAACGGAAAAAATTTTAGACCACTCTTATCCGGAAGAAATTCTGCGACAGTTTCAGGTTTCTAGGAATCTAGATGAAAATAGATCCAGCTATTTCGAAAGTGACCTCTTTTAAAACAAACACTCACTCTTTGTCTCTCTCTGGTATACACATAAATATATTGTTTACCTCAATGAACTCAATCGACTGGGATATGGAACGAGGAAAATGAACAACGAATTGAACTCCGGAGTGATTTCATAATCAAATAGTAGAAGTCACATTCGTACTCTCTTTTATTATCTAACTAACCATCGATCACAAAAGGATCAAATAGCCTCAGAGTAGTGAACTTACACACCTTTATTATCATAACTTCCTGATACAAAACTGATACCAATCATAAATTAACTGATCAATAATCAGTGAATTTTTTTTGACGTGAATAAGTTTTGCTCTACTATGGAACGCACATTCAAAATTCATTCGCTCTGAAAAAGCGAAAATTTATCGATTGTAATTATCACTCGTTGTAGGGGAAAGTCGTATAAAGCGTCCCTAATGGTAAAAACATCCCGTTCTTTTTTAGGCATTCAAGACATTTCTAAACAAAAGTATTATCACCAACACTTTTTGTAGGATCTTTCTACTGAACAAGTTTTCCAGTTGTCTGCTGTAAAATATCGTAGCTTATCAATCCAAATCGACTAAATAGGCATTTGATCCGTATAAAGCGTCGAATAGTCGGTTGATATTTAGTAGCTTTTAGTAGTGCTAATGTTTCTACTCATGGTATAAACATGCAAAGAAACTGGGCAATGACTTTGATATATCAGTTTTTTTTCATAACAGTCTCTGTATGCCGCCCTCCGATTCAGCAACGTGTTTCGTATTAAAATATTATTTTGTAGATTTATAATGATCCTTAAGGCGAAATGTTACATTGGGAAAATCAAAAATAAGGTTATCCCAAATTAGCATTTTATTTTCAGTAATTATGTTACATGTAGCAGTCTTGATTGTTAAATACTAATTCTCGCTTTAAAACTGTAAGCTTCACAAAAGCTTACTAAAAAGTGATCACAATCCAGCCAAGTGGACAATTCTTCATAAAGTTTATGGAGCAAAAAGAATCGGCAAAAGTCTGCAATTGCTCTATTTCAAAAGGATTCAAAATTCATCAACCTTCGAAATGATTTGAAATTGAAAACCTTTGAAATGATTCAAATGTGTAAAACCTGTTTTTCAATTAACATTAAATTTATTCAGATAAATTCCATAGTAAGAATATCTTAGATTTTATTTATTTATTTATTGGCTTTCTCAAAATTAAAAAAAATGTGCGCTTCAATTTATCATGAATGTATAGATAAAAATAAAGATTATAACTAATCGACTTGCAAAATTGCCCTTCTTGCGAAAGTCTGCGTGATTTCTAAACAATATTTTTTGTTTCGACAATGAAACGTAAAAGCCAATCGTATTTCCTCCTTTTGTCATGCATACGACTTACCTGACTATGGAGCGCCTTTTCAAAATTTACTCTGTACAAGAATGGATAGAACTTAATCGTCAATATTTCTTGTTGCATTCAACTCAGAAACAGAATTTTTTCACCATATCATCGAACGAGCAATTTCTGATAAAATTTAAAAAAGTATGAGAAAACAGCAAATAACTTAAAATTGAAGTTTTCTAAAGTGTTTGGGATGAACGAGCATTAAGGTGAAATTCAGTGCCAGAATAAGCGGTGAAAATTTTTCAATCGCATGAACTGAACGAATCATCGCACAAAGCGTATCGCGCAAAACCGACACATAGAGATACGGAATAATTTCAGTGATTGAATGCAGGTTTACATTTTGCGTTCGCTAGTAAAACAGACACTAAATATGTATGGCTCTAAACTTATCTTTTCAATTGACAAAATCAAATTTATAACAAAACTGCTCTTATAATTGATTTTTTCGCATATAACGAAATTTTTCATTCTTTGTAACAGACCAAAATCTTTGGCATGCTAACAACTATTCACCTATCTGATTCTGATGGTTTTTACCGTGCTAGCGACTATTCAGATTTACCGTATGAATTGTATATCTATTTACAGAATTCTGCAATGAAAGTTTACGAAAAACTGATTGTCCGGTGAAAATATGCATAATTATTGTAAAATTAACCGAAATATCGGTTATTTTTATAGGTTTCCGAAAGTTCGCATCAAAAATATAACCGAACTAAGGAATTAAATCTTCGTGTGTACAAGAGCAGAATAATATTCAAATAAGATCTTTCCATATGGAATTACAACTGGCTTGTAGGATGTCCACTAAAACTGTTTGGGAACTTTGCATTTTTTACGTGCGATTATCGATATTCAGATGTGTGGAAGAAGCTGTCAATTTTATTCATATTCACGTCCTCCAGTTATGTCTATGCCTATACTAAACTCCTATATGTTACTTGTGATCGAAATTATGATCAGCATTTTATGATTAAACTTTCAGTAGAGAGCGATAATAACATAAAAAGTTTTCTATGATGTTTCGTATCAAGGTAATAAAAGGTGTAGCCGGGTTTGCATATCAAAACTGCCAGAAAAAAATTGATATAGACTGTTTGAAAGGGTTTATATTGGAGATGATTTTGCCAAAATTTTAACCCTTTAACTGCCATATTGGTGGAGTTAAGGTGGTTCTTCTGATTTCCATTTTATTTATTTTTTTCGAAAACCTCAAACCGAAATCAGGAATATTTTTGGAATTATGGGAAACCTTTCTGATTTTTTTCAGAATTTTTCAAAATGTATTTCATGTGAAAAAAAAATGTTCAAAATTTTCGAAATTTTTTATTCGCACTTTTAATTTTGGTACCACTCTAGATTTTACATCAAAAATAAATCATTTATGAGTACGTTCGCTGTATTTTTTTTTATGTTTAAAAAATGTGGACTGAAAGTTTAATATCAAACTTAAAAAAAATCATTCGAAAAATCATGCGTCTACATCAAATTGTCATCATCCGATGGAGGCGCATGGTATTTAGTTCTAAAATCATATATCGCATGCCCTTAGAACTGAATATCATGCGTTTCCATCTACAACTTGAGTTCAGGGCTTGAGTATTGACATAATTAATAATGATAAAAGAATTTTATTCCTTATGTTATTTATACACGCCTGGCTCGATTTACCAAGCAATTATGTAGGGAATGCACTAGTGACCATGCGCTTGCAGCAAGTCCCGAAGACCTAAAAAGAACGTATTATTTCACATCGTAGATTTTATATACAAACATCATGTTATGAAGTTCGATTTTTATACATAGCATAGTTTCTCATTCATTCTTAGTTAAGACATATTTCGATTAAAGCAATAAAACAATACGATTTTCTGAAACTGTTTAATAAAGTGGTCCACTTCAGGAAATAGCAAAAAACTGAAAATATTAAGCTTAAAATATTTTTAGTTTTTTGCTATCTCCTGAAGAAGACCCCTTTATTAAACAGTTTCAGAAAACCGTATTGTTTTATTGATTTAATCGAAATATATATTAACTAAGAATGAATGAGAAACTACGCTATGTATAAAAATTAAACTTCATAGGCCTTCGTAAATATAGTTCATCGCATTTGCTTGCACTTAGTGGTCTTTTTCTGGTATTTCATGGAGTACTTTTCTCACGTATCAGCTCTAGTCCGTCTATTTGCTAGTCATTCAAGACTCGGATACTTCGTGCGTCACCCTCCATTTGATCGATCCACCTCACTCGCTATGCTTCTCTTTTCCTTAAGTCTGCCGAATCACATCCAAGAACCATTTTCAAATGTTTGCTGTCCGTCATCCTGATGACATACCCAGCCAATCGTAACTGTCCAATTTCAGCTGTACGTATGATAGGTGGATCTCCAATCAGTTGCTGAAAACCGTGGTTTATACGCCGTTGATTAATTACTTGTGGTGACGTATTACTTTTCTTATATCCTTATCCGCGGTCATAAATGAATGAATACATGAGTTCATCAACCACCACGATATCGTCGCCATGCAACATTTTTCGACTGGGAAGGTGTTATATTTTAAAGCCTTTCCCTCTAATACCTTTTGTTTGGACGGATTTACTGTCAGTCCGATCCCAGTTCGATTAATCCGTCTTTATGAGCTTCATACCATGTGAACGTCGAGGAACAGTTTACCCTAAAACTGATAGTTTTTTAGATTTTGCTAGGTTTCCCAATTTTCCTGATTTTGCGCTTGGTTACCGGGATTACTTTTTTCTGCAAAAAATCTATAATTTAATTGTCTCTTAGAATTTTTACTAAATACAGCAAAAATGTGAGATTTGAATTGACTACAATGTATTTGTTGATTTATCTGATTTGAATACAATAAATGTTAAATAAATGTAAAACAACTTATCAGTTCATAAATAAAAACCTTATACCGTATATTAAAACCTAAATATTTGTCAATTTATTAATTCTGACTCATTTTTCTTCCACTTCCGTCCGCTGGGAACATGTTCACTGTTTCCTTATGTTTTTTTCCGAACTGTTTCCCTACATCATTACTATCTAAATCAAGACAGATGTACTGGCGTGTGTAAATAACTTTAGAAATGAAATCCTTTCTTAAGCTCTGAACTCAAGCTGTAGATGGAAACGCATGGTATTTAGTTCCAATCGCATGTGATATATGATTTTAGAACTAAGTACCATGCGTCTCCATCGGATGATGATAATTTGATGGAGACGCATGGTTTTTCGAATAATTTATTTGTTTAAAGTCTGATTTTATACCCGTCCACATTTCGTAAAAATTTAAAAAAAAATACAGCGTAATGTACTCATAAATGATTTATTTTTGATGTAAAATCTAGAGTCGCACTAAAAGTATAAGTGCGAATAAAAAAAATTCGAAAATTTTGAACATTTTTTTCACATGAAATACATTTTGAAAAATTCTGAATACAATCAGAAAGGTTTCCTATGATTTCAAAAATATTCCTGATAGTTTTTAAAATTTTTTTTGCTGAAGAGGTTTTTTTAGAGTTAAATAAAATGAAAATCAGAAGAACCACCCAAACTCCACCTAAATGGCAGTTAATGGGTTAAAATTTTGGGAAAATCATCTCTAATATAAACCCTTTTAAACAGCGCATATCATTTTTTTCTGTTTGGGGGCAGTTTTTATACCCATCCCGGATACACTCTTTAAAACGTTTTGTTAATTTAATCCTGCTTGGTTGACTGTGCAGAACGTTTTAGCCAGTGCCAAAACAATTCGGTTGGTTTGTGTCCAGAGCTTAGTTCCATGGCTTCCAGGTTCGGGTTCAAAATACAGTTTCAGGAGCACAATTTAGTTCTTTGTCCACAATCCAGTTTTAGAATCCCGTTCCGGAATCAAGAGAAATTCCATCAACGTTGTGAAACATCGAAGTGATTTTAATAATTCGGTACTATTTTGAATCAATTTACTTTTTCCAAAGAACCAACTGTGATATTCTCTTCCATTGAAATACTTAAATCGGCATTTTGTCAGTACTGCAATTCGCTCCATGTGGAGTTCAACGACCATTATGGGACTTATATAATTATGGGATAGAATATGTTCGTCGAGGAGAATAAGACGTATTTTAGTATTTGCAAACCGTTGCGATTCTAGAAGCAAAGAAATAATTGTTGTAAGAATTCACATGATAAATCGAATAATGAGAACGATTATCGATATTTGGAAGTACCAAAGTTTTATGAAAGTTTTATTTGCACACGGATTTCCTATTCAATCATATTCAATGAATGAGCAGAATGGGTGGTGATTTCGGGACTCATGTTATGATAATACACCATTATTCAAAGTTCTCGAATCATGAGTCACTTGAACTGATTTGGCTTAAATTCAAAGCATAACGCACCTCACATTAATGCATATATCTTTCAGAGTTTTTATGAAATAATGAACTACAATTCATTAAAAATTTAGGCAATATTTTGTAAATTCTTGATTTTAATAAAATATTTAGAATGAATGCTCGAATAACGAAAAATACTACAGAAAACAGCGATTTGTAGCTCTGGAACAGGAAATCAGATCGAGATAAAATTCAACAGCGTTACATGGGTAAGTATCACCTTTCATTCAAAAGGTGTATGAAACACGGCTCTCCAGGCCTCGGATCAAAAACAAGTTTTCACAATGATTGCATTTCCTTCCTATATGAGAAAGACTTAAAGTGAAGCAGAAGTAAAAACTAGAAGCGTAAAAAATTCCCAAACGTGATGACAAGCCAAATTCCACAATAACGGACGAGCTTCCGGGTCTGGCTTGTTATACTGCAATGTAAGAAATCTTGAAGAAATATTTGATTCGGTAACCCATATGCAGTTGTGGTCAAAAATCTAAAAGTTTAGTCTCGGATTGCGAAGGCAATTGATACCATTTATCAGAAAACATGACACTCCTGTTCTGTTTTGGCCTCTTATCACTAAGCGAAATTCGTCCTGAAATTTGAATACGTTTTAAAAACAGCCAATTCATCAATTTTTTTAGAACTTCGCCTAATAAAGACATGCTAGGCTCTTGTTAAGCAGAAATTCTTCGAAACTACAGAAAACGAAAATGGTTCCGACGATTTCAAGAGAAGATGAAGAATCGTCACAGCGGGCGTATCTGAGGATACCGTACGGATTCAACGTCATCAGTTCAAGTAGATTTTTTACATTTGCATTTCATAACCGACAGCACACCGCCAACAACTCATAGTAGAGCAAACTTTAATGTAAAAGACTTATATTTTTCAAATCCTTTCGTCGCGAACTCGGAATTATTATCAACCATGCAATCAAACTAATTGCTTGATAGTCGGACTGTAAGCTGATTTTTCACTCAGTTTCTGTCATGCAGCAGACGCAGTATTCGACAAAAGCCCGATAAAAAACAAGCCAATTCCGGGACTGCTCAGAAAAAAAACAAAACAAAAAAAGACACTTGCAAATGAACAAATCTACATTTTCGTCCTTCGGCTTCATCACGATTCGCACCGCATCTATACGTGGGCAGGTGCTGTCCTCCCACAATATCATTGTGGTGCTTTTCGACCGAATTTACCAGAATGGTACCGCCATTGTTTCGGCAACACCAACAACAACAAAAACAACATCATCACCATCATCATAATACAGTGACAGTTATTAATTTTTGATGCCACTTTTTTACAATGGGTCACCGACCGCTATCTTTACGGGCTGTGGACAGTTCATTTTTTTCCGTTGTTGTTGGTGCGATGTTTCTTAATCTACGCTCTATCACTTGGAGTAATGAATAAACAGGTTGCCACTCTCATCACATTATGATGATGGAAAGCGACTTTATTGAACTTTTGAATAATTTACCATTGTCCGGGTGAAGGATTTTCCTCTGGTGACGAGGGCACAGTGCGCGAAGAGTTGCGCTTTGTACGTCGCTGCAACAAGATGTAAATTTAGATTTCAACCCGAAGAGAGCCAACAGTTTGCTACTTCCGCTGCTATGATTTCTTATTTAGATTCTGTTTGTATATTTGAAATTTCCAATGGAATAGCTTCGTAAATCACTAGTAATAAATTTCACTGTTGTGCATAATGGATTCAGCTCAGGTGCACCGTCATCCACCTGGAAGAGTATAATTGAAGCAAAATCAGTTCGAGGCCAACTCGAACGACTGGAGCTGGAGTGTATCCAAAACCTAAGCCATAATTTTTGGATCAGTAAACCGGCAGCGATGGATAAACAACCACTGATTTCAGAAGAACACTAACGAAAACCTCTAAACCGGTGGAAAAATGCGTCCATTTCAGCGTGCAAAATCGGAAATGCATTGTACCGTGCATCTCTATTCCGATCATTGAGTTCGTGTCATTTGTCACCGTACAGTTTGCCGTACTGGGTTTTAGCGTTCGTGATTCGCCTGAACTCGCTGGTGCTCGTTGTGCATTCAGAGATACCCAAATACGCGAGGAGCGTTGAATGCGTTTCTATCAGAATTATCATGCTTTTTTTTGTTTATTTCCTGGTGCGTCCAAAACCTACCAAAGTCCGACGTAAATAACGCGACTTGAAACAAAAACATCAAACAGTTCAATAGAATAAAATATCACGACAGGCACAGAGCTGAATGAGAGACTGTATTTCCTTTTTTCATTTTCCATTCTAATGGGAATTTGTCGCTTTTTCTTTGTCATGGAACATTTCGAAGCTTTTAGTCAAACCAAATGCAAGCACACACACACCTACACACCAACACGCCGATTCACAAATGGAGCATGCGAAAAGCAATGTCGAAGATACCCTGCAGCAACACAAATTTTCGCAGTTTAACCAAGATAAATGGTGGAAAAGATTAGATAGCGAAATTTAATCAGTCGCGCTTTGTTTGACTAAAGTAGATTAGCGTTTTGGTAGAAATATATAATTTTTGACTGCATGTGTCTGATAATTTATGGAAATGTAATTTTTAAATTACATTGTGATTTTGGAGATTGCACGCACCGTTGGCGGGGCATCTGCCGCCCATCCAGTTCACATTCGAGATTAAACTAAACGGATAGGTTACGTTTGCAAGCAGCCAAGTGAAGTGAAATTTCTCGCGCGATGGTTAAAGGGGTACGTACCTTGTTAGGAAACAGTACCGATTTCGTTCAGCACACTGTCAAACATCCGGTAAAAATGAATGTGAGAGAGGGCATCTCAGAGCGGAACATTGGTGAATAACTATGGTATAATCTGAAATTTACCCATCATGTTTCAAAGTTGAAGTGGAAAAAATCAAGACATCCTCTGTAAATGCAGCGATCGAAAATTTTAATAGTTTAGAAATCCTAGGATTCTAGGATTCTAGGATTCTAGGATTCTAGGATTCTAGGATTCTAGGATTCTAGGATTCTGGGATTCTAGGATTCTAGGATATTAAGAAATAGGAGTTTAGGACTCAAATTTTGGTATTTTGGTATTTTAGTACTTGGGTATTTTGGTATTTTGGGTCGTCAAACGGTGAGATAACCAAGTCCTCACAAGACCCTATCACATGCCTCCCCGAGCGTCTATGATGACATTTGGTCAATAGAACGGCGTCGACTGGGTGCTATCGCCTTCTGCGTCAGTAGCAAAATGAGAGGGTGCGAAAAGGCTTGTTATTTGAAGCACATCCTAAAGTGCAATATTTATCATAGTATATTGCAACATGTGTTTCTGTTCGTTGCATTATTTGTTATATATTGAATTGAATTATATTACATTGTATTATATATTGCTGTTATTACTATTATAATCATTACTATTGTGATTATTATCAATATTATTATTATAATTATGATTATTATTAATATTATTATTATAATTATTATTATTATTATTATTATTATTATTATTATTATTATTATTATTATTATTATTATTATTATTATTATTTAAAATGAAATATTATATTTCCTGCAGTACTGCGACGAAAGAAGGGCATAACTTACACTGCGACATCAATTGTTATACATTGTACCATAGCATATTATTTCATATATTATCTTCTGTTATGTTATATTATATTATATTCTATTATATTATATTATATTATATTATATTATATTATATTATATTATATTATATTATATTATATTATATTATATTATATTATATTATATTATATTATATTATATTATATTATATTATATTGTATTATGCTCAAGTATATCGACAACGGGGAGGGGCAGGGTGTACATCAGGATATCTTACAAGTAAATGACTGGATGATGGATGATGGATGAAGCTTTGTGTTTCACCCTAAAGGTCAGAAATGAGTAAGACGCACCCTTCTAACAAACAAACCATCAGGCGGGCAGGGCCGGTGAAACATATTAAGCCCAGGTGGGTAATTTTTCGTGCCGGAGGGAATGACCCATTATTCCGAAGCATTCCTTAATTCTAATGGAAATGACATTTATCCCTTAAAAAAGCAAGTCTCGTTTCAATATAACTTTGCATGAAACGCGTAAATTCGAAGTTTAAAGCGTTTTTGGTATTTTGCCTTGAAACAAAATTGCGCATTTGAAGGTCGTATACGACAAAAAACTACTGTGGGGTTGTTCAAGCTGTTGATGTAGGACTATACAACTAGTTTCAAAATCACTGCCAATATTTGTTTTGAATATTAAGGCAGCAGTATTTTGTGTTGCGTATAAACTTATTTGTGTCTGCGAATTTTAGAAATTATTTCCTTCAGAATTTATGCTACCGTTTAGTTCGTTGGGGTTGATGATGGAAGGGGCTGAACTCATTCATCCAGTATTCCATGATTCCATGAGAAGGATGTGCTTTTACGATCTTACGCAAAAATCTGTGTATGAAAAAGGTCTTTTCCAAAAGGGTGCCGCGCTCGCTCACAATAGAACAAAAGCCACAACGCATCAGCGATCAAAAGAGCTGTTCGGCACTGTTTAGTTGCATTTAAAAAGATTTCTTGCGTTGGTATGGAACAGTGGACGAAATATGGATCTACCATTTCTCTGGAGTTTCAATCTGAAAACGCAACAGGTAGCTGAGATAATCATCGGTATATCGAAAATCAGTTGAAAAATGGTTAAGATGTAGATTATCAAAACCTAACCACTGTTTGTAGGGTTTTATTGTATGTATTTTGAATTCGAAACCCGACAAGGTTCATTTGAGCAAGTGGAAACCATAACTGAAACTTAAACATAACTGAAAATGACAACTTCTGGTAACATTTCTGTTCTCCGGCTCGGAAAGTTAGTGGTAAAAGACCTTTTTCGGTACTTACATACGAGATACTGGAGTGATTTACATTAATGAGATGCTTAAGCTCGACTCTAATAATTCCATTGTTTTTCGCTTGAAACTTCAGGTGGGTAATTACCCACCTTAAATTTTCGGGTGGGTAATACAACCCACCGTACCCAGCACTTTCACCGGCCCTGCAGGCGGGTTTAAGCTGGTACAGCGAAACTCTTCATTATATGGCCGGATGTTCTTGCTGGAAGGCGCCGGGTCCTCAAAACTCATGTTGGCCTTCTTAACAGCAATTCTATGAAAACTATCTGATAATCAAATTCGGATCTAGTGTAAGTCTACCCGCATACACTTGTAATGCCTTGAACTGATGGTAGCTTCACACATACATACATACATACATTATGGTATTTTGGAATTTTTGGTATGTTGGTATTTTGGTATTTTGGTATTTTGGTATTTTGGTATTTTGGTATTTTGGTATTTTGGTATTTTGGTATTTTGGTATTTTGGTATTTTGGTATTTTGGTATTTTGGTATTTTGGTATTTTGGTATTTTGGTATTTTGGTATTTTGGTATTTTGGTATTTTGGTATTTTGGTATTTTGGTATTTTGGTATTTTGGTATTTTGGTATTTTGGTATTTTGGTATTTTGGTATTTTGGTATTTTGGTATTTTGGTATTTTGGTATTTTGGTATTTTGGTTTTGGGAATTAATGACTTAGGGATTTTTAAATTTTTAGATTTTGGGATTTGATTTTAGGATATCGGGGTTATGGAATTTTGGGAATTAGGGAATTCGGGAATTTGGGAATTTGGGAATTTTGGAATATGGGAATTTGGGAATTTGGGAATTTGGGAATTTGGGAATTTGAAAATTTGGGAATTTATGAATTTGGGAATTTGGGAATTTGAGAATTATTGAATTTAAAAAGTTGGTAATTTGAGAATTTGGGAATCTGAGGATTTGGCAATCTGAGAATTTGGGATTTTGAAATTTCGGGATCTCGGGTGTTGGGATTTTAAGATTTCCTAATTATAGGATTTGTGTGGATAAAATGTTGATAAGATTCGTTAGACTGTCGCATCCAGCGTTCATGTAAACAATTGCTCTGAAACAGAGAAAGCTTCGGGTTAAAATCTTGTCTCTGAGGATATTTTCGCATAGCATCATTCATGAATTTTGTAGATTATTTTACAAATTATTGAATTTCCTAAGTTTGGACTTGTTTTAAATTTGGACAGTTTTTATGTTAGACTTACATATTTTGATAATAATCTGATACTACTTTCCACGTATGGTGTGTATTGTTGAACTGTTCGATCTTACCTGCAAAGACAAAAAAGATTTAAGGAATTAGTTTTGTGTATAAATTTGAATAAAACTGTGTGTAGCAGTTTGAAGCTATGTTCGGAAAATGACTTTGGATCAAAAATCTAGCACACCATGAAAAAAGGGATGATATAATCATTTGAATTTATTTCGATAGAACATTTATTACACTTTATTTTAAAATTCTCTAAAGAATTTTTATTTTACGACTAAGAGGGCGATCTTTTTACTGCAATAAAAACCACTTCTATTTAAACGGATTCAATAGTACACTACAAACCGTCGAAACGTGTTGTGTAGTGAAGTCTCTCCTTTTGACAGGAAAGTTATTTACTTGATTCATTCACCAGCAGAACATAAGCTTGCTACGTTAGATTCATACGGCTCAATAAGTTCGTTTTCGCTTGATGCCAAACCTAACCCAGTTTCCACCCCAACTGCTGTCAAACCGTTTGTTTGAAGCTAGTTTCGAACCTAGTTTCAACAATATTGAACTAAAAATCGAGTAAGTTTCGAACCTAGTTTTTATATCAGGTTTGTTCAAACCCCCGTTGCTGAAAGCGAACCTAACACAGTTCCGTGAAAAGTGTTTGTTCGATGAAACTACCCTGGGTCAGTTTCAGTATTCTCAAGCGAAAACGACATAAGTCTACTTCCAGAAACTTGGCGTCATTTTTTACCCTACCTCTAGCTTCATCACTGTTTTAGGTCTATTGTACCAATAGTCATCTCATTAGTGTTTCAATCAACGAACTGTGATGAAATTGAATACAAAATCTCTGCTTTGGTTCTAAGAAGCAATACAGCCATTACAGTGACGCGAAAATTTGAAGCAAATTCTGAAAATTTGAAGCAAACTTTGAAATCTTACACTTAAGGTCACTATACCGAACAGAGACAATAAATCTCACTCTAACTAATGGTTTTCGTATATGCGATGACTTCTATAACTGAGATAACTACTGGAGCCGTTACTCTGTGCGCCGAAAACATAAACGAAAGCTAACGTCAATTATACCGGAAATTGGGGTTATCAACAAAAGCATCGTTTTCTAGAGAATATTACCCAAGGCGTTATTCATCAACTGTTCATAACTGGCGACGGTTATCAGGACATCGAGCATGTCGTGTGGTCGTGCGTAGAGTATCGCGACGCCAGATCGGAGCTATTGGAATCCCTCAGGGCCCGAGGTAGACCGACTGAGGTTCCGGTTCGGGATGTGTTGGCGAGTCGGGATAGTTCATATATGCTTCTGATATACCAGTTCCTCAAACACATTAATATACAAGTGTAATCTGTTACATCTTGCTTAGAAAGTTCCTCCTATTTATCGACGTTATTTCAACTGTGGCTAAGAATTATTTTCACCTGCAGGTTCGACACTAACTTCCGCCGATTATCCCGATTCCTCATCTGTCCACCATCTTCATCGGAACTAACAAGATCTTTTTGCTGTCACTAACCTTTTCGCTTCCCCCCTCCCCGTCTCTTCTCCATCTCGATGTCAACTAATTAGATCTCTGTCGTTCTTAGTCATTTCGTTCCCATATCCCCATTTTACTTCGTTTTCCGCAATATTTACTTCTCTATATTTTTTCGTTATATTTACATCACCATCGTCGCCCACGGAAGGTCGCTCTAGTCATGCGGGCCACCCGCCGGGTATTCGTAGCCTGGGGGTGTTTCCCGCGGACCCACACGGACCGAGGGATGCGGCCAACGTCATCTGGAAGACTCATGACATATTCCATCCACCGGCCGGTGCCGATCGCCAGCTGAAGGTTGGATCAGCCAAAGTCGACCACTGCGACCCCAATACAACATTATCCAATCATACTATCCTAGTTTTAAGTTAGTCGTTAATAAAATTAGAAAAAGTCCTTGGCACCTTAGAGCTAAAGCAGTGTGCCTTAAAAATAATTATATTATTGAATAAAAAAAAAAAAAACTGTTCATAACGATGACAGAAAAGCTCCGATGTAGCAACACCATGAAAAAAAAACGTTTTACTCAAAAGATTTACCAATATAAATTAAATGCAACACTGTTGTGCATATGAGTTCTATCAAAATGAGTAATTGAGTTGACATTATTGTTTTATTTACTAGAAAACCCACATGTCAAGCTAATTCATGTTTTTTTCGTAATTTATTATGATTTTATTCTGTAAATATTGATCATGATATATTATAATAACATAAAGATACAGTATTTCAGCGAAATCATGAGTAACAGAACACGTTTTATCCCCGGGCAATGATGATTGTAGCATACGTTTTTAAAATTCAAGCCTAATGATATAGTCCATGAGGAGAAACCCAAATGAGCACATGTCTGATAAGCGTCTGTTGAACTACCAAAGTGCAGCACCAATTGGTTTAATAGATTCGTCTCGAATAATTATATATCGCCATAAGATTACTGTATGTTGATTCCGGTATTGTTGTTCTCAGCGGTTTTACCTCACCCATGTACCAGATTCTCGCGGAAACACGAGAAAATCGAGTCGCTTGAAAGCACGCGAATCTGCTATGTAATAATAACGGTAATAAATTCAATGTAGTTACGACGACAAAATTACAAAATACGACAACGATGCCTCAGCAGTTCAGTTGTAAAATGCTTCTGTAAATCCGTTGCCTCTAACGGACTGCCATAACCTCAACACGGACGCCACCCACGGAGAAAGCACCTGTGCGGTAGCCTTCAGAACCGGACGGCGCTATGGCGTGAGAATGAACCATATTCTACGATAAAAATCACTGGCTCGCTAGTTGCGCTCTGGATCGTAAAAATCATCTGATTAGTCCTGGCATCGAGGCGAAAGTAAAAACCATTCGTTGAACAATGTTTGCAGAACTTGAGCTTCCGTGGATTAGCCCCAATTCCCTGGTCTGCACGTTGCGTTTTTTGGCTTTGTGCAGAGCTTATTCAATTAGCATCTTTCTTTTCTCTTGCACAAAATCCGGGTTCACGTCCCGAAACCTTCGTCATAATTTAAGAGCTCGTACACATATCCGATTGTATGTTATTATACGCGGAACCAAACACCTCCCCCCCACCCTGAACGCTCCGGGCGTTGGTTTCTTCGGATCAGAATAAAAATATTTTCCGTTGGAAACGGTTTGGTCGGTACCCGCGTGTGTGTGTATGCGGGTGTGGGTAGTGTTTATTTTAATTGAGAGAAATTTCGCTTATGCTAGCGCACGCGCATCAGTCCTTCCAATCCTTCCATCCTCCGTCCGTCCTCTCGTCCTGGCAGTCCGACAAATTGCATCTTCTATTTTACTTTTCTCGGATGTTGATTTGCACCGAACGGAAAGTTCCGAAGGCAACAGCTAAAAGCAGCCCCCTTCCTTTGGTTATGATAATGTCGGCTTAGTATGGACTAGTGGTTTTTCTTCATCACTTCTTCGGTGGTTGGCTGTTGTTTGGTTGCAGCAATGCGGGAAGTAAAACTATAAGCCGTTTCGCGGTAAAACCATCGGTTACTGGCTGTGATGTGATGGTAAATCACCAGACGAGATTAACGAGCGATGGAGCAACTTCACTTCCTGTTAAATATGGTTCAGTGTTTGAAAACTGGACCACAGCTTGTTGAAGTGATTGAGCACCACGAAAAAAGACTTCATTATATCGGTAAAATTAGTTCGCAATTGTTGGATTATATAATTTGAGTTTTTTTTCTTCGCACAATCGATTCGGTTCGACATTAAATCAATATCCGAGTTGTATCGAAATAATGAAACGAAAAATACCCAAAACTGCACTCAACTTACAAACTCCTGCCCCCCTTGACCCGACCGCCTGTGAACCCGATAATCGTATCAGCATTACGAATTAACAATACTGCGTACGGCCATGTATGTAATAATTGTGCCACAGCTAAGCTTGATCCGGCTTACCTGCCAATCGAGCGAGATAAACGGTTAGGCAGGCAGAACCGAAAAATCGACCGTATTGAACCATGGCCATCCGATACGAGATGATCCGATATTCGATAACGTTTGTATTTATTTTCGAGCGACATGTTCACTGTTCGGGCGGTGCAGATTGCGCTTATTGAACTCAATTGAGTTTCAATAAATATGGATGCATATGTAAATAGTGCTTTTAATATATTTCGGTCCTCTGTGCCAATATTGTCAGCAAGTTTTTGTTTGTTTCTAAATTGATAAAAAATTTATATTGGGAATGCTTTCATTCTTCAGTATCTCTGCTATCCCAAAGCAAAAAATACCGAGAGCAAAGTCCAGCCATCAGCCGTCGAACTTTTTCAAGTGCTTTGCTTCGGTAAACATCACAGTCACTGTTTAAGTACCCTTTGCCTGGCTCATCCTTCGAGACAATTCGAAAGTTTTGTAGAGACATTTTATTTCGAGAGTATTTAAAATCCTTTCAAATACACCGGGCTCAACAGTATGACTGCTTTTTCAAAATGAAGATTCGAAGTAGATTTAAATTTATGAACACACGACCGAACGTTTGAGGTGGTTCTGAATTCCAAGATGGCGAGTTCTGGTTTATTGATATTTCTTGAAAACCCTTACAATATGGGTATTTTCGGAACGGGTTTGATGAGTACATGTTAGAAAACGATGTTTGAGGTGGTTCTGAATTCCAAGATGGTTTACTGATATTCCTTGAAAACCCTTACCCTTATGTGTCGATACTATTCGAACTGCTCGAATACCTTCACAATATGCATATTTTCGGAACGGTTTTCATGAGTAGGCATTCGCATTTTTGAAGCAGTAGTATACAGGGTCCGGCACTCGAAGTGCAACCAACTTCAGACCGCTCGCGCAGCTGACGCACGGGCATCAGCTCTCTAGAAATTTGATAAATGACAGTTCGGAGTTGTATTGTTTACAAGCGCAAGAAAGCATTCTGCCAAAAGTAAAAAAAATCTTGACTTGAGAGAGCGAAGGAGTTGCTTCGTTTGGCCGAAAGCGGTCAATTTCCGAACATTGTATTTTCTGACGAGGAAATTTTTCCAATTGAGCAATTCGTAAACTCTCAAAACGATAGGGTTTACTTGACCGACCGTTCATACGAGAATTTGAGTCATCGATTGGCCACCAGGAGGCAGCACCCGCAACAGATAATGGTTTGGGCCGCTGTAACCGCAGATGGGCGCTCTCCAATCGTTTTCATCGACCCTGGCGTCAAGGTAAATGCGACATATTATCGGGAAAGTATTCTGGAGGTTGCTTTGAAGCCGTGGGCAGACAAACATTTCGGTGGCAGACCATGGACGTTTCAGCAGGACTCGGCACCGTCTCACAAAGCTCGAGTGAACCAAGAATGGCTGAAAAACAACGTTCCGAACTTCATCACGTCCACACAATGGCTCTCGAATTCACCAGATGCGAATCCAATGGATTATTCTCTTTGGGCCATTTTGGAGAGCAAAGTCCGAACTAAAAGATACACCAGTCTCGAGGCGCTGAAAAAAGTTATTGTCCGCGAGTGGGCCAAAATACACCTGCAAGTCACATTCGGGCAGCTTGTGATTCGTTTTTTGACCGTCTCAAGGCCATAGTCAAGGCAAAAGGTGGTCATATCGAGCAAAAGTGAATTGATTCTGAATTTTGTATTATTTTTACACATTTTGTACTTTGAATTAAGTAAAAGTAATTTTCCAAACTGAAATTATGCCCTTTTTAATTGGTTACACCTCGAGTGCCGGACCCTGTAATATCTGCGGTAGATCTAAATTACAGGCGGATTTGGTAAAATAATACTAAATACCAGCTAAATCAGATTATCAAGACTGTTGAAACTGCTGAACAAGTGCTCTAAACAAAGCGAAATGCTACATACAAGGAACTAAAACAGAATTCAGAACCACCTCAAACATTGTTGGCGACATCTACTCATAAAACCAGTTATTGTAGGGATTTTGAGGAATATTGTAAGGGGTTTTGAGGAATGCCAATATACTGGAAGTCACCATCTTGGAATTCAGAATCATTTCAAACATCGTTTTCCAACATGTACTCATCAAACCCGTTCCGAAAATACCCATATTTCGATGGTTCGTAAGGAATATCGATGAACCGGAAGTCGCTATCTTGGAAATTGATGCGACTTAGAATATTTTCCTGCAAATACTAATAATTGTCGATCCATAGTTTTCCATTTCAGTATACATATCCAATAATATACATAAATATCGAAAACTTTTTTTACGTCGAATATTCCAAATAACGTAAACTTTTTTTACGTCATAATTCGATTTACGAAGTCCCGATTATTACGTAAATTGAATAGAACGATGCAGACCAACGATCGAAACCGTCGGCCGTGCACGAAAATTCAACAAGATGACATCATCTGCTCTTCTGTGATTGGTTAATGAAAAAAAATACAGGGTTGTGTGCGAGGCACCACCGAACCTAATGACCTTAAAAAATGCAATTTTGATACTCTCTCATCAACAGATTTAAATTTGAAAAATAGGCAAATAACTTTGAACACTAATGTTACTAATATATCATCGTCAACTGCGTCCAAGCAGTATTTTTGTGAAGTGCTATTGAAATACTGAAACGACGTTATCATACATGTTTAAGTTAGAAGTTTCCAAATCGATTGGCTGTTAAATTATATCACTCCGTCAACAAATGATTGGGTTCTTAACTTTCCAAATTATGACAGAAAAACGTTACGAGGCTATTTTTGAAACTTTTAATTGACACCCGGCTCCGTATAGAGTAGAGTAAAACATTTTAAATGCCGAAAATCGACCAAAAATATGCCATATACATGGGATATTTCAAAAGCACTTATTCGATTCTTCAGTAGCTGGATTGTATATAAGATACTCAAGCGAACACGGTGTGCCACAGACAGCAGGAAATTGCACCAACACACAATGCAAAAGCGGTAATCCAGAGAGCGAACGCATGTACAATCCAGTCATCACGTCACTGGACGAGCTACTTGTTTCATTTACAGGGAAGCATCAACTAGGCAAAGAAATGTTATGCAGCATATATTTATAGATTCTTCTTCATACTAAGCAGAACGATGCGGTGTTTTTATACATGCGAATAACCTTAAGGTTGAAACCTCTATAATTGAAACAAAAAAAAAACTAGTTCTTGGGAAAGAATGAGCAATAGTTCTTTTTTTCAGGAACGGTTGTTCCTCAGTTCAAAGTGATGGGACCCTTTTTTCTGTTCGCCTAACTTTTTATCGAGAACAGTAGAATGCTGCATCATGAAAGCTCAGTTCAAATTCGTGGGACCTTTTTTTGCACAAATAAAACAACTATAAATAGAACGGTTCTGGAGAACTAGTTCTTTCAAAAGAACTCTCCATAACTGAACGGTTCTTTGAAATGAACTGTTTTGTCCATCTCTAGAAGCTACTAATGAGTCATTGATCAAGTTTGAAGATCGAATTGAGATGCTTCCAGTTTCAAAAATATGGTATAAGTAACGTTACCGATGAACCGCTTAATTTTCTCGAACTTAGCTTAACTCACAAGCTTATATCGTTAGCACTTGATGCCAAACCGAACCCAGCTTCTTCTTATGCTGCTCTTGATTCGTTGGATTAAAGCCAGTTTCGAAACTGTTTCCAATGCCATTGAACTAAAACTCGAATCAGTTTTGTACTTGAACCTCACACAAACCCTCGTTACTAAGTGCAATCCTAGAAAGCGTTGGGAAAATTCACTCATGAAAAAATCAGTTCAAGAGAGTTTCTGAAGCAACTCAGTGACTGAAAAATTCACTTCCGAGATTTTCGTTCATGAAACAAGCATATGTCAGCGAAACTTGATGACGAATTTTCACCCATGGAAATATCGCTAAAGGGATAATCGAAAGGGAGAAGAATCTTCGATGAATTTTCGATGCTGAGTTTCCACTACGCTTCAGTTCGCAACTGAACTGCAACTGAGAAACAATGGCTACGATATTTTCGATGCACGTAGAGTGCACAATAGTAACAGAAATATTTTTTTCCCCACATTCCAAACAGTGATTATAGCGACGATATACTCTTTTAATTCCATTTGCATTACACTTCACTATTTAGATTACCATCAATAAAACGCTATTTAGCATGAATTTGATTTATAGAAGTAACAGAAGAGCAACATTGCCATGTGTCTAACACAGCATGCGCAGCGTTTCAATGGCGCGTTCGAAATGGTGTAGCGATAGCGATAGTTACTTCTGCGTATGATAGTCAAGATAAATTGGCTAATATTTTTTAATCAGCGGCATAACATGGTTTGTGATTGTTTTTTATTAATCTTTAATTCAGAGGTGCTTTAATTAACACTATAACTATTATCAATCACAACACTCGCTGTTTTGCCTTCCCCTATAGAAAAGTATTAGGATTGCTGGAAAAACCAACTATCGAACGGAGTCTCGGAGTGTTATATACCATTTGACTCAGTTCGACGAGATCGGATGTCTGTGTGTGCACTTTTCGAAAACATTCTCGCCCCTCAATTTTCTCAGAGACTTCAACAAACTCGTTTGAAAGCTACTATTGGGTCATTGATCAAGTTCGAAGATCAAATGACTGCGACTTCTGGTTCCGGAGATATGATAATATAAGTGACGTAACCGACAAAACACGTCAATTACCAACAATTACCGCGCTCATATATAAAGGTGCAAGTACTTTGGATTCTCCTCTAATTTCATAAAGCGCTAGCGCTTAAAAGCTTAGGCACCTCGAAAAAAGTTCCCATGCAAAATTTCAGCTAAATCGGGTATGGGTAAGGAGTGCTACTCGGCGGTTGAAGTTTGAATATTTTCTATCCTTAAAAATCACCATAGGGAGGCAGTAACATACATGAGATTTCCCAAATCGAAAAAATTTTTTTGAAGCCAAAGGTTTAAATTTTGATGCTAAAGTCTAAATTTTCATAGATCTTGAAAAATCACAAAAATTTCCGAAATCGAAAAAAAAATTTTGATGAAAAGTCGTAGAATTGCATGAAACGTCGAAATTCAGTGTTATCTAAAAAAACTGAAAAAAATCAACTTTCTTGAACTTTTAAAATCCAAAAGGCGATTTTTTGTCGAGATGACACTAAATCTCGACATTTCATGCAATTCGACATTCGAAATAAATTTTTTTTTCGGTTTCAGAAATTTCTGATGATTCACTAAGTCGATTAAGAAGAGTTTTGCCTTCCTTATATAAAAAAGCTATACAAACACGGAAAAAACCGATTTTTGAACCGAAGCCCGGAATGTCAGATGTCATGTCATATATCATTCGACTGTGTGTGTGCGTGTGTATGTGTGTGTGTGTGTGTGTGAGTTTTATGTCAAAATTTTCAGTTTTTTGACAACATCTGTCACAACTGACCTTGAAAACAGAATATGACATATATTCCCCACGGTAATAGCTATCCAACCAGCCATAGATTGTCAAAATCCGTCCATTTTTAACGCAGATATCGAAATTTTTGTGTAAACGACTTTTCGCCTTATTTCAGTAATAGGAGTTTTACGCGATTGTTGATAAAGCGCTGTTCCGGAGCAAAATGAAACACGATTTTTATATTGTTACATAAAATTGTTTCTAAGTACCAAAAAGACTGTGTACAGCATCTTTTTTCATGACATTGTGCCTCAGATCGATTGTAGCACGTTTCGTTTTTGGCAACATAATCGTTCGAATATGACATAGGTAAACCAGATGGTAGCAAAGATGGCTGCATTTTCAAGTTGAAAGTAATTCCATAATTATTTTGATTTAAACTACTTACATTAAAAAATACTGGAAGAACATAACTCTCATATACCATTCGACTCAGTTCGTCGAGATAAGCAAATGCGTGTGTGACAAATAATTTCACTCAATTTTCTCGGAGATGACTCAACCGTTTTCTACAAACTCAGATTCATATGAAAAGTAGTATACTCTAAAACAAGGTTCCTGAATTACGTTTGGATCCGACTTCTGATTACGGAACCACAGGATGATATGTGAAACGAAATTAAAATAATACAACTAATTTTGCTCGTAGATGGCTGAACCGATCTAAGATTCAAATGAAATCTAAGCACCATTTATGATCCAAATGAGAAGTCTTAAAATCCTATAAAACATCTTACTTTTTAGTCAGATCCGACTTCCGGTTTAAGAGATACAGGGTGATTAGTATAAAAATGACCATTTCACATAAATTAATCAGGCAGATATACCCGATTTAGCAGATTTGGGTAGTCGATTACCAAATAAATTTATTTCAGTTTCGAAAGGTACCCAAAGATTTAATTCGCACTACAATTTCTCAAAGATGTCTACACACTCCTCAGGTGAATTTAACTGATTTCGGCCATACCGATTTTAGAATTCCGGTTCCAGTATCGAATCGTTTCTCAAAGCTCAATCATTTTCTCAGAAAGGCCAAATCGAATTTCAAAAACAAAAATTTAAATTAAAGGACTTATGGTCCCTTACAACATTGAGTAATTTTATCCAATTCTGGAATTACAGTATGATGAGTTTTTAAAATTTATGGCCATCATTTTGGGTTATGCTAGTTTCTGAATACCGGCTCTGGAAGTACCATCAATAATGACGAAGAACTCTAAAGTGGAACTTACTTCGACATCTCATGGAATGTTCAATCGATTGTCACACGTTAAGATTGAAATTCGATACAATTTGCAGTTTCGACATTACAGGGTAATGAGTGATTAGAATCTCAATTTGCCGTTGCCATGAGAACTAAAACACCGAAAAGTATCCATGCAAAAAATACATGCGGATTGATAAAAAAGGTATCATTTCACTGCTAGGTGGAATAATCCCGTTTTTTGTATGAAAGTCACTTGTGAAAAATTTTAGTAGCGAGCTTTGCTTTTTTCCCAACACTGATCCTAACTAAGTCGGTCGTCAAATGGTGAGATAATTAAGTCCTCACAAGTTCCTATCTCATGCCTCCCCGAGCGTCTATGGTGACATTTGGTCAATAGAACGGCGTCGACAGGGTGCTATCACCTTCTGCGTTAGTAGCAGAATGAGAGGGTGCGACATGGCTTGTAGTTTGAAGCTCATCCTAAAGTGCAATATTTATGGTAGTATATTGCCACATGTGGTTCTGTTGTTTGTTGCATTATTTGTTATATATTGAATTGAATCAAATTACATTGTATTATATTCTTTTATTATTATTATTATTATTATTATTATTATTATTATTATTATTATTATTATTATTATTATTATTATTATTATTATTATTATTATTATTATTATTATTATTATTATTAATATTATTATGTCGTGATGAAGCCCACATGACTTCTTCCTAAACCGACTGTTTTCATGTATTATTTGGAAATTCACATTATATAGTATGAGTAGAAATTAGCAATTAGTGGTAAGAAAATTTAAATTGAACAATTATACGCAAAAAATTCAACATGTGTATGTCTAAGTAGAAGCACTTCCAACAATGGATTGTACGAAGTTTTAGCCACTGTGAAAATTAATTGTTTCATGTACTAAGTTTTCGTCCGAAACCACTTGACGTATTGGCACATAACACGATAAAGCATTAACGCATTCTTAACAGCCGGCTACCCAGAGTAATAAAAACACCACAATATTATTAGGACATTTAGTAACAAACTACCCCTTTTTGTGATGTATGTAGAAATGTAGTGAATTTCTCGGTTTTCCAGAGCAACATGCGTTAAACTCATAATTCTTCCCTTTCTACGTAGATCTGTTTTTAGACGACGTCGGTGTTATGTTATTCCCAAACATGTTGACTTGGAAAATCATATTACAACCTATATTAATCTTGATCAATAACGGAATAGCAACAAGGGGTGGTCTCTAATACTAATTATGTTTATACGACGATAATGCGAATGTTATTTGATATTTAGCCGGTGAAAACTAGTTGATCAGACGTAATCGAACAGAATGTCTTCGTGTTCCGATCAACGAATCTTGTTGCTACTAACGAGACCAGACCTATATCAGCACTTGTTAAGAAAATTAGTCTTTGTTAAAATTTGTTATTGCCGATGATCGATGTAAAAATGGGGCACACTTCTGTTATAAAAGGTGATTTTTTTGAGGTTAGGATTTTCATGCATTAGTATTTGCTCAGATTTTTTGAGGTTATGATTTTCATGCATTATTATTTGCTCAGTATGCTCTGACATTTCATCATGAATAGACTTACTAACGAGCAACGCTTGCAAATCATTGAATGGGCCCTAGAAAAGTTGGCAGAAAATCCGCTTTTTTATCGACAAATTTTGTTCAGCGATGAGGCTCATTTCTGGTTGAATGGCTACGTAAATAAGCAAAATTGCCGCATTTGGAGTGAAGAGCAACCAGAAGCCGTTCAAGAACTGCCCATGCATCCCGAAAAATGCACTGTTTGGTGTGGTTTGTACGCTGGTGGAATCATTGGACCGTATTTTTTCAAAGATGCTGTTGGACGCAACGTTACAGTGAATGGCGATCGCTATCGTTCGATGCTAACAAACTTTTTGTTGCCAAAAATGGAAGAACTGAACTTGGTTGACATGTGGTTTCAACAAGATGGCGCTACATGCCACACAGCTCGCGATTCTATGGCCATTTTGAGGGAAAACTTCGGAGAACAATTCATCTCAAGAAATGGTAAGTTGGCCACCAAGATCATGCGATTTGACGCCTTTAGACTATTTTTTGTGGGGCTACGTCAAGTCTAAAGTCTACAGAAATAAGCCAGTAACTATTCCAGCTTTGGAAGACAACATTTCCGAAGAAATTCGGGCTATTCCGGCCGAAATGCTCGAAAAAGTTGCCCAAAATTGGACTTTCCGAATGGACCACCTAAGACGCAGCCGCGGTCAACATTTAAATGAAATTATCTTCAAAAAGTAAATGTCATGTACCAATCTAACGTTTAAAATAAAGAACCGATGAGATTTTGCAAATTTTATGCGTTTTATTGTTTAAAAAAGTTCTCAAGCTCTTAAAAAATCACCCTGTAGTTATGTGAAATGCACAACATTTTATCTTATCTTTTGAATCAATGGTTTTGTATGATGGTTTTATTACACAAGATGAACTTCGGAGTTAAAATTAAAATGTGTTTTGGAAAATAATGACTCAACGCCTATTAGAACCAGGAACTGGCATTCCGGTTACGTTGGAGCACAAATGCCGAACAAAAGTTACATCATTTAATTTTCGGTTTCGTACAATATGTTGCAATTACCGGAACCCGTTCGTCAGCTCCGCCGATTCGAATCCCGCTGACTACGAAATGCATCGAAAAACCAACTCAGATAAATGATTGCCGCCTAAATTAATCATTAGCGGTTCGCTCGTTCGGTTCATGATACAATGATTTCGGCAGCGCTCCCACCACGCTGTGACCAACAGAGCTGCATTATATCATCAAATGGTAAACATGCAATTGAATGTATCGGGCTTATTTGATTTTCGATTATACCTCCTCGCCACCTCAACCGTGCTATTCATCCGGCCGCGTGGAACCACAGATTTCATTAAACACATGCACCCGAACCGCAGCGCTTCGGAAGCCAATCAATATTGATATTAGTTCATGGAATAACAATCCATTGAACGACTCATATTCATATGTTCAAATAGAACAACCGAGAAACGTTGGAACTCAGATCGCATTTTGAAGTATTTAGCGAATGTTATCTGCAATAGTTTCTGTTTCTATAACATTAGAGTTAGATAATATGTAGAAGAAACATAAAGTCCAGGTACTACGTTCTGAAACAGACCTTGACTGTGCGTGAAGTGTTACGATCCCACTGACACAAAGAATCCATACAACAACTGTTCTTGTAGGTAGATTATTTTATTTTCCGTTATATCGCTTTAATCGATTTCGTTTAAAGAAGCGAATCGCATTGAATGATTACTCTTAGGTAGTTGTCTACCTGTTATGCTATCGAAACTGTCATTATAAGAAGAAGAAAATTTAAATAGATGCCACGAGTGGTTCTTATTTACACTGGTGGTTTCGAAGTCTACTTTCTTATTCTTCTTGTTTCAGTTTTTTGTCTGAATACTTTTTAGTCTGATTTCTATTGCAATTGACATTTGGTTTAAGAAATGTTTCTGTCACAATAGCAATATTTTATGATATTTGAAAAAAAAATTAATTTGGTAGATTCCAGAGCGTGGTTTATGAATGCTATTCACCTGTTTTCGAGTATTTGGAAACTGCTAAATCCGGAGCATCAGCATCACAGTGGACATAGATTATTCTTTTTGGTGGTTCAAGAACAAGTTAAGGTTGTTACATTTGTACCTGTATGTGTTTCAATCGCAATACAAAAGATCTGTTTGATTCGAAGAAAAATCATTCTACAGTTTTCCCTTTGTTAGTGAAGTAGTTGGTAGTTAGTATTAGATTTTCTTCTTGTTTCAGTTTTTAGTGTGAATTCTTTTCAGTGTAATTTCTATTGCAATTGACATTTGGTTTAAGAAACATTTTCTGTCGCAAAAGCAATATGTTTTTTGTCGTTAATACGACTTACTTTACTATGGGGCGCCTTTTCAAAATGGCAATGGAAGAATTGGCAGAACTTAATCGTGAATATCTCGACTTGCATTGAAGGCACCAACATAATTCTTTCACTATTTCATCAAAAATGTGATCAGGAATTTAGGATAATATTTTGAACAGTGTGAGAAAATCACCAACAACTCAAAAATTAGGTTTTCAGAAAATTTGAAAACAACGCGGAAAACTCGCCGGGCGCCAATTTTGAGGTAGTCAGGCACATATCTTCAACTGAACGTTATAGAAGGGGAATCGTGGTCGAAAATCGATCGTTTCTTCTTGTGCGTTGGATGGAAGCAGACGTCGGGGCGAGAAGACGCATTCAAACAGCGGTATCGGAGAGCGCACCTTCTGCGTGGTTAAAAACCTCAAACGCTCAGATCGTAGTTCTCATTTGCCTTCCGGTCGTCAAGGCAAGAAGACGTATTAAACCAGTTTCGCATCATTTGGCACTACGAACGGATGTGTCGGTTTGTTCGCAAAGCTAGTTATATTCAAGCAAGAACGATTGCATCAGCTGCTGGTCGTTTGCATTGGAGAGAAAAAAACGAGAAACGAAAAGTGGACAACAATAAAACCAGCCGTTCTAATCACTCTAAATGTTATGTAAAGAACTATTAAGATCACTTCTTTGCAAATCGAAGGTAAAAATCATCAGTTTAGTGAAAATCCAAAATAATTTGATTAGCTTCGTACACTTTTCGCTGTGCTATAATCGCTCGAGGAAAATGTTCCGAACTGAGCTAAATATCGCAGAGAATTCCACAATTTGTTCCTTCTAAAAGACAGAAATGAATCCTGTACAGCATCTTGATAGTTTCTTTCAATGAAATATGAAAATCCGAAATTAGATTATCGACGTCAAAAATCGTTTAAAATTTTAGTAGTGATAAGGGGGAAATTTTCGCAATTCATACAATCGATCAATTATCAATTCGAATTCGAAAGTGTAAAGAAACCGTGTCAGTTTTATTCGTATTCACGACATCCAGTTATATCTCTGACATTACACACCCGTACATTTTTTTATGATATTCAAAAACGGTAGATTCCACAACGTAGTTCATTAATGCTATTCGCCATTTTCCAAGTATTTGTTCAATTTCTAGTCAGAATATCATAGTCAGTGTTGGTGATTGCCGATAATTTGACAGAAACTGCTCGACGTGCTAACCTTAGATTCTCAGAAATATTGTCGAGAGAAATTCACTCTCGCACTGGTGTCTATTCTATGTTAAATTAGTCATGCCGAGTGTTTGTTGCTGCGATGATATCCGTCTCTTTTTGATGGCACTGATTGAATCAGGTGAAGAGTTGCTAGTGAGCGTTCTTTGATACGATAAAAGCCATCCTTGATCATAGTATTGGATATTCTTTTTCTTTCAGTTTTTAGTCCGATTATTTTCATCAGGGTAATTTCTAATACAATTTCAATTTCGGAATTCAATGTTTAATTTCAAATTCATGATAATAGTATTTGCAAATCGTCATCCAACTTCAAATGCTTCAAAAAAGTGATGAGGTCGAATTCATTCGGATGATCATTTGAAACGCTGTTTTTGTAGGTAGATCATTTAACTTTCCTTTATATCGCCTTAATCGATTTCGTTTAAAGAAGCGAATTTCATTGAAAAGAATTACTGATAGGTAGTTGTCTACCTGTTACGCTAGCGTACCTTTCATTAGAAGAAGAAGAAATTTAAAATAGATTCCAGATCCAGAACAGATAGTGGTTCAAGAACACGTTAAAGTAGTTACATGTGTACCTGTATGTGGTTTCGATTGCAATATAAAAGATCTATTTAATTCGGAAAAGAATCATTTCCCTTTATTAGTGAAGTTATGCATGTATCTTAATATTAACATGTTCAGTTTCTAGTCTGAATGTCATAATATTGGATATTCTTCTTGTTTCAGTTTCTAGTCTGAATACACTGCAGTGTAATTTCTATTGCAATTTTAATTTCGTCATTGTTACCAAACTTCAAATGCTTCAAAAACGTTGTCTGCGTGAGTGGAGAAATTTCTCTTGCTCTTCGTCACACAGAGGAGATGGACATTTTTGAGCGCAAGTAAAATAGAGTTTTTCCACAAATAGAAGACTAAAGACTAAATTTACACCTTCAAATAAAGATACGAAGTGTTATGGTATGGCCGAGTTCATTCTTATCTTCTCTCTAAAGGAAGCTCTGTTGTACTGCAAAAACTACTCATAACCATGGTATCTAAAACTTTCCCGGTGTACTTTTCAATCAATTTAGCAGTTCCAAATAGAGAAGAAAAGCCTCTTTTCCTTCAAGTACCGTCACCTGACACAATCAATTCATTCTGTGGTCTTCCTGCTTCTTCATTCATAATAAAGTTTCACGCACTGAAGATGTAACAATATGAATCAATTTGTAGGTGCTGCGCTTTTCGAAGTAAAACCAACACTAAAAAGATTTTCCTCATATATTAAATAATTAGAGAAATTCCTTTTGAAGCATATATAAACTTTTTTAAACGTATATGTGTATAAAAGGGGAACGTGTCATTTCGCCGAAAACCACTTCCCCGAAAGTTATTTCCCCGAATGCGACACGATTGTAGGACGCAACCCACTTGGGTTCGATTCCCAACCCAGTGCATAGGGTAAGAAAGTTTTTCTGGCCTGAAAATCCGAATGACCTTAAAACCTCTATAAGCGAAACAAAAAAAAACAAATTTTCTTGAGAATTCCTTTCTGAAAATAATAAATCAATCTAAAAAAATATTCAAGAGAGTAGTCTTTCTGGATTAAACGCGGGGAAATTAATTTATTTGTTAAATTATATATGAGACTTTTCAGAAGTACACGGGCATACACAAAATCATCTTTCGTTTGTCTTTATGTTAAATCAATTCCAATAACGATATCGAGACATTTGAAGGACCCTTTCGACGAAATTACCTTTTCGACGTCAAGTGTTACTCGTCGATATGACTCTTCCGGCGAAACGGCTTTCGGTGTAACGGTTTTGGACGAAATGGCCTTCGGTGAAATAACCTTGACAACGTATAAAAGGGTGCCAGATATCAAGCCGACTATATACAAAGGGGCCGGACTTCGACTGCCAACTCAGCGTTCCGAACAGTTGCTGTATCTTCAAAACTACTTCGAATTTTCAAAAATCACGTTGCCACCGTATACTAGACATGTTAAAAAAGTAAATTTTTGAACAATAAAACCAATTTTTCACCCATCAAATTGGATGACGGCCAATTTTGGATAGCGAAAGTTCAGAATTCCAGTTTCAAAACTCAGATTCAGAATTCTGTACCAGAGTTCAATTCCGAAAATTCAGTGCTAGAGTCCAGGTTACGGTTCAAGTTCCACAAATCAGTTTCAGTTCCAGAATTGCGGAACTGAATGCTGAATCTGAATTCAGACTTGAATTTGGGAGATAAAATTGTTTTCAGGATTTTGGAATTTGTCTGATTTCTAGAATTGAAACTGAATTAATGAATTGACTTTTTGAATTGAATTATGGACCTGAGTTTTGAAACTAAATCCGGGAAAATTAATAAGATTCTGAAACTAAATTATGAACCTCTATTGTGAAGCTTATTTCAAAAACTGAATTCAAAATAAGAATTCTAGATAGGGTATGAACCTGAATTCAGGAACTTAAAATGAATTGTTGAACTTAATTCTGAACCTGAATTCTGTAACATCACTCTGGATCGATATTCCGGATATGCACTTAGGAACTGAATCCTGATTCTGAATTCTGGAATTGAATTCTGAACCAGGATTCTGGTCTGAGCCTGAGTTTTTGTTCCAGTATTTCGGTCCAGAGCTCGGTGTCAGATTTTATTTCTGGAATTAAATGAGTTTTAAAATTACGTAGGGTAAGGTGTTCGGTTGCCGGCACCCCATCATAGCTTTTGACATAAAGCAGATAGCGTCATTCCGACAAATTGGCGTGATCTTTTTGTTTTTGCTAGCTGAGCTTATTGTATTAACTGGCATCTTTGGTGATATCAAACACGTGAATAACTTGACAGCTTCAATACATCCGTCATATAAGTAAAAACTTGGCTCTCTGGTTCTGTTAGCCATGGCGACTTCAAACAAGTCAAAGAAAATTAAACGTTACTTAGTGGATAAGAAGCCAATGAATTCGACTGCAGTAAAGTATTCAATGACACAAAGCCGATAGAAGGCCGGCCAAATCTACACCAAAGGCGTCTCCATCCCATTGACCGGCCAAGAGAACCAAGCTGAAGTCACCATCAGACAATGAAGACTTTTGTCCAAAACGCCACTTTGAATAATTGCAGTGTTTACTTATATTTTTTCAATTTTTAATGAAATTTCTTAGAATGCTGGTAATCGAACGCATTTTTTAAATGACCATAATTTATCACTTTATTAAATTGATAAGAAAATTTTTTCAATCAAATGAATCAATTTATTTTTTAATCAGTCGTTAGCTAGAGACTTTAGCTTTCCATTGGTGTAAGACTAAAACAAATCATAACGTAATGATATTATATTAAATCAAAAGAAGGGGTCTTATATTTCTGGTTTACCGCATTTTGCCGATCTATTCATTAAATGTGAGTTTTTTACACAGAAATGTATTGTAAAATCTAATGTCGTTTTCACTTGAACCAAAACCCAACCCAATTTCAATCCCAAATTACATTTGACATCAGCTGGGGTTGGAACTTGGTTAGTTTTGGCTTCAAGCGATATCGACATATGTAAAAGTACTTCAATTTTCTTTAATTTACAGGTCCTTGGAGTTGACATTAGTCTCAAATACTCTCAAATAGATGAGGCTCGGAATGGAACTAACGTTTAACAATTTCTCCCAGAAATGGAAACTTATAAAAAATATTAAACAAGGTTCATAGTTCACTATCTAGTGAATAATTTCTTTGTGATCCGTTGCTTGCTGTGGCAGAGCAGAATCTCTAAACTTATTTTTATCACGAATAAACACAATAATAAAAATTTCATTGCAAAAGGGAATGAATACAACCAATGATCCTTTGACTTGTTATTTTTGAAATGGAATCAACAGCAACTATCAGTCATGGTTTACGCCCGGCTCACACCCAGCCATTGCAACATCAGCCGTGATTTCGACTTACATACTGCGTTCCATAGTCCATAGCGACTGGTTTATGCAACAATAATTCTGCATCGTTCGTTACGAAGCTCTGATCTCGTTCAGTACCCGTCTAGAGAATTTTCAAATCACTGGAGAGATTCCGCATGAACTGAGATGATACCTTCATGTTGCCATTGTTGTTGTTGTTGTTTTCTGTGGTTTTACATGCTGCGTCAGAAAAAGGATATAATCAAACATGTATAGAGGGTACGCTAGCAGATGCGAGAAAAAAAAATAACACATTAAAGTTCGAATAGTGTCCGGATGGAATCGGGCCCCGTGTTATCATTGTTGCAACATTATTCCATTCTTTCATTGTTGTTGATTTTTATTTTGTTCGTTATCCGGGGAGTGAAAAAGTTATTATCCCATTACTCCCATTCTGTTCGGTTGGGTGTTGATCACAACATCAAAATTTCTGACTGGTGCCGGCAAACTCGGGTTGGTTTTGCTTTTTGAAAGGGTCTGTCATATGTTTATAACAATGGATAACGGACGGTCGGGCTTGGTGGCAACCATGGTGTTCCGTTCCGACCTGACCCAGGGCTATGTGTCCTCCCGATGACGACGACGACGATGATGATGAAAATGTTTATCAAAACTTTGTTGCCAGCAAATAACATATGAGTCTGCAGGGATTATGCCAGTGAGTGATATCACTGTCGGTTGAAAACTAGGACAAAAGCTCTTATCGATACTTTGCGGAAGAGTTCCAGTGAAGTATGATGAAGTTTTCCACAATGTGCACTTTTTGTTGCACTGATTTCTAATACAATTTGTTTTATTCAGTACTTGTAATATCTGCATCATTTCATCTCAAGATTTTTTTTTATGGGGGAACAGGACTTCCGAACAAACTGTAACTAAAAACCAACATATTTATATTGTTCTCTTAATTTCATTACACACACATAAGCTATGAGATGTAACATTGGGCTAGCTAGTCGTTCTATACTCAGGGTCGGCTGTTCCACTATTTGCTCTGGAGGACTAATGATCGTTACTTACCACCCAACTATTACGAATCACAATCCAGAATCCGATACACAGAATAGATTATGGGTCAATAAAAGGACAAATATAATACAATTTTCTTCATTTAAAGGGATTTATATTTTCACTTGAGGAAACGGTGCGGTCGAACAGGAGCCGATGAGGCCCATGCAGAACGAACGAGAGTTTGATATCTCATACCTGAGAGATTGATGCGAAATACTCCGCTGTAATTTGCTGGATAATAGAGCCTTGTAGGGTCACAAACCAAACGTAGATACCGGATACTACTACAGCTGGAAAGGACGGTTCTATTTAGGTGCTCGTATATGGCGGGAAAGCTCATCGGCTTAAGCGTCGGTGAGCGGGGTCCAGGCTCAACCAGACCTCACCGGAATCAAACCTCCAAAACGTGCGCTTCCCCCGACCGCACACGTGTGACACGACGATATCGCAGAGGGGCTCGCCGGCCACCAGTACCACTCACACTCGAATGGTTGAATCACCACTAAATTCAAAAGATGGTCCTAACACGGGATGGTTTGTGCCTAGCCGGGTTTCCTTTAACGGTCAAAAGGTACGAGCCGTCGGTTGTTTCCTTTACCCGGTTGACATGCGGCTTCACCACGTGGATCGGCGATCTGGTCGTCTTCGTTCGCGTGGGCCTTCTCCTCCGTCGATAATTTTCATAGCACGTGGAAAAAACTTTATATCCACTTTCAAATTCCGACTTCCCCTTTTCATCCAGGCCTTATCTCCCTTCTGCTTCTCCTTTAGTCGTGAATACGACTTACTTTACTATGGGGTGCCTTTTCAAAATTCAACCCCCGAGAGAGTGATAAGTTTTTGATCGTGAATATCGCTTGTTGTATCTAACGTATCAACATAAATTTTGCTACATGCCATCGGAAATATGATCACAATTTTATGATAAAATTTTCAGTTGTGTGACATAATCTCAAATAATTCAAAATTAAACTTTTCTGAAGTGTTTGGTATCAACGCGTATCAAAGAGACGTGCATGACGCTTGTTTGCCTTTCTTGTATTTTGAAAGCTTATAGCACAGTGATCTGTGAGAGGATTTATATAATCTAACTACCAATAGATTCAAAATTTTTCAATTTGAACGTGTATTGCAACAACATTGAAGTGTTTCAATAGTACACCTGATAATAAAATGTGCTGCATCGATATAAAAGTCGAATATTTCACTTTTTTCTTTCATTTCGTGAGCATCACTTGTCTAAGCGAGAAATACGGGGAAGAGCAACACCGAAGACCTCACGCTTTTGGAATGAAACTAGCATCGAACAGCAGAATTGTGCCGCAGTCGGACACACACCAAAAGTCTGCCAGTATCAGGGCTTGCAAATTGAAGCAACGAATATTAACAAAAGGGTTTCACCATCTGTGCTATTCACACACATTCGTATGACAGGTACAATTCACAGCGCAACCCAAGCAAGGAGAGCTGCTTCGTTCGTTCATTAGTTCATGAATATGTTCGTTTGCTGAGACCTATGTTTCATGAGGTTAGTATTTGATGAATGGTTCTCATATTGTAGATGCCTATGAGGAAACTAGATTCATAACTTTTAATTCCGATGAATATTAATTTAAAGAACATTGCTTTTAGTGTTTCTAGGATATATACACAGTGTAAACTGCCAAGAAACAAATTGATCGTTTTGAAAATGGGCTCAAATGCAAAATTTCTGCTATAAAATGTTTAAAGTATGTTTGAAATGTGATCAAGTTTGGTCTTGGAATGCGAACATTATGTTAAAAATGATTTCTGTAAACCTACACTTTAAAAATAAACCGTAAACATTGCCTATATGACTTTGCTTCGCGTCTTGTAGCAAGCCGTGAAGCAAGGTCTTCTTTCTCGTACAATACTAACGAGAGCGAACCCTTCATTTCATTACATTGTCATGGATTGCTTAGTTCATGTTTAACTGAGACTGAGAGCACAGACAATTTACTTGGCAAGGGGAATTGGTTTGCTCAGTAGCATATACTCTCACGCATCGAGTTTCTCTCTAATATTGGTCTCTCATTCAGCTATGTCAAGCAAAGTGTTCACAGCAGATGTTTTTTGTTGCTTCGTTCGTTTGAGGATTCACAATACAAGCCCTGCATGGGAGCGCTGAATCGGAATTCATTGTGAGTTCTAAATGCACCTACTGATTCCGCCCGAATTGGATTGTTTCATCTTCATTCGAATCTAATTGAAATCTAATCAATGAACTCTTAGTCAAATTTCGAACGAGTTTGCTGATTGTACACACCAAGAACCATATCAGTTCTGTCAAAATGCAGATCCTATTGATCGTGATAATTCAAGGCACTCTGCAGTACCACAGATCATTAAGAATTAATTCAATTTTCGCCATTTCCTACCAAAAGCATCAGATTCATCAAAATGGAAGTTGTAAAAGTTTGCGCCGTCACCAACACATTCAATTACGACGGCAAGGCTCGCGCAATACGAAAATGAAAGTATTAATATAGAACACTTCTTTATACTAGTATGGGTGTCGTTTCGAAATACACTGAGGTATCTTTCTACGCGGTTTTTTTAACGCGGTTTCTTTTCACGCGGATTTCCGAAGTCACGCGGTTTTTTTACGTGGTACGTATCCCCCGCGTAAAAAAAGACCTCAGAGTATGCCGTGTGAAACAGGGTTGCCACATATACAGATTAATCTGTAATTCATTTCCCCTTAAAAATCCAGATTTAAATGTTGCGAACGGAATGAATTTCTTAACGCCGCAAAAATCCACATTTGTTTATAAAGTGTTTGTAGTGAGCGGTTGGTTTTCCTATATTTTGAATTCGTGCCAGATTTTTCAATACTAATTATGAAGTGCTAGTGATAATATTACGAGCGGAGTAAAAGTTCTCCATATATTCCAATAAATCTTGTTGATTGGCTTGAATACGCGCTAAACAATCGATATTTTAATTAATTAATTTCATTATCTAAAAATTCTTTAAGAAATTTGGCCATTTGACCATTATTATTATTATTATTATTATAATTATTATTATTATTATTATTATTATTATTATTGTTTTTATTATTATTATTATTATTATTATTATTATTATTATTATTATTATTATCATTATTATTATTATTATTATTATTATTATTATTATTATTATTATTATTATTATTATTATTATTATTATTATTATTATTATTATTATTATTATTATTATTATTATTATTATTATTATTATTATTATTATTATTATTATTATTATTATTATTATTATTATTACTATTATTATTAAATCGTCGATACATTTCAGAACAGGCCATTGCAATTGTATGTTAGTGAAATTTAGTGAAGATATCTTCGTATAGTTTTCAAAATAAATAAACTACAAAAACCTAGCCTATATTAGCAAATTAGAAAGGAATTGTTTCAAGTTTAGAATATACAGTTTCAGAATAGTAACTGTTTAATGTTACTAATCTATACTTCAATGTATCGTTTCAAATTCTAATAGTGAAAAGGGGAAAACTTGTACAATTCACACAACCTATCAACTAACTGATATTCGGAAGTGTGAAAGAAGCGTGCCAGTTTTTTCGTATTCACGACATCCAGTTATGTCTCTGACATTACCCACCCGCCTTTTTTTCTCGCTCTTTCGAATACAGTAATGTCGCGAGTTTGAAACAGTGAATTGCGCACCCATGATAATCGAGGGGATGTGAGCATTAGGATACTAGGGTGTGTTTTCCAAAGGACCTATGCTAATTCATTTGATAATCCATTAATAACATATAACTAATTAAAAATCAAATTCATTATTTAATTACAAGAGCCAAAATTAGAAGGAAAAACTATTATGTGTGTTGATTTGTCGAAATTGTGACCGATTTATAAACGGTAACAGAGTGTGAGTCTGACGCTTGATTTTGTCAGCAGCTTCAATGCCAAAACAGTCATCAACATCCTGCCAACAACCCTACGTTCGGCACTTCAGTGCTTAGCGGTTTAAACTGGACTGCGGGGCGAAGATGGCGGTTCAATTTGAAAGAAAGAAGTACAGAAAAGCAACCTTCTTAAATCTGCATAAAACTGCTTAAAACTTTAGTTAGACTACAAGTTGCTTCATCAGTTTTACATTAACAATAACCGTAGTATGAAATTATTTTAAGTACGCATTTCCCTCAAGAAATGCCATAGCTCACGTTACTAATCCTTCAAACTCTGCTCGCTATTCAACTATCGAGCAATTTTAATACCTTACAAGCGTTCTTTTTGCCTTTCTCATATAGAAAGGTTAAGCAATCACTGTGAAAACCGACTTTTGAACCGAGGCCCGGAGGCCCGAGTGTCATATACCATTCGAATCAGTTCGTCGAGTACGCAAAATGTCTGTGTGTGTATGTGTGTGTGTATGTAAAGTTTTTTGCACTAACTTTTCACGGAGATGGCTGAACCGGTTTTCACAAACTTAGATTCAAATGAAAGGTCCTGTGATCCCATACGTAATTCCTGAATTTCATAAGGATCCGGAAATATAGGGTAAAGTGTGTTAAAAATTGTATACCATCACTGAAAAGAGCGAAAAACCGTAAAAAGTTTTCTAAATCGACCTCAAATCTTTTCCAATTGGTAGTTTTTATCAGTAAACGGTCAAACAAATCTATTTCGGTTATTCTTTTAAGAATCGAAGAAAAATAATTTTGAAGAATACCACAGTATTAAAAATAATAGTATGATTGATATGAGAAAGGCATCATTATACCACTAGGTGGATTAAAACAGGTTTTCTGTTGTTTTGAACCTTTGAGTTGAGTGCACTGACTGTACCCGCTTACTAATCATACTCGTGTCACCACGCTCAGGTTGGTAGTTACCAGTTCAAGTGCTCCGGTATTACGTTAACAAATACATACCTTTACTATTTGCATATATAATAACCGGTTAGGATATTCTAGACTTACACTGCAAAATACAAAGCAAAGTCTTGGCCTTACATTCCTTGTGTGGAATTTGGCTTTTCTGTTTCAACAGACTTCGCAGCCGATTCTTAGTGTACAGAATCATTGCATGGCTAGTACTCGATTTTACCTAATAGTCACTTCTCTGTATCTCTTAGTTAGGGACATTTACTACCCTTTTCCCTTATGAATACTTATGTAGTCATTTTTGAGTCACAGTAAATATCTATGTTCGTTAAGAAGTATAATTTATCGTAACTCGTTTTTAGACTCTCCTTGTTAGAGACACTTTTTTCCTGTAAATATGCTTAACCCTCTACCTCGCAAGCTGCAGTTCACAGTCAGTAGTTTTTCACAGAATTGATCGTTACTTCAGTACGAAGTGACATATCGCGTTCGGTGCTACTGAAGAATGCAAAGTATTAAGTGCTGATGCAAATGAGTTTGTTTATGTTGAAAATGAGTTTACGAAAGGCTGCCGTGAGTCAGTCTCCCGAGTTAAGATCTGTCTGAAGTGCAAAAACCCTTTTTTACTCGTAAAGAATTATCGATTGTTACCAAATTATATCACATCACCGAAGATCTACTATACTAAAGCATGCTTCATTTAGAATTGGAACAAAATTTTAATCATATTGTGGCGCTCTTAGTAGACGGATTTGGAAATTCTTGGCGTCCACGTGTCGGGAATTTTGTCAGCTTCACGTATGATTTTTGACATTTCGCAAATCGACTGTACTTTGTAAACAATCAACATGGAAGCCGAAAGAAGGGAAAAAAGTGTGCACAGATATTTTAAAGATCCATTGTGATCTGCATCTAGGCTAGCTAAACAGCTGAAATTGCCCAGAAATACCGTATGGCGCGTTATCAAACGGTATAAGGAAAAATTGACGACGATTCGGAAGCCTCAAGCCAATCGTCGGAGTGGAACTGTCGGAGTGGAAACTCCGTGATATGATTTTGAAGACGATTAAGAGGAATCCTAATCTGTCGGACCGTGATTTGGCCAGAAAATTCGGTGCTTCCCATAGTACCGTGAGGAGAACTCGACTCCGGGAAAGAATCAAGTCGTATCGAGCTAGCAAACAGCCAAATCGGACCATAAAACAGAATAGTGTGATTAAAATTCGTGCTCGGAAACTATATGACCAGGTGCTGACCGAGTTCGACGGGTGTCTTCTGATGGACGATGAAATCTATGTCAAGGCTGACTTCGGGCAATTCCCAGGTCAAAAATTTTACTTGGCAACGACTGGGGGGGAAGTTCCAGCCAAATTTAAATTTGTTTTTGCCGACTAATTTGCAAGAAAATTTATGATTTGACCGGGCATTTGCAGCTGTGGTAAAAAAACGAAAGTTTTCGTTACAAATAAGACAATGACACCGGAACTATACCAAAAAGAGTGTCTCCAAAAACGAATTTTGTCGTTCATTCGATCCCACGACCATCCCGTAATGTTTTGGTTAGATTTGGCAAGCTGTCATTACAGCAAAGTTGTTCAAGAATGGTATGCAGAAAAAGGGGTCCAGTTTGTTCCGAAAACCCTTAACCCATCCCGTTGCCCCCAGTTCCGCCCTATTGAGAAATACTGGGCGGAACTGGGAATTGAGAGAAACATGTTCCAGACCTTTATCAACTTTACAACATTACGGACTTTTTTCAAACTTGACACAGGTACTTCTTTCATAGACATCCAAATGATATTGTCGAGTATGTTCCTAAAGCTTGCTTCAGATAGAATTGGAACAAAGACAATTGCCTGTATTTCAGTTATTTATTTTTTGAACTTAAGATCTTTTTTATACAAATGTAGCGTTTTCTTCATACTTTTAAGAAAATACACGGATAAAATTATTCGTCACGGTTACGAAAGAATTCCTGTAACACGGCTCATTAGGCGGCGCACACCTTCTTCGTCCATCGTTTTAGCTATCTTATTCCACCAGGTCGTTTTAGCTATCTTATTCCACCAGGTTGTCTTTGACAACCTTTCCCTTTGCCTTGAGTCTCCTCTTCATGATTGCCCAGTATTTCTCAATAGGGTGGAACTGGGGGCAACGGGGTGGGTTAAGGGTTTTCGGAACAAACTGGACCCCTTATTCTGCATACCATTCTTGAACAACTTTGCTGTAATGACAGCTTGCCAAATCTAACCAAAACATTACGGGATGGTCGTGGGATCGAATGAACGACAAAATTCGTTTTTGGAGACACTCTTTTTGGTATAGTTCCGGTGTCATTGTCTTATTTGTAACGAAAACTTTCGTTTTTTTACCACAGCTGCAAATGTCCTGCCAAATCATAAATTTTCTTGAAAATTAGTCGGTAAAAACAAATTTAAATTTGGCTGGAACATCCTCCCGAGCCGTTACCAAGTAAAATTTTTGACCTGGGAATTGCCCGAAGTCAGCCTTGACATAGGTTTCATCGTCCGTCAGAAGACACCCGTCGAACTCGGTCAGCACCTGGTCAGGCAAATACGGTGGTTGCGGAACGATATTGAAACCAATCAATGCTTTCACTTTTCTTACGCCCAAATGATCTTTCAAAACCGGTTTTCATTGATCCTTCCGACATTCCATCGATCCCCAGTAAGGTCTTTGACTGTTAATCGTCGATTCTCGAGCACCAAGTGCGTGATTTTATTGACGTGTCAGGAATCAGAATAAAATGGATCAAACAGCACGTTCCCCGTGTTTTTTCGGGGATTTGTGCCTTGCCGTGTGTTGTCATCATTTTCCTGATAGGAAATAAAGGGAAGGGAGGTGTTGTATTAAGGAGATGTAGGATTGCAAGACGGCACAAACATACAGCAGACAGTTTAAAATTTACAAGAAGTATAAACCACTAGCGAGAGAGCTAGAGCTCTTTTTCACATTGAGTTAAAAATCCAGGGATATCTCCAAGTCTTAGTCCCTTAAACAGCGGTTCATCTATGTAATAGTAACCGAAAACACGATGTTTTAATTGTGAAACTGCAGGGCAATTACATATTAAATGATATGAAGTCCCATAATCTGATTCACAAAGGTAACATGAGCCCGCTGTACAGTGGCCATATGATAATTCAATCTGAAGTGGCCAGTCAGACCCCTTACAAGTACACCGCAGTTACGTTTCGAGAAATGTAAAAGGTCCTTCGAAACGGCTCGGGAAGGTGCCTCCAAAAATATTTTTGTTTGGCGGCAAGTCTGCAAACGCATCCAGTTGCTTTTATGCTCAGAGGAAGCCCAAGTCAGAATCTTCTGCTTTATCCAACACTTCGAAATTGGTAAGGCCGGCTCAGGGCCAACGAAATTGATCTCTGCACCTGCCCTCGCCAATTCGTCAGCCCATTCATTTCCTGTGTACGTGTTCATCATCAGTTGATGTTGATGGCCGTCCTGGACGTGGTTCGTCGTCAACGCGTTCTCGACCCTCTTTGAACTACTTCTAGCAATCAAAAACACTTGCTCTCGACATACAATTATCACCGAAGGCCTTTTGCAATATTCTGAACGTTTCGGCATCGAAAATTTGATTCCGCACACACAAATTTATTGGAACTTCTTTGTTGAATAATTTCACTGATTGTAAAAATCACCTTCAGAAAGACAAACGTAACACATTGACTGAAAAGTCATGGGCCTAACACATAGATGGCGCTAGTTTTATTGCAGTCACCTTTTTTCAGTTAATACTAACCTTTATAAAAAAAAGCTGTTAAAATTTCATGACATTCTATTCATTAGTTTGTGAGTTATTGTGCTAAGAGTGACGCTAATTTTGTTATTTTCAGAATAATGCATTAAAAACAATTTCGTTTTTTTTTTAATTTTACACTGATTCTTGATGAGATAAAATACCGTTCAAGCAAAACAATGGCTTGAAAAGTGTTATGCAGACTCCAATAAACGTTGGTTTACTGACTTCGAACGTTGATGCAGAGAAACCGATGAGAACGCAATGGACGTCTAAATGATGCAGCGACTACTGTTCGCAGACCTGAAAAACTGTTCGACGATAAGAAGTTTCGCTCGAATGAAGAGGTTATCGCTGAAACGGAGGTCTACATTTAGGCAAAAGATAAATCGTTCTACAAAAGTGGTATTGAAATGTTAGAGTGGCGCTGGAATGATTGCGTTGCTCTTGATGGAGATTACGTTGATAAATAAAGTTAGTTTTGAATATAAAAAAAAACGTGTTCTCTTTGTTAGGCCTGGGCCCATGTGTTATACTAAACACTAATTAATATTTTAACCTGACAATTGGCACAGATGTCACTGACCGGGCTTTTTACCTGCTCCAACTCCACCGGGCTTTTTCCTGCTCCAAATAAACAAAAAAAACGAATAACACACGAAATTAGGACGCTGTTGGTTTCTCCAAAACAGGATGACAAAACGATGCGCCAAGTTTTTGATTAGTACATCCGACACATTTTGGTTGTTCGTGTTTTTCAAGCAGAGAATTGCACGAATGCAATCAATTCATGCGTTATAGTTTATTATCAAAATAACAATAGCTACCAAAAAAACAAGCTAATAAAACTATAGACGAACGTTCACGCGCACCAACTCGAATTAACTGCTATAGGGGAAGGTTGTAATCATTTTAAGTATCGATTCCGTCTGAACAGGAAAAGGGTCGAACTGCGGGAAAAAACACAGTTGATTCGGCTGCGGTGGCATCAGTCTGACAAAAGAGCGTAGACAAAGCGGATTTTTATTACCTATCTACTAGCAGCTTGCCCCGGGTTCTTGTATTGACAGCCGAAGAACACACAGTCGCCGAACAAAGTCCAACGTTTAAAAAGATGTTTTGAGGGGGGTTTATCTTAACGATATTGTTACTGGAGTTCTGTTAGTTGTTCCATGCGGTTGAAAAAATATAGATAATGTTGATTGAACCGATGCGATAGAATGGATTTCTGTGTTGGGAGACCAATTTGGCTAGTTTTCTCAACCGCTTATGGTGTTTAGAGACGATACTCGTGAAAATATATGAGTAACGGATAGCCATTCAGCACCAATAAATATTTACTGGTATCACAAATATGGGTAGGGGTAGGACAAGGTTGCATGCGAAAATATGTGAATGTTTGTTTTCTTGCTCTGAATAACGACTTTCCATGCTAGTTTCCTTTGGGATCATACGACAATAAAGTAAAATATCAGTTCATTTGGTGAAACACCATTTTTCGATCCAACGCACAGTGGTTCGAACCAATAAAAACGTGGACAAATATATACCGCGTAATTCGATTCTATCCCTAATTGTTCACGGCCTACTTTGACAAAAAATATTACCATAACTTTTTTTTCTGAAGAGATAGAAAATTTTTTTCTTCTACAAAGTTTGAGAACTATTGAAAACAATTTACTTTATCAAATATATCAAAAGTCTAGGTCGCACCGTTTCGATTATACAAAGCGTTTTTATGCCAACCCCCTTAAAATCAGTTTTTTATTTATAACTTGTTTCGAGTTATTTTTTTATGTATACTTTGTTTGGAATAATTGAAAAAAATAAAAAATCCCCATTTTTTGTTGAAGGTAGTGCATATGTTTATTGTTTCCTGGTAAAGTTATACAACATTTTACCTTTTTTTACCTATGATAAAACCTTACACCGAAGCGAAATATGCAACTTTATGCAGCTGATTTTTACAAAATTTATAGGAAAAGATATGCTCAATACTATAAAAGAAATCTAAGTGGAACTGGATGGAACTTTTTTTTATGCCTTTTCAAAGTTTATTTTAGATATTGAATTATGACAACCTCCTTAAAACTAGTTTAATAATCATAACTTGTTTCAAGTTTTTTTATACATACTTTGTTTGGAATAATTGTAGAAAATATAATATCCCATAATTTTGTAGAAGGTAATGCATAAGTTTATTCTTTTCTGGAAAAGTCATTTTACCTATTTTTACCTAGGAAACCTTGTGCCGAAGCGAAATATGCAACTTATTGCAGAAAACTTTTACAATACTACTAAGAAAATATATTCCTAATCCAATTTATTTTTCAATGAGAATATCCTGAGTACTATTTGTGTGACTCATTTTCTCTATGGCCATGCTGAAACCATTAATGGTTAAGAAACGGAGGGCGTCACGCGTCTGCTATTTCTGTAACTCACTTTTGCAGTGAGCGTAGAGATGGGCAATTCGCTCCTGAGCTATTCCAGTGAATCGAATCTTTAAAGTGAGCTGATAGCTCACAGCTCTTTTTAAAAGAACCGCAGCTCACCAGTTCACCGCACTGGTAAGCAGGGATACCAGGTTCACAGAATAATCTGTGTTTCACAGATTTTCAACCTTTTGCACAGATTTAAAAAATGGCACAGATTTTCACAGATTTCTGAAAATGGTCACAGATTTACACAGATTCTGAAATCGACAACAGATTTTTTAAATTGATCACAGTTTAGCACTAAAACTTACAGAGCGGTAGGAAATAGTGACAACTTTTTTTGATTACCAAAATGATTCCGATCAGCTATTATGGAAACGGGGAAACGTGCACAGATTTTGCACTGACAGGTTTTTGGCTTCACAGATTTTTGAAAAAATAACCTGGGATCCCTGCTGGTAAGGTGGAAACAAGCTACGAGCTGAACGAATCTTCGGCTCTTGAAGAGCGAATTATAAATGAGAAGAAATGTGTGCATGAGCTTTTGTTCGTTCTTCCAAATGTGTATCTATCCTTCTTTAACAGATTGAATGAGCCATTGTCGATAAGAAATCTTACCTCTCACTCAGTAGGCTAAGGTACTTTCAGGGATGCCATTCTCAAATATGACATAATAATAATTCGCAAACTAGTTAGTTCGCATAGCATGATTTCAATCATGCATATGAAAGATAACTCAATTTATTTACACGTTTAAAAATGAAATCTCCTCGTGAAGGTTTGTACTTTTACAAAATATGAAAAATTGTTTGGAAAACATTTTTCCATTTGTTTAATATGTGTTGAACTTTTGATAATTTTTCGAATTTTCAATATTTAAAATTAACATTGAAAAGGCCTAAAAAATTGCATCGAGTTTCATTTAGATTTTTTCTAATATTGTTAATTGTCAAATTGTGTTGAGCGTGCAAGCATGAGCTTGTTTATGCGTGTTTACGCGCACTTTGTAGTAGATACTTAGGTAACAGAGGTAGATTCTACGTAGATAAATAAAAAAAAAACTATTTTTAAAATAAAGTGAATATATCTTAAAAAATATTTATTTAACATTATTTATATCTTCAGCAAAAATACTTCAAATGTTTTATTCTTCAAAATAAGATAGAAAAAAAATGTTTTTTTTTGTGAAAAAATTTTTTTATTCATAATTGGTACTACCCCCTTAACAAAAAACAAGGTGCCACATTCAAAATTAGCGTAACATAATCTTGTAAAACTTCTTCGAAAACACGTTAGCTCTTAAAAATCAGTGAAAGTCAGTACAGACTTATGACCGTCTTTTTCCAGTTTTGGACCACTGTGCAACGGTTTTAGCTTTATATGAGATATATAATACATAGCAACTTCCATGAAAGCTCTTAAGGATTTACCCAATCACACACTAGAAGTGAATCAATGCCTTTTAAGACGTTCAAACATTACAATGGTTCCGACAGAACTGGACTGCCGATATCAATTACCCATGATAACAATACTTCACTTGATGTTGACGATTTATTGATAAACTCTTACGATTATCACCTCCAAAACGTCCCTCGATCGGCTGTCATTTCATTTGAAAAAAAAACGATCTTGTTATTGAAGAAAGTAGCTTTTCGAACTTTTCTTGATATATCGGAAATATTATGAACTTTTCTTGATATACGTGAAATCGTTATAATAATGTATCTTGTAACCGCAAGATAAACGATGCGTAGGAGATGAGCATTGTTTTGTCTAAGAGGACTAACACTTTTCCAAAGCAACAAGCTTTAATTCGATGAGTAATCTACCAGTTAGTGAATACTTTTAGCTCTCAAATTGTGGAATACAATTTGCCATTGAATCAGAAATTGTACATAATTTGCTTCTCAATAGAACCGCATATTCCGATTTATTCGAAAAGAATGGAATAATCCAAATGTTTGCCATGATTTCATTTCGATGAATTAAAAATGTAATCTTTTATTCAAAATGATTATGTTAAAATCATACAAACTTTTTAGGTCAAGATTTACTTGTTTGCAAACTTTTGAAAACGAGTCATCATAAACTATTGACTTAATGCTAAAAATTTTATATTCAACTAGCGGACCCCTGCACACTTCGTAGCGCAATAATATTAAATTAGATGTAGAAAATTAAAACTACTTATCAATTTTACTGATTATTAAAGAAAAATATCATTATAATGCTCTATGATAGTGGCCCCAACCTTTTTATATCGGGGACAACAGGACAAAATATATAAAACCGATTGTTTACTGAAACGCAAACAGGCAGCGTACAATTTACGATTCGAAAAAAATTCTAAATTCACGCTACAGACTCATAACGGTTATTGACGGTAATAGAAAAGTTAAATGGATGAGAAAATGACGTTCAAATTGAAATGTCACAGTAGTTGGCATCATTGGAATGCGTGGAATGAAAACTTTTTTTCTTCTAATTTGCCATTCAAAATTATTGTCTCGACAACATTTGCGATTAACTTTTGAACTTTTAATTTTTCCTGTACTTGTTCCTCTATTGTCTGCGCTTTATTTTGTGCTTTGTGTGCTTGTTTCTGTAATTTGTGTGTTTTTTCCTGTACTTTCTGTGCTTGTTTCAGAATTTGTTCCTGTACGTTCTATATCTGATCCAGTATTTTCTGTATTTGATCCTGTAACTTTTGTTCTTATATCTGTACCATCTGCTCATTCTGTACCTTTTTCTGCACTCAATTGTGCCAGTACTTCCTTTACTTGTTTCCCTCATTTCTGTACTTGGTTTTGTACTTTGTGCACTTGTTCCTGTACCTTCTTTATTTTTTCCTGAACTTAGCTTCTGTACTTGTTCCTTTTATTTCTGTACCTGTAGCTGTCCCTGTGAATTTGTCACAGCTCAAAAATTATCTTTGGATGGAAATTAATTCGAATACTCTTAAATTAGAATAATCGAACGACCCTCATGATTGCTCGAGATTAGTGAAGTAGAATGGTAGAGTGTTCCGCAAAAATGAATCATCTGACAATTGTTTTTGATTCGATCTCAACATTTTTCCCCAATTCAGGTACACACGTACACAGCAGTTTATTCCCAAATGATTCAAGCAAAATTCAACAAAATCAGTTTGACGGTATATGAGCAAGAGAGTGAATCATTCGAATAGGTAAAACATGTCGATGAGTTCCCAAATCTCGGTTCAATCGATGTAATTTAAAAACAGAAGGCAAACGGGATGGTTCGAGTACACTGGACGAAACTGTTCATAGTTACTCAAATGCAAATAATTTGAAATTTCGGAGCTTCGGTTGATATAATTCCAATTGCGTTTGGGCCAATTGAAGACGTTTGGACTCAAATAAATAACCGAACTTGCAATTTGAAGCAATTGACGAAATTTGGAAGTCGTTTCGAGAAAAAATTACACAAAATCCCGTCCAAAAAATCCTTCAGAGGTATAGCACGGGAAATGCTTATGAAAAATTTAAACCGAAAAAAAACAGAAAACATCCTTCTAATTCGAATGGAATCGTTCCAAAAAGTAGAGAGCCGAACAGTTTTGGTGTTTGAGTTAACGGTCTTAATTTGAAGTGGCAGCTGAGGTGTGCTGATCCTGTTGTCTCAGTGCATTGTGAAAGCAATAATTATATATATCAAGAAGATACAATTCACATTTCTGTAATTTTAGGAAAACAACTAATCATAAAAAAACGTTAATCATCTCATAGTCGTTTTATAATTTGACTTCACGGTATTAAACCCAAATTAATATATCGGAAAATGGAAACCTGTATGCTGTTCAGTTGGCGCCCTTACTTAATTGAACATGTGATTCGAAATAAAGAAACACGTGAATCAAGTAGACTCAGTGAAATTTTTGCACAAATCAGCTCGTTTGGCGCCAAACGGTTTTATTAATAATCTAGTATTAATATATTGCTCTCCAGCGGGCAGCAGCATTGCATAACTCGATACGCGCCAAACAATCATTGGAGATCTAGCATGCATTGAATGGAAAATTTCCAATTTTAAACGAACCAATTTTCTAGTTTTTCTCTACTTTCCCGAAGGATTTTTCTTATGTACTATAGCCTAAAACGTCTGCATAAACGTCACCTTTCAAACAAAAAAAAACATTTGAAAATCGGCCCACGCATACCAGAGAACATTAGCAACTACACTTTTTTCGCTATTATTTTCTATATATAGATTCCATTTTTCATCCGGGCGACTCCCGAAAAAAATCAAGTAATCAGATTCCACATACTCCGGTATCCTTTCAGCAAGTATTTATTTTGCATACACTCCGAATCTACACTGAAATAAGCTCCCTAATTTTTCAAGGACTAGAGCCTAAACCAGATATAAGAACCCACATTTGATATTTATTCGATTAGTGCTTTAAAACTACTTTGTATTTATGAATAAGTTACAGCTTGAAGAATTTATAGCCATTTGCAAAACTTCAAAACCTTGATGTAAAACAACGCTAGAATATTATTCTACAGCTTAAATTACGACCAAATTTATGTTTTAATAAAAATTTAAATAAAGATTGTATGAAAAAGGGTACGCATTTTAAATTTAATTTTTTCGGATGACTTTCAAATTGTTGATAAACATTCCGTTCGCACGGTGTACGATTTATATACAGTGTCCAATCGATCTCCTATAGCTTTTACCTGGACACCATTTTTGTACAATTAATAAGCAGAGTATGCAGATTTCTACATAGAACGCATACGAGATTTCTGCATACTCTGCATATTAATTGTACAAAAATGGTGTCCAGGTAAAAGCTATAGGAGATCGATTGGACACTGTAAATAAATTGTACACCGACAAAATGCGAACGGAATATTTTGTCAACAATTTGAAAGTCATCCGGAGATTTAAATTTAAAATGCGTACCCCGTGCGTGCCTTATGGGATTGTTCGGACTGTTGACGTAGGACTAAACAACTATTATCAAAATCACTGCTAAAATTTGATTTGAATAATTGGGTAGCAGAAAAGGACCGTTTAATTTACTGGTGATGGTGATGAAAGGTGCCGATCACGTTCATCCAGCACACCATGATCGAGCTTATCTGCAAAATTCTAACGAATATGTCTTTTGGGCGAGCGAAACAGCACATAAAGTAAATCTGCTGAAGATCCACTTGCTCTACGGCATTACGAACCGCACAGAATGTCAGTCGATTTGATACTAATTTTTGTTTTGTGAGAGGTTTTGAAGAGGAAATTCCTGTTAAAACCGTGAACTTTTTATTGCATCTACTTATTTAGCCCCGGCTTTAACCTAATTTTGGCCTGTTGGGGGCATGACATGTTTCATGATTTCATGAATTTTAACCATGGCACTGCAATGGATTTTAAACGGAATACAGGTCAACAAAACCACATAATCCCTTTTCAAAAATCCGCGCTGGTTCGAATCGGTCTCTCTATCCGTTTGAAATTAAAAGTTTTCCATACTAAAAATGTGTTAAAAACTTCATCTAAATCCGAGCGAATCGATTCTCCTGATCCTGATCCGATTTCTGTAGGTGATTTCTGGAATTGCTCACCTGATCAAATTTTCCGTCTGTAGCAGACGCGAACCAAAAACATCTTTTCGGTGGGGGATGGGATTCAGAACATTTTTTTAAATTTCCATACGTATGGAAATATGTACATAATTACGCTAATTATTAGTTGGAAATTGTCCATTTATAATTGACTTGAATATCAAAAGAAAAGAGTTTACATAGCATAGGGGAGACCAGAGCTAAACAGGACACTTTTTGGAAATTGATCCATTACAGCTGAGTTTTTACCCAAGTTATCAGTACCGTTGTGTACACTCAACCTGTAACTACAATTTCCGATTTGTGATTTGAAAAAAATACGCATGCATTGTTTTCGTACCAAGTCGCGCAGAAGTGATCAACTAAAAATCCAATATTTTCGGAATTTTTCGTAAAAATAAAAAAAAACAGTACATTAATTCAAGTTTGGAATCAGAATTCAGAATTCTGAATTCGAATTCCGAATAAAAAATAAGGAACTAAATTCAGGTCGAAAATGTTGTCAAGAACCGAGTAATCTGGAACTAACCAGTTCTGTTTAACGCACAAGTCGAACTGATCGATTTTCGACCATGGTTCACCTTTTATAGTTGTACAGTTAAACATTGGGGCTGATATGTGACTTACTGCATCAAAACCATTGTTCGAGTGTGTAAAAGGCAAGCAAGCGTGATGATCATTGTATTCAAAAGTTAACTTAATTTTTAAGTTATTTAGGGTTATCTCAAACTGTTGAAAATTTAATCAAAAATTGTTTTTTTTTCATAAATACGTTTATTTCATAGGCAATATACATAAGTTTTTCTTCGCCGTGGCATCCACAATACATAGTAGTTTAAACCTAATACATTTCGAATATCATATTAGTATGTTGGTACTCATTAGTTAATCTAAACACTGTTTTTATCAAGCGAGTTGCTATTTTAAATTACATTAAATAAAATACATTTATTTTGTACATGATCTTATAACTATTTCAGGATTGTTTGTATCAGTTCACCACTTATATTCAATATCCTATAGTTGGCTATTGGTTGAACTCATGGAAGAGAAAACAGTCTAACATAAAATAAAATTTAAATTGGAACTCCAATGGATTTAATGAAATGATAAAGAAGTTTCATGTATGGAAGGTCACGACAAGCAAGAATGTCGCGAACTGGGACATTGGATAGTCTACCTTGGGTACGCAAGGAATTTATTAGTTGAGATCTGACATCACGAAACTCCACGCATGTCCAAACAACATGGTCAATATCGCGGTAACCTTCGCCGCAAGCACAATGATTAGTCTCGGAAAGTCCAATTCGAAGGAGATGTGCATCTAACGTGTAGTGATTGGACATGAGTCTGGACATCACACGAATGAAATCTCTACTCACATCCAGTCCCCTGAACCATGCCTTTGTCGATATTTTAGGAAAAATTGAGTGCATCCACCGACCCAGATCATCTTTATCCCAAGAAGCTTGCCAGCTGGCAAGTGTTCTTTGGCGAGACGCGCTATAGAATTCGTTGAAAGCAATCGGTCTCTCATAAATTTCACCCTCAATAGCACCACGTTTGGCTAAAATATCGGCTCTTTCATTGCCTGGAATGGAGCAATGAGCCGGAATCCAAACTATTGTGATTTGATAATTATTATTCAATATGACGTTCAGGCACTGTTTTATTTTGCCCAAGAAAAAAGGTTCATTTTTGCAAGCGGCGTTTGAGCGAATAGCTTCAATTGCACTTAGACTATCTGAGAAAAGAAAATAATGGTTTGGAGATAATGTGACGATTACACTCAAGCTATAATGAACTGCTGCTAACTCTGCTATATAAACAGATGCAGGTTTTTGAAGCCTAAATGAGACCGAAACATTATTGTTGAATATACCAAACCCAGTAGCCTCTTCAATTCGTGATCCGTCCGTGAAAAACATTTTCTCAGAGTCAATATGCCTGAACTTACTTAAAAATATTTTTGGGATTCCCATCGAGCGTAGGTGTTCCGGGATTCCACGCACTTCGCGCTGCATGGATGTGTCGAAAAATAAAGTTGAGTCAGGGACATTTAGGAGGCTGACACGGATAGGAATATATCTTGAATGGTTGATTTCCTGTGACATATGGTTAAAATATACTGTCATGAATCTTGTTTGAGATTGAAGCTCAACTAGCCTTTCGAAGTTATTAATAACCAGGGGATTCAGTACCTCACATCTTATTAGCAGTCGCGATGAAAGCTCCCAAAAACGATCTTTCAATGGAAGAACTATCAAAAATTGTTGATCACATTTCTGATGGCACGATGCCTCCATAGACAATTACTACCACTTATTAAAAGCACCATTAATTCTCCAGTATAACTTTCTGTTATTAGGCTTACAATGCTCGATGAACCTGCAAAAATCAATTGAGAGCAGTTTATTTTCTGCAGGAAACGATAAAGGCATTCATCAATTGGAGAACTTATTAATCCTAACGAGATATTTTACTGTATGTGTCAAAGAAATCCGATAAAATCGGATCTCGTGTTTATAATTTTTCAAACGTAAGTTTTAATCTTTGCAGAATTTATTTTAGTTGACAGGTGTATAACCAACAAAATTTTGTTGGATCCATTGGATCCATCCATTCGCTTTCGATATAAGGAACGGGTAAGTTTCAAAATTTACGAGATCTACATCGACCATGAGAAGTGTGAGTGTATGAGCCTCTGTTCAATCGATTTGTCTTCTGAGATAAATCGAACCCTAGGAACTCGAAGATTATAGGAACTTCGAATCCGGTCCCCGTCGAACGACTCTTTGAATTTAAAACCGGAGCTCTTTTTTTTGCAATCCCAATTATCGTCAAGTGATTCACAATTTGTCTTTTGTTGGGTATTGATTATATCTTATATATGGTTGGTAAACCACGTGACAATGCTCAATTCAGGCCCCAATGTGGTTCATAGCCTCTTGTCCAGTAACTCCAATCCCTACTTCCCCGCGGTGCCGGCTGGGGTACGAGTAACCATAGGAAAGATCGGGTAACCAACCCCGGTGGGACCTTGGTCGTATGCTGACAGGGAAGGGGGGGCCTGCCATCTCTTTACAGAGAGCGAGCCTACCCGAGCGTCTGTTCCCCATGTTAGGGCGGCTCGAAACAGCGTCTGTTCTCCATGTTAGGAACGGCTGATTACCGTCCTTGTGTCAGTGTGGGACTCTAAACAGTGCTAACACGATGGCCCTCCGGCGAGATAGGAGGTGGGTGCAGGCCTAACAAGCCGCCCGGAAAACACTTGTTACGCATAATCAAAGAAGAAATACGACTCGGAATAATCGACAAAGGCCTACGCGACAAAATAAGGACTACTAACTGCAAATCGCTTGGCTTTCCAGGATACGATCGAATGCTGCATGATGAGCTTCAAATCCACGGCTTCGATGTCGTAGCACTGCAGGGACTTTGTTGGACGGGACAGAAGGTGTGGAAAAGTGGGCATCGAGCGGCTACCTTCTACCAGAGCTGTGGGGCAACCAGCGTTCTTGGAACAGGATTAATAGTATTGGGCAAGATGCGCCAGCGCGTGATTGGGTGGCAGCCAATGAGTGATAGGATGTGCGTATTGAAGATCAAGGGTCGTTTCTTCAATTACAGCATCATCAATGTGCAATGTGCCCACATGAGACGAGACCCGATGACGAGAAGGAAGCATTTTACGCGTAGCTGGAACGAACCTACGACAGCTGTCCACGGCGGGATGTAAAACTCGTCATCGGCGACATGAATGCTCAGGTTGACCGGGAGGCAATGTACAGGCCTGTGATCGGGCTGGAGAGCCTGCACGCGAAAACAAACGACAACGGCCAACGATGCGTGAACTTTACAGCCTCCCGAGGAATGGTAGTTCGAAGCACCTTCTTCCCCTGCAAAGATATCCACAAAGCCACCTGGAGATCACCTGCGGAAAATCAAATCGACCACGTTCTCATTGACGGGGGATTCTTCTCCGACGTCATCAATATCCGCACCTACCGCAGTGATTCTGACCACTACCTTGTCGCGGTTTGTATGCGCTCAAAACTATCGACGGTCCACAACATACGGTTCACGTTCATACTGCAGAGGAATACGCGCAACAACTGGAGCTAGTACTACCAACAGAAGAGCAGCTTAGCGCGGCGACTCTTGAAGACGGCTGGAGGAACATAAGGTACACCGTGAGTAGCACTGCTGCAACCGTTCTAGGTACGAGGTTATCGAATCGAGGAAATGGCTGGTTTGACGGCGAATTTCAGTAGTTGGTCGAAGAGAAGAATGCAGCAAGGGCGAGGATGCTGCAATACCGCACTAGAGCGAACGAGGAACGATACAGAACAATTCTATGAGAAGGTGAACCGCTCACGTAGAAGCTACACGCCGAAGGCCGAAATGTGCAGAGATACCAGTGGTAACCATCTCACGAACGAACGTGAGGTGATCGACAGGTGGAAGCAATACTATGACGAGCATCTGAATGGTGAAGCACAAGATACAGAGAACGGTACAGGAATCAATCTGGGTGCACGATCAGCCGACGACAGATTCCCAGCCCCTGATATGTCGGAGATAAGTGAGGAGATCGGCAAGCTGAGGAACAACAAAGCCGCGGGCAATGACCAGTTGCCAGGCGAGCTGCTCAAACATGGAGGAGAGGCACTAGCTAGAACGCTGCACTGGATGATTTCTAGGATTTGGGAGGAGGAGATTCTACCGCAGGAATGGATGGATGGAGTGGTATGTCCCGTCTACAAAAAGGGCGATAAGCTGGATTGTTGCAATCACTTTGCTGGACGCCGTCTACAAGGTACTCTCCCAAATCCTTTGCCGTCGTCTAAAAAAATAACTAAGGAATTCGCCGTCGTCTAAAAAATTAACTAAGGAACCAAGCGGGATTTACTGGAGCCCGTACCGCTACAGATTACATATTCGCGATAGGACAAGTACTCCAGAAGTGTCGTGAATACAACGTACCCACGCATCACCTATTCATTGACTTCAAAGCGAATTGCACGAATACGGTTTCTCGGATAAACTGACGCGATTGGTCAAAGCAACAATGGATAGAGTGATGTGCTACGTCCGAGTATCTGGGACACTTTCGAATCCCTTCGAATCTCGGAGAGGACTACGGCAAGGTGATGGACTCTCTTGTATCTTGTTCAATATTGCCTTGGAAGGAGTGATTCGAAAAGCGAGAATCGACACGAGTGGCACGATCTTCCGAAAGTCCGTACAACTTTTTGGCTTCGCTGACTATACTGATGTTGTGACACGTAACCTTGAGAAGATGACAGAAACCTACATCGGACTGAATGTTGAAGCTAGGCGTATCGGACTGGCCAGAAATGCTTCAAAATCAAAATACATGAGAGGAAGAGGCTCTAGAGAAGAAACACTACGTCTCCCACCACGAATATTGATAGACGGTGACGATATCGAGGTGGTTGTCGAGTTTGTGTATTTGAGCTCACTGGTGACCGCCGACAATGACACCAGCAGAAAAATTCAGAGACGTATTTTGGCAGGGAATCGTGCGTACTTTGGACCCCTCGATCGAGAAAAGTACGCCACCCCACGAAATAGGCCATCTACAAAACGCTCATTAGACCGGTTATTCTCTATGGTCACGAGACCTAGACTATGTTGGCAGAGGACCAACGCGCCCTCAGTGTTTTCGAAAGAAAGGTACTGAGGACCATCTATGGCGGTGTGCAGATGGAAGACGGAACGTGGAGACGGCGTATGAATCACGAATTGCAACAGCTGCTAGGGGAATCACCCATCGTACGGACAGCTAAAAACGGACGTCTACGCCCAGTGAAAATGGTTCTTGAATTCAATCCGACAGGTACAAGAAGAAGAGGAGCGCAGCGAGCAAGGTGGATCCATCAAGTGGATGGTGATCTCAGAAGCGTCCGTGCCTTGCGTGGCTGACGACAAGCAGCCATGGACCGAGTTATGTGGAGGCGTATTCTTGATACAGCAAAGGACACCCCAGGCCTATAGCTGTTGAGGAAGGTAAGTGGGTTTTGATTAAACTTAAATGTAAGCTAATGATTACTCAACAGTATGTCGTACTAGTGATGTGAGAAAATCGTCAACAAAACACGCACATAAAGGCCATACTCTCGGAGGATTAAATCATTTCAATTTTCCACACTCATTGCATTCTCTCTCTCTATCTACATAAAGGTTATGACCTGAAAATTTTTGAGAAAATAAGTGAAATGTGGAATCATCATGGCTCCAACACAAAGTAGCTTGCGGAAATCCTTTGACGTGGACCAAAAGTCGCGAAAGGCGACGGTGGCACAACAAACTTATGGAAAACCCGTTCTGTACATCATAAAATAGTCGACAATTTTATTTTATTTCGTTATTATTGCTGCGCAAGTATCAATTGATACTTACAGGTATCGATACTTTATTAGCTTTTGATACCTTGTATCGATATCCAAAATTTCTGTATCCTAATACCCTAGGCATCGATACTTTGTCTTCCGAGTACTATCCCTACGTCGTACTGCGCTACGGCAGTTGGTCCGGTAACCACTTCTAGCGTATAGATGGCATATAAACAAGTTCTAGATGAATATGAGAATATTGCTCTCCAAATTCCCAACAAAATTTAAATAACACACATAGTAATACAATTCTTTCTATTTATTGAGCCTAAATCAAAAACCAATTTTATCAATCGCGTTCTCTTCTATTCATGGTGTTCAGAATTCTCCATAGGGAGCATTTATTTACAGAAAAAAAAAAACACTTCCGCGGAAGTGTCAGTTAACAGGAGTCGTAAAAAGCTTTTCAGTTTCAAACAAGACGAAAAAACACACTAGAGAATAGATTCCTAGTTTGTATTGAAGATCAATCCCCAGTGATTATAACATTATTGGTAAACAAGTTGAACGAGTTCGAAACTTGTTTGGTGCTATAGACAGAAATAAATACATCGAACATTTCTATCATCAAAGCCATTGGTAAATCAGGGAAAAAACCACTTACTAAACAAGAAAACGACACTAAAACAAACACCGTTTTCCATTTCCACAAACTTTCCGCAAGAAAAATATTTTGTTTTCTAAACACAACGGGATGGTTCTGCTTGAATGCTCGTTCGATTTCCACGTCTTCCATGGCGAGCCCGCATTTGCAAACGGAAATTTATGGCTTCAGCTATCGCTTGTCCACGGTCTCGATAGTAATCTTCCGGCAGTGGCAAGCGAAGTGTTTGGCTTTCTAATATAAATTATGCTCAGTGATAAGAAAATGACGGGCAGAGAATGGCGGAAGCACACAAAAAACAGATAAAAACATATTGCGCTCCTTCAGAAGCATAAATCGGATAGAAAATTTTCGACGAGTTGTTTACTAAACAATGCGCAATAGAAATAAGGAACAAATGACAACTTATTGTGAAGCAACATCGTTCTGCTATGCGATAACCAAGTAGGAAGACACATCTTTTTCCATCCAACTCAACATACAATCTATGGCAGTTTTCCTTCAGTACCGCACAGGATGTTTATGTACAATATTTCAAAGATTAGAAATATATACAGGAAGGTGTCGTGTAGATTCATCTAGATAAATGTACAAATTTTAAACACTCTGTAAGTATGTATCTCAACTTTAATAGCATTTTGCCCGCAGGGCCAGTTTTTGCTACCGCGTACACAAAATAGCAACTGAAGCAAAAGAAACACAATGAAGCTATAATTAAACTTTTATTCTGTTCATAAAAAAAAACCAACCCCGTAAATCTCCTTGCAGCATTGCGAACCTTATTGGGATTCTTTTGAAATAGACAAATAATGGAAATAAGAAACGTTTCAAAAAAAATTATTATGTCTCCTTGCCCCATTCAACCAAATGAATCTCGAATGCGCCGGAAAATTTTCCAGATGATTTACGAGCATAATTTTATTCCCAACATTACGGTATACTCAGTCAAACCTCCCCTGGGAACTCTTCTCCTTTTCCATATTAGACAACAATGCAGAATAAAAGACTGGAGCCCCGACGGCCAGTGGAAGTCAAAGGATGAAAGAGTAGAAATGGGACGTATTGCAGCTTTCACATCACGCAACTAATTACAAAACTATGGTGCTCCCGGGCAACAAACTTTCTCCACTGGCTGCCTCTGTTGAACTTTTCCGGTTGTTTTTCTCGTTCTTTTATTTTATTTTCCTTTTTTTGCATACAACTCTAAAACACAAAACAAGCGGTGAAATTGTTTGCTGCCAGTTGATCTGACGGAATTGCGGTTGTGGCTAGCCGCGTTTAATGGCAACACCTGTCTCCACTTGCCGCAACATTTGCGGGGTGGTAGGTAGGGTTTTCTCCAGGAAAGAAGCTGACCATCAGCTTCTATTATTGTTCTTACCACAATGTTTCTTCTTTGTGAAACTGATAAACATTTTTACCCCTTTCAACCTAGATTCATTCCAGGAACTTAGAAAAGTATTGGAAAAGTATGAATTTGTTCAATATTCTCGATCGGAAGAAATGATCGGCAATTCGGTGGATAAAGGTCCTTTTTAATGCATCCGGCCATAATAAAGCTCAACGAATCGACATTGAAGCTACAATAACTCGTTCGTATGCAAGAACGCATGAACTATCATTGCATGTAAGCTCGAACATACTTGCCCATCGTACAATTGCTGGGCCACTGGAAGCGTCTCTGTAGGTAGGATTGATACTTGGTAATCATTTCTAAAAACAGCGGTTAAATCCTTCACCATAACATCGAATATTTATTCGGATGTTGGGTCTCTGTGATGGAAGTATCTTTCGACTGTAGTGGTTGCAAGCCAATTCAGGCCACTAATTCAATAAACACAAATGTGAATATTTACCCAATAAACTGGCCAAATACATTTCGTAATCCATTAGTACGCCTCCATCTCGTGAGAACCTCGGCTTTTCGAGAGTCCAGATTTTGCTTTATTATCCTCGATACCATTCCGTGCAGTACGTACCTGTCGTACGATGCCTACATTCACTGTTCCTAACGATATTTTCCCACTCATTGAACAGTTTAGAGATTCGTTCGTGTATACTAACTCCATATAAACCCAATTGTTATCTAAAATATTGCCAACCCCTTCAAATCAATTGGAGGAACCTTTTTTCAAATTTATATGGTTAAGAAAATATCCAATGCTTTTCTTAAAAGGAAGGCTCAAATCGAATTTTTGAACTGGTGATGGAAAGGAAAATTCTAATTCAAAATTTTATTCAAATCAAAATATACAAAAAAAGGTCGTTTTTAACGGATATTTATTTTCCTCTAATACAGGACAATAAATTTGTGTAAGTTGCAGTCACGTACCTAGAGGAGGGGGCCGAGGGGCCAGAAACAGAAACGAAAAAAAGTTTGAGAAATATTATGGGGCTGTTGATCCTGTAGATTGCATCGTGAGATAGAGGTTTTTGAGAGTTACGTGATGGTCATAACTCCACTGCCGATAAAGCACGCAGCGACAGACTCTACGAAGCAGAACAGAGTCAAAACCACAGAAAATGGAGTTTTAACAATAAGAGGAGTTTTAACAATAAGAGGAGTTTTAACAATAAGATCATTCACCTCTTCGGGCTAGAAAAACTTTCTGACCCTATTTGTGTGGTTGGGATTCGAACCAAGGCGGATTGGAAAAATGTTCCATTTGACGAAGCGTTTCACTCGATATTATCGTGAAATGGGAAGCGTTACCTTAAGAGGCGGGTAGAGTCTTACACTTTTGAAAAATCATTTATTATTTTCTTTCTATTTTCTGATACTAAAACATTTCAAGAAGATTCTGTGAAATTTTGAAGCCTATCGGAACAAAACTCAGCAAGTTATGGGCCTTTATCTTTGACGATCTCATACTACAAAGAAATAAGAGCTGCGCACACAGGCCCAAGATTTCTGCTTCGATTGACTTAATAACTTGACAAAACATTCTCGAAATGTTTCATTATAACAAAATACGAAAGAAAAAATATGGCTTTTTGAGAATGTTAGAGCCTACGTGCTTCCTTGAGTAATAAATTGTTTCGTTCGAATTTATAGACAATAAACTTCAAACGCGTTTTTCTCGAAAGCAGGTTTTGAAAGTCGGTGTCCATCGTCATTCAAAAACAACTGCATTAATTTTTTTCAAATTTTGCACACACTTTATACATATAAAAACCCAGACCCAACGTTTTCCTTTTCGTTGTTTGTTACTATGGGGAGGTTTTACAGCTACAAAATGGTCGATTTTTTTCGTGAAAAATCGTACTTTTGAATTTATACAACCACCAAAAATTCAAAAAATTTAAAAAAAAATCAAACAAAAACGTTGGGGTCTAGAAAAATTTCTGCTCTAACTATGCTGCACTTCTGATTAGTCTGCGCTGAGATACAGTGGACACCACAAATCATGATTTTTAAGAAGCGTCCTCAAAAATGCCTCTTCACCGACTGATTTCTCAATATTTTTCCACAGAAAAATGTTGTTCGAATGATGGTTTTTATTATACAAAATATTTGAGTTGATTTTGTTGAACGATAGTTCTGAAAAAATTCGCAAAACCGATGATTTTTTTCATCATTTAAACCCTACCCCCCTTAAGTTAACGAAACTAGAAAGCTTCTTCTCTTACTTGAAGTTTACAAATCATGAGTTATTTTGTGGAAATTATGAATGTTAAAAACCGTTATAAGGGTTAAATTCTTGCGGTAAACGAGTTATGACGCGTTACTTTTCCATGAGTGGTAGACGTTACGAAGTGTTGCATGCGTTATTTTTTGTAAGCTATTAGCATTATGCATCGTTACATACGTTACTTTTTAATAAGTTATAGACGTTACGAAGCGTTACTTGCGTTCCTTTTTTGGAAAGTTATAGGCGTTACGAAGCGTTACATGCATGACTTTTTAGTAAGTTATAGGCATTACGAAGCGTTACTTGCGTTACTTTTTTGGCAAGTTATAGGCGTTACGAGGCGTTACTGTTTAGTAAGTTACAGGAGCAAGGATGTGTTATATGGGTTATTCTTATGGGAATCAAAGGAATGACGAAGCGTTACGTTTTTGTAAGTTACAAGCGTTATGAAGCGTTATATGTGTTACTTTTTTGTGAGTTATAGGCGTTACATGCGTTACTTTTAAGTAAGTTATAGACGTTGCTAAGCGTTACATGCGTTAAGTAGTAAGTGATAGGCGTTACGAAGCGTTACATGCGTTACTGCTAGCACGTTACAGGCAAAACAAAGGGATCAGAGTCATTTCTCCGAAAGGGTCATTTCGCCGAATGACATTTCGCCGAATTACATTTCGCCGAATGACATTTCGCCGAATGGGCCACTTCGTCGAATGTCATTTCACCGAAAGCCATTCCGCCGAAAGGGTAATTTCACCGATTCCTGCAATTGTATTAATATCATAATTGGAATTGATTTAAAATAAAAACAAATGAATGATAATACGTTAACGCCCGTTTTGTTGACCTACAATTGTACTTCTTGAATAAATATTGATTTTTGTACTCTTGAGTAAAGATTGATTCATGAGCTTCAGAGCGGAGTTCCTAAGGAAACTTGTTGACTATTAGCCGCTAAGCATCAAAGCAATTGCATAGGTGTATCTACCAACCAAATGTATGTGGTATTTTACTAAGTGAAAAAATATCTAATTCGGCTTCGCCACATCGATTCGATTCGTGTGCTGTCCGACCTCGCTACCGCTCGTTCGGACCTAACTAAAGCAAAGAAACCTAGCTTTGAGTAGACCGGGCAATCGAGGCGGTTTCAGGCTTGTATGCAAGAGGCCGCCGCTTCCGACGGTGGATCGGCGGCCAACTCAGCCGGCGTCACCTCGGCGGCTTTATGCCGCCGAGACATCTTGGCTTCGGTTATGTGGCTGCGCCACATCAATTATACAGGAGGAATAATAACACAAAAAATAATAATATAATGTATTCGAAATTACCCTTCCGGCGAAATGACCCTTTCGGCGAAATGACTTTCGGCGAAATGATCTATTCGGCGAAACTACTTTCGGCGAAATGGCGTTCGACGAAACGACTTTCGGCGAAATGGCTTTCGGCGAAGTGACCCGCTCCCATTACAAAGCGTTACATCCGTAACTTTTTTATAAATAATAGGTGTTACAAAGCGTTGCTTTTTTGTTAGTTATATTCGTTACGAAGCGTTGCTTTTTTGTAAGTTATATGCGTTACTTTTAGTAAGTTACAGGTGTTACGAAGTGTTATAAACGTTACCGTTTTGAAAGCAATAGACATTACGAACGAAGCGTTGCTTTTTTGTAAGTTATAGGCGTTACTTGCGTTACTTTTTCGTAAGTTATAGATGCTACGAAGCGACATATGGGTAACTTTTTTTTGTAAGTTATAGGCGTTACTTTTTAGTAAGTTACAGGTGTTACGAAGTGTTATAAACGTTACCGTTTTGAAAGCAATAGACATTACGAACGAAGCGTTGCTTTTTTGTAAGTTATAGGCGTTAATTGCGTTACTTTTTCGTAAGTTATAAATCCTACGAAGCGATACATGCGTAACTTTTTGCCTTTCTCATATAGAAAGGTTATGCAATCACTTGAAAAACGTGTTTAATCCACCTAGCAGTGAGATGATACCTATTTTTATCAATCCGCATGTGTTTTTTGCATGAATATTCTTCGGTGTTTAAGTTTTCATGACATTATTTTAATGACCGTCGTTTTAAGCGACAATTTGAGATTTTAATCACTCATTACTCTGTAATGTCGAAACTGCAAATCGGATCGAATTTAAATATAGAAGTGTGATAATCGATTAAAGATGCCATGATATGTAAGTTCCACTTTAGAGTTTACGGTAATTTAAGGTACTTCCAGAGCCGGTATTCAGGAACCAGCATAACCCAAACCGATTCGTATGGCCATATGACGAATAAATTACAACAGTTTTGAGTCCAACTTTGAAGCTTTTCGGGATTGTCATCTTCTATATCGGTTTGAATTTTAAAAATTCATCATCATGTAATTCGAGAACCGGATATCATAATTGGATAAAATTAATTAATTTTTGTATATAAGTTTGTTTTAATTTGAATTTTTGTTTCTGAAATTCGATTAGGCTTTTTTTGAGAAAACGATTGAGCTTTGAGAAACGATTTTATACTGGAACCGGAATTCTAAAAGCGGTATGGCCGAAGTCAGATAAAAATTCACCTGAGTAGCTGTACAGTTCACATTTGTTTCAAAAGATTTGAAAATCAGTTAAGACATCTTTGAGAGATCATAGCACGAATTAAATTTTTAGGTGCCTTCTGATCGACAACTGAATACCACTAAAACTGAAAAAAGTTAATTTTTTTATCGACTATCCAAATCTGCTAACCCGATAAACCTGATTAATTTATGTGGAATAGACATTTGTATACTATCCCCGAAACCGGAAGTTGGATCTGACTGAAAAACAAGATGTTTTATAGAACCTTGAAACTTTTCATTTCAATCTTAGATCGTTTCAGCCATCTACGAGAAAAATGAGTTACACAATTTTGATTTCGTTTCACATATCATCCTGTAGTTCCAGAACCAGAGGTCGGAACCAAACATAATGCAGGAACTTTGTTTGGGAGCATACGACTTTTCGTATGAATCTGAATTTGTAGAAAAGAAATTTTCGAAGAAAATTAAGTGAAATTATTTGTCACACACGCATTTGCTGATCTCGACGAACTGATTCGAATGGTATATGGATGTTATGTTCTTCCAGCATTTATTGCTGCAAGTTGTTTAAAACAAAATAATTAAAAAAAATTCTGCCATCATCTGGTTTATATATGTCATATTCGAACGATTATGTTGCCAAAAACGAGCCGTGCCAAAATCGGTCCGAGGCTAAATGTCATGAAAAAGGATGCTGTACACAATCCTTTTGGTACTTAGAAACAATTGTATGTAACAGTATAAAAAATCGTGTTTTCCGTTGCTCCCAAGCATTTCTTTGTCATACAGCGCTCAAAACTCCTACTGCTGGAATAGGGGGAAAAGTCGCTTACAGAAAAATTTCGATATCTCCGTTAAAAATGGACGGATTTTAACAATCTATGGCTTGTTGGATAGGTATTGCCGTGCGGAATCTAAGTCTGAAAACATATTCTGTTTTCAAGGTCAATTGTGACAGATACTGTAAAAAAACTGAAAATTTTGACATAAAACTTTGTATAACTCAAAAAGTAAACATCCGATCTCAAAACCATTCAATAGCGTTTTGGGTGACGGGGAGATCTTTCATTTGCGACTAGTTTGATCAAAATCGGTTCAGCCATCTCTGAGATCCCGACCTCTTAGTTGACAACACACATACAGACACACACACACATACACACACAGACATTTGCTCAGTTCGTCGAGCTGAATCGATTGGTATATGTCATTCGGCCCTCCGGGCCTCGGAAAATTTTTCGAAAGTTTGAGCGAATTCTATACCTATTTTTTATATATATAAAAATAGGTAAAACCGACCAGTGAAAATTGGCCCGGAGGGCCAAGTGTCATATACCATTCGACTCAGTTCATCGAGCTGAGCAATGCCTGTATGTGTGTGTATGTATGTATGTGTGTGTGTCAAATAATCTCAATAGGTTTTCTCGGAGATGGCTGAACCGATTTTGACAAGCTAGGATTCAAATGAAAGGTCTCGTGGTCCCATACGGAATTCCTGAATTTCATCCGGATCTGACTTCCGGTTCCGGAACTATAGGGTAAAGTGTGTTCAATATTGTACACCGTCACTTGAACCGGCGAAACAAAAAATACGTAAAAAATTTTCTAAACTGGTCTCAAAACTACACAAATCGATAGTCATTATCAGTAGGCAACTAAACAAACCGATTCCGGCTATCCTGGTTCCAAGTATCCGGTTCCGGAAGTACCGGAAATTGTGGTCATATATACCTAAATGGATCTCACTCACTTTTCTCAGCGATGGTTTGACCGATTTCCACAAACTTAGATTCAAATGAAAGGAATTCCTGAATTTCATCTGGATCCGACTTCCGGTTCCGGAGTTATAGGGTAAAGTGTGTTCAATATTGTACACCGTCACTCACGGAAAAAATTTTCTAAACTGGTCTCAAAACGACACAAATCGATAGTCATTATCTGTAGGCATCTAAATAAACCGATTCCGGCTATCCTGGTTCCAAGTATCCGGTTCCGGAAGTACCGGAAATTGTGGTCATATATACCAAAATGGATCTCACTCACTTTTCTCAGCGATGGTTTGACCGATTTCCACAAACTTAGATTCAAATGAAAGGTCTTCCGGTCCCATACGGAATTCCTGAATTTCATCCGGATCCGACATCCGGCTCCGGAATTATAGGGTAAAGTGAAACAAAAAACGTAAAAAAAATTCTAAACTGGTCTCAAAACTACACAAATCGATAGTCATAATCAGTAGGCAACTACACAAACCGATTCCGGCTATCCTGGTTCCCGGTATCCGGTTCCGGAAGTACCGGAAATAGTGGTCATATATACCAAAATGGATCTCACTCACTTTTCTAAGCGAGTGATTTGACCGATTTCCACAAACTTAGATTCAAATGAAAGGTCTTCCGATCCTATACGAAATTCCTGAATTTCATCCGGATTCGACTTTCGAATCCTGAGTTATAGGGTGCGTACTAGAAGAGTTTGTGTGTCATGTTAGTTGGTGGCCGTACGAACCGACTTCGATTATACCGGTTCTCGGGTTGCGGTGCCAAGTGCATAGAATAGTGAACCCATTTCGTTCTCTTAAGGATGGCTTACGCAATCAAAGCACTGTTTTATTCTGTATGTTATGCATAAACAATCACGTGGTTTCTTTCAAAAATCGAAGAGAAATTTTTTGAATAGAATACCACAATATTATATGTACATGAGAAAGGCATCATTACACCACTAGGTGGATTAAAACAGGTTTTTGTAAGTTATAAGCGTTACTTTTTAGTAAGTTACAGGTGTTACGAAGTGATATAAACGTTACCGTTTTGAAAGCAATAGACATTACGAACGAAGCGTTGCTTTTTGTAAGTTATAGGCGTTACTTGCGTTACTTTTTCGTAAGTTATAGATGCTACGAAGCGATACATGGGTAACTTTTTTTGTAAGTTATTGGCGTTACTTTTTAATAAGTTACAGGTGTTACGAAGTGTTACAAACGTTACCGTTTTGAAAGCAATAGACATTACGAAATGTTACATGCGTTGTTATTATGTGAATTAAAGGCGTTACGTAGCATTACGAACGTGTTACCTTTTTAGAAATCAAAGATGTTACAAAGTTCTATTTTTTGTAAGTCATAGTTATTACAAAGCCTTACATGCGTTACCTCTTTAGGAATTTACGAAGCGTTACATGCGTTACTTTTTAATAAGTTGTAGGCATTACGGAGCGTTACGAAGCGTTACTTTTTTGTAAGTTTGAGGTGTTACGAAGCATAACATGTTTTACTTTTTTGGAAGTTATTATCGGTACATGGGTTATTTTTTAGTAGGTTATAGATGGTACGAAGCGTTGAATGCGTTACTTTTTTGTAAGTTATAGGTGTTACGAAAAGTTACCTGTGTTACTTATTATGAATTATAAACATTATGAAGCGTGACTTTTTGTAAGTTACAAGCGTTACGAAACATGACATTAATTAATTTTTTGTGATCCCTTCTGATACCGATTACTGGGACACGCTTATGATGCTTTGGCACTGGGCGTTGTTTTGATTTAGGATCCACTTACAAACAATGTTGGATCTAAGGACCCTTTCCCGCAATGTTTCGAGTACTTGGCGATAGTAGACGTAATTTCCCCGATGAAGCTTCAGTCAGATCAAATGGTTTCCTACACCGCGTCTCATCTTCTATGTTTTAACTTCTTTCCTTAAATTATGTATGCCATCAAAACACCTTCGCACGACCCAGAGCACTACCACCATGCATTTTTACAATTTTAGCGTACGTTTCCTACGCTGTTTCGTCCAATCTGGAACAAAATTTAATCGCGACGAGCACCATCAACAGACGTCTACTTAACACGACACAGCAGCCGATCAAAACATGCTAGATAGACGGTAAATATATCAACGGAGTGGAGTAGAATGCCGGGGAATGTTTAGAGAAAATTTCGAAATTGCTTCTTTATTTTTTATAGTTTTTATTAAAAAGTTCTATTAATTCACAGGTCGTGTAAAATATACATTTTTTTTGAATAAATAAAATTTCCAAAATAAAACGTTTTGATATATCTGAAACGGTTTCGGTTTGACGGTGTTTTAGAGTCAAATCAAAAATATTGTCCCTTCTGTCCTACTCGAAGCGCCGGGAAATTACTACATGGAGATCACTTTGCCAACTAAACGCTAAATTTCTCACACACATTGAAATCACTCCATGTAGGATGTCTGTTCTCTGTGATGGTGCTTAGATGCAAAGAGTGTTTTAATAACAGTATTACCTTCACGTCAACTCAGAGATTTATGCTGGACCGTTAGGTGACGTTAACAGTTGAACATTAGCACTGATGAATCAAAGACGAAACGAAAAAGTTAGAAATTCGTTATGTTCATTTAGTACAAACTGATATCCAAAATCTCAAATTAATTTTTCATTCTGTTAGGATAGAAGAGTTTTACCTTCACTTTCTGACATTTCAGAGACTCGGATGACTTGCATCGATGAGATGCCTAGGCTCGATTCCTCTGGTAGAAGGTAAAAGTTTAGCTACGAAAAGCTTTCTGCTTTCTTAAATAACCCTTGTCTCGTCTCACTTTTCCACACTTTATCTTCACATCCTTACTCTTCCTTGAGCTCTATAGCTCTATAATTTTCAAACTCTTTCTCCTCTTACAATCTCTAGTTAATTTGATGTCGTTTAGAAACCGAAAAATTTTTCGTTGGGTACTGATAAAAACTTTAAACTAGGTTAACACGGCTCTGCGTATTAACAAGACTAAAACCAAATCGTTCTTTCACTTTTCAATTTATTGATGGTCGAATTATGCTCCACTTTAAACCAGTATCAATTCACCTTACGTCGTGAAGTCGCAAGTGCCAGTTCCTTTTGTTCGTTAGGGTTACCGATCTCGACTGTATCGATCTAGACACACAAACTAACTAATCATAATAGATGCGAATACCCAAGTCGAATTTATTATTCAATTTTTTTATTATTCTACTATCCAAACTGAACCTTTTGCTAAAATCTATTGCTGGATTGACAAATAAGGAGTGATAATTTGTCCTGTAGAATCTGAATCGAATCGAGCTTCTTAAATGAATGTCCTTTGCTATTTAGTCGTTACTTTTCTGATTCCTTTCAGTCGTTTTCGGACACCAACTGGTAAAACCCTGCAGATTTTCCATCGTCCAAACGAATGAAAATTACTAAATTGAACATACAGCGACTGTCAGTTTGAATAAGCAATAAACCCAACAGTTGAACCTGACGAAATGATGGTCTGGGAACTGAAAATAGCTTGAAGACAGCGTAGGAGCAGCCAAGCAAGTGTTGACACGAGAAGAAGCTATTGGCTCTAAGAGTGCGCTTAACATCAACTGAAGAAGAAAATCAAGTTAGAAGTGGAAAACGCTTCCAACGAGTAAATTTCAGAACCAAAGCAAGAGGCTGCCATAGAAAAAAATTGCTTTGCTATGAGATCGCGAAGACAGGAAGAAGTTATTTTAAAAGCGAAGAACACATGTTTCGTAAGTACCTCAACCTATCACCAAACAGAAAAGTAACATTCTCGCCGTTTAGACAGAAGTGGATGTCTGATGTTAGTTGTAGTAGAACACCTCCAAATTACTAATCGATAAATTTCATTTCATCGTTTGAATTTAGCTGTGGTACATAGTTTTCGACAATGAACCTCTTGTTCAGTTCTAAATCAGTTAGTGCTGTCGGGAAGATTTTCTATCAATATTGGCCTTGTTGCTTAACACAAAACACAATCCATTTTCAACCCGAACTGCTATTAAATAGATGAATGTAATAGTACTTGGGATTGGAACTTAGCTAATTTATGCATCATGCGAAAACGACATTAGTTGGTTAGGATATTTTTTTCTGAAAAACAACCTAGGTTAGAAAGGCGATAGTTAAACAAATAAGCTTCTCATCTCCCTCTTAATTCTACTAATCGATATTTTACTATCATGTCACTACACTTTTATTTTTAGTACAACACGATACAGTACAAACATATATACTACGTAGACATAAAATTAGTGTATCACCTCAAGATACACTAAAATTAGTGTAAGACCTCAAAAAGCTGATCGGAATACAGTAGGGTAACGGCTCCCTATTTCCATCTCATCCCGTCACCTCATTACTTTGAACATGAATAATATTTTAAAACCTACCTGAACCAAACTGTGAAATGTTTCATAATGATTATAAAAGCTATTGTCACAGTTTCCCATTGAAAGAAATGGTTTTAAATTCTTCGGTGATCGTTTTTACCTATTTTTATATATATATAAAAAATAGGTATAGAATTCGCTCAAACTTTCGAAAATTTTTCCGAGGCCCGGAGGGCCGAATGACATATACCAATCGATTCAGCTCGACGAACTGAGCAAATGTCTGTGTGTGTGTGTGTATGTGTGTGTGTGTCTGTATGTGTGTTGTCAACTAAGAGGTCGAGATCTCAGAGATGGCTGAACCGATTTTGATCAAACTAGTTGCAAATGAAAGATCTCCCCGTCACCCAATGGTTATGGCTATTGAATGGTTTTGAGATCGGATGTTTACTTTTTGAGTTATACAAAGTTTTATGTCAAAATTTTCAGTTTTTTGACAGTATCTGTCACAATTGACCTTGAAAACAGAATATGTTTTCAGACTTAGATTCCGCACGGAAATACCTATCCAACAAGCCATAGATTGTTAAAATCCGTCCATTTTTAACGGAGATATCGAAATTTTTCTGTAAGCGACTTTTCCCCCTATTCCAGCAGTAGGAGTTTTGAGCGCTGTATGACAAAGAAATGCTTGGGAGCAACGGAAAACACGATTTTTTATACTGTTACATACAATTGTTTCTAAGTACCAAAAGGATTGTGTACAACATCCTTTTTCATGACATTTAGCCTCGGACCGATTTTGGCACGGCTCGTTTTTGGCAACATAATCGTTCGAATATGACATATATAAACCAGATGATGGCAGAATTTTTTTTAATTATTTTGTTTTAAACAACTTGCAGCAATAAATGCTGGAAGAACATAACATCCATATACCATTCGAATCAGTTCGTCGAGATCAGCAAATGCGTGTGTGACAAATAATTTCACTTAATTTTCTCGGAAAATTTCTTTTCTACAAATTCAGATTCATACGAAAAGTCGTATGCTCCCAAACAAAGTTCCTGCATTATGTTTGGTTCCGACCTCTGGTTCTGGAACTACAGGATGATATGTGAAACGAAATCAAAATTGTGTAACTCATTTTTCTCGTAGATGGCTGAAACGATCTAAGATTGAAATGAAAAGTTTCAAGGTTCTATAAAACATCTTGTTTTTCAGTCAGATCCAACTTCCGGTTTCGGGGATAGTATACAAATGTCTATTCCACATAAATTAATCAGGTTTATCGGGTTAGCAGATTTGGATAGTCGATAAAAAAATTAACTTTTTTCAGTTTTAGTGGTATTCAGTTGTCGATCAGAAGGCACCTAAAAATTTAATTCGTGCTATGATCTCTCAAAGATGTCTTAACTGATTTTCAAATATTTTGAAACAAATGTGAACTGTACAGCTACTCAGGTGAATTTATCTGACTTCGGCCATACCGCTTTTAGAATTCCGGTTCCAGTATAAAATCGTTTCTCAAAGCTCAATCGTTTTCTCGAAAAAAGCCTAATCGAATTTCAGAAACAAAAATTCAAATTAAAACAAACTTATATACAAAAATTAATTAATTTTATCCAATTATGATATCCGTTTCTCGAATTACATGATGATGAATTTTTAAAATTCAAACCGATATAGAAGATGACAATCCCGAAAAGCTTCAAAGTTGGACTCAAAACTGTTGTAATTTATTCGTCATATGGCCATACGAATCGGTTTGGGTTATGCTGGTTCCTGAATACCGGCTCTGGAAGTACCTTAAATTACCGTAAACTCTAGAGTGGAACTTACATATCATGGCATGTTTAATCGATCACACTTCTAGATTCAAATTCGATCCGATTTGCAGTTTCGACATTACAGAGTAATGAGTGATTAAAATCTCAAATTGTCGCTTAAAACGACGGTCATTAAAATAATGTCATGAAAACTTAAACACCGAAGAATATTCATGCAAAAAACACATGCGGATTGATAAAAATAGGTATCATCTCACTGCTAGGTGGATTAAACACGTTTTTTCATTTAAAATAAACTCACTTTTCAATTTAGGACACATTTTCGTCTCAAGATATACAGTTCGTCTTGTTTCTGATTATCGACTAATCGATTCGTCTCAAAACATGATCACTATTTCGCACAATTACACTACCATTGAATGCTGGATGACTTCATGAATAGTAATGTTCACTTTCCATTTGTTTAGTTAACGATTAAAAACTTCAAAAATTACCCGATAAGCAATAAAAGTCTTCAAAAATATGAGATGATAGTTTTTCACTTAGTCCACTTGATTGCGCTTTGTTTTAGTAGCACTGGTTTCATTCCGCTATACGTCAACATAACACTGTGAAGTGTGTGTGTGTGTTTAATCGGTTGTACACAGAGATGCCAGATATTTTCATAGAAAATATGTATTACTTTGCATAGAAAGTCTATATCTGCTCTATCTGTTTTCACTAATAAAATGGTGTTAATCATAATCAACTATCTGCATAAAAGATTTTCACTTTAACATGTGATTTGTCCGTTGATTAAAAAACTTTTAAAGAATCACTGCAATAAAATACTAATAGATACTCAGAGAGAAAAGTCTAATTTCATACTTCTCACTTTTTATGAATCTGCACAAATTTAATACATATTGGTAAATATGAAGAAAAAATACATAGAAAATCTGTATAATATCTGTAATCTGATTTAAATCAGTATGCGAACGCAAAAATCTATACAATACAGCTAAATCTGTATAAATGGCATCTCTGACTCTGCATTTTGATTTAAGAAGGGCTAATGTCTAAATAGTAAGAAATCCGTTTTTGGTTTTATTTAAAGTTCACCAAATTGACTTTGCAATAAAATTTTAAATTTAAAGCGAAAGGTGACGGAAACGACCGAACATTTTTTACACGTTGAAATTATTTCATACTAATTCTAAAAATATCGTGTACTGTCTCATAGTTGGCATTAGGCCGTTTTTAAGAAGAATTCTGACATTTTGAACCTGAGAGTGTAATAGTGGAATATTTTGTTTTGATTGCTGTCGCCATTACTAATTTATAGGATGAATTAGGGACCAACAATAGGATGGATAAAAATCCATTGAGATGAAATTAGGAGCAGAGTAGTGAACACATCATAAGTATTTTTATCTGTTTCATGAATATTAGTTAAATTTTCAAGAAATGTGAATCAATTCTCAACGTGGAGCAAGGCGAATGAAGTAGTAATATATATAAAATTTATAGTGATTTTAGTGGCTAAATCGGGGTTTTGAGGCAACGTTCTTACAAATGAGATGAAATAGGGAGCCCTTATCCTACACCAAACCCTCAAGTTACGAAGTTTTTTTTGCTTTTCTTTTGAACCAAGGCCCGGAGAGCTAAGTGCCATATGCCGTTCGACTCAGTTCGTCGAGTACGCAAAATTTCTATGTGTGTATGTGTGCATGCACCAAAAATGTGCACCCGTTTTTTTTCGGAGATGATTGAACCGACTTCACAAACTTATGCTTTTTTTAATGAAAAACACTGGTGGCGTGGATTGCTTTGGTTTTGAACTTTCGAGCAGAAATGCAACATTCTGACGGTGTTTCATTGCGATTTCTGTTCGAAAGTGCAATCCCAGAGCAATCCACGCCACCGGTGTTTTCCAATGAAAAACGCCATTAGATTCAAATAAAAGGTCTCTTGGTTCCATATTCTGATATTGAATTTTATTTGGATCAAACTTCCAGTTCCGAAGTCACGGGCAAAATAAGCAAAAAACTAAAAAAGAGCACTCCATTCAATCAAGAACCGCTCAAGCAATTTTTACAAGCTTCTAGATTCAATTGAAAGGTCTTACAATTCCATAGAACAGTACCGAATTTCCGGAATCACAAGCTGATAAGTATAAAAGTGATCGACCGATATTCACAAACTTAGATTCAATTGAAAAGTATTACGTACCCATGATTGGGGATAGAATACGATTCGAAAAATATAGCGTGAAATGTGTATGAAAATGTAACCTGTAATTTGGAGCGATAATGCAAAAACCTGTTCAAATCCACCTAGCGTTGTAATGATGCAACAACATAATTATTTTTCCATGTCATCAGAAATATGGTCAGTAATCTATGATTAAATTTTCAATAGTGTAAGAATAAATAAACCAAAAATTTAGTTTCCTCAAACTTTTGAAAACAATGAGAAAAATTCATCATTGTTTTCTTTTTGCACTTGTGTGACGGTTTTAAGCTGGTCAGGCACATATCAGTCCCGACTTCAACTTTTCGAGTATAAAAGGTAAACAATGGTCGAAAAACGATCATTTCTTCTTGTGCGTTAAACGGGACTGGGCGTCTGAGTGAGAACCTTCTAACAGGTAATTTTGAAACTGAACTCAGAACCTGATCCACCTGAATTCCGAATTTAAATTTAGATCTAGAATTTAGTTTCAGAATCCAGTTTCAGAATACAGTTGCCTTTGGAATATGTATCAAAAATTCAGATTCAGCAACAATTTTGGAACAAAATTCAAGATATGAATTGTAGATCTGGATTCTGGAACAAACTTTCAGATCTGAGCACCGTACCAAAGTTTTTGGACTGTCTTCTGAACCAGAATTTCGTTCCTGAATTCAGTTTCAGAATTCATTTCCAGAGTTCAGCACTGGAATTAAATTCGCATACTGGAATTAAATTCGGTTCTTGGGTTCTGGAACTAGATTCCGGAACTGTAATTCAGGTTCGGAATTCTTGTAGAGTCTGCTGTTGTGAATTCTAGAGCTAATTTCATCAACAGAATTATTGATCTCGATTCCAAAACGGAATTTCGCAATTAAATTCTATGCATAGACTATGCGAAGCTTTTCTCGACAGAGTATGTAAATCTACAAAAAAGAACAACTATAGCATTGCTTGTTATATTGATTTACTCGTATTCGTTCAGTGTTATTTGTGCGGCAGAATAAGTGTAGGCAATATGTCATACTTTAGTACATATGCACAGTTACAATTCTGTTAGCGAAGCAGTAAAAGTGGTAAAATTCAAACAATCAATCAACTAATACGAACGATTATTGATATTAGGAAATATTGAATAAGTCTATTAGCTTTGTTCGTAATCACATCCTTCAGTAATGTCTTTGATATTACCCACCCGCCGTTTTTACTTCGTCGCTTTTAGTGACGGTATAAATATTTTAACAATCTTCGCTCTGTAATTCCGAAAGCGGATGTCGGATCCGGATGAAATTCCAGAATACAATATGAGGTCACGTGAACTTTCATTTGAACCTAAGATTGTTAAAATTAGTTACACCATCTCTGCGAAAGGTGGGGAAGTAATTTGGAATAGAAGTTTTTACACTGTTCACCCTGTAATTCCGGAACCGGAAGTCGGATTCGAATAAAATTCAGGAACTTTGCATAGAGCTACAAGACCTTTCATTTTAATTTAAGTTCATGAAAAGAGAGTTCAAACATCGGTTTTCTCAATGATTGCATAATCTTTCTATATGAGAAAGGTAACAAATGGATAAAATTCAGCAAAGATAACAAAGTATTGGAGTTTGATTTTATGAAAATCTGATATAAGTTTATTTGGTCGTGAACTAATTTGAGAAATTTAGTATCCAATTTAAGGAGCTCGCTACTTATCAGATGGTTACTTTAAAAAAATGTTCTTGTTACATTGACATTTTCAATCCAAGCATCCTATCTCCGGATCCGGAAATAGAAAAAAAAATTGAGATATTTTTATGACTCCTTAAGACCTTTCAGTTGAATGTAAGATAGTGTAAATCGGTTGAACCATCTTTGAGCAAAGTGAGTGGCATTATTTTCAATTTTTTGGTGCATATCACTTTTCTAATTCCGGAACCGGAAATCGAGTCCAAGCAAGAAATGCGAACATAAGACCTTTCATTTGAATCCAAGTTTGTGAAAATCAGTTCAGCCATATCCGAGAAAATTGATTCACGTTTGATGTTTTCAAATGACTCAAAACGGTTTCCACGGAGCGGTCGTTTGAGTTTGCTGAATAGCCAGAAGTCACACGGAGCTAAATCAGGCGAATACGGTGTTTGCGGAACGATATTGGTTGAATTTTTGGCGAAAAAATCACGAAGAATCAATGCAGTATGCGACGGTGCATTATCGTGGAGCAAAAACAAAGAAATGTAGGTCCACAATTTCGACCTCTTTTTACGAATAACATCAAGCAAATGACGCATAACACTCAAATAGTATTACTTGTTGCTGGTTTTTTGCCCACAGCAGTATATGCCATTCTGCCCTCCCAGTGAAAGGTAAAAAATTATAATGCAGTTTCATTTACCAGGAACTCAAATAAGAAAAAGTTTTCCTTTCTTAACCATTCGTTTTGATCCACGTAGTGGCTTGATGGTGCCTTTCTTATACTATTCATACTCTCATAAATATTATAATGGAATTTTAAAAAACTTTCCTTCGAATCTAAAATTGAAAACAAGAGTTTGTTTGGGCAGAAGCTATCATAGCCTATAAATTGTATTTGTTTTGAATAACCAAATTGAGGAGAATTTTTTTCATCGTCACTCTAAACAAGGGTTCAAAATTTTGAACACACTTCACCCTGTAGTTATAAACTGGAGGTTGGAATAAAACAGCAGTCTATAGGGCCACAGTATCTTTAATTTTAACCTAAGTTTATGAGATGCGGTTCGGTAATCACTGATAAAATGAAATGAGCTTTATGTTAAAGCTTTTAGCCCGTTACTTCCAGAACCGGGAACTGAGAATAGGAAGAGTCGAAGTCGGTTTGTTTGACCAGCAACTAACATAACCTCAAAAAGAAACAGTTTGAAGATAAATTTAGAAGAAGTTTTCTCTTCTTTGCTTCGTCACTGTGAATGACGAAGGTTTCTGACTAAAATGAGGTCTTTTTACGCGATTTTTATGCGTATTTTTTATGTGGTTTTATCTTTAGTCGGATTTACGAAGTTATTCGGTTTTTTCGGATTTACGAAGTTATTCGGTTTTTCTTACGCGCATTTCCGAGATAATTCGATTTTTTTTTATGCGAAATCTGGTGTTATACCAAAAAATCAGTCAAGTCAACTGTTCAATTTTGAACTTTTCGGTTTGAAAAACAAGCAATATTTTTGAAGATTACACCAAATCTCGACATCTCATTTCTACGACATTCGGCATTAAAAAAAACAGATATTCGGATTCGGAAATCTCAAAATATTAGAGTACAAGTGAGACATTGGCCGACGACGAAGGCAAAGCAGACTCTGTGATACAAAAAACAACCAAAAAAACAGAAAACTGTTCCACAAAATTTAGTCAAATCAATTTGATAGAAATTACATTTTGCCGAACACTCGAAGGGCCCGAATGACCAAGTAGTTAAAAGTCCTTAATAAACAAAAAAATAAACAAACCTCCTTAAAGATCCTTAATAAACAAACAAAAAAAGGCGGATGGGTAATGTCAGAGACATAAGTGGATGTCGTGAATACGAAAACAACTGACATGTTCCTTAACACTTCCGAATATCAATTAGTTGATTAATTGTATGAATTATGCAAGAATTCCCCTTTTTCACATTTTTCGCAAAAACAAAGAAGGCTTCACTTAATCTCGATTACTGTGAATTTCACACAACGAAAAGTGCACAAATCTAATCAAACTGATCTAGATTTCCACTAAACTGAGGATATTTACCTTCGATTTGCGAAGAAGAAATCCTAATAGTTCTTTAGAAAACTTTTAGAGCTATTAGAACCTCTTGTCCTCGTTTCGTTGTTTTTTCATCAATGCAAACAACTGGCAGCTGTGACGTAATCGCTCTTGTCGAAAGTGAAACTAGCTTTGCAAACGACACAAAATACATCTGCTCGCAGTAGCGATAGAATCTAAACTGATCAAATTTTTGTTAAGAGGTTTCTTTTACGTGATTTCGTTTGTAGCTTTTTCACTAATGGGCGGTCCTAGCGGCTATAAAAATAGCAGCATATAGAATTTTAATGTCGATTATTTCATTTCGGATTTGCATTTCATTGAAAGAAACTATCAGGAAAGCTGTACGGGATTGATTCCTGCCTTTCAGAAGGACCAAATTGTGGAACTCACTACGATATTCACCACTTTTCGGAACATTTTTCTCGTACGATTAGTTGCACAGCAGCAGATATTTTGTTCTCTTTCTCAGAACGCGTTCTGATTGGCTGGTGTTGGCATGGGTCAAATGGTACAGGTTTTTCAATGCTTTTTCTTTACACGCTTAAGTTGAGAAATTTCGATTCTATTGGTAGTTAGATTATATAAATTCTTTCACAGATCACTGAGCTATGAGCTTTCAAAATACGAGAAAAGCGAACGCGCCTTATGTATTATCCTCTTTGATACTCGTTTATACCAAACATTTCAGAGAAGTTTAATTTTGAATTATTTGAGATTATGTCACAAAACTGAAAATTTTATCATGAAATTGTGATCATATTTCCGACGGCATGTAGCAAAAAATATGTTGATTCGTTAGATACAACAAGAGATATTCACGATCAAAAACTTATCACTCTCTCAGAGGGTAAATTTTGAAATAGCGCCCCATAGTAAAGTAATTCGTATTCACGACAAAAGTCCAAAAGTCAATTTTTTAAAACAAATTTTTGTCAGATCTCGATGTTTTGAAAAATTTTGAAGACATTTGGCAACAAAAATAATTTTACGTTTTTTTACGCAGATTTCCGAAGTTACTTGGTCTTGTTTTACGCGGATTTCCGAAGTTACAAAGTTTTTTTCCCGCGGATTTCCGACGTCACGCGACTGTTTTTCCGCGGATTTCCGAAGCTCCGCGGCTACACACACCCATTTTGCGGCCTCGACTAACTGAGTCGACTGGTATATGGTCGATGGGTGAGTCCACCTGAGTTCGATCCCCAACCCCCGCACAAAGGGTCAGAAAGCTTTGCGGGCCCGAAGAGGCGAATGACGTTAATGTTAAAATCTCTATGTTGAAAACAAAAACAACAGATCCTTCTCTATCAAATTGTAATTTTTCAATATTGATATTTTTATTAAATATAAACCCGAGCAGAGTGTGAGATCAAATAGAAAACTCATTTTGATGTTATGATGTTCGCCCGAGCAGAGTGTGAGATCAAATAGAAAACTCATTTTGATGTTATGATGTTCGCATTTACCGATTACTCAAATTGCTGTTGTTTTGGTCGTTTTAAGAGGCAAAAAATCAAAATCGAAAGCAAAAAGATATTCCGATGATATCAAACAGAAAAGTATTTTTGCTAACAGCGAAAGCAAACTGAAATCTAAATAAGATATATATTTTTTCTTATTGATAGCAAAACTAGTTCTCAATTTGAAGTTATTATCAAACAACGAAAACAATACTGGAATGCATAATCAGTTATTGATTTGCTTTAAAAAGACATTACTGAGAACAAACAAGTCGCGAGCATAAGCTAAAAATAGATTGGGCAAAAGACCCGGGATAGTATACCTTTAGGCGATATTACTTGCAACAATAAAAAAGTGTCAAAAAGCACCAAAACCAACAATCTCCACAGCGTTTCGAACTTAGGTTATTTGGATTCCGAACTTACCGCGAATGATATGGACTGTGACGTTAAGTTGTGAGTAGATGGAGAATTTTCGATCATATGACAAGCATTTTGATTCACAAAGCTGTATACAGGTAGTTTTAGCCGATGTACATTCGTTTCGTCGCATCCGTCCCGCATCCATCGTGAATGGCAGTGCGGCTTTTTGATAAGTATGAAAATGTGAAATTTTTTCTTTCTCGTATCCAGAAGCTGTTGCATGTGAACATCATAATATCAAATTGAGTTATTTATTTGATTTCACTCTACTCGAGTATGTAATTACTTTGAAATACGACTTTCGAGGCTCATAAGAGCGAGCGCTTTAGAGTGAAGTCTTTTACAGCGAAGGCTCATTGAAGACGTGAATTAGGAATCTGACAAAAAGTAATCCCAGATCATATATTATTTCGATTCCAAAAAAAAGGTGGGTGGGTAATGTCAGAGACATAACTGGATGTCGTGAATACGAAAAAACTGATACGCTCCCATCACTTTTCCGAATATCAGTTAGTTGATTGATTGTATGAATTGTGCAAGCTTTCCTCTTTTTCACTAATAGAGTTTGAAGCGATGCACCTACATTAAAATACAGATTAGTTACATTAAACAGCTACTATTCTACAACTATATATTCCAAACTTGAAACAATTCTTTTATAATTTGCTAATATAGCAGGCTAGGTACGACAAATTTGTAGTTTATTTTTATTGATGCTACAAAGTTCGAAGATATCTGATTCTTCTCGAAATTTCAGTACGAGACAATTGCAATGGGCTGGTCTGAAATGTATCGACGATCTTCGGTATGCAAGAGTTATTATAATAATAATAATGATAGTAATAATAATAATAATAATAATAATAATAATAATAAAAATAATAATAATAATCATAATAATAATAATAATAATAAAAGAGATTAACCTGTTTATATGGCAACCCTGCTTCGCATGGCATATTTTTACACGGTCCCATACTAGTATAAAAATGTGTTCAATATTCGCTTTCGCATTGCCGTTCGTAATTGAATGTGTTAGTGACGGTACAAATCTGCTTTTCTACCTGTTTACGGTGCCATCGTTCTGACGGTACGTACAGAGTAGCTGCTTTAACTCAAATGACGCTATTTCTCACATCACATTTCAATTTATACTGGTAGCGGTGTACGGACCTCCCCTTCACAGAACGGGAAACAGTGAGACGATATAAAAGAGAGAGTTAGTAGAGCGGCAGTCAGTAATATTGAACTGGCTGTCTAACGGTTAACAGCTTCTTGTGGAATTTTCACGCGGAAACACGCACACAGGAGGAACAATTAAGGGCAAGGCAAAGTCCCGCTCGAACCGTGCTGGTCTGCAGTTCCCAGTTGGCAAAATCTCCATCGTCTGCTCCGGAAGGGAAACTACGCAGAGCGTGTCGGTGCCGGTGCACCGGTCTATCTGGCGACAGTGATGGAGTACTTGGCTGCCGAAGTGTTGGAATTGGCTGGTAATGCTGCCCGCGACAACAAGAAAACGAAAATCATCCCTCGCCATCTGCAGCTGTCCATCCGTAACGACGAGGAGTTGAAAACCCCGTCCTTTTCAGGACGACCACATAACTGTGATAAAGAAATATTTAGGATTGCTTTAAATTTAGCCAGTTCTGAAACGCCTAGAAAGTATAATGCGCAAATCAAGTGAAAACATTTGTTCTAATAATTTGTATAAAGTATACTAGTATAAAGATGTTTCTAAATCAAAATTTTCTGTTTCGTATTGCGAGACAGCGTTACTGTCCTGTCGTAATTGAATGTGTTAGATATCATGATCAAAAAGCGCCCCATACTAAAGAATTCACGACAAAAAAAATACATATTGATCTGTACGTGGCAACTCTTTCGCACGGCATATTTGTGTACTAGTATAAAGATGTATTCAACATCATCACTTCCTCTTTCGCATTGCCGTTCGTAATTGAATGTGTTGGTGACGGTGCAAATTAATTTAACTTCTCGTGTGTGCCTTGTTTCGGCAACAGTTGCTCGGAAAATGGTAGGAAAGCGATAAAATTCAACTAATTCTTTATGATTATTTTTAGCACTTAAAAGTGCTATTTGAATTTGCTGGAGTTTTCGGCTGCCTTTCAGAATTCCTTTCCTGTACGCAGAACGGGAAACAGTGAGACGACAGGTCCACGATGTTGCTCTCGTGTGTCTTGTTTCGGGAACAGATGCTCAGCAAATGGTAGGAAAAATGAAGCACTCAACTTTTATATGGATGCTCTTGTATAGATGCAGACATCTCGCGTTCTGATTGGCTGGTGCTGTCATGGGTTAAATCAAACAGGTTTTTCAATAGTATACTATTGAAAAACTTCAATGTTGTTGCAATACACGTTCAAGTTGAAAATTTTCGATTCTATTGGTAGTTAGATTATATAAATCCTTCTACAGATCACTGAGCTATGAGCTTCCAAAATACGAGAAAGGCAAACGCGCCATATGAATTATCCTCTTTGACACTCGTTTGTACCAAACATTTAAGAAAAGTTTAATTTTGAACTATTTAAGATTATGTCACACAACTGAAAATTTTATCATAAGATTGTGATCATATTTCCGATGGCATGTTGCAAGAATTATGTTGATTCATTAGATACAACAGAAGATATTCACGATCAAAAACTTATCACTCTCTCAGAGGGTAAATTTTGAAAAGGCGCCCCATAGTAAAGTAAGTCGTATTCACGACAAAAATATCTTACTTATTTCGACTAATTGGGACAATGAATGAGTATCTCACTTCTGTCCACAGACACAGCATCACACTGATTTAGCAAGTTTTTAATTCTTGTGTAGACTTAAATTCGGGATCAATCGATGAAGATTTATTGCGGAGTGAACATCAAGCAATTAATTTGCTTGCTTCAGATAAAATGGATTAAATATAGATAATTCGTGGAAATCTGATTATATGGAGAATAGGGTTTTCAAACTAGTTTTCTAAGTTTTTCAAATATTAATGTAAAATCGCTGTACTATATGGAGTTAGTGTGCTAAAATATGATCTAGCTCAGAATCTGAAATCTCCAAAGCTTTTTTCTGAGGAAAGTTGTTCGGGATGTCAAGGTCTACATTATGAAGAATATGTTAGTTAGGAATTAATTCACCAAGCGCTCCTACAGCACTCGAAAGTTTCTGATAGAAGACATATTACGTTATATCTCTGAAACATGATGATTTAGAACGTCGGTGATTGGAGGTAATAAAATTCTTTCATTTGGTGGCGCTAAAATGCAATCAAATATACAAACATTTCAGAGATGGTCTTTGGGATATTTTTATAGGGGAGTGAGCGTAGCAAGTGTCATTAAAAGGAAGGGGTCTTGGTGCGGTCATGAAAAAAATCATATAACTTGACGAGAATCGAGACATTTTGAAGACCATAGAAACATTTTGCATACTTTAGATATGCCGAGGGGTGGATGTAGCAAGTGCCTAAAAACGGATCAAATTTGGTACAGATACTTCTTGCTCTTCAGAGATGGTCACAAGTGTATTTTTATGGGGAAGGGGGCCTAGCAAGGGTCTTTAACAGGAGATCATGAAAAAGATTATCTAATTGGATGAGTATCGATACTTTTTGAAGACCATTTTGAAGGATGAGTATCGATACTTTTTGAAGACTTTTTGAAATTGTTGGTTTGAAACAAGCAAAGGATAAATTGTATATATGATCAAACATAACTCCAAAACAACTCAATAGATTATTAACTATCTTGGCACAAGTAATTCTTGCTGTTCATAGGTTCGTATAAGAGATATTTTAAAGAGGAGAGGGGTAGGAGGTGGTGGTTGCAGTAAGTGTTTGATAACAGGGGGAATTTGAGGCAAAATGTTGCGAGTTTTACGAAATCGGAATTTTTCGACAGGCACAGATATTTATTACAACTAAGAGATGATCGTAGGATATTTATACGCGTGAAAAGATAGCAAGTGTCTATTGAAGAAGCTCTCAGCTCAATTATTTGTAAATATCGGAATAATTCCATAGCTACTCAGTAAATTATCGCCAAACTTGGCAGAGGTACTTTTTGCAATTCAGATGTTTTAGTAAAGCTATTTTTTTCTTGTCGAGATCAGATATTCATTGCACAGGTGAACAAAAGGTTGGAGTTTGTAGCAAGTGCCTCGAAAAAGAGGTTTATTGTTAAATTTATCTTATTTGTCGACAAACGAGGGAGGATATAGACTAGGAGAAAAGAGTCTCGAAAATCAATTTTCATTTCCCCTCCCCCCCTCTCTTTTTTTGACGAACACAGATACTATTCACATTACTCAGAGGGCAGAGAGCTGTTGCTAGCTCACTAACAAAAAAGGAGTTCAATGTAAAATTCATTCGAAGAGAAACGATACTTCTTGATTAATACAGATTAATACCTTAACATCAAAATAGATTAAAGGGAAGGAGTGTAGCAAGTGCCCCAAACATGGGAAGTATAATGTGAATTGATCGGATTTTACGAAAAAATGGTACTTCTTGACCAGTACTGCATATTTCTAGCAACTTAGTGAGGGTCGCAAAAATATTCACAAGAGGCAGGGGGAATAAATATTCTTAACCAAGGGAGGTAAAATCGATCTGAATTGACGAAGAAATTATAAAATTAATGTGCATTTTTTCATGTAAATTGAGAAAACTGTCCGATGAAAATAAGTTTACGATCATTATCACAATCTTGAGCAATTGTGTGGAAATAAGTTGTGCTTCACTACGCTCTAAGTATTTCAATGGTCAGAACAATTTCTAAAACTGTTTTTGCGGCCTTGTCTTCACGAAACATTTCTGAGCAACGCCGGGTAATTCATATAGTATGATATGAAGAAAAGCGTATTATTCAAAGGGCTTGTTAGTTGATGCACGAAAAAACAATCTCTTTGGCAATGCCGATCGTCGATTTCTGAACCACAGACAATAACGGTCAAAACAACAACCGAAAATAATAGTCAGAACATTTAACATCTTTTTTTAACTAAACGCGAAAACTGTTAGAGAATCTGATATTTAACGTATCCCACCAGATTTTTGATATCAAGTTCCTGTAGAAGGTCTGTCTGTGGCTGACGATTAGCGAGATGAGAATGCCCAAGCCGCTATTCGTTCTTGAAAGAGAATGAGGGCTTTTGACCGGATCTGGTGAAGGCTCATTATGCCAGGAGATCGCTAAAAGAGATAAAGTAGCTTCAGATAAAGTGGATTATTGGTGTAAAAGCTGCAAAAGTGTTGACAAAAATCTTTTCCTTGATCACGGTTATGTTTCCGGACAACTGCAACAGGAAGCATTTTTGTAAAACGCAACATAGAATTAAAGGAATAATTGTTCCTTTAAAATTAATTTCTGCATTTTTGTATCGCCTAATAGAACTAGTCCTATTTTGATGCAGTTATTAAGTTGTTGCTTTTGAATAATCAATTTTGGAGTTTCTCAAAATTTTGGCTCGCAAGTTTTTTTTTCAAAAGTAACAGCAAAAAGATAACATAATGTGATATCCATTGAAAAATTGATGGGCTGAGATCAAATTAAGACTTCAATGTGATGTTGCTATCATGATAAGATTTCAATTTGCTCTCGTTTTGATGTTTGACTTTGCTCGGGAAGGCATACAAAATTTAAAAATAAAATTTATATTTTATACCGTTCCGTCTATTTCGATAGTCACGTGAATTGTACAGAAAGAAACCCCATATATTTTCAATGAACGAGTCCCCATATCCGGATGTTAACAATTAAAGCTCAACCAGGAAATCCAAACAATTCCTCACTGTGTTTTAAGCCCACTGCCACTCAAAGATAGCAAATGTTTCCTCGGTAGCTTGGGTAGTAGCAATTACTCCTGCACACTTCCGCCGAAGAATTTATTTTCTTATCTTGATCCGCACAGCGAGTTAGTCAGTATGTCAGTGAGCGTTGACACGCACGCACATACCGTTCCGTCTCTCTGATTGCGCCTCCCTTCCTGTCCCATCCGTAATTGTGAAGCATAAGACCTCAACGAAGTGAACGCCATCTTTAATGTTCAAGTGTTGAAAGTCAAGAATACTTGGACGTAAACCACTGAAGAACGTCTGAACGCTACGCAATGTCAACTAGTACTTAGCCAACTATAGGGGAATCAGAAGCATCGTTAGAAGGAGCTCCAGACCAGACACGCTAAGGAAAGGCAACGACAAAGTGGGAGAAGAAAAATCACGTTTCCCTGTCTTGGAATCATTATCCATCACTGTTTTTTTTTTCTTCCTTTCCTAGAAAAGCGGTGCTAGCATCTTCAGAAGGCCTTTTTTTCGTTTGCTTGCTATGTAACATCACAACACAGAAAGCTCTAGGGAGGGTTTTTGTGGAACATTATAATTAACGATGCTTCTGTCCACCACTCCCAACTCCGCCTGTCTGTCCGACTGTCGATGAAACGCTCCCTCTTGCAGCTGTACTCACCTACTCAGTAGTTCGTCTGGGGTCTCAAATCAGGTTATCAGGAGATGGCATAAAGTTACTTTGTGTGTACGCAAAAAAAGGTCAAACGGTAATTATTTTCGAACCGTGGCAATTTTGCATTTCAAATGAGTGAATATAAATCGAATCGATTCCCACAATAATGGAAAGGTCATGGAGGGAGTGGTTTTGATACGAAACATTTGCATTGGCCTTGAAATTCAAACGGTAAACCTACCTTCGGATGGTGTCATCACCGTATTGCCAGTCGTTTTCCGACTCGGTAGAAATCACTGCTAAAAGAGAACATCTTTTTAATGTAATTAGAAATGTTCCGCCGAGTCTACGCTGACTGACTCAGAAGCACGAGGCGAAACATCAAACATACGTTGGAAGGAAGGCTGCCAAAGGTTGCAATTACGTAGGCTCAAGGACAATTAATGTTAAACGAAAGATCAACAAAAAGTATATAATCAATGGCAGCGATTGTTTACCTTTCATGCTTCAAATCAAGTTAATAGGAATGTGCTCCGAATGTTGTCCGCAGTGAAGAGCTGAATCATGTTGCTTTTCTAGTAATTTATCCGCATGGATCCTGAGACGATTCACTTACTTTTATTTCTTGAAAGAACGCAAAATAGGATAAGTTTTCAAAGTTTTTACTACGCTTTCTTAATAATTCATCTAGAAATTTTTGGTAATTCATGAATGACTAGTTTGTACAAAAAGCTCATTTCAAATTTCATATTTTGACGTTTCGTCTTCGACTCATCTGCATTGACAATTCATGTTGACAATTCCGGTCAATTGATTCCCCGACTAAAAGGATTCTAAATATCAAATTCAACAAAATAAATATAAAACCAAGAATATGCTTTACAGTTCTGAGACTTCTTGAAAAAAGTTTTGTAAAAATTCTTGATGTTAACAAATTGTTTAGGAATAACACGTAGTTTCTCGTTGTGTAAACCGCATTGAACCTTGCATACTGATCAATACCGGCGCCGACCACGTCCGAATGCAGATCTATTTGGGAAGGAAGAATTGTTAGTTCAATGCATGTTACTACTAAAAACCTAGGAATCCTTTGCATTTTTACATGCATCACAAGCAGGGATTGTTTGTTAGTGAATTTTTCGTTAATATCATCATGCGTTTGTTGCTCTGGGTAGCCGGCTACCGAGAATATGTTGCAATTTTATCCCGTTTTGTATTAATATGTGCTTCCTACTAAAATACGAAATTTCTTTCGACGCTCGTAAAACTCTGGACAGTCGGCTGTCGGAAGGTTCACCTTTGATTCATACATTTAATTTATTGTGTTCTGTTTTTTTTTAATAGACAGCCGTAATACTGGGAAGATATCATACGAAGTAATGTCGATATCTGCTCCCTAGCCAAAGTAGAAAAATACTAAATGGATCCTTCTAGCAGTCTGAATTATATTTACATGCGTTCTAGTTAAGCACCTCTGCCCGGCTATATACTTTACGCGCGCATCTTAAACTTAGCCTTTAACCCGAAAAAAAACAATCAAAAAGCAAAGCCTTGGTATTACATTCCTGTAGTGTAATTTGACCTTCTGTTTCAACAGACTTCGCAGCCGGTTCAGAGTGCACAGAACCATTGCATGGCTAGTGCTATGATTCTACTGACACTACGAATCCTTCCAGGTCGGGGCTCGAACATACGACAACTGGTTTGTAAGACCAACGCCCTATGCATTGAACCGCCAACCCAGGACTAAAAAAATATCAAACGTTCCCCAAATAATTGAAGGAGTCTACACACAAAAAAATTGAATTTTACAGGTACGATGTAACCTCATACGTGGTCTCGACTGTAACTAGCATTCTGCTATCAGGAGCGACTGTATGAATTTAAATGCCCCTTTTGTCGGACAAGCAGATGTGTGCTTCTGTGGCTCAGTCGATCAACGGTCGTACTTTGTGATCCAATGAATCTCGGTTCAAGTTGCGTCGGTTCCATTCAGTATTCTTTTTTTTTATTTATTGAATTTCATGTCATGGAATTTTCGACACAAAAATAAATTTAGGGGTTAACCTTATTTTGTGCTAGGGCACATAACCAATTTCACTATCTTTACTTATTTATTTAAATTTGTCTTCGATTAAAATAAAATTATCGCACAGACTATTACTATACAACTACTATCATTAACCTAACATAAATATTTTTATTTTAAGTGCGTTTTTGTTCATTGTAAAATCAAATAAATGATAAACACTATTGAAGCGATGACAACAAACATCCATAGGATTGTTTTGATCGTACTGTGTGCGATGGACTGATCGTCGAAGAAAGTCTGTTCTCCGCAATGATCTTCCAGGAATATTAAAATGCAATCTCTCCAAAAGCGCTGGGCATTCGATGTTATTTGAAAGCAAGTCGAAGACAAACAGTCGCTGAAGGAAAATTCGTCTGTTTTGTAGTGTAGGAAGATTAATCAAAGCGCAGCGATTTTCGTAGCTAGGTAATTGAAGACGGTTTTGCCATGGAAGTCGTCGTAGTGCAAATCGAATGAAACATTGTTGAACTCGTTCGATTCGATCGATGTGGACGTTGTGGTAGGGTGCCCAGATTATTACTCCGTATTCCAAAATACTGCGTACTAAATCGACGTAAACTGTCTTTAGGCAATACACATCATCAAAGTCTCTGGTGTTGCGTTTGATAAGTCCCAAAACTGCGTAAGCCTTTGCCGTAACTAGAGATTATTGTTCGGTGAAACGAAGCTTACGATCAAGGACGATGCCCAAATCTTTGACAGCAGAAACGCGTCGAACTGGAACAGCCATCATAGAGTATTCAAATACGATCGGAGATTGCGATCGTGAGAAAGTAATTGCACTGCATTTTTGATGTTTATACCCATACCGTTTCTGTCACACCAGTCAATAACTTTGTCAACGTCCATTTGTAAGGCACAGCAATCCACAAGGCTAGTAATGATGCGATACAATTTGAGATCGTCTGCATACATTACTTTAGGCGACGATAATTCTCTACATAGGTCATTCACGAACAGTACGAAGAGTAGTGGACCTAGATGGCTTCCTTGGGGAACACCTGATATAATGTTGAAAGGATCAGAAAGAATAGATCCTACACGAACTGAGGCTATGCGATTTGTGAGATACGAAAAAATCCAATCTGTCAGCCAGTCGGGGAAACCACCAATTTTTCTATTGCGAGCAGATGGGGTACACAATCGAAAGCTTTAGAGAAATCAACGTACAACGCATCAACTTGTTGTCGTTTTTCGAGTTTGTCAATCAGTATAGAAACGTAGCTCATCATATTAGTCGTTATTGATCGTTTTCTGACAAAGCCATGCTGATCAGTGTTGATAATGTGCTTTACTGCGGGATAGAGATACTCCAACAACATTCGTTCGAAAACTTTTGGTAAGCAAGTCAGAATGGAAATGCCTCTGTAGTTATCGACGTCATGAACGTTACCAGTTTTATGAATCGGAACGATTAAAGCTTCTTTCCACTTCGCCGGAAAATACCTCTCAGCTAAGGAACGATTGAAAAGCAGTGAAGCCGGCAAAGCTAAGGCAGAAGAGCATTCTTTTATAAATGAAGGTGCCAATCCATCCGATCCTGGTCCTTCTGATCCATTGACTCGTTGCAGATTAGTACGCACTTCACTTGCCGTGAACACAATCGCTGGTAAGTTCAGATTATACATCGGTAGGCTATTCAGGTACGATTCTGACAAATGTGGTGAGTTATTACTTGGCACACTTTGAAAGAAAGACGCGAATAGGTTAACTGAATCCAAAGCTGCTGAAGACGAGTGATTCCCGTAGAAAACATTTTCGGGAATTCCACGAGAAGACGTTTTATTTCGAAGATAAAACCAAAATCGTTTTGGATCAGATTTCAAGTTACTTTCCAGTCGAGATATATAAATCCGAAAAAAACACGATGCATTGAGTGAATTGAACTGACGTTCCAAATCTCGCACGAGCAATTTATCATTTTGTCCGAAAAACCCGTTTCCGAGCCTTCCTTAGGCGGTTCCGAAGGTTGCGAAGCTCACTCTTCCACCAAGGTCGTTTGTTATTTGAGTGACGTATATGTCGTTTCCGAGGAACGAGGTGTTGAAAAATAGAATCTAGCTTACGGTAAAACTTTTCAACTGCTTCATCTAATGTTCCATGCGTCAGTATATCAACCCAATTTATACGTGAAATTTCCGCATTTAATTCATGGTAGTCACACCGATTGAAATCATAAAGCGTGTCTTCCTCGACATCCACATGCGAAGAAAGTAAGACTTCTATTTTTAATACGAAGGGAGGATGATGGCGATCCAATCTCAACAGAGACGAAGAGGGTACAAAAACTTCACAATCACTGGCCCAGCTAACGAATGCTAGGTCAAGCAGTTTACCATTCTGATTTGTCAAATAATTTATCTGTTGCAAAACAGAAGCGACCATCATTTCAACGAATAAAATTTCATGTTTTGATGCTGCATTGCTAGATAGTAGGCAACCGACTTCATCGTCGAAGCTCCAGCTATCTTTACGTTTCGTCTTAGACTCGTCAGTGCAGAGTAGCTCAAATTGAACTACTTACTGCAAACTTAAACAGTTCAGTTTATGAGTAATTTCATACATCTTTCCTGACGTGCCGAACGTAGTTCAATTTGAACTGCTCTGCACTGACGAGTCTAAGACGAAACGTAAAGATAGTGAAATTGATTATGTGCCCTAGCACAAAATAAGGTTAACCCATAAATGACCATCTGAATCGGCCAGTATTAGTCGAAACTTGTTTTCGTTCGGCACGTCAGGAAAGACTTAGCACTTCGGTGCTTATTACAAGTGTGTTGCAAATAGCATTAAATTTACGTCTGCTTAGCGGTTCAAATTGAACTGTTTAAGTTTGCAATAGGTAGTTCAATTTGAACTGCTCTGCACTAACGAGTCTAAGACGAAGCGTAAAGATAGTGACAATAATAAATGTTCTTCTACGTTAATTTGCCTGTGAAATCACAGGGTTTCATCGATGTGTGTAGCCGATTTTTAGTAAGGAGAAATATCCTAGTTTATCGCTCGATCTCACCAGTATCCTGCTTCTCCGCATTGTTGTAAACAACATGAGATGACACACCACTACTGAAAAAATAAAATAAATTTAACACTCACGGGTGGGTTTGCTGCAGACCAATTTAAGATTTTCAGCTTGAATTATACAATTGACTTCTAAATTTTCACATACTTTAAATCTGATAACACCGACAATGATATGCAGATGGCACTTCAATCGGTTGACGTTGTTTAATTTTGGGCGGTAAATTTGCATCGGTTGACGTCGTTTTTAGTTCCGCGAATCGGAAATATTCAATAAATATCACTTTTAACTAATCAACACAGCAAATAATGACTGAGTTGTACAAGAATGGTTTAAATATATGTCAAATATATCCAGGTTTTCAAGCATACTTGTAAACTTGAATATTTCTGCTCTTAAAAATATCTCTATTATTATGATACTGGTTTATTTTTTAAGTGTATTTTTTCTTCAGTTCAGTTTATGAGTAATTTCATACGAAATCGAAGTTCGATTTTTTTCCTGTATATTTTGATTTGACTCAAATTTTGCATATGCCTTTCTCTATGATCAAAAAAGACAATTTGCATCATAAGGTTGCCTCTAGCCTTACTTTTGAAAAAGGATTAAGCAAAAATCCATTTAAAATGTTCAATAAAATATATCCCAGAAACGGTCGGTCCGATCGATTTGCTATCTTAAAGAAATTGGATTTTCATCTATTGCTCAACTCCAGCTTAAAAACTGCAAACTATTAACAGACTCAGGGACTCACAACCTGTGTGTATGTATCATTCACGAAAATGTGAATATCACCTTTATTTTTGAACAATGGGTCATAACTGACAGATGCAATATAGAAACGTTCATGAAGCAGAAGAAAGAGTTTCTTTTTTTTTTTCAAAAGATGAACCAATTCTGTCGGGTTTAAAGAAGCATTTTTAATAAACTCAAATAACCATCCAATAATCGTTACAAAAATGAAAATTTCCTGAATTTTCTTCAAAGGTATGTAACTCGTGAACGGTAGCATATGCCAAAATTTCGATCAACATAGCTTTTCAATTAAAATTTAGCGTTCTTTCACAAAATTTTGTTGAAAAACGTAAAAAAAACAACTTCATGATTCTCAAAACTTTACGTTTTTTTTGCGAATATGAAACTTTTTCAAATATTATTTCTTCATTCTAAAAATTGACAGTATTTTGTTTTGGACTTCTGTTTCAACATATCAAAAATAGAAAAAAAATACTTTTTTTGAGGTTTTTGAATTTGAATTTCAAATATTATTTCTTCATTCTAAAAATTGACAGTATTTTGTTTTGGACTTCTGTTTCAACATATCAAAAATAGAAAAAAAATACTTTTTTTGAGGTTTTTGAATTTGAATTTGTTTTCCAACGAAAAAAACAAGACAAATTGTTCAACAGCACTAAATATTTTTACATAGTCCTAATAATTAGATAAAATATAACAGATGATACCAAACTGATCGAACCCACAGTTTCTGGGATATATATTATGGGAAATTTTCGAGGGATTTTTTCCTAGTCCCTTCTCAAAAGTGAGGCTAGTGTTATAAACGCAAACTGATGATGCAATGCTTTGGTTTGGCCATAAATAACGCTTATACATAATTTAAGCCAAATCAAAATATAAAAATATAAAATTTCAAGAAAAATCAGTCATTTGCGATGGAATTGATCAATTTCCGAAATGAGTAGCAAGACACCATATTTCACAATTGTTGAATCTTTTGACGAGTTTTGAACTACCGAATATTTTCAATCTACTGATATATCAGCACAAATAATCATTTGTTCATTCACGATTCGTATACAAAGCAATTAAATTATATTTAGCATTTGAAACCGATGTTAAATAACTATGTATATCCTAATCAGAGAATAATTTGATAACATTAAATTTTGTGCTGCCGCTAGCAAGCGAATCGGTCTTTCCAGCTGCTGCGATTCTCGGTTCTTCGGGTCGAAATAATCGTCATTCGGTTATACTTTACTCAACCGTAGGTAATTTAAAACCAATCAATATAATGCGAAATCTATCAATGAAATATACACAAGAGTATTAGAAATGTCTAATAACGGTTTCAATTATTTCATACGGTTCACCATGACTATCACATAGCTTTATGCACCGAGTTTAAGCTTCAACGCGTATAATATGTTTACGCCTGGTCACATGAGAAATGATGCAGCAATTAAACTCTCATTATGTTTGCTGCACTGATATTTGATATCAATAGATCATCGTTTGGTTTTCCTTTGACCATTTTAACTATTGCTGTATAAATCGATTTGTTCAGTTTATTTGATTTAAGTTTATTTGAAAGTCCGCGTCCATCGTTATTCAAGAACTACTGCACCAATGTTTTTCAAATTTTGCGCACGCTTCCTACATGTAAAATGACAAACCCCAACGTTTACGAAAGTTGAAACTTTGTTCACAAAAATATATTGCAAATTCAATATTCAAAGTATTGTCCATCGCCAGTCATTACTTTTTCCCATATTTCTGGTAATTCTCGGATATTATTTTCAAAAATCCAACTGGTTTGGTCGCAATCCATGAATCGATCATTTTTTTGAATTCATCATAATTGGAGAACTGCTGATAGACTAGGCCATGCTGCATCGACTGGAACAAATAGTAATCGGAAGGAGGAATGTCTGGTCTATACGAAGAGTGAGAATGTTTCGCTAGCTGTACACCATGTGGACGAGCGTTGTCATGTTGCAAAGTTACTTTGTCGTGTCTATAAGTGCGCTGTGGTCGTTTTTCTTGCAATGCTCGGCTCAAAGCGATCTTTTCACTCGATTGCAGTAGCTGGTTCCACCATATGCAGAGCCTAACCTTCAGGCCACGAACATTCTAATGGCCGGGTTATCCTTACGTGACTCGACCTTTTGAATTTTCGTAATGGATCCACTTTTATCGCCAGTAACAATTTGATGAAAAAAATCCTTTCTTTTGTGCCTTGACTTCAATTCATACGGTACCCAATTACCTACCTTTCGGATCACTTCCATTGCTTTTAGACGTTGGCAGATTTTGAACTTTCAACGGCGACAAAAGTTTTGAGAATCGAAAATGACAGAAAAAGGTTTCACAATGAATTTTACCTATTGGTGCTCGAATTTGTAGTAGTTTTGGCTTTTATCGTATCAAAGAACTCTCTCTAGCATTTCTTCACACGACTCAATCAGTGCCATCAAAGAGAGACGGATATCATCGCAGCAACAAAAAACCGGCATGGTTCATTTAACATAGAATGGACACCAGTGCGAGAGCGAATTTCTTTCGATGACCCGTCTGAGCATAACGGGTTAGCACGCTGCTGTGAGGATTCGCTCTGAAGCAATAAATGGTCGCTCATTCTCGTTTTGTGATCCGATTCCGATTGTGATAGAATCATTATACTATTACCGCTTTTTCTAATTATGTGCATATAACCTTTGTATAAGTAGTGTCTATTAAAATTTCTGTGAATGCTCCACACACGGGTTTTGAAATATTCAACCTAGTATGAGAATCATCAGGTCGAATCATCGATTCGATTTTCTGCGATAATTGTCAACTTGCGATTCTCTCTTGGTAAATTCCACACAACACCGATCATTATCAGACTGTTATTTTTTAAGGGCCGTAAAATACGCAGAGTATGAAGTGGAGCGAAGAAATGTAGAAAAATTCTCTCACGGTTCATGCACTGAGAGACACGAGTTCCTGTAGCATCTTCTACCGGATTGAAAATGTAGTAGACAATATAGAGAAATATCGTGCATCTTTTGTCAAATTATCGGTAATCACTAACACTGATTTTGGTTTCCAAAGAGGTTCTGGGGTGTAATTATTTCGATTTGTCATATTTTAGTCACTATTTATAGCCAAGCGTCACAGATTTTCAATACACCCCGGCAACCAATAAGCACATACTAATGCCGCATTATGACAGCAAATAATCGCTAAATGGCATTTCAATCGCACTCGAACTGAATTTAGGCCGACTTTGGCCAAATATTCATATAAAATGTTTGTTTATGGCTGGTGTGCATTCTGAAGGTTGAATTCTGATTGATTTACAACAGATTAGCTTTCAGATTTCAGATATATGGCTAGAAGCATTTTTGATGCTCACTAAAGGCTATTTTAATGCCATTATTAGTGCTTACTTGTTACCTGGGCATCGATGAAAAAATGCGAATTAAATTTTCTACTGATTCTACCTGCAGACGTTAGATTGGTTTCGTCTTGTCATAGAAGAAAGAGTGACGGTGCAAATTCTGTTTTCAATGAGAAACGAAAATGCTTCATCTCTCTTCGTTTGTTCTGGTGTCGGTCATTTACGAATGAGACAGTAAAATATCGCAAATGAGGCTGTTGGATTGGATTATTTCTTTGAGAATGCGTGACAATTTTAGGCTCTGGTCAAATCGTCCAATTCTTCGTCTACAAACTTTAGTGGCACTCTGGCTCGTTCTTCGGTTTCCTAATAAAATTACCATTTCTAAACCGTGAAAGCTACTTCCGACACGTTCTCTTAGCTAGAGCATGCTCACCATATGCTTCCATCTAAATTCGATGACTTTCGGCGACTTTTTTCTTTATACACTGGAATCTCGATTTACGCGCAGAGCCGGGGTGCGTAAATTAAATAAAACATCGCGTAAAAAAAGGTTTTTCAAATTTCATTTGATTTTAGTGTAAATAACATAAACAATCCTACTACGTCCGGTGCTTTAGCGCCTGAGAACCCTCTGAGTAAGTCCTGAGACAATGAAATCCTTAAGAAATGTTCAAATATCCAAGAGCTACTTGGAGTATTGTCCTTAGATACTACACTGTGTCACAACAAGAACTACAACGGCTAATGCCTTTTTTGTTTGTGGTTCACACTTTTAGAGCTACACATTGCTTACTTGTCTGTTTATACCTATTCCAGGAAGGTTTCCGCTCGTCCAAGAACTTCGGCGAAAACAGGTCTTAAGATCTACTCGAGCATTCAGCAGTCTATGTATAGTTTTTCAATGATGCTCACAGTCGTAGAGCTACAATTCCAGATAGTTTTTGGTGGCCTAGAGCAATCACAATTGTCCTATTGATCGCATGTGGCATCACGAATACGGACCCAGAACAATAAGTTCGTTAATGCACTTTGTTACACTGGTTAACCTTAAGGCCTGAACTTCAAGTAGTTTTTGGATGTATCATCGGTTACGCTTTTTAAGCCTTTTCCGCGAAGGTTTTGGATGTGTAAGTTCGACTACAGATCTTATCACAGTATGTCAATTTTCTGTGAATAGTAGTGATGGCAAAACAGTTTATTGCAAAGAATTGGTCAGTGATGCAGAGTTCTGTTGAAAGAACTAGTTCCCCAGAGCCGTTCGTTCGTTCTATTCATAGAAGCTTTAAAAACTATGCTATTACTTGTCAAAAGATGCACTTATTATAGTTGTCATAAAACAGGTAGTGATTGAAAAATCAATTACAAATCTCTTATAAATTATAATCAAAACCATTAGGCATTCGAATTGTTACTTGGGCGCGTAAATTAAATAAAAAATCACGTTATTTCAAATGAAACGTGCGAAGAAAATCGCGTAAATTGAGGTTTTAGTGTATACAAATAATGAAAACATAAGTCCCTGCAAAAATCCTTTGTTCGCTTGAAACAAAAATTGATATTTTCTTATTGAAAAAAGTATGGTTGTTTACGCTTCAGCTATATGACACATGCTGATTCTAAAATTGTACGACTGCCGCTTTTGCCGCTATTGCATTATTCTTATAAGTAAATTTTCCAAGCATTTTCATTTCAAAATTTCATGTTTTATAGGTAACAATTGTTATAATATACCGTGCCTTTCTCTATACAGAAGAGACAGAACTCAACCGATTTCGACAGACTTAGACTAGTTTGAAATCTGCAAAGATTGTAAATTGTCCGAATCGATATGAGAAATATGGTTTCTATCCAAATTGGTGTCAAAAATTAGCTTACTAAAAAGACTGTTATACTGAAATAATTATAATAATACAACACCACTAAGTGTATTAAGAAAAGGTTCTTTTCGAAGTATTGTCAATCGGAAACTACAACTTTCTCAAATTTCTGATTATTTACAAAGCGTGTGCCGAAACGATTTAACGTTTTATGTGAAACGCATTACGACATTTTTCTAGCAATTGATGAATTTAGGACCAAAACAAATTCTCGTGTTGTGTGAGGCATATTCCGATAAGAGCAACGATCGTAAACAAGTGGTAATCGGATAAGGAGTGTATTGAAAATAAACATACATTTGTGTTGTACCCATGTATTTGTGATGGTTTTTATTGCTCAAATCACAGCATGCTGTGCGTTTGGCTGTCAGCTTTCGTTTGTTTACTTGTTTGTGCGGTTGAAATTCTGCGTTTTCAAAATGTCGCGTATTGAGAAGGCAGTGAAAATTAAGGTTTCGGACACATGGCGCAGTGAGAAGGGTATTGCTAGGCGAAAATTGGCGAAGCGATTTGGAATTCATCATGTCAGTGTTAAAACCATCAATAATAAGTTTGGGGAACACTATTCTTTGGATGAGCAGAAAATCCGGTTCTTCCAACGCGAAACTGGACCAGAAAGTGGTATCTCTAATCATGAAGAACAAATCAATGTCAATACGTGATTTGGCCAAAAAAAGCAGGAACGAGTGTCGGCATGATCCAGCGTGTCAAGAGGGGAAATCACCTGAAGACCTACAAGAAGCCGAAAATCTCGAAAAAAAGTGTAGAACAGAAGAAGCGAACTGTAACAAGGGCCCGTATTCGCGTCTTTTACAGTGTCCGGATGCATGCATTTTGATGAACGATGAGACTTATGTAAAGGAGGACTCAAAAACCCTTCCAGATCCACAATACTTTACTGTCGTCGTTGGGGAGGATGTGAGCGATGCGGACAGGTCGATTCAAGTGGAGAAATTCGGTCGAAAAGTACTGGTATGACAAGCAATATGTTCCTGTGGTTTGAAGTCAACCATTTTTTACACTAACGGAACTATAAAGGCAGAAATCTATCCATCTGAGTATCTTCAGAAGGGATTGCTGCCTTTACATAATAACCATAGCACACCTTCACTGTTTTGGCCGGATTTAGTGTCGGCTCACTATGCCAAAACCACTCTCAATTGGCTTGCGGAAAAGGGTAAAAATTTCATTGAGAAAAATATCAATTCCCCAAATTGCCCTCAGCTTCGACCCATCGAACGTTATTGGCCAATCGTGGAGAGGGTCTTTAAGAAGACTGGTAAGGCAACTGAGAACATGCAGGAGTTCAAAAAATTTGGGCTCAAGCGTCCAAAAAATGCGATGCAACACTTGTCCGGAACTTGATGAAGAGCGTTCGATCAAAAGTTCGAAAATTCGTGAAGGAATAACATAAATTTCATCCGGTTTTCATTATGCTCAAGTTTAACCTCGTACAATAAAGGATCAATGTATAGTTTGAATAAAATTTTGTTTTTTATCATAATTTGAAAGAAAAATTTGTGGATAGCTTATTTTCGATACACTCCTTATATCAGTAGAATGAAAATGTTCGGTAGTTCGTCTGTTAAAAACTTGTCAAAAGATGCAAAAATACCGAACGATGTTTAGTGTACATGGAAAGGTTAGCAATGTCGATGTTTTTCCTACATAAGGGAGTATAAGCAAGGTGACAAAGGAGACGAAAAGAAGTTTCTAGAAGTGTTTACGATTAACTCTAATTGAACTTCACGGGAGCGGGTCATATCGCCGAAAGCCATTTCGCCGAAAGTCGTTTCGCCGAATGCCATTTCGCCGAAAGTCGTTTCGCCGAATAGGTCATTTCGCCGAAAGGGTCATTTCGCCGAAAGGGTCATTTTGCCGAAAGGTTCATTTCGCCGTAAGGGTCATATCTCCTGCATTTTATGTCTCCTGTATAACTGATGTGGCGCAGCCACATAACCGAGGCCAAGATGGCTCGGCGGCACAAAGCCGCCGAGCCGACGCCAGCTGAGTCGGCCTGCCGACCCGCCGTCGGAAGCGGCGGCCTCTTGCATACAAACCTGTAACCGCCTCGTTTGCCCGGTCTACTCAAAGCTAGGTTTCTTTGCTTTAGTTAGGTCCGAACGAGCGGTAGCGAGGTCGGACAGTACATGAACTAAAACGATGTGGCGTAGCCGCATTAGTATTTTTTCATGTTCACCTAATAAATGGAAAATACCACCTACATTTGCCTGGTAGATACACCTATGCAATTGCTTTGATGCTTACTAGCTAATAGTCAACAAGTTTTCTTGGGAACTACTTTCTGAGGTTCATGAATCAATCATTATTCAAGAAGTAAAATGGTAAGTTAACAAAACAGGCGTTAACGCTATCATCTTTCGTTTGTCTTTAATTTAAATCAATTCTAATTACGATTTCAAGACGATTTCAGGATTCGGCGAAATGACCCTTTCGGCGAAATGGCTTTCGGCGAAATGGCATTCGGCGAAGTGACCCATTCGGCGAAATGACCCTGATCCGAACTTCACAACTGCGGATATCAACTATTAAAATCTCGGTAAGTATTTTTCAACCGACGTCTACGCAGACATTATCTTCAGGTACTGATGTCAACAAATGTATTGTCTTTCTCATATAGAAAGGTTATGCAATCATTTGGAAAACTGACTAGTAAAAAGTGGCCCGGAGGGCCAAGTTTCCTATACCATTCGACTGTGTTCATCAAGCTGAGCCATGTCTGTGTGTGTATGTGTCAAATAATCTCATTAGGTTTTCTCGGAGATGGCTGAACGGATTTTGACAAACTTAGATTCAAATGAAAGATCATCCGGCCCCATACGGAATTCCTGAATTTCATCCGCATCCAACTTCCGGTTCCAGAGTTATAGGGTAAAATGTGTTCAATATTGTACACCGTCACTTGAACTGACGAAACAAAGCACGTAAAAAATTTTCTAAACTGGTCTCAAAACTACACAAATCGATACTCATTATCAGTAGGCAACTAAACAAACTGATTTCGGCTATCCTGGTTCCCGGTCTCCGGTTCCGGAAGCACCGGAAATAGTGGTCATATATTCCAAAATGGATCTCACTCACTTTTCTCAGCGATGGTTTGACCGATTTCCACAATTCCGATTTCCATAGATTCAAATGAAAGGTCTCACGGTGCCATACGGAATTCCTGAATTTCATCCGGATCCGACTTCCGGTTCCGGAGTTATAGGGTAAAGTGTGTTTAATATTGTTCACCGTCACTTGAACCGGCGGAACAAAAAACGTAAAAAATGTTGTAAACTGGACTCAAAACTGTTATTCCTAATCTTAGGGTTAACTGAAAGGTCTTATGGTCATACCAAAAATTACTACATATTTTCGGATACAACAAAAATTAAAATCGTCATTTAGAGTGCGATGGCGAAATTGTATAAAACCTTCAAAATTTGAATAAAAAGTAGTAGAGTTTGTACGTCATGTTAGTTGGTGGCCGTACGAACCGACTTCAATTATACCGGTTCTCGGGTTCCGGTGCCAGAAGTGCATAAAATTTTGAAACCATTTCGTTTTCTGAGCACTGTTTCATTCTGTAGGTTATACTAGTTAATGTATAAATCCCTTGGTTTCTTTCAAAAATCATAGAGAAACAATTTGAATCGAATACCACAGTATTATATTTGAGAAAGGCATCATTACACCACTAGATGGATTGAAACAGGTTTTTGTTTTTCGCTTAGGTGTCGATACAATATACCACTTCAGCAGGTTGGCTGTTGAAATGATGTAATGATTACTGAGTGAAACTAAGTGTTTACGTGAGGGAGTTTTAATCGAAAATCTCCATAAAATTAACAGTGTCGATTTGCTCCGATTTGGAAGAAATTTTAAAACTTTGTTAATTATTTGAACATGGACTTCATATTTTCCTTCCGCATATCTGACATTTTTGCTCAACTGTGTGACGCTAGAGCAGATGGGGGAGCCATAATCAATACCGTGGTCCAAAAATTATCTACATTTAGCCATTATCTTGATAATATCAATCAGTTACATAGATGCTTCTATCGAAAATACTTGGATTTCAAGAAAAAAAACATTACTACCGAAAATACTAGAGTTTTGCGAGAAAAAATATAGTCATAATAAATATAATCGTAGCAATTTACGATTTCCTGCAGTGCATCTTCACTACCGCGGTTTTCGGATCACACATGAATGTTCATTTAATGGATAAATATGAACATTTGCACGTGTACATTGTTTGCCAATTCATTAGAGCATATGAAGTGGTCCACCACATTATTATTTCGTTCCTCGATTTCCAGCATGCGCGCATAAATATGAAGAGCCACGATCAATCAAATTCCAACCGATTACACAGCCAACCCTGCAACTATTGTCGGCCACTTTAATTCCACCAAATTGTTCCGTGCGGACGGCATTTGCCAACATTTAATATTGCCGTCACGGATGAAATGCAAATGATTCCTCCGAACCAGTCGTTACTAATTGGAATCCCAAAAAGCGGCTACCATGCAAATCGAAACATTTCCGGTGAGTTTCTCAATTTTTCATTTCAATTATTTTCACCCTTCAATTATCAAACTTATCCAGTTTGACTGGTGGAATATGTGTCGCTTGTCACGTCGTATTAGGTGTGGGACAAGCGCCCCGATGAAAACAGCGGACTGGGTGGAATAACCATGACATAATTGGAGAATGGCAAAACACCTAGCCATGCTGTCGACATCGTTATATGCACGAATTCTTCCTCCGGTTGTCGTCGTTAGGGCGAAGCTTTTGCTTCTCATTCATCCATCCTCTCCCCCATTTTAGTTCATCCTGCTATAGGTGAATAATGAAATGCCGGTCGCCGGTTTCCTTCCACCACACTTGGACTGCCATGCTCAACCACCGGAAAACGAAAGCGCACAACAAATAAGAAGATTCATTGACAAGCGATGCTTTGAACGAAAATTCCACCACTCATTCCACCCAAACTCACAGCATTGTCCCCCAAGTGGAGTGTCGTCCCTTCTATGAGTACCATCAACAGTAATAAGCATGGAGGGTGCATAAAGAATGATTCATGGTACTCCGGCAGACGGTGGGACAGGGATCGGAACCTACCTAGCTACCCAGCCTCGGTGGGAATAATCATCATGTTGGGAAGCTCGTTTCAACGATGTGGTATTCGAATTCATAAAGCTTTATTCCTCGGGGGTACTTTTGAGTACTCAAATAATATAACTCATATCCTGGTATAGGAAATGAAAAGCAAAATACAGTACAGATATTCAGAGCGTACTACTACTACTGCTGTCTGCCTCGGTCGTAATCGTGCTAATGATATCGTCTGCGACAATTTCGTTCCGCTTTCAATGTATCTTTTTTGAATTATTGCTGTCTTAACAATTTCTTCACACGGTGAAAGCACGCAGGCACTCCCCTACTGCAGTAACATGAATGCAGGTGAAAATTGTCACTAATGGTTTGTATGGAGTCTCAACGACCAAATTACGATAGTAAGTTGATACTTAGTCTCAACGACCGAAGGAAGGCCATGATGGATGAGAATCTGGATCAGTCATGGGAAACCTAGGCAAGGGTAGTTCGACATAATGTGTGATAGATATTCTTGAATGATGTCAAAATTGCTAGCCAATGAGGGTTTGTACCAAGGGATGCATTTAAGTTTATGATCTCAGCTTCAAATTACCAGTTACTTCAAGTAGTAAACTAAGAAAATAAGAGATCGTCATCCGAGTCATTCCTCGAAATTAAGAAGTTCTCGTTTTAAACTCTAAATCCTGGATTCTCATAGTTGTCGATATCTTACCTTAATCTTAAATCGGATTCTTTGAACGACGTCAAACGCTCCGGTAAGCGAAAATTGTTGGATGACTTAGAATTACAAGCTTTATTGGATAAAGAAAACACACAAACGTAACAACAGCTGGCAGATAAGCCCTAAATATCTCCATAGTTTTATCAAGTCTCGTGTACCCACACGACACGAGTGTATAATGATAATACTATAGTTGAAGAAACGGCCTTCAATCTTCAATACAACTAATATAATTAAAAAAAAGTTACAGAGTTGTATACAGCATACGACTGAGCACAACGACATTAAAAATGAAACAATTCTTAGGCTCACTTAATAAATACAATTTTTTTATTATGGTGGATGCTCTTAACTAAAAACTTATCCTTGTCAAAATGCACAGATTATCTGCAAATGAGTAAATTCACGCTTAGATTCTTTCATATTAACAATTGATTCTACCCTTTCCAGAAATTCCTATATGACTGATCACTTCACAGTTCTATTATCTACTGGATTTAGTTATGACTATTAAGTAATCATTTGCTTTCGCGGAACTGTGATCTTTGTTCGTAGAAAAAAGCCTACTTGTCTTCTGGTCGAGAATTAGAGAACGTGTCAACTTGTTATTTTTATAAACTGTGAATCGATTCAATAGAAGATTGCACATATATGGTCCAATTCTACTTATAATACTTTGTGATATTACATCTAAAGATTCTGTATACGTGCGCCTGTGCAACTCATTCATATTAAACCAGAGAGGCCGCTTTAGGATATCGTTTATAATTTTATTCTGAATCTTTTGAAGCGTTTTATTCCTGGTACTACAAATTATTTCTGTGGGATTCTTGAAAGCAAAATTTTTATCAAACATTATACCTTATTGCTGGACCCCGAGACAGTGTTGGCATTATCATACTTAAAAAATCGAAAATCAGCTATCATCAATGATAAAAATCGTCAGTCGTTATCGTTTTCAAAATCATAACCGAACATGATAATGAAAATCATTTGATTTTATGAGATTTGATTTTGCGAAATTATCACCAGGTCAAATATCGCCACTGAGTATAATCTCATTCCTTTCAATATCACTACAGTGATATTCATGATTTTCAGCTATTCCGTGATTTTTACTAGGAGATGATGATATTCAGAAACCGAAGGTCCAATACACAATAGCAACATACAGAGAAAAACCTGTTTTAATCCACCTAGTGGTATAATGATGCCTTTCTAATATTACTTATATTTTCAAAAATATCACCAGAAGATTTTGAGAGAAATTTTTTTCAATCTTGAATAAAATAAGAAACTTACTTTGGGTATAAACTAACATAACCTCTTCAATTTGTGAACAGTTATGTCAAGTTAATAAGATTTTTTCTTTATTTTGCATCGTCGCACTACATGATTAAACACACTTTACCCTATAGTTCTGGAACCGGAAATCGGACCCGGATGAAATTAAAGCAAAGCCTTGGTATTACATTCCTGTAGTGGAATTTGACCTTCTGTTTCAACAGACTTCGCAGCCAATTCAGAGTGTACAGAACCATTGCATGGCTGGTGCTACGATTCTACTGACACTACGAATCCTTCCAGGTTGGGGCTCGAACATACGACAACTGGTTTGTAAGACCAGATGAAATTAAACAGCAACGTATGAGACTATAGGAATCAACTTTGAAAAAATTGAGTGAGTCTCGTTTTAAACTTTTTGACCGCTACTTCTGGTACTTCTGGAACCAGGCACTTGGAACCAGTATAACGAAAGTCGGCTCGTTTAGTAAGTAACTAATATAGCGTACAAATTGAATCAGTTTTAAGCCAAATCTAGAAGTATTTAACCCTTCGTCGCTCTAAATAATGGTGTGAAATTCAATAGCAACCTATAGGACTAAGAGATTTTTTTATAAGTGACATTTTTTGACACATACTCACACACATACACACACAGCCACATATATTGCTCAGCTCGATGAACTGTGTCGAATTATATAGAACACTTAGCCTTTCGGGTCAATTTCCACTGGTCAATTTTTCTAGTCATTGTATAAACTTTCTATATGAGAAGGGCAATAAGTACACTTTTATTGAAAAGCATCGTTATTATGATCTTGTAATAACAATAACAAGTAGGTCCAAATTGAATAAAAGGCATTTTGAATTTGAATGTTTTGACACTCAGCGCCCTATAATTTCAGAACCGAAAGTCGAATCAGGATAAAATTTCACAGTATATTTAAAGACAATGAGAGCTTTAATTTGAATCATGAATCGTGAAACACGGCTTAACCGTTGCTGAGAAATCGACGGGAGTTCCGTTTTTGGAGCTTTTCTTCACTATTATCGATGTTTTCGGAAGCGGAAACCGGAAACTAGTAATCCCAAAGTAGTTTTATATATTCACTAACTAATAAGATCTGTCAACTGTAATTGATCTAAGCAGTAAGTTTTATAAAAATGTGCACCTCGTTTCGCCATCGCTTGTGAGAAAATACTCATGAAATTGAATATTTTCACTAATCGCACTGTAATACCGGAACCATTTTGTGCAAAATTGATTGCATTTTTTTCATAAATTTTCACATATTTCCTTGTAATTCCGGAACCGGAGGTCGGATCCAAATAAAAATCAGTAAAATTGTATATGGTCATAAGACCTTTCATTGGAATCTAAGTTTGTGAAAATCGGTTCAGCCATTTCTGAGAAAAGTGTGTGACTATTTTTTTTCTCCTTTTTTGGTGCATATCACCCTATAATTACAGTCCGGAAGTCGGATCCAAATGAAACTCAGAAACTTTGTATGGGACCTTAAGACCGTTTAATTTGAATCTAAGTTTGTGAAAATCGGTTCAGCCATCTCTGAAAAAATTTAGTGACATTATTTGTCACATACACACATACATACGTACATACACACACATACATATACAGACAGACATTTTGTGATTTCGACGAACTGAGTCGAATGGTATATGAAACTCGGCCCTCCGGGCTTCGGTTGTAAAGTCGGTTTTCACAGCGATTGCATAGCTTTTCTATATGAGAAAAGCAAAACAACATTCTGAATATTGATTACAGAGACAAATGATTTTGTTTTAATTCCAGGGTTGATTAACTCTCATGGTCTATTTAGATTAAACCCCATTAAACTTTATTTAGTATGAGTTTAATTTATAGAAGTAACAAAAGTTTGCGCAGCATTTATACTGGTTTGTGCACTTGTTTGTGTACGCTATAGTCTTGTCCTGCGCTCCTGTTATTTCTCTGCATGAAATTCAAATAAATAGTGTTGTTATTTATGAAACTGCTGCATAGAAAATGCTTTGTGATGGGATTTTTATAATTGCTATTATCATTGTTTTCAATCATAGCATGGTATATTAGGATTCGTTTGAAATTGATTTCCAAAACATCACCCACTATATTGAATATCACCATTTTCAGTTGAAATCGCTTATCATTTTGTAATTTCAAAATTGGATGTCGGAATCGGTTAAAATTCATAAATTTTGTATGAGACCATAAGTTTATTTTAATCCGAATTTTTTGTTTATTAAATTCGTTTCGGCCTTCTTTTAGCTTCTCTATTCCCGATACTTTCGGACACGGAATTCTGAAATCGGGGTAGCCGAAGTCAGTTAAATTCGCTTAGTAAACCATTTCATTAGATTCGAATATTTAAAAACTCAGTGCAGTAGTGCTTTCCAAATAAAATTTTTTAATACCTATCGAGATCGAAAACCGGTAAAACTGAAATAAATTTATCTGGTCATCGACTTTCAAAATCTGCGAAACTGATAAACCCGATAAATTCATGTAACTTTTGTACGGTAATCACTCTGTAACTCCTGAACCGGAAGTCGGATCCGATTAGGGAAACAATTTTTATGGGACCTTAAGATCTGATGGACGAAATCGGTTAAGCCACCTACGAGCAAAATGAGCGACCTTATTTTAATTTTATTACAACCTGTAGTTCCGGAACCAGAAGTCAGATCCAAATGAAATTCAGAAACCGAACCGTTATGAAAAAGGGTGCTGCGCATAGTCTTTCAAGTACTAAGAAACAATTGTATAAAACAGTATTGAAAATCGTGTTCCGCTTTGCTCCGAAATAATATCAGTAGCTTTATCAGTACGTAAAACTCCTACTAATGGATTAAGGGAAAAAGTCACCTTAACAAAAATATCGAAATCTCCGTTAAAAACGGACGGATTTTAACAATCTCTAAAGCTTGTTTGATAGCTATTACCTTGCGGAATTTAAGTCTAAAAACATAACAGTGCACAGCTCAACCGAAAAGAATTGAAAATGTCGAATTAATAGGATTGTAGAACGAAGACAATACCCGATATCAAAAAAAATGGTGGAAATGTTGAATGTTAGTAGCCATGCTAATACCGATCACCTACTCGCCATGGGAATGGTTCAGAAGGTAGGGAAATGTGTTTCCCATGAGCTAAATGACAGTCACAGAAAAACGTTGAGCGAAATTTTACTTTATCGGCTGCTCCGGATGGTTATCAAAAATTCAGTTGGTTCGGGAAGAAAACGATGCTGTGCATTTGATGGGATTAAAAAGGTATTTTGGGCTACGAGCTTTTTAAACAGGGGGATACTGTGAATACCAACCGTAGCCGAAATGACGAAATGAAGAAAAGGATTTAAAAATTGCTCGAAAAACGACCAGAATACATCCCGAAAAAGCGGGTGAGTGATGTCACAGAAACTGATAATCGTTCGTATTAGTTAATTGTGTGAATTTCGCAACTTTTACTGCTTCGCTTCCCGCATTGTAATGGTGCATTTTTACTAAAGATTGACTTATTAGCAACAAATATTTTCTACCAAACAATCAAATAATTCGGAACAAATGTGAATGAAAAAATATCAACCTACAATGTCGATTTGATGACGGTTATTTCATTTCGGATTTGCATATTTCAGTGAAAGAAACTATCAAAATGCTGTACGGGATTATTTCTGGCACACAGAAGAGCCAAATTGTGTGATTTCCTACGCTATTAAACACTGTTCGGAGCATTTTTCTCGAACGCGAAGCAGTCAAATGCTGGCTTTATTCGCACTTATTTGATGCGAATTTTGCACTCCGAAAATTGGACAAAGCTGATTAGCTTAATTATTCTAGACTTACACTAAACTGATGGTTTTAATATCCGATTTTCAAAGAAGCAATCTTTATAGATTTTAGATAACATTTGGAACCATTAAGAGTTCTGATTTTGCATAATGTTCCTCATCGTTGTCCACATTTAGTCGTATTTTGCTCCAATGCAAACGACCAGCAGCAGGATGACGCAATCGATCTTCTTTGAAGGGAAACTGGCACTGCGAACTTCCCTCAATTGATTCAATACTGAACTGAATTCTTGATACTGGAACTGACCTCTGGTCCTGAACCAACCAGAATTATAGATCTACATAGTAGGAAAACTTCGTATAGTTCTTTGAAAATATATTAATAGTACTAATAAGAACCGATAAATAGAATTCAGAAACTGGACCTGTGTTCAACAATTGAACAGGCTCAAAACTCAGTTGCAACTTAGTTCCAGAACTGGATTCTGAATTGTAATTCCGAAACTAAATTTAGCTCTGAAGTCCTGTACCAGAATGCAGTTCCAGCATGCAAGCGTTGAATTCTGGAACTAAATTCTGAAACAGAATTTTGAAACTAAATTCTAAACCTAAAATTACGTCCAGAAATCAGGTGGAGCAGAATAGATTCGGAATTCAGTTTTGAAATTCATTTACAGAAATCAATCCAAAATTCAGATCTAGTATTCAGCAGCATTTCGAGTTATTCATGATTATCTTACACAACGACAGTTCACAGTAGTGGTGTGCCGAGGAAATTTGGCGCCCGGGAAAAATAAATAAAAGAAAATACTGAACTCCATCTCCGGAGGGATCATTTGGACGTGCAACATTAAAGGTCCCAAGGATTGGTTGGCCGCCCCCTTTAAACGTCGCGTCTCTTTGCCCCCTCTAGATATGCCACTGACTCGAAGAAAAAAATATGTTGTTGGGATAAGTACAACAAAGGATTTTTACGATTGAGTTCTATTTATTCTTGTACAGAGTAAATTTTGAAAAGCTAAAGTAAGTTGTATTCCAGCCAAAAAAAATACAGCCCACAGTAAAATAAATCAAACACATAATTTCTGAACTCAGGTGTCTCATCCGCTATACTCCCCAGGCTTAGCCTCTTCCGTCTATCATTTGCTTTCATTGATGCCTCTCGCACTTGACGAGCAGCACTTGTCTAGTTATGGAGATGTGAATAAATGGTACCACAACAGTTTTTTTCGACGTAGTATTCGTAAGTTAGAGGAAAACTGACAAAAAAAGCTAAGCTTTCGAAAACAACTATTTTGAATGAAGTATCATGAAGCTATAACTTTTAATCAACTTGAAGTTCCATTCAATCCCGCCAAATTATCTGACACACCTGTTTGGTATGATTTGACGAACACTTTTAAATTCGGGGCACAAACTTTCAGCTGCCAAATCGTGATTTTTTTCCATTGTTGACCCAATACTACTCCCAGAATCTTTAATGAAATATCATTGAAGCATGAAATATTACCAAGATAGTAAATTTCACTTTGTTATTCACATCTGCTCAAGTCCTTTTACCTCTTCGACTTGGTATAACCCCAATCTGACATGCTTCGAACGTAATAAAAATCACTGGGATGAAATTTTTCTGTTTGCTCATTCTGGATTTAAGATTTATTGCATTATCTTTGAGATTCGATCAACTGTTTTCTTGTATATAATGATTTATATAGCAGCATGTTGTTTAGCAGAAGATCCCGCAATTTGCCAGTTATCCGGTATTGAGCATAATTCATTCTTCCTCGGATTCAATATCGAAGCAAATATGATAGCATTTGTGTCATCCCATTTCAGCAAAACCAATCTAAAACGATAGATTCGAATTTATCACAAACCGTCGAGGATTCTGTCGATAAACTGTCACCTGATACGTCCAAGACATGCTCACCCACCCAAAATGTTTTGCGTGCGACAAATCAGCAACAGCGTCGTCAAGAGTTTAGGAGCGGCATTCGAGAACCGACAAATACCACGATGAAAAAATAATCGCAGTATAAAAATTGATCCCCTCATTTACAATGTGATAGATAAAACACTTCCATCTTGCATCGGTTGGACTAACCTCCGGGGTCCAATTCTAACCCTCTTCATATTTTCGAGCACGGAATAAATCAACATTTTCACGACCTTGGTTGGTTTGATATGCGTTGCTGATCTGTTGGCGGGAGTGTGTCATCTGTTTGGTTGTGTGCCGTGTGCTATTCGTAAGACAAGGAGTTACGACCCTCTTCGGTAGATTCCATAAATCCCATCAACTGTTTGTTTCACTGCGGGACTTTTGATTCGAGCAATCCTGGTTCGGGTAAATTATGATGAAATTTTGAAACGTTTTCTCAAAAATTATAGCAATGTTTAGTTTCTGATAATAATACCATATAACGGAACAATTGGGGAGCACTGATCAGCGCTTTGTGGAGATGAAAAATGACCATAATTTGAATAATTTGAGAGGAAATTTTACCATCGTTCTATAAGCGAGCCGTATCTCATTTTTATGTGTTAGATTTAATAATGTTTTCAACTTTTTACCCGATATACTTTTCTGAAGCAGTCAAATCTCTGACGTGCGTTTCTAACGAAAAGCTTTCTTTTCCATACTGATAAAAAAACAGCACGGTATCGTTACAATGTGTGCCTAAAAGGATATAGAGCTTTTTGTTTTTGGCTCCGGAGCTATAGACAAAGGTATTTCAAATAAACTTGGCACTTTACTGCTGTGCGACTTTAATGTTATGCAGCATTTTCAATAATCAACGCCTGAAACTTTGCGGGTTTGATTGTCATTTCCTTTCAAATAAGGCCAATCAGTACACTCGAAAGCATGATACAACTTCAATGGAAAACAAATCTTTGAATGATCTCGCTAAAACAATAAGGCTAAAGCGAATGGAGTCCATGTTGTACCGAAAGAGGCGAATCCACCTAACTGCCCGGAGTAGAGAGAACTCTCTCAATATAAACAACAAGCAGAGAAAACTTGAAAATCTTCGAGAAAAGCAGATAAATCGGTTGCAGAGAAGTCAATTATCAATTGACCCGATTCAGGTGGGGCTAACTGTATGATTTCGTGGGTAGGTCTCATAATGAAGTCAACTGAAAGTTGCATGTATTAAAAATAAATCACTTGAAACTTTGCAGACTGCTTGCTGAGAATGGAAAATTTGTTCTACATTTTTGCTTCTTAATTATGTTTAGGGAATTCGGCTTATTAAATTGGATCCGCTGTCTACTTGATGAAAAGTTTACAAAATTGTCGCTGATCTAATACAATCACAGTTCGGGTTTACATCTCATCCAAGTCAGTCGATAAAACAAAACCGCTCACGTTGGGGACAGAAGAAACCAAGTACAGTATTGTGTAGTGAACAATAGACCTCGAAAATGAGTGAACCAAACGAACAAAAGCTACCGCCGGTACGAAAGAATACAATTATTGTTGACTTCAAACAGTGCAAAATTCGACCTTCGATACGAGAACTTGATGGTTTGCTTAAGGAGCAAATGCATCTTGACAATAAACGTGTGCATTTACTTCAATGCAATAAGACCAATAATGTTGTTTATATCCAGTTCTATAAAGAGTTGGATGCAATTCAATTCGCTAAAGACAATAATAATGTGCACTATGTGGAGCATGAAAATATCAAGTTCAATATTCCAGTATATATGGAAGATAGTGCTATAGAAGTGCGTGTGCATGATCTACCCTCAAGCGTCATCGATCCTTATATTCGCCATACCATGTCCCAATACGGAGAGATTCTCTCTATCGAAAAAGAAAAGTGGAAGAATTTTTTCCCCGGTATTCTAAATGGCGTACGTTTGTTACGCATGCGCTTGAGGAGGCCTATACCTTCTTATGTGACATTCGGTCAGGATACAAAAATACCGTGCAAATCACTTGTTACCTATGACAATCAGATGGCCACATGTCAATATTGCCAAAAAGCTGTTCACTACGGTAAGCCATGTGATAAACCGGACAAAGAGACAACTATACCAAAGGACAACGGTGCTTTCTTCACACCGAAATCAACAACAATACCACCGATGCTCCAATGAATGACGAGACGAACCGCGAACAAACTGCCATTCAATCCTCGCAGGAGGAAAATGGAAGCTCCTCTCCCCCTAGAAAAAGGGTGACAACGAGATCCAATAAAAAAAATTTATCTAAAAACTCAGCTAAATCGGCCACGTAAAGCTTGTACGCAAATAGGCCTGATTAAAATATCTTTCAAATAAAAAAAAATAATCACATTGACTGCACTGATGTCCTGCAATTGATCAATTTTGACATCCGAGCAGTTCCATACGACATCAAAGGTCGATTTTTTCTTGTATTATTCTAATTTTGCTCAAATTTTTAATATGCATTCTTTATGATCAATGGAGACAATTTGCATCAGAAGTTTGTCATTTTTAACTCTAGCCTTAGTGTATCTACACTAAGATTTAATCCCTTTGCTCGGTAATATTTTCGACAAGAAATTTCGGTAATCTATTGAAATGACAATGACAATTTACAATAATAATGCAAATTTTTACCGGACGATCAGTTTTACGTAAATTCATACGGTAAATTGGAATAGTCGGCGAGTATGCTAAAAAACATACTGCCCGTATGATAAAATTACTTTCCAATAATCGTTCTTCTGTTAAAACTGATTGTCGTGAAATTAACTGTCAAATTGTTATTAAAATTTACAGTAATTGTCTTTTTATCAACCAAATCTTGAAGGGTTCATCGAATGGATTGAGGTACAGGTGCTAAAGTTTTTAAAACATCAGAGCCACTAAAAACTTTTTGTTTATTCATAGGCAGAAAATAATTTTGTATCACTTGTCCACTTGCTGCCAACACAAATCGTTCGAGGATAATTTCTGGGGGACTAGACGGATTGTTTTAGAAGGCGCTCATAGTTCCGGTCAGCCGGAACATTTGACACTTTTTAATTTTTTTGTGGACTAAAACCAAAGCCACAACAGGTTGGAATTTTCTTCATTCGTTTTTGTCAATCATTTTTTGTGGTAATACGTGAAGTCATTGCTTTATGTGGATAAACCAGGAACGATTGATGCTTTGGAAAAAATATATACAACGTCGTGTCTTTTCTGAAATATGCCCTCATAGGCTTGAAAAAGTGATAGAAAACTGAACCTTCAGAAAGACCTTTGTAAAAAATAGTCCTGGCGGCAATATGCCCGAAATCATGTTTAAATGTTAAATGCCAAAAAATTATCTACCAAATTATAGAATAAATTTAGTCATTTCATAATTTTGCACGTGTTTTATTTAAATTTCAAATCAACAAGCTCTTAAAAAACACCCTTTATAGGAGTTTTGAGATAAACTTAGTAGAAATTTTCCCCTATTTACTTCGTGGCTCTGAATCACGGAGATTTTTGACTAGAATTTCCGATACTTTGGGAACCGGGAACTAATAACCGATATATCACAAATCAAGTTTTGTTTGGCCAATGAACATTTTTCTGCTCATTACTATGTAATTTCGGAACCGAGTTTATAACAGATTTCATTTCGTTTTTTCCAAAGTTGGTAAGAATCGGTTCGGACATCTGCGCGAGAACGTTGAGTGCTTATTTTTTGCACACATCACCCTGTAACTCTGAAACCGGAAGTCGGATCTAGATGAAATTAATATGCATTCTATGCGAAAGTATGGCCAGTTATATGAATCTAATCTTGTGAAAATCGGTTTAGACATCTTCGAAAAATTAAGCGAATTTTTTACCTTTTTACCTTTTCTTATAAATATAAAAAATAGGTATAGAATTCGCTCATACTTTAGAAAATTTTCCCGAGGCCCGGAGGGCCGAATGTCTTATACCAATCGATTCAGCTCGACGAACTGAGCAAATGTCCGTGTGTGTGTGTGTGTGTGTGTTGTGTAAGTGTATGTGTGTGTCTATATGTGTGTTGTCAACAAAGAAGTCGAGATCTCAGAGATGGCTGGATCGATATTGATCAAACTAGTCGCAAATGAAAGGTCACCCTAAACGCTATTGAAAGGTTACGAGATCGGATGTTTACTTTTTGAGTTATACGAAGTTTTATGTCAAAATTTTCAGTTTTTTTACTATAGCTGTCACAATCGACCTTGAAAACAGAATATGGATTCCGCACGATAATATCTATTGGAAGAGCCATAGATTGTTAAAATCCGTTAATTTGTTAAAGCAGATATCGACATTTATGTGTAAGCGACTTTTCCTCCTATTCCAGCAGTAGGAGTTTTGAGCGCTGTATGACAAAGCAATGCTTATGAGCGACGTGAAACACGATTTTTGTACTGTTACATACAATTATTTCTAAGTACCAAAAAGACTGTGTACAGCATCCTTTTATATGTCATTTTTGGCAACATAATCGTTCGAATATGACATATGTAAATTAGATGATGGCAAAGATGGCAGCATTTTCGAGAAAACAATTGCACAATTATACTGATTTAAACTACTGACAGTAATGAATGCTGGAAGAACATAACACCAATATACCATTCGAATCAGTTCGTCGAGATCAGCAAATGCGTGTGTGGAAAACAATTGAACTCAATTTTCTCAGAGATGACTAAACCATTATCTACAAACTCAGATTCATACGAAAAGTTGTATGCTCCCAAACAAAGTTCCTGAATTACATCTGGATCCGACTTCTGGTTCCTGAGCTACAGGACTATATGTCACGATAAAAAAGTGCAACTCATTTTTCTCATAGATGGCTGAATCAATCTAAGATTCAAATGAAATCTAAGAATCATCTAAGATTCAAATGAAAGGTCTTAAGATTCTATAAAACATCTTGCTTTTTGTCAGATCCGACTTCCGGTTTAGGGGATACAGGGTGATTAGTATAAAAGTGTCCATTTCACATAAATTAATGAGGTTTATCGGGCTTGCAGATTTGAATAGTCGATAACCAAATAAACTTATTTCAGTTTCAGCGGTATTCAGTTTTCGATTCGGAAATTTAATTCGCACTACGATTACTCAAAGATGTCTGCACTGATTTTCGAACAGTTTGAATCTAATGTAAAATAAACAACTCCTCAGGTGAATTTAACTGACTTCGGCTACACTGATTTTCAAATTCCGGTTCCAGTATTGAATCGTTTCTCAAAGCACAATCTTTTTCTCAAAAAAACCATATCGAATTTCAAAATCAGAAATTCAAATTAAAGTATTTATGGTCCCATGGAAAATTAATGAATTTTATCCGATTCTGGAATTAAAGGGTGATGAGTTTTTAAAATTCAAGCCGATATAGAAGATGACAATTCCAAAAAGCTTCAAAGTTGGACTAAAAACTATTGCAATTTCGTCATACTTATTTTTTGGCCATACGAATCGTTGTTTAGGCTACTTCCAGCGCCGGTATTCAACATAACCCAGTTGAATACCGGCGCTGGAAGTAGCGTAAATAACCGTAAACTCTAAACTGGAACTTACTTCGACATCTCATGGAATGTTCAATCGATTGTCACACGTTTAGATTCAAATTAGATCCGGTTTGCAGCTTCGACATGACAGGGTAATGAGTGAATAAAACTTTAAATTGTCACTTGAAACGACGGTCATTAAAATTATGTCATCTGAACTAAAACACCGAAGAATATTCATGCAAAAAACTCATGCGGATTGATAAAAAAAAGGTATCATCTCACTGCTAGGTGGATTAAGCACGTTTTTCATACACAAACTTTACAAACTCAGACATTTTGCGACCTCGACAAGCTGAGTCGAATTGTATATGACACTCGACCCTCCGAGCCTCGGTTCAAAAGTCGGATTTCAAAGTGATTGCATAACCTTTCTATATAAGAAAAGCACAAAATGAGAACTGATTGTTCAGAAAAGTTTTTGCTGAAAGTTTTTCAGAAGTGATAAGTTCAAGAGTTTAGGGTCCCTTCGTCAATTACTTATTGTTGATCCGAAGGTTTATTAATTCTTAAAATTGTTATTGTTATTATTTCGTTCATTTTACACCGATTTCTAAGGACAGACTTTTGCTCAAATAAGAAACAGAAAAAAAGTGCATGTGCGTGACTAATGATCACAACCACGGTCAGCTTAATAACGTAAGATTACTGAAAAAGGAAACTTATTTCCACCGGACGGTGATCCCTTGAGATGGAAACCTAGGCTAAATAGAAATACACGCGAACGCAAGAGAAAAACGAAAAGAAAAAAATATCCACGGCGTAGGTGAGATGCACGGCGAATAATTCTTACATTTTTCCAGCTGGTTCCTTCCTAAGTGAACGTTCCGCTGCGGTGTGTCTCCGAAGTGCTCACAGGTGCCGTTAAGTCGATTCCATTGCTTTTCATAGTTGACTTTTTTTCTGCACCGTTTCCCCCTTTGATGTGTTCCGACCGACGAAACCGACGCTGATGAAAGCGAAGGAAGAGAAATGTTTGCGTTTGTACACTAAGCTAACACTTTGCCTTCACTGCCGGTGGCCCAAAACGCCAACGGAAGGTTAATACTGTAGCAGCCCCGGGTCTGATAACGAAATCTGGACTGACTGACTTTTCCGTAATGCGAAGCTGTCACTTCACTTTGCTGCTGTACTTTTTTTCCTGTATGAGGCACAATTTCCCTTTTTTTTCGTTTATTCCGCAAAGTTCAACAAAGTAATTATTATCTTGTACACTTATGAGCTTAGACTCCTCGCTGGCACGGTACGGTAACTTGCAAGACTGACGGAGCCCGGCAGCGAAGCACACTCCTGGGGTACCTACTCTGTAACATCAAAGAAAGAAGAAGCTCCAACGTTCAGACGTTTAATCCTCTTCACATGGCATTTTTCCGGTTCTCATTTGGATGATTTTTTTTGTCGTATCTTTCACCACTATTTGCAGCTCTCTACACTACGGTAGGACGTTTGAGGGTTGTTTTACAAAACGGCCTTCCGTGAAACAGGCTTCCAACCCTCTTTTATCTTTTTTTGCTCGGAAATGGTTGAAAAAACTTTCGAGACCGTCGCTTATTTGTGGTCGCTATTCACACTTGAATGCACTAAAGATTCACTGCACCACTTAACTTTAGGACTTTTCCGGCGCTTTTGCTGTTTTTAATAGCTCCTGGGTACACTCATGCACTCCGTTTTCTTGCTGTCGTTTGTCGGTTTGTTCGGAATGTTTGCACTGATGAAAGCTCACTATTCCTTCACATCACACACACACGGGATACCTGATTCCGTGGGCGAATTCGGTCGTGGGGGTTTCAGCGAGCTCTTCTAGCTTTGCCTGCTGCATGAACTCGTTGAAGCGATAAGTGCGATTTTTCCGTCGGGTTTGTTGCCTTGAAAGGTCAGACCACTTACCGTAAAATTACGGCCACTCGGAGAAAGATTCCAATACTTCTGCTAACGTAGTATTCACGCATAAAAATACACTGATTGGAATTTTTTTCTATGTGCTTAGGATGTTGGTAAATATACGTGTACTCAAAAATCTTAGCTTGAAAAGGGTACAACCCTCTCTCTATTCATCATCCAAACCTTGCAGTCTTTGCTGATAACACTCAACACTGGCGATGTCGTGTTCTTTTTCCTAAGCAAAATGGTACAAAAACGTTCACACTATTGTTGACATTCACCGAAGCTTTGGCCAAATTCATTCACTCTCTTCCGAACTGTTCGTTTCTCAGCTTTTTACAGCAGACACTCCTTATTTATTTTCTATTGACTTAGGATCGAAACATCGACTGGCAAATCAACACACATAGATTTTCCAATTTATATTAAATTGATCCTTTTTCTGCCGAATCATCTCTTCCTGTGGATGTTGAATGTTTTCACCCGTTGCACACTTCAGTCAGAATTGCTTATTCAAGCTGCTCACCTTATTTTCCCTTCACTTTCATCGAAAACACTTGAACTCCTTGGCAGAATATGGAAATGAGACCGGTCGTCTTTGAAATGGAAAAAGGGCAATCACTTTTCGCACATTTTCCTGGCATATCTGTTAATGCTTCGCAGTCGAAGTTTCTTTCGTTCTTCGGTATTGTATGTCAAGTTCACAGGGCATACGTCGAAATCATTCTACAACGAGCTGTCATATTCATACACACGAACATAAGGATTTCTTTAGCTTTTTCCACTTCTCGATTCCGTAAACAGAAAATGGCAAATGTATTGTAATTTATTCAAAAGCATTCCCAGCATAATTGAATCACATTCCGGGATCTCGGACTTAGAAAACACACTGATAAGACTCGCACCAGTTACCAGTTCTAAGAACACCACTACCCTACCAGCTTGGAACTATTATTTATCCCAGACACGGTCACGGGATAAGCGGATCAGACAGAAAACACCAAATTCAATTCTCATGTCTATTTTGCTTCGGCCGAATCGGTTTCCTGTGCCTGCTCTCCCTCCTCCTGAGCGAATGTCTAAGGCTCGCAGTCTTACTTACTTAGCGAACAGCTTGTGTCAATCGGCTAGGGACTTCCAGCGGCACGATTTATCCTGGCACGCGAGTAGGCGTTTCACGCCCGGCCGAATTAAGTGCGGTCGTGTATCGTGTTTAGTCAATCAACAGAACATCGAGTACACTGTTTCAACATGCACGGAAGATAACTGCTGCTGTCGACTCCGATCACTTACGCCCGACGGGACAAATCAAGCGAACCAAGGGTCCACACACGCACGTAAAACGCTCAGTCTCAGAACCGCCACCGTTCTGTTTGTCTCAATACGAAACAAGCGAGCGAGAAGAACACAGAGCTTACTTAATTATTCACCAGCATTGATTTTTCCGACAACAAAACCGACAAGCCCAGTTCGGGGGAAGGTGTACTGCGAAAACAACACCTCTATTACTTCATCAGACTGCACACAATCACCACACGAGTCTGGAAACGATTCGCGTCACACAGAACTTCGCATCACGCTAGCTATCAGCAGTTTTCACGGAACAATAATTCCAGCTTTTCTCGTTAGGCAAAGTCCCAGTACCAGTTCCACTCGACACTCACACTGATCGGGCTCTACAACTGAGCCTCCTTAGTGTTACCCGTATCAAAGTATTATGGTATCAAAACATGGAGCTCCGAATATCGCACTCAAGTGCTTTCGATGTGAGAGCGTGTCAAATTTAGTCCTGTGCCGACTGCACCGTCACGACCGATGCACTCTACAGCAGAATGGAACTCTCGGAATTTACATACACCGTGTACACATACATATTTTCACCGAGTCCTTCGGGCATGTTTGTGTGTTCCCATTTGTTTTGCTCCGAGTCATCTTCGTTTGACATTTGAACTTTCGCTACATCCAGGTACAACTGCTTTCCTAATTGGATCTCAACAGCAAACGAGATTCAATCAATCCCTCTTAGAACCCGATAGGCAGTAATGAATCCAACCACTTGAGGTCTAGTGTATTTTTCTTCCACGGGTCCCCCCCACAAGAGAGAAACCGTTTCATCTACCGTCGCTAGCGCCAGGAACGTTCTGGGAACGTGCTTCACTAACAGGCTCAACGCACACGCGACGATTGCCGGAACGATACTGAATGTAGCTCACTGTCCAAAAATGCTGAAAACTCCCTTGAAATTTTCCGATTCCCATAACCTTCCCACCCATTCTCATCGTTGCGTTTTCCAACGCATCTGCGCATAATCCGCTTCTCTCACGATTACCCAAAATGCGTTCCCAGTTCCACCAGAGCATGCATGTTGCAGTCTCAAACGCGTGAATGGCCAAGTGCATTCTATTGAAAAATAAGGGAACAGTTCATGATAGTTTGATTTGACCCAACAAAATGTTACGATAGTAGAAACCATAGATCATGATTAGGTAGTACAATAAAAATTGGAAATCACTTGCCCGGTCCAGTCCAGTCCGGTCGCATTTCCATTCTTTTCCCTCCACAGACAGAATGTCCTTCAGACCGTTTCGGGAGAAAGTCTACACACGGTACCGGCTCTCTGGCAAGTACCTTGACATTTATATCCTTTCACTCACGACCTCCCCTCATCACTCACTCACGCTCTCACTAGAAGAGAGCACGAAAACATCAGTCCGACTTCTGGCAGAACGACCCACATTCGGAAAAGCACTTACACACACACACACACCACCCGACAGGATAAGCTGAGCACCCCGGCCACTGCCGCCGGGTCGATGACTTAGTCGGGGGTTGCAAAAGGGACGAAACATGTGTTCGGTTGTTCCTGCGTGGTGTGCAAGGGAATGCCGACTTGCCAAAACAACACAGCTGACGACGATGGGAGCAGACCGGTGTGTTGCTTTTGTGGGCTGGAAGGCTGAGGGTGCCATTGCTTACTGCCGCTCGGGTGGGTTAACATTGTGGAAACTGATTCTCTGCGAGTGTTCCACGGGTACTTTTGGGTGGAACGGAGCAGCAAATAAGGATCTCGCCGCTCTCGTCTGGGCAGTAATCTATGTACAAGCTCCGTTACTGTGGCGCTGCATGACTTTCCTTAACTGATCGGGGCGGTCGACTAGAGTCTCCCGTCCCGGGTTGAGTTTGTAGAGTTTCACGGCGAGTGTTTTCGTAAATTATTTAGCAAGAGGAAAATGAGTAATTGTGTCCAGCGTAATTTGGCTCGTCGCGAACCGATTGCGTGCGACTAATTGTTTCGTTGGGTTCGATGGAATGAGTAAATCTAGGCTACAAGTAACAACGAAGAGATGGGAATGCTTTGACACAGCAAAACGGATTGATTGGATTTAAATTTTGGCGGTAGTTTGAAGCAAAATTGTACCCAAGATGGGAATCATCTTCATTGATTTATATAATCGTGAATTTATCGACTTATTAAGCTAAAAAGTTTGAACGAATTTAAGCTCAATTTAAATAATATGAAGAAATATCAACACCAAAACTATCAATCATGTCACCCTAGGTTTACATATTAGCTCATTCAACTTTAACCCTTTTCTAACCTAGAGTATGAGTATGAAACTGTCTATCATTCAATACGTGAGCGATGCCTGAAATGAAATGTCATCAGATTTCGCATACTCCGAAACTTTGCACATATCTTCAGTATGACAAACTATTGGTTTTGCAAAGATAGAGAGACCAATTCGATTCAAGACTAATTTTTGAAAGGTCAGAAGTATTTTTGCATACACTTTCTTCAAATCGTACACGATTAATTGTACAAAAAAGTGTCCAAAAAGAAGTTGTAGGAATTCAATTGACCCTTCTATAGAAATAATTTATTTCACAAATTGCGAAATTAATCGAAGAAATAAAATTAAACAAAATCGCATCTTTTATTGTTTTTGTTTTTTGCCATAGCTTCTATTTACTTATTATAAAACCATTATTTGATGTTAATTTGATTAGTGCCTTTTCAAAAAATGAAAATTCAAGAGTTGACGATATTTTCGATCAACTTGGTCGTGCAAAATTTTTCACAGCCTTAGATCTCATGTCTGGATTTCACCAGATACAGATTGAAAAAAATTCAAGAGAATTTACCGCCTTCTTTTTACCAGACAGAGGACATTTCCAATTCAAACACCTACCGTTTCGACTCAACATTAGTTCAAACAGCTTTCAACGGATGCTGTCAATCGCACTAAGCGGTCTAAATCCTGAATGTGCTTTTCTCTATATTGATGACGTTATCATTATAGGTTGCTCAGTAGAGCACCCAAGGATGACTTTTATCGTAAAGCTTGCTTCATTTAGAATTGGAACAAACTTTTGCTCATATTGTGGCGCTCCTGGTGGACGGATTTGGAAGCTCTTGGCGCCCACGTGTCGGGAATTTTGTCAGCTTCACGTATGATTTTTGACATTCCGAAAATCGACTGTACTTTGTAAACAATCAACACGGAAGCCGAAGGAAGGAAAAAAAATTGTGCACAGTTATTTGGAAAATCCATTGTGGTCTGCATCTAGGCTAGCTAAACAGCTGAAATTGCCCAGAAATACCGTATGGCGCGTTATCAAACGGTATAAGAAAACATTGACGACGATTCGGAAGCCTCAAGCCGATCGTCGGAGTCGAACTGACGACCGGAAATTGCGTGGTAAGATTTTGAAGACGATTAAGAGGAATCCTAATCTGTCGGACCGTGATTTGGCCAGAAAATTCGGTGCTGCCCATAGTACCGTGAGGAGAACTCGACTCCGGGAAGGAATTAAGTCGTATCGAGCTAGCAAACAGACAAATCGGACCATAACACAGAATAGTGTGGTCAAAATTCGAGCTCGGAAACTATATGACCAGGTGCTGACCAAGTTCGACGGGTGTCTTCTGATGGACGATGAAACCTATGTCAAGGCTGACTTCGGTCAAATCCCAGGTCATCAATTTTACTTGGCAACGGCTCGGGGGGATGCTCCAGCCAAATTTAAATTTGTTTTTGCCGACAAATTTGCAAGAAAATTTATGATTTGCCCGGGCATTTGCAGCTGCGGCAAAAAAACGAAAGTTTTCGTTACAAATAAGACAATGACATCGGAACTATACCAAAAAGAGTGTCTCCAAAAACGAATTTTGCCGTTCATTCGATCCCACGACCATCCTGTAATGTTTTGGCCAGATTTGGCAAGCTGTCATTACAGCAAAGCCGTTTAAGAATGGTATGCAGAGAAAGGGGTCCAGTTTGTCCCGAAGAACCTTAACCCACTCAACTGCCCCCAGTTCCGCCCTATTGAGAAATACTGGGCAATCATGAAGAGAAGACTCAAGGCAAAGGGAAACGTTGTCAAAGACATCAATCAGATGACGACCTGGTGGAATAAGATAGCTAAAACGATGGACGAAGAAGGTGTGCGCCGCCTACTGAGCCGTGTTACAGGAAAAATTCGAGAATTCCTTCAAAACCGTGACGAATAATTTTATCCGTATTTTTTCTTAAAAGTATGAAGAAAACGCTACATTTGTATAAAAAAAGATCTTGAATACAATAATAAATAACTGAAATACAGGCAATTGTCTTTGTTCCAATTCTATTTGAAGCAAGCTTTATCAAAGAACGCTCACTCGCAACTCTTCCACGATTGAATCAGTGCCATCAAAGAGAAACGGAAATCATTGCAACAACAAAAAAAACCGGCATGGTACATTTAACATAGAATAGACACTAGTGCGAGAGCGAATTTCTCTCGGTGAACCGTCTGAGAATCAACGGCTAGCACGCTGCTGTGGGGATTCTCTCTGAAGCAACAAACGCTCGCTTATTCTCGTTTCGCGATCCGATTCTGTATGGGCAGTGGATAATTGCGATAGAATCATTTTACTATTGCCACTTATTCTAACTATGTGCATATAACCTGTGTATAATTTGTGTCTATGAAAATGTATGTGAATGCTCCACACAAGGGTTTTTAAATATTGCAACATAGTATGAGAATCATCAAGTTGAATCATCGATTCGATTTTCTGCGATAATTGTCAACTTGCGATTCTCTCTTGGTAAATTCCACACAGCGGCGATCATTATCAGACTGAAATTTTTTTAAGGGCCATGAAATACTCAGAGTATGAAGTGGAGCGAAGAAATGTAGAAAAATTCTCTCGAGGTTCATGCATTGAGAGACTCGAATTCTTGTAGCATCTTCTACCGGATTGAAAATGTTGTATACAATATAGATAAAAATCGAGCAGCTTCTGTCAAATTTTCAGCGATTACCAACACTGAGAGCACCACTTGAAAAATTTACGCAAAGTTTTCAATTGTTTCAGACAATGTAACCTAAAGCCAAATCCCTAATAAATCAGCCTCAACTATAGCAAGAGTTACACTCCAAACAAAATTGAATTTTACGGGTGACCTAATCCGTCATACGATGTAATTCATAAAGACCTAATTTGTCAAATGACGGAAAATCTCATTTGTAGTGACTTAATGTTAGATGAGCTTGAATTTTACTGGTTTCGACTGTAACTTGAATTTTGGTAGCAGGTGCGACTGTATAAATTCAAATGCACCTTTTACCAGCCAAGCAGATGCATGCTTCTGTGGCTCAGTCGATTAACAGACGTACTTGCGATCCAATGATTCTCGGTTCAAGTCGCGGCGTTGCTATCAGTATTCTCTTTTTTTTATTTGAATGAATTTCATGGCATGGAGTTTTAGACACAATATTAAATGTTCTTCAACGTAAATTTGTGTGAACTGCGCCGCTCCATTTATGTGCATCTTATAAGATGTAAAATCACAGGGATTTTTTAAAGTGTGTATTATAGAAAATTGTATTTTAGTTTATGGATCATTGTCAGCAATTCGCACAGATCAAGGCACAGAATATAAAGGAATCTTTGATAACATTTGTGATATGCTAAAAATAATCATGTTTGTGCGGCCGCATATCATCCCCAAACAATAGGAGCATTAGATAGAAACCACAGATGCTTGAATGAATATTTAAAAATTTTCGTTAATGAACAAACGAATGATTGGGACGACTGGAATCCATATTACAGTTTTTATTGTAATACTACCCCCAATACAGATCATAATTATTCTCCATTTGAACTGTAATTTGGAAAATAAATAAATCAATTTGAAAATGTAAATCTAAGCCAAGTAGAACCAGTTTATAATTACGACTTGTACACCAAAGAGCTAGAAAACAAATTACAGAAAATTTAAAGCACATTAGAGAAAAAATAATCAAAGTTAAAACAAACAGAGCAAATGTTTCTAACCAAAATATAAAACAAACAGAAGTTAAATTGAATGATACAGTTTACTTAAAATCTGAAGGGAGAAGGAAACTAGACAGTATACAATCAGGACCATATACAGTTATTAGCGTAGAAGATGTAAATTATCTCATTAGAAATAAGGAAACATATCCAAATCTTTTAATTCACAACAGCAGACTGATAAAATTCAAATAGAAAATTGTATAACTAGAAAAAAATTATATAATATAATCCAATCATTGATGTCCAGAATGGCTATCCATATGAATATTTGACCCTTCCAAGTGTTCTGATTTCCTCGGTCATAAACCTTTTAGAAATGCGCTTCACGCTTTTTCAACATAAAACAATGCCAGCGTTTACACAATTACCCCAGTCAAAATCGATTACGATAAAATACAAGATTGCTTGTGCGACAGAAAGTAGAGTTCAATACCCAAATTCCAATTCCGATCACTCACGCTCCTCTTCCCTTCCGCTCCCGCTCACGAACCAGATAGGGGTAGGCTTAAGTTTGGATAATGAATAAACGGCAAAAATGATTGAACCACAGCACCGGAAGCTCGTGTTTTTAGTAACAACGAACATATCACAAGTTTATTCATTGCGAAATTTTCATAAAAAGAATTATGTTTGTTTTATTATGGTTTGATGCTGCATTTTGCTTCATAAATCTTATACAAAATGGTGTACTAGGCAAGAATATAATCTCAAAATGTTTTTTAAGGAGTGTATCGAAAAGTAGTTAGCAACATTGATTATTAAATAAAAAAGCGAAAAAAAAAAACATATTTTGACATCAGTTTTCGATATATTGTAGAAAAATTACATTTTTATGCATTTCACTGATTATATTGAAAAAAATCCTAGTTTCTGTGAAACGCTCGCACTTTGGACTTGACATTCTTCATAAAATTCTGCACAGTTACTTTTGTGACTTTCCTGGTGGCAGCTGTCCAGTTTTTTTTAACTCCTGCATGTTTTGGGACACTGTACCTTCCTTCCGAAAGTGCCGCTTGACAATTGCCCAATACCTTTGAATTTGCCGAAGATCCGGGCAGTGCGGTGGGTTGATGTCCTTTTCCACGAATTGTACATTATTTTTTGACAACCACTGTAGAACGGAGTTGGCGTAGTGGGCTGAAGCCAAATCCTGCCAGTGGCAGCATTCTCTCCTTCAAACATTCTTCCTCGTACACCTTGGCGTTAATTGTGCCCTTCGTGAAAATGTCGACGACCGCAAACCACAGGTACTAATTGCTTGTCAGACCAACACCTTATGCCCAAACTTTTCCATCGCCACCGTGGTGTCAGTGTCGTCCAGGTCCTGGTACACCGATTTCGTATAATATAGCGGTCCGGGAAGCGCTCGACCTTCTTGGCGTAGGTTTCGTCGTCGATCACGATGCATCCGTCTTTATTCTGTAGGTTATACAGTTTTCGCATATATGACCACTATTTCCGGTACTTCCGGAACCGGATACCGGGAACCAGAATAGCCGGAATCGGTTTGTTTAGTTACCTACTAATAATGACTATCAATTTGTGTAGTTTTGAGACCAGTTTAGGAAATTTTTTATGTCTTTTATTTCGCCGGTTTATGTGACGGTGTACAATATTGGACACACTTTACCCTATAACTCCGGAACCGGAAGTCGGATCCGGATGAAATTCAAGAATTCCGTATGGGACCATGAGACGTTTCATTTGAATCTAAGTTTGTCAAAATCGGTTCAGCCATCTCCGAGCAAACCTAGTGAGATTATTTGACACCTACTCACACATATACATACACACACACATACACACACACATACACATACATACACACACATATACACACACACACACACACACACACACACACACACACACACACACACACACACACACACACACACACACACACACACACACACACACACACACACACACACACACACACACACACACACACAGACATTGCTCAGCTCGATGAACTGAGCCGAATGGTATATGGCACTTGTGATTGCATAACCTTTCTATATGAGAAAGGCAAAAAGAAATTATTACTTTTTATTGCTGGATCTTGTTGTCATTTTCTTTCTTGGCGGAGAGGCATTTTCATGACTATCCAGCGAATGAAGGGGGATCACTGGCTCGCTATTCACGCTCCCGTCCATTGGTTCGGTGTCACTGTTGTTGGCGGAATCGTCGTTATTGCTTACATTTGTCCAAGCGTTGGGTACGTTGTTAGTTGTAGTTGGGGTACCTTGTTCCACATAGGGTACAACTGGTTTCGTTGAGGAGCAAGCTTCATTGATGGCTGTCTCCGATGTGCTGGAGTTCTTTAAGGTATGGAGGGAGCGCTGTTGTCCTTTGGTGCAGATGTCTTCTTGTCCAGGTTTTCATGCTCCACATAGTGCGCATTGTTTTTGACTTTAGCGAATTGAATTGCATCCAACTCTTTAGGGCATATTCAGTAGTGTTCTAGTTCTAGATGCATAATTTATGTCAGTTACAAAATTTAAATCTGGATTTTATAACAAGAAAAACTGGCAGCCCCAGCAAAGTTTTACTCGTGTTTCAAATATACAAAAAATAGAACGGCATCGTAGACCAGTTTTAAATTTGACAGTAGAACTGGTCGAATAAATAAAACTAGAACGGCTTGCTGGCTATGCGAGGGAGCCAACTCCAACCCATGGGGCGATGCCTACAGGATGGTGATGGCCAAAACGAGAGGGGCGCTAGCACCCCCTGAACGTAGTCCGGCGAGGTTGAAGGAAATCATAACGGTTCTCTTTCCCCACCACGACACGTCCCCCTGGCAGCCAGCTCCGCTACCAGCGAATGAAGTCGTAAAGGTGACGAACGAGAAGTTGCTCACTGCGGCGAGATCGCTCGATACAAAGAAAGCCCCGGGGCCAGACGGTATCCCGAACGTGGCTCTAAAGGCGGCTATAATGACAAAACCGGACATGTTCAGGGAGGTCATACAGAGATGTCTGGACGAGCGTATGTTCCCAGACATTTGGAAAAGACAAAGGTTGGTACTATTACCGAAACCTGGGAAACCCCCAGGGGATCCTTCGGCGTATAGACCAATCTGTCTGATAGACACTGTGGGTAAGCTCCTTGAGAAAATCATCCTCAACAGGCTAGCCCCCTTCATAGAGGAGGCAGGAGGACTGTCCAGTCAACAGTACGGGTTCCGCAGAGGCAGGTCGACGGTGGACGCCATAACATCGGTGGTAACCACGGCGGAGGTAGCTATACAGTGCAAACGACGAGGGATCCGCTACTGTGCGGTAGTAACGCTAGACGTCAAGAACGCGTTCAATAGTGCTTGCTGGGCAGACATTGCCGATTCCCTACTTCGACTAGGAGTACCGGAAGGGCTGTACAAGATTCTGGAAAGCTACTTCCAGAACCGAGTATTGCTCTACGAGACCGACGAAGGCACACGTAGCACTCCAATCACGGCTGGAGTACCACAGGGATCTATTTGGGCCCGATCCTGTGGAATATAATGTACGATGGAGTACTGAGGTTGAGGCTCCCTCCGGGTGTCAAGATAGTCGGGTTCGCGGACGACGTCACGCTGACAGTCTACGGCGAATCCATCGAAGAGGTCGAACTGAGTGCATCACACTCAATCTGCTTGGTGGAGGACTGGCTGCGTAGCAGGAAACTGCAACTCGCGCACCACAAAACAGAGGTGATGGTGGTAAACAACCGCAAATCGGAACAGGAGGCGCTGGTACATGCCGGAGATTGCGTGATCCCCTCCAAGAGATCACTGAAGCAATTGGGTGTGATGCTCGACGACAAACTCAGTTTCAGCAAGCACGTTGAATACGCCTGCAAGCGCGCATCAACAGCGATCGCGGCGCTCTCCCGTTTGATGCCCAACAGCTCGCCTGTGCGCTCCAGTAAACGAAGGTTACTGGCAGAAGTGGCAGTTTCGATCCTCAGGTACGGCAGCCCGGTATGGGCGTCGGCACTAAATGTGGAACGCAACGCGCAGATGCTGGAGAGTACGCATAGACTGATGTGTCTTCGCGTAATCAGTGCATACCGCACTGTATCGAGGGATGCGGCCTGTGTGGTTGCAAGCATGATGCCTATCGGTCTGATAGTGAAGGAAGACGCGGAGCGCTACAGCATGCGAGGTGACAGGAACGCCCGTAGGGCCTCCAAGGCCGCTTCTCTACGCAGATGGCAACAAGAGTGGGACAGCTCAACCAAGGGCAGATGGACACATCGGCTCATACCTAGGGTCTCGAGCTGGTTAGATAGACCTCACGGAGAAGTGAACTTCGGCCTGCCGCAATTCCTCACAGGCCACGGGTGCTTCAGATGGTACCTCCGCAGGTTCGGCCACGCGACATCCCCTGTATGTCCTGGCTGCCCAGACGAGATCGAGACGGCTGAACACGTCTTGTTCGCATGTTCCCGTTTCGCGGCTCAAAGGAGTGAGCTACTGGAGGCATGCGGCAGGGACACCACACCGGAAAACCTGATCCAGAGAATGTGCCACTGCGTAGAGAACTGGAACGCAGTGTCGACCGCGGCATCCCAAATTGCGGGCATATTGCAGCGGAAATGGAGTGCGGATCAACAACAGGTCAGCCGCGTACCGTAGCAGGCTCAAGAGGGATCAGCGAATAAACGTCGGTCCGGGAGAACCTTCTTCGTCGGGAAGCTCTTCGTCGGAGTAGTCTAGATCCATCGTCGGGGACTAGACGAGTAGTACGTAAAACTGCTAGGATCGTCGGGACGCCAGTGAACCGGAAGCTATCCTCCAACCGGAATCACTGGATCGACCCAGGCATCCTCTCGGTCGGGCGTTGACGGGTATCGAAGGCGTCGGTTTCGGGAGGGCCTCCTTCGTCGGGGAACTCTCCGTCGGTGTAGGCTAGATCCTTCGGCGAGGGCTAGTCGAGTAGCCGCCACAACACCGATTCGAGTCGTCGAGGCGCCAGCGAACCGGAAGCCATGCTCCAACCGGAATCGCGGGACCGACCTCGGCACTCCATCGGGTGTCCCGTGTGGTGTAAGAGACTCGGTGTCGGGAGATTCTCCTTCGCCGGGGAAATCTCCGTCGGAGTAGTCTAGATCCTTCGTCGGGGACTAGACGAGTAAATCGTGGTGTTATACCGCTAGGATCGTCAGGGCGCCAGTGAACCGGAAGCTTTCCTCCAACCGGAATCACTGGACCGACCCAGGCATCCTCTCGGTCGGGCGTTGACGGGAATCGAAAGCGTCGGTTTCGGGAGGGCCTCCTTCGTCGGGGAACTCTCCGTCGGTGTAGGCTAGATCCTTCGGCGGGGGCTAGTCGAATAGCCGCCACAACACCGATTCGAGTCGTCGAGGCGCCAGCGAACCGGAAGCCATGCTCCAACCGGAATCGCGGGGCCGACCTCGGCACTCCATCGGGTGTCCCGTGTGGTGTAAGAGACTCGGTGTCGGGAGATTCTCCTTCGCCGGGGAACTCTCCGTCGGAGTAGTCTAGATCCTTTGTCGGAGACTAGATGAGTAGATCGTCGCGTGGTACCGATAGGATCATCTGAGCGCCAGTGAACCGGAAGTCACGCTCCAACCGGAATCATTGGATCGACTTAGGCATCCTTTCGGTCGGGTCGCAGACGCGTACCGTAAGCGTCGGTTCGGGAGGACTTCCCTCGTCGGGGAACCCTCCGTCGGTGTAGACTAGATCTTTTGGCGAAGACTAGTCGAGTAGTTCCGCGACGTAGCATCAGTTTTGGGTCGTCGAGGCGCCAGTGAACCGGAAGTTACCCTCCAGCCGGCATCACTGGACCGACCTCGTCATCCAACTGGTCGATCCCTCGAGAGCAGGATGCTGATCCCCATTCTGTATAAATCTGGGGAGGGTGCTGTGAGCACCAATAGCCTTCCACCCCGAAGTAATACCTAGCGGTGGTGCCGGGGAGGTAGGGTTGGAGATCCAAGGTGTTTTAGTGGGTAGTTCCAATCAACAGTTGGGTAGTCCTGTGGAGAGTCCCACACTCCGTGCGTAAATGCATTTCACCTTGTAAAAAAAAAAAAACGGCTTGCTGGGGATACGTTTGTTCCAGTTTCTGTTCTATTATAGATCTTCCATATAGATCTTCTAGCTGCTGAATTTGCTCTTATAAAACTGAATGTTAACAACATTATTTGTCTTGTTGCATTGAAGTAAATGCACATGTTTGATATCAAGATGCATTTGCTCCTTAAGCAAGCCTTCAAGTTCTCGTATCGAAGGTCAAATTTTGCACTGCTTGAAGTCAACAATAATTGTATTCTTTCGTATCGGCGGTAGCTTTTGTTCGTTTGGTTCACTCATTTCAAGGTCGTTCTATTGTTCACTACACAATACTGTACTTGGTTTCTTCCGTCCCGAACGTAAGCGGTTTTGTTTTATCGACTGACTTAGATGAGATGTGGCAGCGAATTGAGAATATTAATAATATCAATCATTTTCCTCATGAAATTTCATAAGAAGACATGATTCATGATTTCATGATGAAAAAATCATGGTACCGGCAATACATTTTTACCCGTGTTTGTATAAGACAATTGTACCTCTCATTTGAATCTCAGTTTGTGAGAATCGGCTCAGTCGTTTCTGAGAAAAGTTAGTGCACTTTGTATGAGGCTACAAGACCTTTCATTTAAATCTAAAATCATGTAAATTGGTTCAGCCATCTCTGAGAAAAGTGAGTGCAAAAAATGCACATACACACACAGACATTTTGCGTACTCGACGAACTGAGTCGAATGGTATATGACATTCGGCCTTCCGGGCCTCGGTTCAAAGGTCGGCTTTCACAGTGTTTACATAACTTTTGTGTATGGGGAAAGCATAACCGCGTGCAATAGATCAATTTTGTGCAATCGCGCATTCAAAAGCATGACGATTGATTGAACTGTTTGATAAAAAATATCGATCATTAGAAAATTCCCTGAAGTTTTTTTTTTTAATTTGCCATTTAATATTCCTTATTTTCTTCTAAAATTATTTGCTGATATCAAAGAATCGATTGGTCTACGAAAACATTCTTAGACGACTACTGTTTCGCTAAGTGCCGGATACTTCTAGGATAAAAAAAAATCAGTGAAAATATCGATGAGTGTTTTAGTATATGTGGCATTTTCTTTCTGTAAAACAATTAAAAAAGTGTTGGTATTAAATTCCATTTGTAGAATTTTACAATTCTGTTTCAACAGAGCTGGCTTCTTAACATACAGCATCATTACATGGCTAGTACTGTGATCCTATCGGGTCACTGTTAGGTGGCAAAGTGATCTGAAAAGGACCAGTAGAATAACGCTGAACTTTTCCATTTTTTTGGCATATATAATGAATACCAATACCACTACTCCTGTTAGTCACAAAAACAAGCTGAATCTATTTTTACCTAACGTACAAAAAATGATTTGAGTGATCAATCAAAGCGATACTGTGCAATGAATGTCGTCTTCGGTAGCGAAATTCAGAAAGTCAGCACAGTGGCTTTGATTTATGGTAAGCAAAAAACGTGTTTAATCCACCTAGCAGTGAGATGATACCTATTTTTATCAATCTGCATGTGTTTTTCTGCATGAATATTCTTCGGTGTATAAGTTTTCATGACATTATTTTAATGACCGTCGTTTAAAGCGACAATTTGAGATTTTAATCACTCATTACTCTGTAATGTCGAAACTGCAAATCGGATCGAATTTGAATCTAGAAGTGTGATAATCGATTAAACATGCCATGATATGTAAGTTCCACTTTAGAGTTTACGGTAATTTAAGGTACTTCCAGAGCCGGTATTCAGGAACCAGACTCGGTGTCGGGAGATTCTCCTTCGCCGGGGAACTCTCCGTCGGAGTAGTCTAGATCCTTTGTCGGAGACTAGATGAGTAGATCGTCGCGTGGTACCGATAGGATCGTCTGAGCGCCAGTGAACCGGAAGTCACGCTCCAACCGGAATCATTGGATCGACTTAGGCATCCTTTCGGTCGGGTCGCAGACGCGTACCGTAAGCGTCGGTGTAGACTAGATCTTTTGGCGGAGACTAGTCGAGTAGTTCCGCGACGTAGCATCAGTTTTGGGTCGTCGAGGCGCCAGTGAACCGGAAGTTACCCTCCAGCCGGCATCACTGGACCGACCTCGTCATCCAACTGGTCGATCCCTCGAGAGCAGGATGCTGATCCCCATTCTGTATAAATCTGGGGAGGGTGCTGTGAGCACCAATAGCCTTCCACCCCGAAGTAATACCTAGCGGTGGTGCCGGGGAGGTAGGGTTGGAGATCCAAGGTGTTTTAGTGGGTAGTTCCAATCAACAGTTGGGTAGTCCTGTGGAGAGTCCCACACTCCGTGCGTAAATGCATTTCACCTTGTAAAAAAAAAAAAAACGGCTTGCTGGGGATACGTTTGTTCCAGTTTCTGTTCTATTATAGATCTTCCATATAGATCTTCTAGCTGCTGAATTTGCTCTTATAAAACTGAATGTTAACAACATTATTTGTCTTGTTGCATTGAAGTAAATGCACATGTTTGATATCAAGATGCATTTGCTCCTTAAGCAAGCCTTCAAGTTCTCGTATCGAAGGTCAAATTTTGCACTGCTTGAAGTCAACAATAATTGTATTCTTTCGTATCGGCGGTAGCTTTTGTTCGTTTGGTTCACTCATTTCAAGGTCGTTCTATTGTTCACTACACAATACTGTACTTGGTTTCTTCCGTCCCGAACGTAAGCGGTTTTGTTTTATCGACTGACTTAGATGAGATGTGGCAGCGAATTGAGAATATTAATAATATCAATCATTTTCCTCATGAAATTTCATAAGAAGACATGATTCATGATTTCATGATGAAAAAATCATGGTACCGGCAATACATTTTTACCCGTGTTTTAATAAGACAATTGTACCTCTCATTTGAATCTCAGTTTGTGAGAATCGGCTCAGTCGTTTCTGAGAAAAGTTAGTGCACTTTGTATGAGGCTACAAGACCTTTCATTTAAATCTAAAATCATGTAAATTGGTTCAGCCATCTCTGAGAAAAGTGAGTGCAAAAAATGCACATACACACACAGACATTTTGCGTACTCGACGAACTGAGTCGAATGGTATATGACATTCGACCTTCCGGGCCTCGGTTCAAAGGTCGGCTTTCACAGTGTTTACATAACTTTTGTGTATGGGGAAAGCATAACCGCGTGCAATAGATCAATTTTGTGCAATCGCGCATTCAAAAGCATGACGATTGATTGAACTGTTTGATAAAAAATATCGATCATTAGAAAATTCCCTGAAGTTTTTTTTTAATTTGCCATTTAATATTCCTTATTTTCTTCTAAAATTATTTGCTGATATCAAAGAATCGATTGGTCTACGAAAACATTCTTAGACGACTACTATTTCGCTAAGTGCCGGATACTTCTAGGATAAAAAAAAATCAGTGAAAATATCGATGAGTGTTTTAGTATATGTGGCATTTTCTTTCTGTAAAACAATTAAAAAAGTGTTGGTATTAAATTCCATTTGTAGAATTTTACAATTCTGTTTCAACAGAGCTGGCTTCTTAACATACAGCATCATTACATGGCTAGTACTGTGATCCTATCGGGTCACTGTTAGGTGGCAAAGTGATCTGAAAAGGACCAGTAGAATAACGCTGAACTTTTCCATTTTTTTGGCATATATAATGAATACCAATACCACTACTCCTGTTAGTCACAAAAACAAGCTGAATCTATTTTTACCTAACGTACAAAAAATGATTTGAGTGATCAATCAAAGCGATACTGTGCAATGAATGTCGTCTTCGGTAGCGAAATTCAGAAAGTCAGCACAGTGGCTTTGATTTATGGTAAGCAAAAAACGTGTTTAATCCACCTAGCAGTGAGATGATACCTATTTTTATCAATCTGCATGTGTTTTTTTGCATGAATATTCTTCGGTGTTTAAGTTTTCATGACATTATTTTAATGACCGTCGTTTAAAGCGACAATTTGAGATTTTAATCACTCATTACTCTGTAATGTCGAAACTGCAAATCGGATCGAATTTGAATCTAGAAGTGTGATAATCGATTAAACATGCCATGATATGTAAGTTCCACTTTAGAGTTTACGGTAATTTAAGGTACTTCCAGAGCCGGTATTCAGGAACCAGCATAACACAAACCGATTCGTATGGCCATATGACGAATAAATTACAACAGTTTTGAGTCCAACTTTGAAGCTTTTCGGGATTGTCATCTTCTATATCGGTTTGAATTTTAAAAATTCATCATCATGTAATTCGAGAACCGGAAGTCATAATTGGATAAAATAATTAATTTTTGTATATAAGTTTGTTTTAATTTCAATTTTGGTTTCTGAAATTTGATTAGGCTTTTTTTGAGCAAACGATTGAGCTTTGAGAAACGATTTTATACTGGAACCGGAATTCTAAAAGCGGTATGGCCGAAGTCAGATAAATTCACCTGAGTAGCTGTATAGTTTACATTTGTTTCAAAATATTTGAAAATCAGTTAAGACATCTTTGAGAGATCATAGCACGAATTAAATTTTTAGGTGCCTTCTGATCGACAACTGAATACCACTAAAACTGAAAAAAGTTAATTTTTTTATCGACTATCCAAATCTGCTAACCCGATAAACCTGATTAATTTATGTGGAATAGACATTTTTATACTATCCCCGAAACCGGAAGTTGGATCTGACTGAAAAGCAAGATGTTTTATAGAACCTTGAAACTTTTCATTTGAATCTTAGATGATTCTTAGATTTCATTTGAATCTTAGATCGGTTCAGCCATCTACGAGAAAAATGAGTTACACAATTTTGATTTCGTTTCACATATCATCTGGTTCCAGAACCAGAGGTCGGAACCAAACATAATGCAGGAACTTTATTTGGGAGCATACGACTTTTCGTATGAATCTGAATTTGTAGAAAATTAATTTTCCGAGAAAATTAAGTGAAATTATTTGTCACACACGCATTTGCTGATCTCGACGAACTGATTCGAATGGTATATGGATGTTATGTTGTTCCAGCATTTATTGCTGTAAGTAGTTTAAAACAAAATTATTAAAAAAAATTCTGCCATCATCTGGTTTATATATGTCATATTCGAACGATTATGTTGCCAAAAACGAGCCGTGCCAAAATCGGTCCGAGGCTAAATGTCATGAAAAAGGATGCTGTACACAATCCTTTTGGTACTAAGAAACAATTGTATGTAACAGTATAAAAAATCGTGTTTTCCGTTGCTCCCAAGCATTTCTTTGTCATACAGCGCTCAAAACTCCTACTGCTGGAATAGGGGGAAAAGTCGCTTACAGAAAAATTTCGATATCTCCGTTAAAAATAGACGGATTTTAACAATCTACGGCTTGTTGGATAGGTATTCATATTCTATTTTCAAGGTCAATTGTGACAGATACTGTCAAAAAACTGAAAATTTTGACATAAAACTTCGTATAACTCAAAAAGTAAACATCCGATCTCAAAACCATTCAATAGCGTTTTGGGTGACGGGGAGACCTTTCATTTGCGACTAGTTTGATCAAAATCGGTTCAGCCATCTCTGAGATCTCGACCTCTTAGTTGACAACACACACAGACATTTTCTCAGTTCGTCGAGCTGAATCGATTGGTATATGTCATTCGGCCCTCCGGGCCTCGGAAAAATTTTCTAAAGTTTGAGCGAATTCTATACCTATTTTTTATATATATAAAAATAGGTAAAAAGGATGTTTTTCTACACGAAATTTTAGAATGGACTAATTTGTGTTCCACAACAAAAACATATATACAATTTCTATAAAAAATTGCTTCTGTGGACATTATTGCATGTATATTCCCATTTATGCGTGAACTCATAACAATATTAAATAAAATTAGGGAACTTCGCTCCATTGTTTTTACATGCGCTTACTGTTTTGATGTTAAACCTCCAATTTTTGATTTTCACATGCAAAAATTGTTGCGAAAAGTGTCACTTTCGATTATCGATTTCAACTAACTATTGAGCCACTTTCATTGGAATAGTAGAGCCTACGGGAAGTTTCCTCTCTCACTACGGCAACAGCGGCTCTTCGAGGCTATCGTCTTGGTTTACTAGTGAAAAATAGAACGTTAAAGCGATTCCTGACGATTGTAATATTCGAGTGGCAGCTCAGTTCATGTAGGAAGCGCAGAAAACGGGGACAAGTGCTCATTAACGTGCAACGTTTCTGTTTGCCATATTGTTTTTCATCATCGCATTCCCGCGGCCCGGAAGATGACGACCCGGTCGAGAAAACAAGGTTGACGAACAAACAGCTCCGGAGCGATGGAAAACGGTGTGTTCCGCTTCTTTCGTGTGTGTGCCGTTATGCGCTTTATCAGCAATCAGCTTTTGCTCGTTCACTTCGAATATTATTCCTGTTTGTGACTCGTATTTGCAGTATCATTTGCTGCTCGGTGTTATGCAGGGTTGGGTTAACTTTCCCGTTGCACAAGAGAACACCTTTCCTGAATACTTTTTCACACCCGGAAGGTTCTTTCCACCAGCATTTTTCTAGTGTAGACTCGGATGATACTGCTGTTGCTATTGTCTTGTAGTGCTACGAGTTTTCATGTCCCATTATGAGCGCTTTATTTTCCAGTCATCTTCATTTCCGGTTTCCCCAGTTGCTGCGGCACTTTTCACTTTAGCTCAACTTTTCTTTCCGGGAAATGGCACAGCAGTAAATCCTCCCGTGAAAGCCACCGTGTAACAACTTTAAATATTCTCACGCGACAAAAAATAAGACGAAATAAACTTTTCGTAGTCACTCCAGTGTTCCACCATCAATTTGCCGTTTTCTCCATTCGGCAGGATTCGGTATTCGGTGGCTTATTTTTTATTTCAATTGAAGAAGTTTGGGAGTAATCAACTTTTCCGACAAATTAAATGATTTTTTCTGTAAGCGTGTCAATTTTCTCTTACCGTGATCTGTCTGTTCATCTACACATTTGTCACGCAACAAAAACTTCTACCTTAATGTACCAGTCATTGAGGATCGAATTGAGTTCGAAACAATCAGCGCCTGTCGACTGATGTTGAACTAACGTAATTAGAGAATCAGAGTGGGCAACTAACCAATACCGTAAGATTATCTATGAAATAATTGAGTAAATCGAAAGGCGTACAACACGTTTTACTTTAACCATGTTAGTTTTAATTCCAGCACTAAACCCAACCTTTTTTTAAGTTTATCAATACTCAAAATCTCACGAAAGAAAAGGCCCTGCGCAAGACCACTGTTTGTTCTTTCTCAAAAACAATAATCACTTCCCAATCATCCATTGAAAGTTTAAAGTTGTGAATATGCCCACAAGCTTTTCAGAATGAGTTATTAGTAGAATTAATAAAACTGATGCACTGATAATGACTGTGAGAAAACTTTCGAAATATGTATATCTGTTTTCGAGTTCTTGCTATTTTTAAATAAAGTGTAGTGAAGTAGCAGTGAAATAGTAAAAGTTGTAGGGTAACTAAAAAGTGAAAAATAGTGAAAAGTGAAATTGAGTGATTAATTCATTTTCAATACTAGGGGAAGGTCATTCTGACAAATGTCATATGTGTGCAGTAGTAGCACGTTCTTTTTGTACCGAATACCGAAGCAAACAGACGCTTGTACTTTTTGCTGCGCTCAAAACAAATTTTAATTGCTTGAAAATCAACACAAACGTTTTTTATTACTTTTTTTGTATCATTAATTGGAAAGCATCAATCCAAAAGGTGAGTGGATTGAATATTTAAGAGGTGAAATCGATCTATTTCTTGATTTATTACCAGATGCTATCAAATATTTCGCAACCAAAGTTTTTTTTTCGTCTTTTTCAAAATGTCTACCGATTTCGGTTACCGGCACCTCAAGGTGTTTAGTTACCGACACCGCATTTTTTCATACAAATCGAGAGAAAATTGTCAGTGATATGCAGAGATGGCAAATCTGCAAATTTGTCTGTAAATTATCAAATTTCGTATGTAACCTGCAAATCTTTCTTCGTCTGAAGACTTTTTTCATATTTTTGAAACTTCGATTGTTTGCCGACATTCGTCAGAATCTACAGACTTTTTAAAATCGCGATCTTTTTGTTTTTGCTAGCTAAACTTATTGTACTAACTGGCATCTCTGGTGATATTCATCACGTAGACAAATTGACAGCTTCAAAAACTTTGGTTCTCTGGTTCTGTTAGCCATGGCGACTCCAAACAAATCGTCAAAGTCAAGGAAAACGAACTTTAATGCACTGATAAATGCCATTAATTAGTGGATAAAAAGCCAATAAATTCGGCTGCAGTAACGTATTCAATGCCGCGAAGCCGGTGGAAGACCGGCCAAATCAACTTCAAAGGTACCACCATCCATATCATCGGCCAAGAGAGCCAAGGCGAAGTCAGCATCAGACGATGAAGACTTTTATCCAAAATGCCACCGGAAAGAATAAATTCGGTTTTTTCCATGAATAAAGGCAGTCTTTAACTATATATTTTCATTTTTAGCGAAATTTCTTGGGGTACCGGTAATTGAACACCTTTTTTCAAATGGCCAACATTTATCACTCTACTAAATTGATAATACAGTTTTAACAATCAAATAAATCAAATTAGTTGCTTAATCAGTTGTTAGCTAGGGTTAGCAAAAGTGCTTTCCATTGATGTTTATATGTCCGCATAATGTGCACTTAGTCAGAAGTTATAAGCTTGAAATAAAAGGATGCCGGTAACCCAACACTCTCCCCTATCATATGTTAGGCAAACAATTCGTTAGAATTAGTTTTCAAAAATTATGACAATTAATTAACAAGTTAAGCGGAACAGAGACAAACCGCCAGTAGTCGTTTCATCAATCAGCCCTGCCTAAATTCAATGTTACCATCAGATGGATATAGAAACAACATTTCTGGATCGCATTAATTTTACATCTCACATCCAGTATGTTATCTTATATCAATCGTATCCAAACCTCCAATCTCCATAAGCTGCCCTTTACAACCTCTAGACACGATGCCTCAAAAAGTGCAGGCCTAAACGGATTTCCACCATTTGTTACCGAAAACCGCGCTGCTTCTCTTACTACCTCGGTTTCCATGAATTGTATCCGATCATTCACTGACTGTATTCCTAAGTACATTGAAAATAGCTGTTGTAACTCCGACCTACAAGAGTGGTAGCATTCACGATATAAATAATTTTCGTTCCATTTCAATTCTCATCTGCTTTCCAAAGATGCTTGAAAACATGTTGCAAGATATTTTGTACGGTTTAGTAACGAAACATTCTACTATAAAGCTTTTATGACACATAAACCGTTATAAAAACTGTGCTGAAAACCTGTTTTAATCCTCCTAGTAGAGTAATCCTTATATCACTCATATTCTTATATATAATATTATGAAATTCTTCAAAATAGTTTTCTTTGATTCTTGAAAGAAAACAACAGGTATAATCGAAATCAATTCGTATGTCCAGCAACTAGAACAATCTAGACAGCTTCGATGTTTTTTTACGATTTTTACATCTTACTTTCAACTACGTTTCAACATTTCATACACTTATCATCGTGTAACTCCGAGGCCGGGAATCGTATGCGAACAAAATTCAGAAGTTTTGTATGGGGTCATAAAACCTTTCATGTGAACCTAGGTTTTTGAATGTGAGCAATTCCACCGCAAATGACAGATTTTTTTTGGAATTTTATTTTTGTACTTTTTAATTTGGCTCAAATTTTGCATAAGCGTTATTCATGGCCAAACGAATCCAATTTGCATCATCAATTTACCCTAGTCATACTTTTGAGAAGGGACTAAGCCAAAAATCCTTGAAAATTTTCAACAATATATGTTTCAGAAACGGTGGGTCCAATCGATTTGGTGTCTTCTGCAATGTTTTAGGTAATTATAAGAACTAGGTAAACAAATTTTGTACTGGTGATTTTTTTGATTTTTCGATATGTTGTAGCTGAAGTCCAAAGTAGAATAGTGTCAAATTTCTAGAATGAAAAAATAATACTTGAAAGAGTTACATAATTTCTAAATAATGTAAATTTTTAAAAATAATGACAAACAATTTTTTTTATTTTTTTCAATAAAATTTTATGAAAGGATGCTAAAATTCCAATGAAAACGATGGTAATCAAAATTTGACTATATGCTACGGTTCTCGAGATACAGCGGTTTGAAAAAAAAATCGGGATTTTTTTTTGTAACGATTTTGGATGATCTTTGAATCTTCCCACATCTAAAAGTATCCTCAGACCTGCCAAACAACCTATTTCATGTATCATCCAAACCATACTCCTTAACGTTTTACGATATCTGGTGTAGTACCGATGGAGCTGCATCACAATATAAAAAATAGAAAAAAACTTTTCCAGTCTTTACCAATATAAGAATAACTATGACATAGATGTATACCATTTTTTCTTAACATCGCATGGTAAGGGACCATGTGATGCCGTAGGAGGAACAATAAAACGCATGGCTACAAGGGTTTTTTAAATAACTATTTATTGGAATATGAGTTAAAATTAAATTATTAAGATTTAAATTGGGTGGCGACTTTTCAGCCCTATTATAAACATGATTTGGTTATTACCATGAGGACATTATTTGCTTCCGCAATTCTGAGAAAATTGTGCAGGGAAAATTCTAAACCTACTTGTATTGTGTAATGGGGAATATACTAACTTACTAACTAATACAGAGAGCGATTCGATTCAATTGAAGATTGCATCGATTTTTGTCGGAATTTACTTATAATATTATGTGACATTACATCTATCATATTTGTGAATATGTGTAACTCATTTGTACTAAACCAGGGAGGACGCTTCAAAATCATTTTCAGAATTTTATTCTGAATCCTTTGAAACGTTTTCTTCCTGGTGGAACAACAGCTAGACCAAATTGGTACTGCATAAAGCATGGCTGGTCTGAAAAATTGTTCATAAATTAACAATTTGTTTTTTAGACAGAGCTTAGAATTTCTGTTTATAAGAGGATATAAACATTTAATATATTTATTACACTTTACCTGGATTCCTTCAATGTGATCCTTGAAAGTGAGTTTTTTGTCATACGTTAAACCTAAGTATTTAGCTTGATCAGACCATGTCAATTCCAAGCCATTCAATTCGCGAATGTGATTATTGTGTGGTTTAAGAAAAGAAGCTCTTGGCTTATGAGGAAAGATAATTAATTGCGTTTTTGCTGCATTTGGATTAATTTCCATTTTAACAGATAATCACTGAAAATATTTAAACTTCTTTGTAGGCGACTGCAGATCACGCTTAGATTTCTACCTGTGGCTAACAGACTTGTGTCGTCACAGAATTTCTGGCGATTTCTGACAACCAACGGGTAGATTTGGAAGATCAGAAGTGAAAATATTATACAAGATTGGAGCTACGCTCGAACCCTGCGAAACACCTGCTCGTACGGGTAGCAATTCAGACTTACAGTTCTGATAGCTAACCTGAAGAGTACGATCAATTAAATAATTTTGAATCATTTTGATCAAATAAATAGGAAACTGGAAATCAGACATTTTTGCTATTGAACCTTTGTGCCAAACACTGTCGAAGATTTATTTGCTTTTATCATGTTCGTTAATCTTACAAGTTGATGAGTAGTTGAATGTTCATGACGAAATCCAAACTGCTCTGGTAAAAAAATGAAGTTTCATTTATGTGGGACATCTTTCTCAACAAGATAATTTTTTCAAAAAGTTTACTGATAGAAGAAAGTAAGCTAATTGGTCGATAACTTGATGTTTCTGCTGGGTTTTTATCAGGTTTATATTAGGATAGGAATTACTTTAGCGTTTTTCCATCTTTTTGGAAAGTAAGCTAATTAAAAACACTTGTTCAAAATTTTAACCAAGAGTCTCAAGGCAACATCGGGAAGATTTTTAATAAGAAAATTAAAGATTCCATCATTACCACGAGCCTTTATGTTTTTAAGCTTTCTAATAATTGACTTAATTTCATCAAAATTAGTCTCAATAATGTCATCTTGTAATAACACTTGAGTTGAAATATGATCATATTTCAGTGAGACTTCGTTTTCAATAGGACTCACAACATTCAAATTAAAATTGTGGACACTCTCGAACTGCTGAGCAAGTTTTTGATGGCTACAAGGGTAAGTTTTGCTAAGAAACGTGAACATCCCATTAAAATGTAAAGGAACTATTCGATTGGGCTGAAAAGCGAAAGGATGAGAAACTAAAACAAATTTTCTTTTCCTATGCAGAGATTTCCTACATTAGAGTATGAAAATACCAAGAAACATCCTAATGAACAATATTCATAAGCAATTACTATTCAATGAACAGAAAAATACCAATCATTCATTCCAGTTTCTGAAGAAAAAAATGAAATTGGGAATTTTCATTAAAAATTAAATTGTAGATATCATTAAACAATAAGAAATTTGTATTAAATGCGGCTCTCGAACATTGTATAAGAACTTAAAATAAAATTCTAAAAAGATCCCCGTGTTAAACAAAAAAAGTCAAAACCAAAGACTGTGCCTCCTGGTTTGTCAAATTCACAAACCAATCCAGGATCTAGTACAGAAAAAGGTAATAATCCAGTGGGCTCCATTTCACAGCCACCAACAGGATTACTGAAGTTTTCGGAAATTGTTGAATGGATTTTCTCAGCATTCAATATATCTGAACCCTTAAAGACCCTCATAATGGCATTCCTTCCAATAGCTAGAACCTTTTTGAAGCAGTTATCAGCTCAATGGCCAATTGTCTCAGGTTTTGTATCTTTTGATGGATAATTTATCACCCGTCGCAAATGATACAATCACTGTCCTGCAGTGGAATTGTCGAAGCATCATGCCAAAATTTGATTCATTTAAAATATTATTGCATAGTCAAAAATGTGATGTATTTGCTTTGTGCGAAACATGGCTTACTTCAAACATAGCTTTAAATTTTAATGATTTTAACATTATACGTCTCGATAGAGACTCTCCGTATGGTGGAGTGCTTTTGGGAATTAAGAAATGCTATTCCTTTTATAGATTAAACATCCCTTCAACTTCTAGTATAGAAGTTGTTGCTTGCCAAATAAACATTAAAGGCAAAGATATTTGCATAGCTTCGGTTTATATTCCTCCAAAAGCACAAGTTGGACAGCAACAGCTTAATGAAATGGTTGAAGCCCTTCCTGCACCACGATTGATTCTGGGGGATTTAAATTCGCACGGTATTATGTGGGGTTCCGTTTACAATGATAGCAGATCATCTTTAATACAAAACATTTGTGACAATTTTAGCATGACGGTATTAAATATGGGTAGCATGACACGGATCCCAAGACCTCCGGCACGCCCAAGTGCATTAGATCTATCTCTTTGCTCAACATCAATTCGACTAGATTGCACCTGGAAAATACTGCCTGATTTACACGGTAGCGATCATTTACCAATCATCATCTCAATTAGCAGTAGCAATTGCATTGCTACTTCAGCTAGTATTCCATATGATTTGACAAAAAATATCGACTGGATTAAATACCAAAGTAGGATCTCTAGTATTTTGAATTCAATGGAAGAGCTCCCTCCACTTGAAGAATATGACTTCCTCATTTGTTCGATTCTGGAGGCAGCAGAACAATCCCAAACTAAACGCTTTCCTGGGCCAACGACTAACAGAAGGCCTCCCAACCCCTGGTGGGACAAAGAGTGCTCAGAGGCTAAACTCGCAAAACAAAATGCTTGCAAGACGTTTCTAAAACGGGGAGGAGGAACTCCTCAGAATTTTGAAAAACTTATGGTTTTAGAAACCAAGTACAAGAGCATACTTCGAGCCAAAAAATGTAGCTATTGGAGACATTTTGTCGAAGGTTTGTCAAGAGATACCTCAATGAGCACTCTTTGGAACACGGCCAGACGAATGAGGAATCGTAACGTGGGCAATGAGAGTGATGAATACTCGAACCGATGGATATTTGACTTTGCTAGGAAAGTTTGCCCAGATTCTGTTCCTACGCAGAGCATTATACGAGAATCTCCTCCAAACAATGGTTTTATTAATAACCCATTTTCAATGATGGAATTTTCTATAGCACTCTTGTCTTGTAACAATAACGCTCCAGGGTTGGACAGAATTAAATTCAACTTGGTGAAGAATCTGCCCAACCTCGCAAAAAGACGTTTGTTGGAATTGTTCAACAAGTTTCTTGAGCAAAATATTGTTCCACCTGACTGGAGACAAGTGAAAGTTATCGCCATTCAAAAACCGGGGAAACCAGCTTCCAATCACAACTCATATAGACCCATTGCGATGTTGTCCTGCATCAGAAAATTGTTCGAAAAAATTATTCTACGACGTCTCGACACTTGGGTCGAGACGAACGGTTTGTTGTCAGATACTCAGTTTGGCTTCCGTAGAAATAAAGGGACGAATGATTGCCTTGCATTACTTTTGTCTGACATCCAAATTGCCTTCGCTCAAAAGCAACAAATGGCATCTGTATTTTTAGACATTAAAGGAGCATTTGATTCAGTTTCCATTGATGTTCTTTCAGACAAGCTTCACCAAAATGGACTCCCAGCGGTTATAAATAATTATTTGCACAACCTTTTGTCAGAGAAACGCATGCATTTTGTCGTGAATACGACTTACTTTACTATGGGGTGCCTTTTCAAAATTAGCCATATGGAAGAATGGGCAGAACTTAATCGTGAATATCTCGACTTGTATTAAAGGCAGCAACATAATTCTTTCACCATTTCATCAAAAATATGATCAGGAATTTAGGATAATATTTTGAACAGTGTGAGATAACCACAAACAACTCAAATATTAAGTTTTCTCAAACTTTGAAAACAACGCGGAAAACTTTTTATTTTTGCTTGGCTTTTTCGCGCAAGGACGACGATTTTGAGGTAGTCAGGCACATATCTTCAACTGACTGCGTATAAAAGAGGAAACGTGGTCGAAATTCGGTCATTTCTTCTTGTGCGTTGGATGCAAGCAGACGTCGTGGGACCAGCAGCTTCGGAGAGCAGACCTTTTGCGTGGTGCCAAACCTCAAACGCTCAGGTCGTGCTCTCATTTGGACTTCAGCCGTCAGGTGGAGCAGTCGGCAATGAAAGCAGACCTTTTGCGTGGTATAAAGCCTCAAACGCTTAGGTCGTGCTTTCATTTGGACTTCAATCGTCGGGAGCAGCGGTCATCGATAATGAGAGCAGGCCTTTTGCGTGGTGCCAAACCTCAAACGCTCAGGTCATGCTCTCATTTGGACTTCAGTCGTCAGGTGGAGCAGTCGTCAATGAAAGCAGACCTTTTGCGTGGTATAAAACCTCAAACGCTTAGGTCGTGCTTTCATTTGGACTTCAATCGTCGGGAGCAGCGGTCATCGATAATGAGAGCAGGCCTTTTGCGTGGTGCCAAACCTCAAACGCTCAGGTCGTGCTCTCATTTGGACTTCAGCCGTCAGGTGGAGCAGTCGGCAATGAAAGCAGACCTTTTGCGTGGTATAAAACCTCAAACGCTTAGGTCGTGCTTTCATTTGGACTTCAATCGTCGAGAGAAGCGGTCATCGATAATGAGAGCAGACCTTTTGCGTGGTGCCAAACCTCAAACGCTCAGGCCGTGCTCTCATTTGGACTTCAGCCGTCAGGTGGAGCAGTCGGCAATGAAAGCAGACCTTTTGCGTGGTATAAAGCCTCAAACGATTAGGTCGTGCTTTCATTTGGACTTCAATCGTCGGGAGCAGCGGTCATCGATAATGAGAGCAGGCCTTTTGCGTGGTGCCAAACCTCAAACGCTCAGGTCATGCTCTCATTCGGACTTCAGTCGTCAGGTGGAGCAGTCGTCAATGAAAGCAGACCTTTTGCGTGGTATAAAACCTCAAACGCTTAGGTCGTGCTTTCATTTGGACTTCAATCGTCGGGAGCAGCGGTCATCGATAATGAGAGCAGGCCTTTTGCGTGGTGCAAAACCTCAAACGCTCAGGTTCGTGCTCTCATTTGAACTTCAGCCGTCAGGTGGAGCAGTCGGCAATGAAAGCAGATCTTTTGCGTGGTATAAAGCCTCAAACGCTTAGGTCGTGCTTTCATTTGGACTTCAATTGTCGAGAGAAACGGTCATCGATAATGAGAGCAGACCTTTTGCGTGGTGCCAAACCTCAAACGCTCAGGTCGTGCTCTCATTTGGACTTCAGCCGTCAGGTGGAGCAGTCGGCAATGAAAGCAGACCTTTTGCGTGGTATAAAGCCTCAAACGCTTAGGTCGTGCTTTCATTTGGACTTCAATCGTCGGGAGCAGCGGTCATCGATAATGAGAGCAGGCCTTTTGCGTGGTGCCAAACCTCAAACGCACAGGTCATGCTCTCATTCGGACTTCAGTCGTCAGGTGGAGCAGTCGTCAATGAAAGCAGACCTTTTGCGTGGTATAAAACCTCAAACGCTTAGGTCGTGCTTTCATTTGGACTTCAATCGTCGGGAGCAGCGGTCATCGATAATGAGAGCAGGCCTTTTGCGTGGTGCCAAACCTCAAACGCTCAGGTTCGTGCTCTCATTTGGACTTCAGCCGTCAGGTGGAGCAGTCGGCAATGAAAGCAGATCTTTTGCGTGGTATAAAGCCTCAAACGCTTAGGTCGTGCTTTCATTTGGACTTCAATTGTCGAGAGAAACGGTCATCGATAATGAGAGCAGACCTTTTGCGTGGTGCCAAACCTCAAACGCTCAGGTCGTGCTCTCATTTGGACTTCAGCCGTCAGGTGGAGCAGTCGGCAATGAAAGCAGACCTTTTGCGTGGTATAAAGCCTCAAACGCTTAGGTCGTGCTTTCATTTGGACTTCAATCGTTGGGAGCAGCGGTCATCGATAATGAGAGCAGACCTTTTGCGAGGTGCCAAACCTCAAACGCTTAGGTCAAGCACTCATTAGGACTTCAGCCGTCAGGTGGAGCAGTCGGCAATGAAAGCAGACCTTTTCTGAATTTAATTCTTGAACTCAGATCCAGTTCCTAATTTCAGAATTCTTCAAATCGGTTCTTTTTAGAACCATAATAATACTCCCAAAGAATTATGCGAAATTTTACTTTTCTGTACTCTATACAATCCATTTTTAAATTGGTTGCAGTTTGTAGAACTTCCTTCTGATTTGCTATATAAAATGCATAGCACCGACTCAGAAGCCATTCATTTCGAATTTGGCTGTCGTTGTCAACGTATCGATTATGGCGCGATCGAGGCATCTCCAGGCGAAATACAAAGCTTGCTACCGCAAGCGGAAGAAGCAGAAGGCTTCAACAGAACTCGCAGAAGGAGAGCCGAGTCGGCTGTTGAGACGCGTTGAGCAGACAGTAGCAGAGCCGAGTGATGGAGGTGGTTCGTTGAGTTCGCAACCGAGTGGAGTACAAGATGAGCACTCGAATGGAATCCGATCAGGTATGTTATTATCACTTATTCTGAATAGTGACGTATTGATTTTCCGATCGAATCCAAGCTACCCTGGATTTCGACAGCGTTTTTAGAAATATCAATAATATTCGTTCGAAGTTCTAGTGATAATATTACGGATAGCAGAATAACGGTTCTTGATATTTTCCAATAATCTTACATCCTGTTGATTAACCTTAATGCGCGCTGAATAATCGATATTTCATATGATTGATTTTATTACTTCAAAACTTTTAATGTCATTTAGTAATTTGTTCATTACGATTAGTATGATTATTATTATTATTATAATTATTATTATTATTATTTATTATTATTATTATTATTATATTATTATTATTATTATTATTATTATTATTATTATTATTATTATTATTATTATTTTATTATCAAAATTATAATTGCACAACGGAAGTACACATTTCAAAACGGACCATTGCAATTGTCTCTTAATGAAATCTTCGTACTTGAAAGTTTTCATTGAAATTACTTCAGAAATTTGTTGTACCCAGCCTATATTAGTATATTAAAAAATGAATTGTTTTACGCTTAGAATATATAGTTTTGCATTCCATTACCAGCTGCCGAGAATGAAATGTATGAATGGTTTTTTATTTTTTCATAGATATGATGTGTGTTTATGAAAGGGCTGATCGCGAGTTCAAAAAGCGGTTTACTGATAATGAGTTTGGTGTAGTGTGTAGCGTTTGCGATCGATTATGGTTTCAAAATGATTTGAAAACGATTAACAGAGAAGAGGAAAATTTGCTTATTACATTAGCTTCTTTTGAATCCACAGATAACTTTAGAGCATGTCAAACATGCCGAAGCAGTTTGAGACGTGGGGTTGTACCTAAGCTAGCAAAAACGAATGGTTTTGTATATCCCAATCGTCCGCTAGGTCTACCTCCACTTGATCCCATAAGTGAGAGACTCATCTCACCAAGAATACCTTTTATGCAGATTCGCCGTTTGCGTCATGCTGCAGGTAGTCATTCAATTATGGGACAAATTATTAATGTACCAGTAGATGTTTCTGAGATGGTTCGCGTGCTTCCTAGAAACATTGATGATGATTATTCATTCAATGTTAGCATTAAGAAGCATTCGATTCACAAATCATCCTATTTGAATGGATTCGTTAAAAAAGCTACTGTGAAAAAGTGGCTTATGTACCTTGTTGATACTCCATTATACCGTCGTTATAATATAGTCATCAATCAAGATCAACTAAACCAGTTTGACCACTCATCGTCAACATTACTTGATCCTGACAACGAGCCGGAATGTATTGATTCTGAGAGTGATTTTGAGCTTTTAATTGGACAACAACAAACGCTCCTTTGGAATGAAGACCAGTGTTTGGAAATTGCGCCCGCTCAGAATAGAATTCCTCTGTCAATAATATATGACGAATTTGCGGAAGAACTCTCATTTCCAGATATTTATTTCGGGCATCCACGCACTTATAGAACTGATGTTCATGTTACACCATTTATGATGGCTACAAGTGAGCTCAGGCGCCAGGATAGGCGAGGTGCCAAACCGAAACACCTGTTGTATATGGCAGCAAAAATAATGCGACTTCGTGTTTCAGAAGGTTTGCACAGCACTTTTAAGTGTATGGGAACTGCGAATATAACTCGCGAAATGTTAAAGAACCGAGAGTTCTTGGAGACTTGCATTGAGCGTAATTTATCGTTTCTCAAATCTATCCCAAATTCAGTTCAATATTGGCAACAACGTAAGCATGATGTTTTCGCTATGATTAGACAACTTGGAAGACCAACAATATTCATGACTTTGAGTGCCAATGAAACTCGATGGCCCGAATTGTTAAAAATTTTACATAGACTTTCTGATGAACATATCGCTAATTTAGCAAACCCAGTAGATCAACTGACTGCTTTGCAGCGAGCTACACTCGTTAGTGAGGATCCAGTCACTTGTTGCATTTATTTCAATAAACTCGTGGATACCTTGCTCAACATATTATCTTCGTCAAGATTTAGTCCCTTTGGTGAATATTATGTGGTCGATTATTTCAAAAGAATAGAGTTTCAGCATCGTGGCAGTCCACATGCACACATTTTGCTGTGGTTAAACAATGATCCTAAAGAAACAATTTCAGAGGACATGCCCGCTACAATTGAACTTATTAATAGACTTTGTTCCATCAATTCTAACAGTAATCAGGTACATAAGCATACATTTACCTGTTACAAACGGAACGAAAAGCGATGTCGGTTTAATATCCCATATTGGCCCATGGATCAAACAAGAATTATTTTGCCAATGCCATCGAATGACTCCCGTCGTAATCGGTTGATGAAAAAAGGTGAAGAAATGCGCGAAAATTTGAATATAAAAATTTATGCGACATTAGATGAATACCTTTGCGATTGTAATTGTTCATACGATGACTACTTGGATGTAATTCGTGCCTCCACACCAAGACCTATAATTCTTTTGAAACGTTCCATGGAAGAACTTTGGACCAACCCGTATAATAAATAGGTTGCAAACAAATTACTGTCAAACATGGATCTTCAATTTATTCTAGATGAATATTCATGTGCTGCGTATGTTGTTGAATATGTTAATAAAACGAACAGAGGTATTAGTAACTTACATCTCGAATTAGTTAAGTTACAAGAAGAATACCCTGATCAAGATTATGCTAAATTCAGTAGAAATGTGTGCCCAAGAAGCTGCTTGGTACTTACTACGTCAACCAATGTCAGAAGCCAGCCGGAAAGTACAATTTATACCCACCATGTGGCCACATGAACGTATAAAGTCTAGAAAGCATACTAAACAAATGGACGAGGAAGGAATTGATGATGATTCTACCGATGTTTGGACGCTGAACATAGTACAAAAATATGAAAAGCGTGCAGATCTCGATGACATTTGTTTAGCTGACTTCGTAGCGTGTTACACGAAGGATAACAGTAACACGAATTCGTATAAGAAGCGAAATGCACCTCGCATAGTGCGATGGTTGAAATATAAAATGTCTGAATTAAACGATTACAAGCGTGAAATGGTTCTTCTGTTTCTACCATTTCGAAATGAAGCTTGTGATATTCTTGATCGTAACAAGTTCATAGATTTGTATGATCAAAATAAAACTATCATATTCGACAAGTTAAAAGAATATGATTGTGATATTAAGTTGGAACAGATCGTCGAAGAATATCTTCGTGTTGCAGAAGAAAATGAAAGTGATGATCAACAAAAATCCAACGATAAACACAATGAGTACGTACGGGCCATAACTATGGAGCCCAACGATGATGATATAGAACAGTTGCCTACTGGTGCTCTGTCAGCTGTCATAAAAAAACGTACCAATGTCATGAGCAAACAGGATTATTGTGCTATGGTCAGGGCCACAAATGTAGATCAAAGAAAATTGATTTTACATTTGATTGATATTTTGCATGCGTTCGACGGTATGAACACGCCTTTGCAGATATTCTTCACTGGCCCCGCAGGATGTGGTAAAACGTTTACTCTGAAAATATTGATGGAGACTTATAATCGTTTTAGTCAAGCACACAATTTACTTAAAAACGCATATGTCGCCTGTGCATCAACAGGGAAAGCAGCGGTAGCTATTGGAGGCACTACAGTTCATTCTGCTTTTCGAATTTCAATGGCACGTAGAAGTAGTTCAAAACTTGGGTTCGAAGCACTTCAACTGTATCGCAATGCTTTTGCAGGCGTTAAAGCGATTATTATCGACGAAGTAAGCATGATTGGCGCAGATATGCTTAATATTATTCACACTCGGTTGCAAGACATCACTGGGAACTATGATGATCCTTTTGGCGGAATTCATATAATATTCTGTGGTGATCTTCGCCAACTGCCACCTGTGAACGCACGGCCAGTTTTCAAGCCATGTAAAAACTCTATTCTTGGACCTGTACTCTGGCAATCACTTAATTTCTTCCCATTAGTTCAAGTTATGCGACAAGCTGACATTGAATTTTCTTCCATACTTACTAAAATAGGTAATGGTATGCCACTTACTGATTCTGAAAATGAGCGTATTGAAAGCCGCTTTCGAACAGCTGAGTGGTGTAAACAAAATGTTCCGAATGCTATACGTCTCTTCCATCGCAATATGGATGTTGAAAGATATAATACGGAAGCATTGCGTGAACGAGAGGGCTATGATTTTATTGTCAACGATGTTTTCACAGGTTATCGAAATGCGGAACAACTAGCTAGTGCTAGATTAAAGATGCATAAGATGAGCGTAGTGGAAACAGGCGGTCTACCTTATCTATTACGGTTGACGCTTGGAATGCCCTATATGATCTCAACTAACATTGATGTCGAAGATGGGCTAGTTAACGGGGCCATAGGAGAGCTTAAATTTATCGAACATGATGATGATAATCCCGAAGAGCGCATTATTCGATTATGGCTAAAATTTGTGAGTAATATTATCGGTGCCAGCTTAAAGGTCAAATCTAGACCTTTAGTGTATTCTAACCCAGGTCAACTGCAATTTGATTGGGTACCTATATTAAAACGATCAGCCAATATTAAGCTTGGTAGCATCAACTGTAAAAGAATTCAATTTCCGATAGTTAGTGCATGTGCACTCACGGTCCATAAATCGCAGGGAGGTACATTTTCTGAAATTGTACTTGACTACGATAAATCTTTGGAACAACAACTAGTATATGTTGGATTGTCACGGGTGACAACAATGGATGGGCTTTACTTAACTAACCAAAAGAACTTCTTCAAATTTTGGCACTCAAAGGGTAGTGATTCGCCCAGAATGACGGAACTGAGAACAGAGTTAAACCGACTATCCAGTCATAAACTATCCACAATCAGTGACGCACTGTTGGATTTTATCGCTATGACAAATCAAGGTTTAAGCTTAATCAGTTTCAATGTTCAAAGCTTAAATGCTCATGCTTCAGATATTTTCACTGACAATATACTAACCAAAGTTGATATTTTAGCATTTAGTGAAACTTGGTTGGACAATTGTTCTGCAGTGAGTATAACAGGCTATAATTGCATCGCCGAATATAAACGTTCTAATTGTAGAGCTGGTGGTGTTGCAATTTACCTAAAGGACACTGCGTCTTTGATTGCTACTGTTCATAAACTCGAACAACTTAGTGAGCAATATGATGAAAATTTGTTGTTGGCTGACAATTTCGGCGACATATGTGCAATCGATATTATGCTAAATGGTATAAAAACACTGTTAGCTGTTCTATATATTTCGCCAGATACAACTTACAAAGAGAAGCAATTTTTCATCACGCGTAATTTATTTTTATATTCTCGTAAAATTACACCGATGATCGTTGTGGGGGATTTCAATATAGATGCCTCAAAACAAGATAATATTAAATTCATTGATTTCATGAGCAAGTATATGAAGCTGGATATGGAATCTGATCCTTCACAAGCTACTACGATTGGAGGCACATGTATCGATCTTGTTTTTGCTAGGAACATCAATGTAGAAAGCCGTAGATATATTTCATACTTTTCATATCACAGGCCTATTGTATCATTGATCAATCCAGCAACTTGAAGTTTCCTTTACTGAAAGATTGTAATCGATTGTGAACGCTATACCTACACAAACCATATCAGTATCGCACCCACGGACAACAGCCTGGTCAGCCTGGAAACAGATGAAGGAAGTCAGCGGTATCCATCGAAAGTCAACGGTATCCATCGGAATTCGAACTCAACTCGTCACTCTCCATCACGAACGCTTTCATAAAAGGTTCTTTTCAGAGCCACCATTATTTTATTATAAAGAACTATACTGCTTATTTCATAATATTTAATTGCGTTTCAGAATGATTAATGTAACTAATCTGTAATCTAGTCTAGGCGCATCGTTTAAAATTCTAGTAATGAAAGAGGGGGAAGTTGCACAATTCAAACAATCGATCAACTACCAATTCGAATTCGGAAGTATAAATAAAGCGTGTCATATTCGTATTCACGACATCCAGTTATGTCTCTGACATTACACACCCGTACTTTTTTCACATGGCGATTTGGCAACACTCAGAAATAGTTACATAGGTCTCCCGCAAGGCTCATGCCTCAGTCCGCTCCTCTATAATTTTTACGTGAATGACATTGACAGCTGTCTAGTAACCCCATGTACACTAAGACAATTGGCAGATGATGGCGTGGTTTCAGTTACTGGACCCAAAGCTATTGATCTGCATAAACCATTGCAAGATACCTTAGATAACTTGTCCGATTGGGCTGTTCATCTTGGTATCGAATTCTCTGCGGAGAAAACAGAGTTAGTCGTCTTTTCAAGAAAGCATGATCCCGCGCAGCTTCAGCTCCATATGATGGGAAGAATGATCCAACAGGTTTTAACTTTTAAATACCTCGGGGTGTGGTTCGATTCCAAATGCACGTGGGGAGGACACATTAGGTTTCTGATAACAAAATGCCAACAAAGAGTAAATTTTCTTCGAACAATAACAGGATCTTGGTGGGGTGCTCATCCGGAAGATCTAATAAAATTGTATCAGACAACGATACTTTCAGTGATGGAATATGGATGCGTTTGCTTTCGTTCCGCTGCAAACTCTCATATTATCAAACTGGAGCGAATTCAGTATCGTTGTTTGCGAATTGCTTTAGGGTGCATGCATTCGACACATACAATGAGTCTTGAAGTTCTGGCGGGAGTTCTTCCATTAAAAGATCGATTTTGGGAGCTTTCATCACGCCTGCTAATAAGATGTGAGGTGCTGAATCCCATGGTAATTAATAATTTCGAACGACTAGTCGAGCTTCGATCTCAAACAAAATTCATGACAGTATATTTTAACCATATGTCACAGGAAATCAACCCTTCAAGATATACTCCTATCCGTGTCAGCCTCCTAAATGTCCCTGACTCAACTTTATTTTTCGATACATCCATGCAGCGCGAAGTGCGTGGAATCCCGGATCATCTACGTTCGACGGAAATCCCAAAAATATTTTCAAGTAAGTTCAGGCATATTGACTCTGAGAAAATGTTTTACACGGACGGATCGCGAATTGAAGAAGCGACAGGGTTTGGTATGTTCAACAATAATGTTTCGGCCTCATTTAGGCTTCAAGAACCTGCATCTGTTTATATAGCAGAGCTAGCAGCAGTTCATTATAGTTTGAGTGTAATCGTCACATTAATTCCAACCCATTATTTCCTCTTCACAGATAGTCTGAGTGCAATTGAAGCCATTCGCTCAAACATGACTGGCAAGACTGAACCGTTTTTCCTGGGCAAAATAAAACAGTGCCTGAACAACATATTGAACAATAATTATCTAATCACTATAGTCTGGGTCCCGGCTCATTGCTCCATTCCTGGCAATGAAAGAGCCGATATTTTAGCCAAACGTGGTGCTATTGAGGGTGAAATTTATGAGAGACCAATTGCTTTCAACGAATTCTATAGCTCGTCTCGCCAAAGAACACTTGCCAGCTGGCAAGCTTCTTGGGATAAAGATGATCTGGGTCGGTGGATGCACTCAATTATTCCGAAAATATCGACAAAGGCATGGTTCAGGGGACTGGATGTGAGTAGAGATTTCATTCGTGTGATGTCCAGACTCATGTCCAATCACTACACGTTAGATGCACATCTCCTTCGAATTGGGCTCTCCGAGACTAATCATTGTGCTTGTGGCGAAGGTTATCGAGATATTGATCATGTCGTTTGGACATGCGTGGAGTATCGTGATGTCAGATCTCAACTAATAAATTCTTTGCGTACCCAAGGTAGACTATCCAATATCCCAGTTCGAGACATTCTTGCTTGTCGTGACCTTTCATACATGAAACTTATTTATCATTTCATAAAGAAAACTGGAGTTTCAATTTAATAAAGGCCCCTTTCAAGACTTAGTTCTGATACCAGCTGCGTCCATGAGTTCAACCAATAGCTAAATTAGAATAAAAATAATGTAATGATACAAACAAACTCGAAACAGTTTATGAAATTATTAACAAAATGTCTGAAAATAACAGCTTATTTTATAATTTATAGAAGTTAATCGTTTGGTTCAAATAATATTTCCGAGTAGATTTCATAATTAATGACGAGTTACCTAAGATGATATTTAAGTAATAAGAGAATATGTTTTAATAAATGCAAAACGTTGTGACTATGTTAGAATTAAATTAGGATAAGAATATTATGTAAAAGTGATGCTACGGCGAAGAAAAACTTATGTAAACTGCCTTAAGAAATAAATGCATTTATGAAAAAAAAAAATAAAATAAAATTCTTTCAGGAAAAAAAGCTTTTTGCCTTTCTCTATAGAATCAGTTGGCCCAGATCCAACTGATCCGGATCCGGTATTACAGTGCGATTAGTAAAAATTGTCAATTTCATGAATACTTTTCACAAGCGATGGCGAAATTAGGTGCACATTTTTTTAAAAGTTCTGCTAAATTCTTCTTGTTGGCAGATCTTGTTAGTTAGTGAATATATAAAACTACTTTGAGACTACTAGTCCCCGGTTTCCGCTTCCGAAAGCACCGATAATAGTGAAGAAAACGGAACTCACTTCCATATCTCAGCAACGGTTAAACCAATTTTCACGAATCAAGATTCAAATTAAAGCTCTCATTGTCTTAAAATTTCAGTAAGCTGAGTAATTTCATCGAGATCCGATTTCCGGTTCCGAAGTTATAGGGCGATGAGTGTCAAAACATTTAAATCGTCATTCAAAATGACGATGCAATACTTGTACACGACGTTACATGCGGTACGGAAGAAGAAAACACCACCGGCTTAGATCTGTTCGCAGCGAGTTTTAATCAATTTTGTATATCCACATTTAAATCTACGTTTTCAGATAAAAGATATGTAAATCTGAAAATATTTTATTCAATTTGTACCAACTTGTTATTATTATCCCGAAATCATGATAACGATGCTTTTCCTTAAACTTATTGCCTATCTCATATAGAAACTTTATGCAATCACTTGGAAAATTGACTAGTGAAAATTGGCCCGGGGAGCCAAGTGTTCTATACCATTCGACACAGTTCATCGAACTGAACAAATTTATGTGTATGTATGTATGTATGTGTGTGAGTTTGTGTCGAATAATGCCACTCATTTTTTCAGAGATGGTTTGGCCGGTTTTCACAAATTTAGCCTTAATTAAAAAATCTCATAGTCCTATAGATTGCTATTGAATTTCATCATACTGACATAGGGTAAAAAGGGGGTTTAAAGTTGCAGACCGTCATTTAGAGCGACGATGCAAAAAAGGGTAAAATTCTTCTAGATTCGGCTCAAAACTTACATAATTTGTAGGCTATATTAGTTCGACTCACTTAATTTTCTCAGCGATGATTTGATCGATTTCCACAAACTTAGGATCAAATGAAAGTTCCTATATTCTCATAGGTTGCTGAATGATTTGATTCGGGTCCGACTTCCGGTTCCAGAACTATAGAATAAAATGTGTTTTTTAAAATATAAGTAATATGAGAAAGATATCTCTTTAAGAAGGGCAAATGAATTTTTAGCAAGCTCTTTATTCAATTTGTTGTAATTCGAGAACCGTCAATGTTCAAATCGAATTTTATATCCCAAACATCTCAAGAACGATTACTTCTAGGGGAAATCTCTTTAGATATTAGTATTTAGATTTCCGTTTATCATCACTTTTGAAATAAATTAATACAACCTATTAGTGGACACTATTTGTTTACAATTAACAGTGTTTGTGTTACATCGATTCAAATAAAGTGCGTGCAAAAATAAATCTGTCTTTTTACCTTTTTTTATACCTATATATAAAAGATAGGTATGGAATTCGCTCAAACTTTAGAAAAAGGGCCTAATGGCATATACCAATCGATTCAGCTCGACGAACTGAACAAATGTCCGTGTGTGTGTCTGTATGTGTGTTGTCAACTAAGAGGTCGAGATCTCAGAGATGGCTGGACCGATTTTGATCAAACTAGTCGCAAATGAAAGGTCTCTTCGCCACCCAGAACGCTATTGAATGGTTTTGAGATCGGATGTTTACTTTTTGAGTTATACGAAGTTTTATGTCAACATATTTAGTTTTTTGACAGTATCTGTCACACTTGACCTTGAAAACAGAATATGTTTCTATACTTAGATTCCACACGGTAATAGCTATCCAAAAAGCCATAGATTGTTAAAATCCGTCCATTTTCAAAGGAGATATCGACATTTTTGTATAAGCGACTTTTCCCCCTATTCAAGCAGTAGGAGTTTTGAGCGCTGTATGACAAAGCAATGCTTGGGAGCAACGTGAAACACGATTTTTTATACTGTTACATACAATTGTTTCTAAGTACCAAAAAGACTGCGTGCAGCATCCTTTTTCATGACAATTTGCCTCGATTTTAGCACGGTTGGGTTTTGGCAACATAATCTTTCGAATATGGCATATGTAAACCAGATGATATCAGCATTTTCGAGTTGAAAGTAATTCCATAATTATATTGATTTAAACTACTTACAGCAATAAATGCTGGAAAACATAACTTCCATATACCATACGACTCAGTTCGTCGAGATCAGCAAATGCGTGCGTGACAAATAATTTCACTCAATTTTCTCGGAGATGGCTAAACCGTTTTTTACACACTCAGATTCATACGAAAAGTAATATACTCCCAAACAAGATTCCAGAATAACGTTTGGATCCGACTTCTGATTGCGGAACCACAGGATGATATGTGAAACGAAATTAAAATAATGCAATTCATTTTTCTCGTAGATGGCTGAACCGATCTAAGATTCAAATGAAATCTAAGAGTCATCTATGATTCAAATGAGAGGTCTTAAAATCCTATGAAACATCTTACTTTTCAGTCAGATCCGACTTCTGGTTTAGGAGATACAGGGTGATTAGTATAAAAATGTCCATTTCACATAAATTAATCAGGTTTATCGGGTTTGCAGATTTGGATAGTCGATTACCAAATAAATTTATTTCAGTTTGAGCGGTATTCGTTTTTTGATTCGGTATGTACCCCCAAATTTTAATTCGCACTAGAATTTCTCAAAGATGTCTACACACTCCTCAGATGAATTTAACTGATTTCGGTTACACCGATTTTAGAATTCCGGTTCCAGTATCGAATCGTTTCTCAAAGTTAAATCATTTTCTTAACAAAGCCTAAATCGAACTTCAAAAACAGAAATTCAATTTAAAGGACTTAAGGTCCCATACAAAATTGATGAATTTTATCCGATTCTGGAATTACAGATGATGAGTTTTTCAAATTCATACCGATATAGAAGATGTAAATTGTTTGGCGTAATAATTGGACATAGTCCATTCGAATCATTTTGGGTTATGCTAGTTCCTGAATACCGGCTCTGGAAGTACCATAAATAATGACGAACAACTCTAAAGTGGAACTTACTTGACATCTCATGGAATGTTCAATCGATTGTCACACGTTAAGATTGAAATTCGATACGATTTGAAGTTTCGACATTACAGGGTAATGAGTGATTGAAATTTCAATTTAACATTTAAAACAACGATAATTGAAATAATATCATGAGAGCTAAAACACCTAAGAATATCCATGCAAACAACACATGCGGATTGATAAAAAAAGGTAACATCTCACTGCTAGGTGGATTAATCACGTTTTCAACAAACAGTCCTGAGTTGTATTGGTCTGTACATTCGCATAAATAAATTTTTACCTCACCTAAGTTTCATCTAGATTGAATAATGTGAAGTTTGAAAAACAGAATTCAAAAAATAACGGATCGAAAGCAAAGATACATAATTTACAGTTTACTACAGCAACTTGAACATTTTAGGGTTTTGTTGGTTTGTTCAAAAAGCACATATGTTGTTTCTGTTTCTTCGCGTTTCCCCTTCAGCTCATCAATGCTTCAAGTATCAGGTGTACCACTTTGCTTTCGCCGTTTTCCGATAGGTGGCTGTACCGGCTGAGGCTGGTTAAAATACATAGATGATAATGCCTTTAAAGTGAGTGTGTACAGGGCCTAACGAATTGTCATCGCCGTTTCAGTGATAGTTGTTCTTGCTTTCGTATTATTCACGCTCGAAAATGTCTGTTTATGTGCCTAATTCTCGCCATTTGCGGGAAGTTTAATTTTTCTGTTACAATTCGAAAAAAAATGCAACTGAAGCGCATCGATTGCTTTCAGAAACCTACGGTGATGCTGCTCTGAGTAAAAGAACGTGTCGGGAGTAGTTTCAACGTTTTAAAAATGGTGATTTCGATGTCGAAAACAAACATGATGGTGGAAGAGAAAAAACCTTCAAAGATGAATAACAATCTACTACGAGCTCTTAAAACTGGGTGAAACCATCACAGGAGATCGCTACCGAACGCAACTGATGCGCCTTAGTCGCGCGCTAAAAGAAAAGTGGCCACAGTATCAACAGCGACATCGCAAAGTTATCCTCCAACACGACAATGCTCAATTTGAACTGCTCTAAGGCCTGATGAGCCGAAGGCGAAACGCGAAGAAAAAAAATACAGCAACTTGCTTTTTAAAAAGAGACGATGATTTGTATAGCATATCCAAGAAAGTTTCAGCACTTAGTAAAGATTTTATGTTTATGCTGGAAGACATTGAAAACAATAATTCTGTATAAAATGTTCAAAACGACGTATGTAACAATGAGAGATTCTCTTTGTTTACTTTCTCTTTTGATTATTACGGCACTCTCAGCAATCCTTCTCTCCAATTATTTACCGATAATAATAACTAAAGCTATCATCTTTTAATCTGCTCTGGAGAAATTACCGAAAAAAGCAGGAATATTTCGCAGTAATCGAAAGAGAAAGTAAACAAAGAGAATCTCTCAATGTTACATACGTCGTTTTGAACATTTTATACAGAATTATTCTAGGAAAATGTTTAAAAATATGTGTTTTATTTTGCCAAGCAACTGTGATTCTCAAAGACATGTTGAAATAAAATTTCTTGTTTTGAAATAATTTTTTTTTTTCGAAATAAAGAAAAACACACTTGATTTCTATTTTGGTTGTTCCTCTCTTCTCAAATGGATTGAAACATTCGGTCAACGATTGTGTAAGTAGGATTACATACATATCTAATTATGGGAAATCCGATTCCACAATTTGCAGGCCAAAAATCTTTACAATCTAGAAAACAAAATTGGAAAAAATGTTGCAAAACGCAGAATTACCCCACTTATACAAAACCATGGGCATCTCCTAAGCATCGATAACCTTTTCGGCAAATGTTTATACTAGTTGTCAATAGTCAAAACCAAAGAACGAATAATATGTAGAATTAGTACTCAAACACGTCTCCAGCAAAAAAAACTTTTCAATTGTACGATATTTTCTCGTAAAATGAATTTACTTCAGGGCGAAGAATGCATCCGAGGTGGTAACTCTAAATCTGGGCCAAAAGCGAATTCTATTTTTTGGCCCCACAAAATTTAACGCTCTTCCTCTTGTTATACAACGAATCAATATCCGAACCATAACTAAGCATAGACTGACGCACTACTTTAGGAAGATATTTAATGAAATTTTTATACAAGAAGAGTAATTTTCAAACAAGCGTAATTTATCCGTATTTCTATATTAGCATTTTCCTATAAAAAAATTGTTCGAGTTTCTTCAAACATCAAATAGTCACAGAGCCATCTGAGATCAGCAGATTTGAACCTATATTATATTGTATTTCTTCTCATCAACAAAGTCACTAAAATCACTAAGAAATGACTTTCGACATTTCGGGTACAACACATCACAATCGGCACCTTCTTTGCCCAACCGTTCGGCAGTTTCGTATCTTGTTTTCATCGCACGTTCATGCATCTCGAATGATTGATGTTCAGACGGTCTGCAAGATGGAAAGTAACATCTGATCACTATTTTCTCAATAATTTACCATACTTACGTCAAAATAAACTGCAGTATTTCGGCGTACAAATCATTCTCGACGTCATGAAACGGACTGTGGGCCAACTCGCAGACACTTTTGATTAGACAGTCTGCACCGTAGCCCGTGTACTGTAGAGTTTCGTCAAGAGCTCGATAAATTTCTCCGCCACTCAACCGACTGCTGGAACGACGCTTTCGAGCAGCCCTGGCGGTAACTATTTCCGTGGGCATGACCCGTCCTTTTATGACATCAACCATTGCTCGCGCCCAGTTAGGATATTTGTAAAAGTCCTGTAACCGGTACGGTAGTGCATAGTTTGCCTGAAATCCTATATTAAAACCTGCACGTCGGAAAGGATATGGTTTTCTCGGAACGAAGAATGGTGTACCAGCACTTGTCGCTATAGTAAACTGTAATAGGATGGTACCATTTTTAGAACCTTCTAACAGCAATCATTCTACAAACTCTGTACCAACCTGCATAGCACTGGAGGAAGGGAATACCAAAGCGCGTCCCTCCTCAGTATGGCGCGAAACACTCTCGTTCGAATGGAACCCATGAACGAAGTAAATCAAGTTCAACGATAGAAAGAAAGCGATTTGTACAGCACGCATCGTCTCCGGAACACAACAATTTCCAACACCTATGCAAAACCTAATGGTCCTCGTATACCGAGAGGCAGTAGCTTTTGAGACACTTTCGTTTACCAAAAACGTGTTAATAGTGACAGTGACGCGCATGACTGACCACAAACATCTCGCGCCAGCGCTAATCGACCGATTAAAATATCACAAGCTGTTTCTGGACCCTGACAGTTGGCCTAGAATTCCGAAATGATTCCAACACTATCAACAAGTCGAAAATGATTCCAACACGTTCAACAAGTAGAAAAACTATGCAACCTTTCTGAAAATTGACTCTTGATCCGAGGTTTTCTGAGCCAAGTAACATATGCCATTCGATTTCGTTTATCAAAAATGTACACTCGAATCCCTCGGAGATGACTAGACCGATTTTCACTAACGTTGATTCAATTAATAAATTTTATAGCTTCATACACTGCTGTTGAATTTTGTCCGGATCTGACTCTCTTTACGAAAAAAAAATCCTGTGGCCGGTATGGCTAGAAGGATGTCAATACACGTCTGTTGCATGTCCGGAATGTCGTCAAAGCGCATGCCTTTCATCCGAAATCTTCCGAAATGATAAGCGATCAGACGGATATGGAAAATGATTGATTGTTAAAAGGTAATTTTTGGGGACATCGGCGTCTATCGTCCTCACGATATTCTGGCCGAATACGATGCAACAACCGCTTCATAACACCAAGATTTGCATAAAACATAAGGACGATTTCAGCTGAATTTTGAAAAATTTCCGTTCCTTTTCGGTGCTCTGTGTATCCCCAAAAAACCTGAATTTACGCGTCTTACATATGTATAAATGGGGGCTACCCCTTCGGGCATAAGATCCTTTGGCATAACGCCGTTTGGTATAAGCCATTTGGCATGAAGCCATTTGACTGAACAATCATTTAGCATCTTTACAAATGTTTGGTACTTAAATTGTCGTTTGGCATAACAGATAAACATATTGCTTAATTTAATTTGTTCTAATTTACTGCGATTTTGAAAGATCTAATGCGGCTACGCCGCATCGTTTTTTTGATGCCCTGCTGTCCGACTTAATTGATAGATAGTCCCTAGCTTTGGGTAATCCATCTCGACCTGAATCATTTATGACGAACAGAAAATTGTGCTAGTACTAGGTTGCTTATATGAAATAATAGTGTGCTATTTACTAAAGAATTTCCAAAACAAAAAAAATGATAATGCTATTTTACCTAACATTATTGAAATATTTGGATCGAATAAAAAATGCATATATTCCGTTCGAGTTTTCCTTGAAAAACATCACTCGATAAACAAAAATTTCACATTAAATTAGAATATTACAAGTGTAATAATTATTATGACGAATGACATTATGCCAAATGACTATTATGCCAAATGACAACTATGCTAAATAACTATTATGCACATATACGTGCCTATATGAATACTTATATACGCATAAATTGAAGTTTTGGTGTAATGTTGATGTCCTTACGATCGTTCCCTCTTAGAAAAAAAAGCGTTCAACGGTGGTCCTTCATTGTTCCAATACGTTGGATCATTGGTCCAATGAAAGTCCAATCAATCGTTCAACGGGAGGTCCCGTACCTTCGTTTGCCGATTTTGAAACAGACCGTTGAACCGAATGCCATTTTTTTCGTTCAACAAACCCGGCAGACAGAGGTCTATTTCTGAGCCATTTTTAACATGAGGAGTTGGAGCCCCGTTGGACTAGTTTTACTGCAGAATTTCTGAAGTTTTTTCCACTTATTTGTTTAAACTAACAATACATACCTGCACAATACTTCTACTTCACGTAGAATAACAATAAATTTTTTTTGTATGTAAAGGTAACACTTAATTTTCACACTATTTTTGCAAGAGAAAAAAACAACAACAAACCGTTCCAGCAAATTGAACGAATATTTCGTGCAATATGTCGTTCAACAAGCGCTCAAAGACCAACAAAATTTAACGGCCTGCTGAGAGGGTTTTTATAACGCGTATATCACTCATGAGCTCAACTACGAGATAGACAATCATCTCCATAAACGTCAATTGAAACGTTTCAGAAAACTTTCAAGAAACGTTTCACTGAGATTAAACACAGTTCGAAAAAATCTTGTGATACGACATCTCATAAGATGCACATAAATGGAGCGCCGTATTTCACACGAACTAATATTCAACAACTTCGAAACAAAAGATCGATAGAAACTGCGCGACTTGAACCGAGAAACATTAGATCACAAAGCACACCATTTAATGGATTGGGCCACAGATGCTCATATCTGCTTGATAAATAATTGATACGTGTGAATCCATGCATCGGCAATTGGTAGCCGAGTGCACATTATACACGGAGCTTTAACTATACGAATTTAATATTGCGTCATTGGACAAGTTAAGTAGTTATGAATTGTGTCCTTTGTAGAATTATTTCTTTCTGAGAATGCTCATTTTTAACGAGAACACAAACATACTGTCACCTTAACTTATTAACTTTTAATGGAAGTCTGAAATGGATGTATCTTTGAATGCCCAATGTAGATGATGCCATCAAAATGTTTCTAGTTTACTTTGAGACAGACTGTGTGTTAGCTGTTTTCAAACGAATGCGCATAGGTTAAATCGGTTCCCTGTTTTCGCTTCCAGGAACACCGTAAGTGTACGAAACTCTTTTCTTCCAGCGACTATTGCTGTAAACAGCTTGAGTTCATCTAAGGAGTGTATCGAAAATAAGCTATCCACAAACATTTGTGTTGTACGCATGTATTTGTGATGGTTTTTTATGCTCAGATCAAAGCATGCTGTGCGTTTGGCTGTCAGCTTTCGTTTGTTTACTTGTTTGTGTGGTTGATTTCTGCGTTTTCAAAATGTCGCGTATTGAGAAGGAGGTGAAAATTAAGGTTCTGGACACATGGCTAAGTGAGAAGAGTATTACTATGCGAAAATTAGCGAAGCGGTTTGGAATTCATCATGCCAGTGTTAAAACCATCATTAACAAGTTTGGGGAACACTATTCTTCCGATGAACTACCAGGAAGAGGCAGAAAACCCGGTTCTTCCAACCCGAAACTGTACCAGAAAGTGGTATATCTAATCTTGGAGAACAAATCAATGTCAACACGTGATTTGGCCAAAAAAAGCAGGAATGAGTGTCGGAATGATCCAGCGTATCAAGAAGCGAAATCACCTGAAGACCTACAAGAAGCAGAAAATCTCGAAACAAAGTGTAGAACAGAAGAAGCGAGCAGCAATAAGGGCCCGGAAATTGTATTAGCGTCTTTTGCAGTGTCCGGATGCATGCGTTTTGATAAACGATGAGACTTTTGTAAAGGAAGACTCAAAAACCCTTACAATACTTTACTGTCGTCGTTGGGATGGATGTGAGCGATGCGGACAGGTCGACTCAAGTTCAAAGATCATAGTATCCCACAATCAAACCATAATGTTGCCAAAAAAGAACCGTGCTAAAACCAAAATGTGGCAGAGCGTCATGAAAAAGTCTTTCAACTGGGCGTATTGTAGAGCTCCATCTTCGTCGGTCTTGGGCAATGTTTCTCCAGTTCCTCCGAACGTTTAGGGATCCCAGGTCCTCTTCTACTGCATACAGCCTTCCACAAAGTCGCCGACCTCTATCTGGTTCTCTACTGAATACTATTTTCACAATTCTTTCTTCTGACATTCGTACTAAATGACCAGCCCACTGAGGTCTGCCGTATTTTATACGCTTAATAATATGCGCTTCTCTATACACTTGATAGAACTCGTGATTCATGCGTCTGCGCCACACATCATTTTCTTATTTCCCACCGAGTATTGTCTGCAGCACTTTGCGCTCGAAAACTCCTAAAGCGCTCCGGTCTATCACTCGTAACGTCCACGCTTCGTGTCCGTACAGAGCCACCGGAAGGAACAATGTCTTACAAAGAGCGAATTTCGTGTTTGTTTGCAGATTGCGGGACCTCAGCTAGTTACGTAATCCATAAAAGGCCCTATTGGCAGCTGCAATACGTCTTTTCACTTCACGGGAAACATCATTGTCACATGTAACAAGTGTTCCAAGGTAAACGAATTCTTCGACAACTTCAAACACATCCGCATCAATCACTACCTCAGCACCAACACCATTAGACCTGCCTCTGTCTCTACCCGCAACCATGTACTTCGTCTTGGTAGAGTTGATGGTCAAGCCTATCCTCGCCGTCTCCTTCTTCAGAGGAACAAAAGCCTCTTCCACTGCCCTACGATCGATGCCGATGATATCAATATCGTCCGCAAAGCCAAGAAGCACATGCGACCGTGTGATGATAGTGGCACTCTGCACGCCAGATCTCCTAGTCGCACCTTTAAGTGCAATGTTGAACAGTAAATTTGACAGCGCATCATCCTGCTTTAATCCATCTAAGGTCACAAACGAGGTTGACACTTCGTCTGCAATCCGAACACTTGATTTCGAACCGTAGAGCGTTGTACGTATCAGCCTAGTTAGTTTCGCCGGAAAACCATGTTCGAGCATTATTTGCCACAGCTCATTTCTTTTTACAGAGTCTTACGCCTTGAAATCCATAAACAGATGGTGAGTCTGCAAGTTGTACTCCCGGAACTTATCTAGGATCATCCGCAGGCTAAACATCTGATCCGTCGTTGATCGGCCCTCGCGAAAACCAGCCTGGTATTCGCCGACGAAGGACTCCTCAAGCGGTCTCAGCCTGTTAAACAGGATGCGCGACAGTAATTTGTACGCTGAATTCAGTAGGGTAATCCCTCCGTAATTGCCGCACTCTAGTCTGTGCCCTTTCTTGTATATTTGGCACATGAGGTCATCCAACCAGCCGGAAGGCAATTCTTCATCCTCCCATATTCTTAAGAGAATATGATGAATCGATTGGTGCAGCTGCTCACTTCCGTGTTTGAGAAGTTCGACCGGGATCTCATCCTTCCCAGCAGCCTTACTGTTTTTTCAGTTCGGTTAGAGCCTTCTTAACCTCATCCAGTGTTGGTGGTTCCACTGCTTGACCGTCCTCTTCTGCATCTAGTTATGGGCCCTTATCTTCGTTTATCTCATACTGCGAAGAAATAAGAACTCGGCGCATTGGCCCAAAACTTCTGCTTTGATTGACTTAAAAACTTGACAAAACATTCTTGAAATGTTGCATCATAACAAATCAAACGAAACGAAACGAAACGTAAAAACTAGAAATAAGTCATGTGCACTTTGCACAAAACGGCTACCCACGAGGTACCAAACCCCCAAATGATAAAAGAATGCTTTTTTGAAAATATTAGACCCTACGGGCTCCCTTGGGTAGTAATTTGTATCCATTGACTTTATAGCCAAAAAACTTTAAACGCGTTTTTCTCGAAAGCACGTTTCGAAAGTCCGTGTCCATCGTCATTCAAAAACTACTGCACCAATTTTGTTCAATTTTTGCACGCACTTTCTACATATAAAAAATCAGAACCCAACGTTTTCCTTTTCGTTGTTTGTTACTCTGGGGAGATTTTACATCTACAAAATGGCGGATGTTTTCGCGAAAAATCGTAGTTTTCACTTTGAACAACCACCAAAATTTCAAAAAATTAAATCAAACTCAAACAGAAACGTTGGGGTCTAGAAAAGCTTCTACTCTAACTATGCTGCTTTGATTTTGTTCACTTCTGATTAGTCTGCGCTGAGATACAGTGGACACCGCAAATCATGATTTTTAAGAAGTGTCCTCAAAAATACCTCGTTACCGACTTATTTCTCAATATTTTTCCACGAAAAAATCATGAAATGTTGTTCGAATGATGCTTATTAACATTCAAAACATTTGAATTTATTTTGTTGAACGATAATTTTGAAAAC